>NC_080398.1:14596481-15221481 GCF_030265065.1 Corythoichthys intestinalis
ACAGTGGCACAAAGCCAGTTTGTTCAAAGTGTCCAAAAGTCTTTATAGATCATCCCTAACTCCCTCTGTTGGCTCTCAGTGAAAAACCAACCATTTAAACTGAGTAACCTACTGTAATCTCAAATTGTTTTTGACAACTTGCATCACTGAAAACCTTCCACTACTACACGTCACCATGTTCAAGCTGTATACTTGACATTCTGTATCCACACATGTTCATACGTTTACAATATTCTTATTCTAAGCTCAGTTATCTGGCAAGACATCGGCAAGGAAAGGAAATGTCTGACCAGCAACCCACTTCCCCTGTTTTAATGCCCAAACCTAATTTATGTCAGAGCTGGCTGCCATGGTATTAGCCGGACGTTTTTTAATATAGTAATTATTTATTCTACATGAATAGTTTTCTCTCTCTTCCCTTGCTAATTGAGTGGTGATATTAAAGTGAAATGTGCTGCCACAACTCCAGGGAGGAGCATGACTTAAGCCAAATCCTGTTAAATGAAAAACCCAATCAATTTAGCCTGAAGACCATGACTTTTAATTGGACCCGTGGCCAGGAAAACTTGATGGGGAGCTCAAACAATGTGCTGAATATGAGGATATGGGCCTTCACTGTTTTATTCCGCTAACTTTATTAGGCACACTGGTGAACCAGTTCTGCAACAGACCAAACATATTAATGGGATGATGACTAAGGAAACTATGCTTTGAAATCTGCCTTTGACTTTGAATGCGTATTTCTTCGTGTTGAGAACATAAAATTCCCACGTTGGACCTTAAATAAATCCACCGTAGAGTCAGAATGATGATTTAATAAAAAAAGAGCTGCACTCTGTACTGTTTTACTGTGTCAAATTAAGTTCCTATTCTTAGTGATAAGCAGTGGTTCACTTTGTGTAGTGACAAAATCCTTCATGATTTTAATACTCACTGAGATAGTTTCTCAAGTAATTCCTCTCAGGGTGTTCAAATTTAGAGGCTCTGCTCGAGGTACTGCATGTACAGCATAGGGATCTACAAATATCTAACTGGAGTTATTAACTCATTGGCCGCCGTTGATTGGATAGATGAACCACAGTTGCCCTAAAAATTAACTGTTTTCCCATTCACCTCTCAGAAACATTGTCGTATTACTACTTACATAACTGAAAAAAAGATCAACAACCTACCTACTATTTTATTGGTTCTCATGTGATTTCATAAATTAACTCATTGAACCTATTGATGCCGATAGACAGCCAATCCATTTTGACTGGGAGGGCTGACAATGATCAATCACAGCCGATGGCACTGAAACATGATCATTCAATGCCAGCCCTCCCAGTTCAAATGCATTTCATGTCCAGCACTGACAATGGCTGTGAATTACTTAATTGCCAATAGCTAATAACTTCAGCACAGACCTCCGTCATTAGTGGAACACTTCCTTGTCCCACTTGCCATCCCCTCTATAAAGCGTCGCTATTTTCTAACGTTATTTTCCCTGAGGTTTTACTCTATGAAATTGGCACTCGTGTAAACAGCCAAGTAAACCATCAAAATGTTTGTTTTCAGCGCCAACATTTGATTATGGAGATATACCTTCCCCCTTGAGTGAGACTGAGAACACAATAACAGTAGTGTTGCGCCCCGCTCAAGGTAGAGGCGCACCTGTCAGGTGAGCAAATCATCACAAACGGTAGGATACAATTTTGTTCTGTAGCATTAATGCAGAATAATTGTTATGCCCTTGTCTTTTTGTGCCCAGCACGTACCAGGTGGTGGTAGAGGAGGAGACTGTAAAAAAGGTGAAGAGGGAGTTGGGGCTTCAAGAGTGTTTCCCTCTTCCGATGTCCCATGGCGAGGCCTTGGCCCGGGGCACCCCGCACTACTACACCGCTGAGCTGCCACCCAGCAGCCTGCCAGAGGCCAGTCCTTTCACTGTGGGAGACAATCATACTTACAACGGCTACTGGAACACACCTTTAGACCCACGCAAAAGCTACCTTGTGTACTTCCAGGCTATGAGCAACTTCAGAGGGGTGAGTGATTGTCGACTCCTACCAGTTTGTCCTGCTGTAGGTGTCAGTAAACAGTAAATTGGAGCCAGCAATGAGCGGTGTTAATGATTATCTCTTTGTGCTAATGTAGCACTATAACAGCTGGCACTGTCTGAGCGCCCAACCCTTTAAAAGAATATTTATTCTGTAAAAAAGGCTGTTAGATATGAACTAACACTTTGGTGTGATATGTGTATATTTCCCACCACTTTGATTGTCTGCAAACTAAACATGCCAGAAATTGTGGTTATCTTTGCATGTGTTACTCTTGGCTAGAAAAGTTGTAATTAACCAGAATTACTGTGAGTAAACAACATCTTTATCTTCATCCGGCTTTTATGTGACATGCTTGCCCCTATTTGTTGAGTCATTTGATCAGATTTCCGCTGCTCAGTCATATCTTATGTGTCCTTAATTTCTACTCTCTTTGTAAATTGCGCATTTAGCAGTTGTGCGTAGAATCAGGGAACTCAGAAACATGGTTTTAATTGTTCTTGGTTGAGAAGAACAATGTTAAGTTTGCCCATCCATGCCCTTCACCCAGAATTTCTTATGATACCCAGGGGGCCTTACCTTTCCAAATTCGATTACACCAGGAGCCGCAACCTGGACGAAGTAATTACTTAGCCGTAATTAGGCCAAGGTGCAGATGATCAGAGGTACAGCATGGCTGCCTTAATATTTTCCTGCAAAGTTTCTATCATTTTCACCTTTAGATCTTTGTGAGTGAATGACGGCTATGTTAACTGCAATGCTTTTGTCATAAAAAAATAATTTTTAACTATATAATATTACTGAATGCAGTTTAAGACTGCACCTGTTAATGCACAGTGTGCTGTTGGCGAACTCATTCATTGTGTATGTGCTGCAAGGACATGAGTATGGAGTTGCATAGTTGAGGATGGTGCATCTGCCAATTGTAATTTATTTCAAGCAGTGTTAACATCAGAAAAGGAATCCAATAAGAGATTTGCTTATCCTTGTGCTTGGACCAAACATGAAGAAAACTAAGTGAGATGTAAAAAAAAAAAAAAAAAAGGCCTTCAAGCTCTACATTTATACCAGTCACTTAATGATTGCATCCAGGGGCGCTGGATTACAGCAAGGGGTGCTGAGGATTGCTTTTATTTTTTTCCCCCATCCAAAAACAGTTGTTTCGTCCAATTTCTTCATGCTCACGCGTTTTCTCCATACAAGGCATGCACAATGGCAGTACAGATGCATGCTGCAGTTTAAATACGACTACTAGGCTACTACAAAGACAGCATTCTATTTCACCTACAGCGTGGGCTGGAGTTTTTGTATTGGAAATAAAAGCACCCGTGTGTATGCAAATCCCGAGAGCTAGACTGTGCAATGGCACAATCACACTTGAAAACTAAAAGGTCTAATAAGCCTCGGTTCAACATCCCCTTTTCACAACACTAAAATAAATTGCACATGAATATCCAACAGCGCTCTGCACAGCAGCAACTCAACAGCAACAACAAACAGTAATATGGCTACTAGAGGAGAGGAAATCGATTATTACATGCATCGCGATTCGACACGTGACGATTTGATTACGGTTCATAAAGGTTAAAAAACGATGATTTTCACTCATCACTTTATGACAGCCGCTCGTTCATAACGAAAGTCAAGACACGTCTGCCGCCCGGACACAATTAACGGACGCACGCACAACATTATGATGGATGCTCCTAGTTACTGGGAGAGAGATTTACTCCTTTTTAAATGTGATCCTTGAACTTAAATAAATGTAGGCTCTAATAAACCACAATTGTTCTCTTGTACTAAAATATGTTGTTAGAAACACATAAAATGTTAAATCAATGGCAATATTTTATAATATTTAGTCCATATTTTGACCGTTAGTTGGCGCCATGGTTTGCGGGCTCGCAGTGATGACGTAATTGGTATCTTTCCAAATGTGTAGCGTGTTCATAATTGCTTATTGCTGCCTAAACTCGCGAAGTAAAATGCCACGATGTGCTGCTTTTGGATGTAATTTCCAGTCAAATGGAAACAAGGGGAGTGAAGTGAGTGGTCAAGGTGGAATTATTATTTTTAGTGAAAAAATGTGGATAAGTGGAAGCTTCTCCCCCTTTTTGGTCCCTGTATGCATGTATCCTACCCACCACGCGATACAACTGGCGCCCGAACATTTTTCCTGGATCCTCAGTAAGGTATGGGATCCGTCTATTTTCTGGATCCGACGGTCCCATCGCGTCTGCAATAATGTTTTTGGATCTATTTTTTTTATTCGTCGATCCCACAGCGGCTTTTTGGATCAGTCTATTTTGTGGAATCAACGGCCTGATTGCGGCTGCAATATTGCCGTGGGATCGGTCTAATTCCTGGATCTTCGAGTGAGTAAAAAACGCGGATTTGGATTAGTATTGCTATCTTTTTTGTTGACTATTCTTCGTGGGAGTTTTCCCCAAATCATACTAAATAATTAAAGCACTATGGTACGCTACAGTGACGACAGTGACTCTGACGTGGACCTTACAACAATGTTGTAGTTCGTCAGGAAATGTGTGTTTGCGTACTGCTGAGCTCCTGCGTGAAGAGTGGTCAAGGTGGAAATATTATTTTTTGTGAATAAATGTTCATAAGTGGAAGCTTCTCCCCTTTCTGGTACTTTTATACACGTATCCTAGCTACCACGCATTACAATGTACAAGACCTGGATTACACAAGGTGTCCTCTTTGGCCTTTACTGTATGTAAAGCACACGACAGCTCTGGATGCTAACAATCTACATAATTATATTGGGATAAGTTTGAAAACGCAATATGCTTACCTTGAATATCTGCTAATAAAACCGGAGTTCCCGAATCCCAACAGCATGCACTCTCAATCCCAACCGGAGTTCCCATTCCCAACAGGACTCTCTAGCATCACCAGTTTTGCCCAACTTTTGTCTAATCAGGTATTTGCTGCACGCATTTTTCCCTGGAGCTCGTCTTGTGAACGACCGACAGTGCTGTCCTGCTCTTCACTTTTCAGATCTGGTTCAAATAGGAAAGGTAGAACTGACGACATGTTGGGAAAGCTAACGAGTGACGCGCTGAATTTAGGCAACGGGACCAGTGACGTCACGCACTGCGACGTAACAAGAATGGCGACCTATGACTTAAAATAACTTTACAAACTTTATTAAAACAAAAACATTAAGAGGGGTCTTAATATCAAATTCTTATAACTCATGCTAACATTTATCTTTTAAGAATTACTTGTCTTAAAAATAGAGGATCCCTTTAAAGACTGGAAAATAAATTTGTGTATGAGACAGGCAGGCACACAAGCTGGTAAGTTATTGCATAGGCTAAGCTACAAGTTATTTTTTAGAGCGAGAGGGGAAGAGAGATAGTTCGTTGCTCCTTGTCTTTCAGATGTCCAGCTATAGTTTTAAGGCATTTAAATTGAAAAATGTCCTGAGTTTGATGCTAAGACCTGTGTGTGAGGACACGCACCCTCTTGTACTGTTTAGCCTTTATTGTTGTTGTTTTTGAGATGTTAATAGTTAGCGCGGCATGCAGAACACGCAAAACCATGATTAAGTACAGCGTTAACACTACAAACATGTGAAATAGTACAGAAATCTGTTGTTGCTGGAGAGAGGGGAGAGAAGTGCGAGCGCTGTAATGAGTGTGTGCGTGGCGGTGTCAAGAGCAGTTGTGATTTCCACCTGCAACACTGTGAAAACAAAGTATATTGGTTAATAGAAGTTTTTTTTCTAAAGATACTTAGTTTGTGTCCAGAAAATGTGGAATTCATTCCACCAGTGTAAATTTTATTGTATTGTTGAGAGAAATAAGTACTCCCTTTAAAAATTTAATGTTTTTGCACTTTCTTGTTTAAAAAAAAAAAAAAAAAAAAAAAAAAAAACTGCTTAAGGGCAGCTTTTTGTTGTATGGGCATGTTTCCATCTTTCCTATTGAATCATAAGGATATTTTAAATAAATAATGACATGAATTTGTTTGGCTACTTTATTAATCAGTACTGCATGATGCATCGATAATCGTGATGATCGCGATAACCGTGATCATCGCCATTATTGCGATCATCGTTCAAAAATCGAATCGTGGCACCCTGAATCATAAATGAATCGAATCGTGGGGTGCCTAAGATGGCACACCCCTAATGGCTACAATGCAAGCATTTCTTACCTATTTGAAGACACCAAATGTGCGGGGCTGCATTGTTCGACTCAGGTGTCAGCGGTACGTTGCTCCCACTTGGGCTAGTGATTCACCAGAATCATTTCGACGGTCTGAATTTGCAGCTAACTTTTCCTCGCTGGGTACTATTATAGAACTATCATCATAAACTTCTTCATTTTCGACCTCCAATTGAATTTTAGAAAATTTTGCTGTTTTTGTTACGAAAAAAAATTGTAATTCACTTTTGCGCCATGTTAACGCCTCCTTTGTCAACAGTTAACTTTTCCGTTCCTATAGCGCCTTATTCAATGTGTCCCGGTTGCCAGCAAGGTGTCAGGTGGTGATCATGTTATTAACAAAAAAAAAAACAACAACACACGGATTGCGATTTGATACTAAAACTTTAAAGCCCTAACAGTTTGATTAAGATTTGTTTCGGTTTGGAAGCGATACGATTTAATATCGAGAGTTACACCAGTTACGGTATGCATCCGAACTGACAAACATTCTCTATCGGATGAAATTCACAACCATTATAATCTAAGTGTGTAGTTACACAGCACACGTTTACATTGTGTCTCCATTCCGTTGCTGCTCCGGTGGTCGGAGAAGATATGCAAGGCTTCTTTTTTGCCAGATGCTGCAACAAAAATACAACCATCTGGTGTAACGCAGCACACGCGGCAGTGCAAGGTCTATGAGGCTACAGAATAAAATATCCAGTTGATTTTCAAAATGAATTAAAGTGAATACGTTCAACTGTTCTTCCGTGACACTTAAATTGTTCATTATTGAAATTAAACACTCCTAAATGATGTTTGGATGCATGCCTGTGAATAATGGTGTACACCTTTGGTGGGTGCGGTGAATGAAAGAACATTGTCTAAGAATTTTTTTTTTTCCCAGCAAGACTTACAGTAAATGATCAAGTCCAAATCTCATCATACAGATACATGTACCCCACCCACCTTCTGATATTACTGTGTGAACAATAATGGGTGGAGTAGTCGCCAGGAGTGTCCTTAAGAGCATAGTGAATTACCGTATTTTTTTGGACTATAAGTTGCACCTGAGTATAAATCACACCAGCCAAAAAAATGTGCAATGAAAAGGAAAAAAACATACTGTATATAAGTCGCAACGGCGTATGTCGCATTTTTTGGGCGAAATTTATTTGATAGAATCCAGCGCCAAGAACAGACATGTCATCTTAAAAGGCAATTTAAAATACAATAGAGAACCACAGGCTGAATAGGTGTACGGTATGCTAACATTACATGACGCTAGAAGTTAGGTTGGGCCTAAAAAATCCAGCCCGACCAGACCGTCCCGCGGGTATTAAAGCCCGACCCGGCCCGCCGATCAATTAACTTGATTTGCAGGCCCGAGCCCGAAAACCCCCCAAAATTTTATGTTTTATTAGTAGGCACGAGCCCAAACTCCCCACCCCCGAAATTCTGTTTTATTTTTGTGGACTCAGGAGAAGGAGGAAATGCGGGGACGCAATGCTTGGTTGCGTTTCGTGTAATCACATTTTTGAGATGCCTTTGCATATATGCGAAAATGATAAATTAAAACCTGTCTTTTGTAACGAATTCTCCCAGTTAAACAACACTAAGATGGATATTCAATAAACATTCATATCTTTTATATTTGTGTGTCAGTTCTAACAAGCGGATAGTGGATTTGACATTTATTTTAATCTCTTCCCGTTGGCAGAAAAAAAAGTTTTCTCAATGTTTAAATAGTCTACATATTTTTATGATCATTATAAATCCATTTACACAACGAAATAACGCTGGAAAAGTTTGTTAAATATATTTCTCGTATGAGACTGAAACGCCACATTTGTTTACATTCAGCGAAACCGACACAGGTTTCTGTTAGGGATGTCCCGATCCAGGTTTTTGCACTTCCGATCCGATACCGATCTTTCTGAGCACGTGTTAATGTTTAAAGTTATTTAGCCTCCTTACTTAGTTGTCAGACTCATGTTGAAAAAGGTTTTAGTACTCTTGATAACAACTAGCCAGCTGAATTAGGTGAGTTTGAATAACACACAACGGTTGGTAACAAGAAACTGACCTGTTTATTCAGTGACAAACACAAAACATTATAAATAACAAACAGAAATGGCATAGTCAGTCAGTAAAACATGCAAATAATATTGTAAACTGTCTTAAAAAAGCAAAACACACCAACAACCTCAGTGGAAAATCCCACAAATTCCCCAAGCTATTAGATGCTTTTAATGTTTCGTGCATTAGTTACAAAAATTGTATAAAAAGCCTCTCAGGTTTAAATAAACGACTATTTCAGTGTCAAGTTAACATTTTAAAACAGTAAATAAAATACTCAAGTCCCCATTCTGTATCAGCAGCTTTAATCTACATTCAATTCATTTAATTTTGCGAATCAACTGTTAAAGTTGTTAAAATTGCTCCCGTTATTCCATAATTTCCCTTCTGTCTACTTTCGACATGTGAAAGTTTTAAAACTGTTTTGAAGATAGATTCAAGTCAATATTTTGCCGATTTAGGAGTATTTTAGATAAAAAGTTAGGACCTTTTTGTTTTCGGTTTTCTTAAAATACTCCTCATATTGTTTGTTGTGGTATTTCGCTAAATGCTTGATTAGGTTGGCTGTATTAAAACTTCTTACAGCTTTACCACTACGCTTGCCTTTATTGTGGCATATGTTGCTCCCTGCCTCTTTGTCTTTGTCGTCCTTTAAGGTGAAATGATCCCACACAGCTGACATTTTTACCGATAAAGTCTCTCGGTAAATTGGGAGACGGTAATGTAAATGTAGTGTGTTGAAGGTGTGCCGTAAAATGCGTACCGGATTTTAGGGAAACCGAAGCAAAAACTGGAATGGATTATGTAAACCGGTGCGCTGGAAAACCCGGACCGGACTTAAAAAAAAAAACTGCATCGGAAGTCTGGATCGGAATTTTTCCCGTGTTCCGATCCGATACCGATGCGCATTTTTTGACCATATCGGCGTCCGATCCGATCCAACTATCGGATCGGGACATCTCTAGTTTCTGTACAGCATCTTCAACAATTTGAATCCTTTCCATACCCCATTCCTACCGTACCGCAGTTGTTTGCTTTTCAATTCCCCTGTCTTTAGTCTTTTTTTCATTCCTAGCTGCTGCATATCGAAAAGGAAATACCTTGCGAGGGCACCAGGGCGGAAGGGAAAGTTTGAAAAGAGAGCTGGGCCACGGCGTTCAGCGCCTTCTCTGTCTTATCCAAATTATTTATTTTATTTAACATCCATACATCGTTTTAGTATAAATACAGTGGGGCAAATAAGTGTTTAGTCAACCACTAATTGTGCAAGTTCTCCCACTTGAAAATATTAGAGAGGCCTGTAATTGTCAACATGGGTAAACCTCAACCATGAGAGACAGAATGTGGTAAAAAAATAAAAACCAGAAAATCACATTGTTTGATTTTTAAAGAATTGTTTGGAAATAATGGTGGAAAATGAGTCGGTGAATAACAAAAGTTCATCTCAATACTTTGTTATGTACCCTTTGTTGGCAATAACAGAGGCAAAACGTTTTCTGTAACTCTTCACAAGCTTTTCACACACTGTTGCTGGTATTTTGGCCCATTCCTCCATGCAGATCTCCTCTAGAGCAATGATGCTTTGGGCCTGCCGTTGGGCAACACGGACTTTCAACTCCCTCCTCACCCCGTGGCGTCAAAATGATAACAAGAACGGTGAGCAAAAATCCCAGAACTACACGGGGGGACCTAGTCAATGACCTACAGAGAGCTGGGACCACAGTAACAAAGGCTACTATCAGTAGCACAATGCATCGCCAGGGACTCAAATCCTGCCCTGCCAGACGTCTCCCCCAGCTGAAGAAAATACACACCCAGGCCCGTCTGCGGTTCGCTAGAGAGCATTTGGATAATCCAGAAGAGGACTGGAAGAATGTGTTATGGTCAGATGAAACCAAAAAAGAACTTTTTGGTAGAAACACAGGTTCTCGTGTTTGGAGGAAAAAGAATAATGAATTGCACCATACCTTCTGTGAAGCATGGAGGTGGAAACATCATGCTTTGGGGCTGTTTTTCTGCATAGGGACCAGGACGACTGATCTGTGTAAAGGAAAGAATGAATGGGGCCATGTATCGAGAGATTTTGAGTGAAAATCGCCTTCCATCAGCAAGGGCATTGAAGATGAGACGTGGCTGGGTCTTTCAGCATGACAATGATCCCAAACACACAGCCAGGGCAACAAAGGAGTGGCTTTGTAAGAAGCATTTCAAGGTCCTGGAGTGGCCTAGCCAGTCTCCAGATCTCAACCCCATAGAAAATCTTTAGAGGGAGTCGAAAGTCCATGTTGCCCAACGATAGTCCAAAAATATCACTGCGCTAGAGGAGATCTGCAAGGAGGAATAGGTCAAAACACCAGCAACAGTGTGTGAAAAGCTTGTGAAGAGTTACAGAAAACGTTTGGCCTCTGGTATTACCAACAAAGGGTACATAACAAGGTATTGAGATGAGCTTTTGATATTGACCAAATACTTATTTTCCACCATTATTTGCAAATAAATTCTTTAAAAATCAAACAATGTGATTTTCTGTTTTTTTTTTTCACATTCTGTCTCTCATGGTTGAGGTTTACCCATGTTGGCAATTACAGGCCTCTCTAATATTTTCAAGTGGGAGAACTTGCACAATTAGTGGTTGACTAAATACTTATTTGCCCCACTGTATATGAATATATATTTATTTTTTAAAAAAAAGTAAGCGAGAGAAGAGTCCGGCCCGACCCGACCGTGAATAATCACGCATAAATCGCTCCAGATTATAAGACGCACCCTCTGCTAAACTATGAAAAAAAAACCTGTGACTTATAGTCTGAAAAATATGGTACTGTATGACAGTAGGCATGACAAATATGTCCATCTTGTGACTATCGTGATCTCATCACTATAGGGTCTAGCTTTTGTTCTCTCTGTTCCTATGGATACCCATGCATTATAAAGCCCCATGAACAGAGGTGAGTGGCTCATGCATTACCACAATTCAACGGAGAAACACAGTGAGGGAATGCAGTGTGTGCATTTCATATAACTAGTCTGCTAAACCAGGGCTTAAATGGCGTTTACTGGCGGATGGGATTAGGTTTTGTTTAGTCTGGCAGTGGCCTAGCCTTCATGACCCACAGTGAGCACAGCACAGATCCCCATCTCACAGAAGACACAGTCCTCCTGTTTGCAAATCAGTGCTTTCATCCATGAGATTCTACAGTAGTATTGACGTTACTATTGACATTAGACATTAGAACACAAACGAGGGCTACGGCATAACAGACTTACTGTAGGTGATTTCGACTTTACGACGCCAAAGTCTCGTCCGCCGTTTTGTTTCCAGTCGTATCTCTTTTTTTTTAAGTCACGTGGCGACGCTGGTGACCTGAGTGGCCATGATATCCCCCTTCTCTCACCTCTCTACTCTTTCTATGGCACCCTTTTCTTTCAGCAAGATGACTTACTCCTGGGTAAAGCCCGAATAGTCATTGAATATAACGGCATTTAACACAACGTGCCTCACAGTATCTTATTTTTCACTTTAATTAATGTCACGTATAATACATGTTTTTGTATAGTTATTTTGAAATTTAAAGGTTCTTTAGGATACTGAAAGGGTTAATTCCGACTTCGGAAATTCGGGTTACGTCGCCTACGTAGGAACGGAACTCGTTTGTAACCGGGGTACTACCTCGAATTGGTGTTATGAATCAGCAATGTTTTAATTAAATATATAAAATAGCAGAAAAACACTAAGATTTGAAAGGTGATAAAATGTTTCGAAGTGTTATGGAGAATGTGCAGTACTTTTTTATTTATTTAGTTTAAATAAAAAATGCAGGTGCAAAAATTTGGGGCCCCTTGTTTGTTTCTTGATTTCATACCTTTAGCACAAGTTATTGGAAGATTAAATTTATTTGGTAAGCTCGCACAGGTAAAGCCAATAATGAGAAAGGGTGTTTATGGTAGTCATTTGAAAATGTTTCTCCTCTTGGCATCATGGGAGATCAAAACAACTCTGAAGTGACCTAAGAGCAACAATAACCGTATTTATAGGAGGAATACAAAGAGCTAAAAAATAGCTAAACAAAATCTCAGCTGTCAATTTACACTTCGATGGAAGACCATGGCACAGTTCTTGTTAAGCCGGAGTGGCAGGCAAAGAAAAATTTCCGATAAACAGAAGAAAGCTGAGATCAGTCAAACTCAACCCAGACACCAGCTCCAAAGACTTAAAACATGAGGTTGCTGGCTAAGCACCCATCAGACCTAACTGAACTGGAGATGTTTTATAAGTGGTCCGATATACTGTACCTCTATACAGAGTAATAGCAAACATCTACCAGCTGTTATATTGGGGAAAAAAAGACGAGCTACTGAATATGGACTAAAAAAAGAAAATGGAAAAATTGTTGAGGAACCCAAATTTTTGCATCTGTATACCGGTACTTTGGTTTTGATGTCTAGTGCACATCACATCCATTAGTTCAGTAAACCTGGTGTTTCATTTCTGAAATACCAGTTTTTTGATGTATCAAAATGTAGTTGTTGATCCAAGCACCCAATGATTCATCAAATGAAAATAAGGAGCCAGGCTTGAATAATAAGCACTTGTGGCTTGATTATTAAAAAAAAAAAAAAATACAACCACAATAATTATCATCATCAGCGTCATTATCAAAATTGTTTGAATAAGGAATAAAATTTAAGTATCCAAAAATAAAAGTGCAAGCGTTATTTTCATTTAATCTATCCAGTGATGGATGATGAATACTTTATGCATGCATGTGCGTGTTTATATACACACACACACACACACACGCACCCCCCACAGTCTCACTCTAAATAATTTTCATAAGATTAAAAACCATGAGTATTGTACTGCATGAAGCTTCTGTGCCATTTGTTTTCAGTCTTTCGCAGCACTACACCGAGAACAATCGAGCCGTTTCTGCACAGGTCAAGTTTTTGTGAAAAAAAAAGTCATTGATAATAAAAAGGTAATTTAGGCACTTTATTCTATTGTCATGAAAACACTGCATCAATCAAAGCATGTTCATCATCTTCTCTTTTCTTAAAAATTTTCAACCATTTCAAATTGCAAATCAATACGTGTATAATAGTTCTCAATACCCGTATGAAAACCCTAATAACGTCCTTTAATTGAGTTATTCAGTAACTCAATTACTCAACAGTACTTCTATTTAGTGGGTTAATAATCAGGCAGAATAATTACAATGAACATTCATTTTGTGGGAGTTTATGTGTGTATGCATACTTGCAGCAATCACAAAGTTAATTTTGCACAAAACTGCTTCTGCTCTTATGAGAAGTTATCAAATTTTGTATCGTACTTGAATAAGAAACCTTTCTTGCGTGTAGTGCACTCGATGATAAAATACTGCTTTTTCTTAACTTTTACAAATTGGAAATGACTACTTTATAAAAAAAATACCAATTAGAATGTCAGCATCAGACCACAAGAGAAAATCTATGGAGTATGCTAAGGTTTCCTTGCTGAGTCATATTGACTAGGTAATTAATCATTTTTGGGTTTGTGTCAGTTTTGACAATCTGAAGACAAGCAAAATTATACCCAGTACTCTTCCACAGTGGCAGCAGTGTGAGTAGTTTGAACAGTATGGGGCCTCATAATATTTAGCGTTTAGCTCGACTAATTATCTAGAGAGTGACTGTCAAGTCTATGTAATTGCTTTGATTGATCTGTCGAAAGAGGCACTTCAGAGTCTGTAGATGCAAGACTGGAGCTTTGCTGGCAAATGCGACATCCCAGACTTCACACGCACATTTACTGATATGTGCTGTGGACCCTTGTTGTGTGTTGGCATTCAGGATGTGTGTTTGAAGGTGCCAAGACCCACCTGCTCCTGTGGCCTGCTTGACTTTGCGCAAAAATAATGAATGCACGAAGTGTGAGCTTCATTGCCAAGCTTACCAATTAACTCTTCAGCTAAACTGGCACGCAAAAAGCTACACTCCTCGAATAGACTGTAAACTTCTATCGAGTTAATCTGTACAAATGCTGTCGTTTCACAAGAGTGAATATACTGTAGTATCCTCTATAATGCAGTCAATCGTTGATTCATTCGTTCATTCATTGCATTGTTGTCTTTTAAGGACTGTTTTTTTTTAATGAGTTATTACTAGGGCTGTCAAATGATTAAAATTTTTAATCGAGTTAATCACAGCTTAAAAATTAGTTAATCGTAATTAATTGCATATTCCAATGAACATCTACAGTATGTCCACTCACATTTCTCTGCCTCTTAGCTCTCAATAGGCAAAAAAACGGCGTCATTGTAATCTGTTTGAGGCAATGCATGAGCAGGTCATTCTTCGCATGCGTTAAATGTGTCAAACATTTTAAGGTGATTGATTAAAAAAATTAATTACCACCCGTTAACGTGGTAATTTGACAGCACTAACAATTACTATAAGTTGTACTCACATTCATCTTTTAAGAACTACAAGTCTTTCTATCCGTGGATCCCTTTAACACAAAGAATGTTAATAATGTTAATGCCATCTTGTGGATTTATTGTTATAATAAACAAATACAGTACTTATGTACAGTATGTTGAATGTGTATATCCGTCTTGTCTTATCTTTCCATTCCAACAATAATTTACAGAAAAATATGGCATATTTTAGAGATGGTTTGAATTGCGATTACCGTAAATTCCGGACCATTGAGCGCCCCGGATTACAAGCCTCACCCAGTACATTTTTAAAGGAAAAAGCATTTTGTACATACATAAGCCTCTCCTGCCTATAAGCCGCGTGTGCCCACATATTAAACTGAAATATTTATAAAGAAATACACAGTTTTCCAAGTTTAAATACCATATTTTAACAAATCGGGTTATGATACAGCGCGTGACTTACAGGTAAGGGAGGTGCGGAAGAGCAAGAGACGTGCTGTCGTTGTTGTTGCGGGTGTGTCTGTGTGTGTGCGTCGGCTGCTAGAGGCAGCAGTCGTGTGTTGTTCGAGTTTCCAAAATAAAGAATTGCAACCTAACTTAACGGGTTACTGTTAGTCATCATTACAATACCTTAACTTTTCTTTCCAAACAGCGCCAACAACACGGCACTTAGCTGACTCCTCAAGCTCACTCCTTAGCGTGTCGTCCTCTTCATCACGCAGCAGACCGGCTTTTCGAAACCCGTTGGTGATGGTGGATTTTTTTCACGCTGCTCCACGCTGTCAGACTTTTGCAAAAGTTGCTCTTCGCATACGACCACTTTTGTAAACGATCTGACGCCGCTGGCCATCCAAGCCTTCAATTCAACTCGGCACATCATATCCATTTCTTCTAGCATGATGCGGGTATGCTAATTCTTGCCTGGCACGGCCAGACTGTTCTCCGTGTGTTTTTCAAACACTGAGAGAAGTCTGAGACCCAGCCCATTAAAGCCCTCTCGAGCAAGTACAAAATCAATCGATAGATTCGTTTATTTGCGTGACGTGCTTAACGAGCGGTGTCACTCTTCCGCGTCGGAAGTCGTCTCCAAAACACAGATGGCGAACAGGAGAGCCGAAAATATGTTCCATTCCACGGTAAAATCAGTTTTAAATTACCAAAAACACATCGACACAAGTCAGTGATAACAGTCTGTCTCGCGCTAGCCATGTTGAATAAACTCCGCTCTCCTCATATGTTTACTTCCGCGCGCAAGTCCCTCATCCCACCCGTCGCTGATTGGTCCACTCCGCTGTCTGTTTGCTGTGGCTTGCTCCGCTCTGAAAATTTTATCCGCTTAATGGTGGCCAGACTCAATAGCTGGAACAGCGGTGAGTCTGGAGTACCAGGCTATGCTAATTCTACTAATGCACAAAGATGAGGGTCTGCTACTTTTATTTGTGCACAAAGCACAAACTTAAAATACGGGTAAGAGGGCCAACTAGCGTCTTCCTCGACACACATATTCCACGTGTCTTATGCTTGCATTTTATGCTCGAGCACTCCTGGTGGTCGTTAGAAAAATTGATAAATTGGCCGCATCATTGCATACGCCGCAGGATTCAAAATGAGGGAAAAAGTAGCGGCTTGAAATCCGGAATTTACGGTAATTATGATTAATTAATTTTTAAGATATGATTAACCCAATTAAAAATTTTAATCATTTGACAGCCCTAGTAATTTGATATTAAAACCCCTCTTAATGTTTTCGTTTTAATAACAATAATAATAATAATAATAATTAATAATAATTTAATAATAATAATAATTTTCATTAAAAAATTAAACTAGTATCTCGCCATTGTTGATGTCGCCGAGCGGTGACATCACATTTGTCTCCCTGCCGTTCTTCCACAGTGTCTTTAACTACGTAAGGTAGTGATTGAAATACACCACAAGGTGTCAATGGTGAGTTTTAAATTACTTAGAAATCAAGCCAATGAGTGTGTTTTGTCCCTCAACTGACGCCGTAGTTCCCATCTATTGTACATACAATCTGATTACGTTGCATTTTAATCTACAAGTAAAAGTACCTTAATTGGCCTTTGCCTTCGCAGACTGTAAATTTTGCCTCCGCAGGGAAACTGTAAATTAGTAATAATAATAAATAAAATAATATATATAATAATAATAATATATAATGTAATATATATAATAATATAATAATATATAATAACATAATAAAATAATAATTATTAACTCATTCTTTACTTCCCTATAAGTGGGCCACTCACCCGGTTAAACAAAACACAAGGGTAAGTACGCATTGTTTAGCGGAAGGGTGCTAGGGTCACAGAGCACCACAGATTGCACCAAAGGCTGACAAGGCTTCAAGTAAATTTTACTCACTTAGTATATCTTGAGAGAAAAATAGCTAGCTGAAAATAAGCTTAAAAGACTTACTTTAAGCAATAAATTAATTGATTTAATCTTTAAAAAGCTTTGAAAACTCAGAAATGTTATTAATTTGAGAATAGATATTGTTCAAAACATTACTTTGAAGCATTTTCTTGATTTAGGTGAAAAATGACCAACTTTTAGATGTACGGGCTAAATAGGAACAAATAGTAATATTTACATAAAGTAAGTGGAATAATCTGACGCATTAATCTTTTAACTAGTCTTTGAAACCCTAAACAAGATGGAGAAAATTATTATTATTATATTATTATATATTGTTATTATTGGCATTATTGGCTAGACACCTGTCGCTCATTGAGTTACGTTGCAAAATGGTACAGAAAACAATTTTGTTGGTCTAATTAACTTGATTATATCAGTTTTAAATCAGTTAATACTGTAGCGCTTGCAAAGATTGGCAGCAGAATGTTGCTCCAGTAAATCAGCACAGGAGTCAAGTTCCCTTTTCTCCACCAATGTGAGCGTCGCGTTGCCGTATCGAACGCACAAATAGAAGTGTCGCGTTGCCGTATCAAACGCACCAATAGGAGCGTCGCGCTGACACATCACAGCGGTGCCGACAGTTGTCTTATTCGTGTTGCCGTATTGAACGCACCAATAGGAGTGTCGCGCTGACACATCAAAGCAGCGCCGACAATTGTCGTAGTCGCCTTGCCGTATCGAACGCACCAATAAGACCGTCGCGTTGCCGTATCGAACCCACCGATAGAAGTGTCGCGCTGACACATTACTGCGGCGCTGACAGGCAGTGCTATTGACGCTACAATATGTTTCTGTTGAATTTTGTTTTGTGCGCTGTACAGCTTTTGTTGTGCAATGAGTATGTGCGGGCAATGTGCGATTGCACACACACGCAGTTTAGAAGGAACATTGGCTGTAACATGAGCATTTACAAGAATTTCCCATCGGTAATGCTCTTCGCAAAAATGCAAATTTAGCCTTTTTTTCACTTGTTTTTGGCCTAATGAAAAGGCAAATTATATTTCTAGGGGTAAGTGTGTTTTGTTGTAATGGCCAACAATACCGTTGTGAGTAAACTGAGTAATTTTGAAATAAATTACGCTGGTTATTGGAAATGGAAAAGCACACATAATCTAAGGAATGGTCAGAATGCATTTTCATTTAAAATAAACAATGGGATTACTTTGAGCAATGCCATTTTTGCTCATTTATGAATGTGTTCGTTTGCATAAGTGTTCTACGATGCCCAGATTGGCATGTGTAAATTTTAATTTAATAATGAATCCCTTTCCAAGAGGTGGCAGGGTGGAATTGGATTAGGGTCTTGAATTTCATTAGTCTTCTTTGACAAAGGTCCTTTTTCATAACTCCAAGATGTCATCAGCTTTAATTTGAATAGAATTAATTTCTTTTCATAGTGGCACATTGGTTTAGAAGTCTCTCCTAATCATCTTTCCCATCCTACTCTATCCCCTTTTAAGTCTTATCTTTGCTCCTTTGGCAAAAATCTCTTATCTGTGTCTTTAATACACTACCGTGACTCTCAGATGTGCAGAGATTTCACAGCTTCCTGTTGTTAATAGAACTCCCATATCCCATATAATTTTTCCTTTTAGTCAGAAGGCATTTGCAATGTCCTTTAATTTGGAAAGAAAGATAAAACATTACCAGATTTAGATAATTTTGCTAATGTATGTATTTGTGCTCCTTTGATGCTAAATAAGTCCTCTTTTTGTGTGTTTTTGTTCTTTTCGCAGGAATCAAGAATAAACTGCATCCGCATAGCTCGCAAAGGTAATTTGAATTGAATAGTGTGACCTTCGGTGCACGTTACATCCATAATCGTTAGACACTTTGCTCTGTTTTTCTTGTTAGAATGGACAATCCATAACATGTCTACTAAAGTCTATATTGCAATGTTACTGTATTATTTCTCAAGTACAAAATAGGGACTGTGGACAAATGTTCTCCGACAGTCCTGCTTGTTTGGCTGTGGTTTTCAGCGAAAAGGGCAACAGGCAGGGAGGGATTAGAGGTCAGGCTTTCATCGTGTTTGTTTGCAAGTGGCCGCTGGGACGGGTATATCAAAGGCAGACTCTTTGTTCTCATCATCGGTCCACTCGATGGGCTACATCTGAGGGGCTCCGACCTCAGCAGACACGAAAGGTCCTCCACATCAAAACTTCCGCACGGAGCCGGCTTGGTCTTGCTATGAGAAAAGCCCCCCCCTACTCCTCCACTGTATCTTAGGTTTTCGATTGTAAGGGACATGAAAAGGGCAAGGAAATTGACACTAAATTCTGTTGACAGGAGAACTTTCCTCACGACTCCCCTTTGCTGTATTATACTGTTGGATTGAAGTGAACACAAGTAACAATTGCTCCACGAAAGCAGTAAAGAGAGTCTTATAAAGAAAGGGACAAAAAGCTTATTTTCCCCATTTTGTTTAATCTCAAGTATGGCTAAAATGAAAGTGCTGCATTTTTTTCTCTCAACTTGAAAAGCAGATGGTCTCACCCACTGGTGGATTTTGCTTTCTCAGCAGAAATAGGAAACTTAAAGAATTCAGTCAATGTTAAAATAGAGGTCAATATTAGCCAAAAATAAAATGAACTACAACAATTACAAGTAGTGTCAATGTATGAAAAAAATAGTAAAAATCCCAACTAATCTAGCGCAGACTCCTGCCAAAGTTGAACTAACGTTTGTGTGGGCGGGCTTAGGGGTCTTTGTTTTTCAGCTGTTTTTAACGGTCCTCTTCCTGGTCTTATGAGGAAAAAGGTATGTTAGGAAATGGCTGGCAATGAAGGACACAAAACAAAGTTTACATTTGAATAAATTAAAGCAGTGTTTCTTAACACGTAAAGATACTGAACCACCAAATTTTACATGAGCATTTACTGAGCCCTGATTTGATAATGATGCAATTTTTTAAACAGGTATATAGAGTGGTATGAAAAAATAACTGAACCTTTTGGAATGTCTCACATTTCTGCATAAAATCACCATCGAATGTGATCTGATCTTTGTCAAAATCACATAGATGAAAATACAGTGTCTGCTTTAACTAAAACTACCTAATCATTTATAGGTTTTCATATTTTAATGAGGATAGCATGCAAACAATGACAGAAGAGGGAAAAATAGGTAAGTGAACCCTCTGCCTAAGGAGACTTAAAGAACAATTGAAACCAATTTTTACCACAAATTTAAAGTCAGGTGTGTGCTCAATCACTGATGGGTGGTTTAAAGCTGCCCTGCCCACTATAAAACACACACCTGGTAAGAATTGTCTTGATATTAAGCACTGTCTGATGTGCATCATGGCTCGGTCAAAAGAGCTGTGTGAAGACCTGCGATCAAGGATTATTGATTTGTATAAAGCTGGGAAAGGATACAAAACCATCTCTCAAAGTCTGGATATACATCAATCAACAGTCAGAGAAGTTGTCTTCAAATGGAGAATGTTTGGCACTGTTGCCTCCCCACCAAAGATGACGCCATGAGTTCAGGGCAGAATACTTCGAGAGGTTGTGTCTGCTAAAGACTTACAGAAATCACTGGCACAGTCCAATATCTCTGTGCACACATCAACTCTATGTAAAACTATGGCCAAGAATTGTGTTCATGAGAGGACTCCACGGAGGAGGCCACTGCTGTCTAAAAAAAAGCATTGTTGCTCGTTTAATGTTCGCAAAAAGGCACTTGGACACTCCACAGAAATTTTTGGCAAAATATTTTGTGGACTGATGAAACCAAAGTGGAATTGTTTGGGAGTAACACTTAACGTGTGAGAAAGAAAAATGGAAGAGCTCATCAACATCAACAACTTATCCCCACCTTGAAGCATGGTGGAGGGAGCATCATGATTTGAGGCTGTTTTGCTACCTCAGGGCCTGGACAACTTGCAATCATTAATGGAAGAATGAATTCAAAAGTTTACAAAGCAATACAACAATGGGAAACTTAAAGCTTTACTGCAATTGATTTTGACTTTCCCTTTGCTTTTGAACTTTCTCTTTTTTGTTCTTATGTCTTCCATTCTTGTTGTATCATCGACCCTTGCTTTCCACAATGGGCGCTCTATTTTCAAAGGCATAAAATGGGACACAATATGGTTTTTGTGCCAGGACAGATTACACTGTGAATCTTTTGTAATTTGATAGACCAGATCAGACTGTGTCCTAGCAGACTGACCATTTAGGCCTGCTGTACTCTCACATCAAGTGCGAGTCAACCTTTCACTGAGCAAACTGTCAGGTAGAGACTAGCAGTTAAAGGAAATGTGAAAAGCCTGTGGATTGGGTGCAAATCAGTCAGTAGTTTTCACTTTCGTATCGAGAGCATGTCTTAACCTTCACCGAACTTCTTAGACTTACTTGCCGAAATCCTGGGGTTCCATAAAATCCAGGCTGAGAACTACTGATTTAAAGTTATCAGCATCCAAAGGATTTCACCACCCAATTATCATTCCATGTTTTTCTGAAATTAGTTTTGAAATTTTTTCATGAACTTCCACCATCAAAAGAAATAAAAATGATAACAACACCTCTGATTCTAGAAAACGTTGGAAGTAATAAATATATAAATAAATAAATAAATCATGTCACTGAAAGAAAATCAATCCATCAGTTATTTCCTAGTTGATGGGGGAAAGATTTCGAATGTGATCTCTGTGATCCAACTACAATTAACATGGACTCCAGCTTCAACATCACTTCAGCGGTTTTATCAACCAGCTCATCACAAGCCAAGTGGAGGCAAATGATTCCGACTCGGATACGAAAACTGGAGATTGCATTTCGACTTCCAGGTGACAGTTTAATTAAGGATCTCCTGGCAGGCTCAACATGACAATAGACTTTCATTTCCCCCACTAAGCGCCAATTTCCAACATGGGCAACTGGCAAACGCGCAGATTCACGTAGAAATCCATTTCATGCTCATGTTCAGTCTGATGGATATTCCGGGTTAGATGTGGGGAAAGCCTTTGATGCGGAAACCTGAGATGAAAATGTTTACATCACCATCTAAATTTCCTGATCTTTCAGCAGTAGGAAGTAACAAAGTAAGTATGAGGGCCCGATAAAGTGGGGCGTCCAAAGTCGAACATAATTCTTATTGCTGATTGATTTCCAAATTGTATCAAAATTTTCAAAATGGAAAAATAGTTTTTCCGATGTTATTTTGCTTGTGAAATACATAAACTTTTCCATAACAAGCGACCGGTAAAGAAAAGCTTGCCATTCTTTTCAAGTGTGGAGCTAATGCAGCTTTTTTCAGCCGGTGTGCCGCGGCACACTAGTATGGCGTGACAGATTTGCAGGTGTGCCGCGAGAAATTATCCATTATCGTTTTTTTGTTTTTTTTTGTTTTGTTTTTTTACGTCGCCGGGCGGAGTTGCAGAAGGAACGAAAGAAGGTTTCGTTTGTGTTTAAATGGAGGTATTTCTAGTGTTGCGTTCAACAACTGCTCGGATTTTTAGCCACCTTGTGGACCCCAGCAAGTCTACTGTACGTCACTGGATTGGACTCGTCAAGTGTCAATATGCCGTATTTTTCGGACTATAAGTCGCACCTGGGTATAAGTTGCACCAGCCCAAAAATGCGCATTGAATAGAAAAAAAAAAAACCATAAGTCGCACTGGAGTATTTTGGGGGGACATTTTTTGATAAAATTCAGCACATAGAACAGATATGTCATCTTGAAAGGCATTTTAAAATAAAAACAGAACAGAGAACAACAGGCTGAATAAGTGTACAGTATGCCAAAGTTACATGATGCATGAACAACAAAATGCGAACGTGGCCAGTATGTTAACCTAACATAGCTATTAAGAGTTATTCAGATAACTATAGCATAAAGAACATGCTAACACATTTGCGAAACCATCAGTGTCACTCCAAAACATCAAAATAACATGTGAAATGATATAATAATGTATTAATAATAACATGTGAAATGATATAATAATGTATTAATAATTTCACACATAAGTCGCTCCAGAGTATAAGTCGCAGCACCAGCCAAACTATGAAAAAAAAAACCCTGCCACTTATAGTCCGAAAAATACGGTACACGACAGTCAATCCTCCCCCTGTGTTTTATTCCAACATACTATCGAGGACAGCAAGGTGGCCGATGACTAGATGGCATAGAAATCAGAGCAGTTCTTGAATGCGACACGAGCAGCTATCCAACAGCGCAATGGTGCCAAACAAGCTTAAACATCACCTCCAAACAAAACACCCGTCGCTTCAAAAGAAGTTGATGGACTATTTTGTTCGCCTTTGTGAAAACACAGAGAAAAACACAATTTTTTTTTAGAAAAACTACAAATGTAAATGAGAAAGCCCACAAAGCCGTGTTGCTGAGCTTGTTGCTAAATTCAAAAAGTCCCACTTTGTGGCAGAGAATTTTTAAAATTTAATCTTTAGTTTATCAGGCAGTCTCATTGAGATTAATCTCTCTTTTACTAGAGAAGCCTGAGCACAAAAAAACATTCACAAATATCAAACAACACAAAATACACTAACGGAAACCGTTACAATAATCAGTAATCAGTGAAAATTAATACTACCTGCCTAAAAAGTAATTGTCAGCGAGATGCTCGGTCCTGATGCAGTTGATGACATTGCTAAAGTCCCCCTGTCTGATAATTCTGAGCTTTTCAAGCCTAACTCTGATAAAAATAAAAAAAAAATAAAAACAGAGACGAAAAGCTGTTGAAGAAGAAGTTTGTGTGCGTCTTTCTTCAATTCCAGCCAGGATATCGGCTTTGTATTCATCTAAACAGGCTCAAGCACACTGATTTAGGATAAATATTGAGAAATTATTGGCTAATTAAATATACTGTACAGGAAGTAAATTTGGAACATTTATGGTTTGTGGTGTGCCGCGACATTTTTTCCTATGTAAAAACGTGCCGTGAATCAGAAAAGGTTGAAAACCCTGAGCTAATGTAGCAGGATACATCTGTACTCACTGCTCATTCATGTCAAACAGAACAGATAGTCTCAAATGCACAATACAATATCGAACTCGAAGTCCTTTATTTAGACAAAGTCTAGCAGAAAGAAAAGGGAAACAACAAAACAGAAATTAAAAGGACAGTTTCCAAATGTTCAAAGACCAACATTTTCGAAGTTTTAGGGTATCTACAGTTAATTAAAAACCAAGGCTTTCTTCCAGATGATATGGTTTATACTCAGTTAATATTTTTAATCAGTTAAAGACAAACAGCTCCGTCTATAATGTGCTGATATTATCACACTTTCCTCTCAATTCAAAATTCAGTCATAAAAGTGCACCAGCTAAAGATGTTTGGTTTACAATATGGCTGTGTTTTTAGTTCCCTGCCACAAAACACGTTTGTCCCCAGCAGGCTGCGAGATATAGTTGTAACCTCAGGCCTGGTCTGACTTTCTGCTGATGTCGAGACGTTCAACCGGCCTGGGAGAGGCTGGTTTGAGGGCTGCTGAGGCCTTGAGCGTTGACTGACACATGCAAGAAAAGTAGATCAGTGGGCTCTATGAACTAGGCAAAGGAATATCTACCACAAGGAACATGTAGAGAGACTTGCAAGCTCGAGGACCTTTTCGGTCGCTCACAGAAAGCGAGCTACCTTGAAGTTTGTGTCTTGAGCTGCTGTTTGGAAGATTTACAGTTTGTCTCTGAAATATAATAAATAATTCAGTATTTACAGGGGAAGCATCTCTGAGGTGTTGTACCAACGGTACGTATGGTACACTGACAGGCCCACAAAGGCCAACTATTCCTAATCAGGAACATAATGGAATATATCTTGAATTCCTTCCTTTATTGTTTTTTTCATAATGTGCAGCTCCTTACGAATCACTTTGTGTCTAAAAACCCGAGACGTGCACCTGACAGCCACGTTTCTTGGGTTGGCTAACACTGAGGAAATCTGTCACTTCCTTATTTGCATGACTCTTTCATTATTGCCAGCAATTTGAAAGGGCCTTTTGAAATATCACTGCCATTGAAATGCAGTGATGGCATTAAGAAAGCCATTAGAATTCAGCAAATGTCGTCAATCGTCAGGATAAGTTGAATGAATGCATTGTGGTGTGAGAAGTATCTACCTGCTGAGGGAGGGGGGGGGAGCTTTTCAAAGATGTGAATTTTCCCTGCCGCCACCTCCGCTCTAAAATGACGTCTCTGTGAATCATTTCTTGAACACCTTCTGCCACATTTAAGCAGCACTGCATTTCAAAGTCCATTTATTTTCCTTTTTACAGCCGCCTGCAAAGACCACCGCAAGGCTTTGGAGGTGTCCCAGAACTCAGAAGAAATGGGGCTGATTCTGGGTGTCTGTGTTGGTGGCCTGGTGGTGCTCATTCTCCTGCTGGGTGCTGTTATTATTATCATTAAGAAAGGGTAAAGACTGTTGATTTGTTAAAAGCATGCCTCATTTTATGCACCTTCTTCATTGTTATTCTTCTTTTCTTTTTTTTTTTCGGAGCGGGGTCAAATTTTCTGCAACGTTACTCATGTTTTGGCGCACATAGCTTTCATTGCTTTCACCCCTTCTGACGTATCAAAGGGACCAATAATTCTCATCTGCATAGCCTATTTCAGTATGTGAAGTATTTAATTAATGGCTGATGCAATTCAATTAGCTACTTAATTACACACACCAAGCACAGGACCAAAGCGTAAATGAGATGGTAATTGGGAGGGAAAAGGTGTGCTTTTAAAGACTATTAGCTAGTCAACCCTCAGGTCTCCAGTAGATTTATCCAGCCGTTTACTCTTCAAGCCTTTAAGAACTTAACTTCTTGAAAGATTCTATACAGTGCAATCACCAAAGTAAAAAATAAAAAAAATCCAACTACGGTATATAATTAAAAAGTAACTACATCGATGGTTCCAGAATCAAACTGTTGCCGTTGGAAATCTTCCCTCGCAACAGTTTACTTTAACATTAATCTTAGGTCTATTGCCAAAAATAAATAAATACGTACATACGTAAATGAATAAAGAATGAAACAATTCAACCACTATGCGGTAAAATAATTTTCTTGCACCTAATAATAAATTACTTTTTAACAAGCAGAAGGAGAATAACTATGTTCCTGGAATGTGGGATTGACACAGTAAAACACGTCTATTCTTTGTTGATATGGTGTTAACACACTATGTATATATTTATATATATATATATATATATATATGTATGTATATATGTGTATATGTGTATATGTGTATATATGTATGTGTATATGTGTATATATGTATGTATGTGTGTATATGTATATATGTATGTATGTATATATATGTGTATATATGTATGTATGTATGTATGTATGTATGTGTATATGTATATATGTATGTATGTATGTATGTATGTATATATTAGGGCTGTCAAACAATTAAAATTTTTAATCAAGTTAATTACAGCTTAAAAATTAATTAATCGTAATTAATCGCAATCGCAATTCAAACCATCTATAAAATATGCCATATTTTTCTGTAAATTATATATATATTCTGTAAAATAAATTTTTGGAATGGAAAGATAAGACACAAGATGGATATATACATTCAACATACGGTATATAAGGACTGTAGTGAGCATTTCACTCTACTGTCATTTAAATCTGTCTATGCTGTCCTCACTCTGAAGTGTCTACTTTTTCCAAAGCTAGACGGCTAGTGAACAACGCCTTAATAATTAGACTTCTTACTTTTTCATGATTTATTAATAAAATGGCCTCAAACCATTGTCCTCTTTAGACCGTCGTAAAACTACAAAAAACAAGTACGTAAGCATTGTATTAGCAACAACGTTAGCTTAGCACGCTATACAGGTTCACTGAACATAAACAAAAAGCGTCTCATACAAAAAATATAACATTTCGCTTACTAACATAATGTGTACATTCTTTAAAACAACCATACTTACGGACAAATCTTGTCCAAGGATCATATAAGCACAACATTACAACGTAGGCATCAGCCCGAGACGTCGTGCAGCCATATTGAATTGGCAAGAAAGCAATAAACCATGTCACAAAGCGACCACAAGAGTTCGCTGTTAGACAGCACAAAAAGCCTTGCTGTAAAACTTACCAAAAGGCAGAATACTGTCTGAGCGGGACATGTGCGTTAATTGCGTCAAATAGTTTAACATGATTAATTAAAAAAATTAATTACCGCGCGTTAACGCGATAATTTTGACAGCCCTAATATATATATATATATATATATATATATATATATATATATATATAAAAGGGCTTTCGAAATTATCGCGATATATATATATATATTAAGGCTTTCGAAATTATCGCGTTAACGGGTGGTAATTATTTTTTTAAATTAATCACGTTAAAATATTTGACACCTTTTACGCACATGCCCCGCTCAAACAGATTAAAATGACAGCACAGTGTAATGTCCACTTGTTACTTGTGTTTTTTGGTTTTTGTCGCCCTCTGCTGGCACTTTGGTGCGACTGATTTTATGGGTTTCAGCACCCATGAACCGTCAAACAATTTCACATAATTTCAAACGTATTTATATTTCACTGGAAAATAAAGCATTTACAGATTATTTTATTTTGTGTAATGTATACAAATAAAACACAAAGGCAGAAAAATAAAACTGAAATGCACTAAGACTAAAACTAATGTCATTAATGGACCAATAAAACAAATGGGAGTTAATATAATAAAAAATAAATAAGAATACAAGAACGATACAATAAATACGTCAACATCTCATTGAGGTGCATTCCAAGAAGTGATTTTATTAGAGGTGAAGAGAAGGCTGTCTGATGTGTTAATCACTTTGTTCCGTAACTTTGGAGCTGCAACAGCAAAGGCTGCTCTCCTTTGAATTTCTTTCTGGTTTCAGGCACAGTCTTGAACAGCAGAACAGCTGATCTGGGAGAGTGAGAGAGTGAGCAAGGGCAAAGAAGCTCTTAGAGGTAGAGCAGGACAAGAGCATTTTGTGATTCAAAAAACCAAATACAATATTTTATAATCAATCTTGAAGTGCAATGGCAGCCAGTGTAGTGAGAAAAATATGCTCAACATTAGTGTAGTTTAACTGACATATTACAGTAAGACAGCTGGGTGCTGGCAAAGACTACATTCTCAGCACCTACATTTGTGATGAACGGTTTGGTCATAGTACCCAAGGAACCCAGATCCAGCATGACATATCTCGCTGTGCTACTAAACCCTCCCCCGCCCCCAAAAACCTTTATTTCCTTGCAAAAAGATTTCAGAGCAAACCAGGCGTTTTTGTATCATCAAGAATTATTGAACAATAATCTGAGAGATATATCAGCTAACCCTGGCTTGGTCACCTGAGGGAGGGGGTATGATGTTGGAAGAACTGAAACCCCCGATGATCTCAGGCACATAACTGATGATGTGTCCCAGTGCATCCTAGGATGAATCTTAAAATCATGAGATATATATCAATTCGTCTAGGAACAAGAAAAGGACTTGCGACGGTGGCGCAGGTGGTTAAGCGGGTTGTCCAATGATCGAAGGATCAGCGACTCGAATCAATCTCCCACTTGTGCACATTGTTGTTGCGTCCTTGTACAAGACACTTCATTCCACTTGCCTGTGTGAAACTAATGAGAGAACCAGTGGTTGATGGTAGTTGGAAGGGCCGATGGCGCAAATTAGCTACCTTGCTTCTGCCAGATTGCCCCAGAACAGCTGTGACTACTGTAATATTTTAGCGCCACCTATATGGAGTGAAAGAATAATGCAATGTAAAGTAATTTTAAGTCTTCTGATAAGGGTAATATTCAGTAAATCCAATTATTATTATTAGAACAGAGCCTTGTGGCCAATGCAAGGAGAGCTGACAGAATGAATGAATGCTTAATTTCTCATTGAACGGAACACTAATGCCACATTTTCCACCAAAATTATGATTGTGAAATTATTTCACTTGAGGGACAGTTGACTTTAGGGGTTCCACTAGTTAAATGTTTCAAAAGTGTAGGAGACAGAACGGGAAGCTAGACGCAGCTGGGGAAAATCGTATTAAATGGCTGACACAGTTTCATGGCTGATATTGAATAATGTCCATTTGAAATTCTGCACTATTCTATAAATTAGCCCAGGTTCCTGTGCTAAGCGACCATGAAGTTTCCCCCTTTAGATAATTGATTGCTGAATTTGCTGTGACAGGAAAGCCATGTGGTTTGGTGCTTGATGTGTACCATGGGAGACATATTCTATTTGAAGGGAACACACACACACATTGTGCTCAGCTATAGTGCAGTGTGTCAGAACTTGCTTGATGCATTTAAGCCCATCACATGGTCACCTGCACAGCCGACTTCCTGCTTCTGCTTTTCACTGTAATCAATGCATTCTGCTTTCAGCTGACATTGTGTTTTTGATACATCTCTTCTTGATTTTGTTTTCCTCTTCCACTTCCTCCTGCACTCTTGCCAGAAGGAACTACTACTCTTTTTATCCGTAAGTGATTATGGCTCTTTTTTTCCCCCATTGTTTTGTGATCCATCTGACACATGCTTGTGCTCTGGCTGTCAATCACACAGCAGGAAGGCATGAAAAAGTCATTGAGAAGCTGATCTTTCTCTTTTGCTATGATGCTTCATCTCTCCTCTTCTGTATTACTTAATAGGAAACCTGCGAACATGAATAAGACACCGATTACTTATCGCCAGGAGAAGAGCCACATGGGCTCCATGGAGCGCAGTTTTACGGACCAAAGCACCCTACAAGAGGATGAGAGGATGGCACTCTCCTTCATGGATGCACACACTTGTGGAACTCGAAGTAAGGCACAGATTACTTTTAAAAGTTGACTTTCTGTATGGCAATGTGATGAAAATATTTTAACAAGATTATAGCTGAAACGAATACTCGAGCAAGTCGAGTAACTCGAGTTTAAAAACTGATCCGAGTAATTTTATTCACCTCGAGGAATCGTTTAATTTTGCCAGCTGTAAATGGTGTTATACTTGTATAGCGCTTTTCTACCTCTGTAAGCATCATGTTTTGCCCGGATTACTTTTAACGTAGGATAACGCGCTGACGTCACGTGCGTAGAGGAAGAAGCAATAAAAAAAAAAAAAAACTTACTGCAGCCGACAGCCGCTACAAACTACGCCGACGTTGCTAAAAACTACACCCGCATAATGCTAGTGTGGTAGCAGGTAGTGTCCGATGCGTCTCATAGATATCGCATGCATTTAGAACTAGATGCGAAATGACAGACTCAGCCGTGTCTGGGCAGCGTTGGTGAACAGCAGCCATCTTTAAGCAGTAGACTTCTCAGCGCTAATAAATATAACGTTACTGTCACTCGCTCACGTAACGTTAGCCCTTCGGAGGGCTAGGTTTCTATTGATTATGACCACTGTCGATGCGTGGATAACGTGTCTTACATACAGGTTTTATTTAATCTGTAAAAACACAGCGCTGTAGAGTGATGAGGGTGTAAAATTAAAACATAATTAAGCTAACTGTCAGTTTTAACTCAGTAGTCATTGCTGAATAAAACACCACGTAGCACTGGTCCCTAATGTGCTCCAATACAGCAGGTATTATACATTCATTTTGAACACTGCAAAAACTCAAAATCCTATCAGTACTTACAGTTTAGACCAGACATGTACAAAGTCTGGCCCGGGGGCCAAATGCGGCCCGTGGTCAAATTTCATCCGGCCCCCAGCCTCTGTCATAAAATCAATAACATCTGGCACGCACACAGACTTAATAAATCGGTCAGCAGTACTGCAACCAGCATATGAAGTAGCTTACACACGAAATGCTTCTCCTCATTACACACTAAAAGGCAGGAGCACTTTAACCCTTTATTGCCAAATGTATCACATTTGATACACCTAAAATTTCATGATTTTCAGACTAATTTAGAATTTTGACATTTCTTTTTGGAAAAAAAAAAATATATGGATGCAAGCCAACACATGCATCTGCAGGTTCCATGAGAAAAAAAACATGATTTAGCATGGGTTATAGACATAAGAGCGCTTATTATACATATTCATTTTGAATTTTCTTTTCACAAATTTGAAAAAAAGGTTTCATTAGGACCTTATTTTTCAAATTTTGGGATTCTCTGATAATTGCTTCATGTTTCAGGTATTTAAGGGTGAAGCAATATTATGTACGACAAGATTACAGGGAAGATACGCCGCGAGAAATTGAAGCATCTTGAAGCTAGTTTAATTTTACAGCAGTAGTATTTCGCAAGAGCCCGAGTGTTGAAAGAGAACGCAGCAAAGGCTAGTTGCGAGATTGTTGAAATTATTCATTAAAAAAATAATAAAGCAAATGTGACACTCAATGGCTTGGTAAACTTTGCTTAAATACAGTATATTGTAAAGGATGTCAGCCAAGGTCGGCCCCCCACATTTTTACCACGTCAAATCTGGCCCCCTTTGCAAAAAGTTTGGACACCCCTAGTTTAGACGAATTTAAAACTTAACTAGAATTTAAAAATAGCTTGACACAAATGGAAATTCAATTGAAACATGTGGGAAAAACACAAAGCTTTCAAGTGATGTGTGTTATCAAGCATAATTACATTTTTAGGTAAGAAATATATATATTTTTTTATAAGATCTAGAAGTTTTTTATGTGAAAGCAGTGATTTTTTTTTCTAGTCACATCTGAGATGCAATTGTTGGCTGTTTTCAACAATGTACATCGGAAATAAAGACATTGATTGACTGAAAATGGTTCAATACTGGATTAAATGTCTTTTTTTCTCATTTATATTTATAATTACGCTTTACCTAAAAAAAATGTTTTATCCGATTGCTCGATTAATCGATAGAATTTTCAGTCGATTACTCGATTACTAAAATATTCGATAGCTGCAGCCCTAAACAAGATAAACTGTGATTACGATTTGTTCTTTTTTCTCTATTCACCTTCAATTCTGCCGTAACAAGCCATTTGGGATTCTTATCTTTTCTCTTTGAATTGAGTGCCCTTTTTACATTGTCAATCGGACGACAAGGAAAAGACAGATGTGTTTACTTCACAGTTGAAATAGATATTGGTCAGCTACTCACATTAGTCAACAGTGTCACGTTATCCACAAGCTCTTGTTTTGAGGTGTTATTTAATGATGAATGATGCTTGTACAATGAAGCACATCATTAACTTTTTCAATGTATCAGATCCTGTGAAAGTAGGTTTTAGGCCAATATGCATGTTGTCTTCAAAGTGAATGTAGAAGTCTTCTCCCTTTGTTCAACGACTGATCACAGTATAGCACAGTAGTTATGCTTATTGACCATTAGACGTCTCCACCTGAGATGCTTGAGATTTGTTATGTTAGCATACCGTATGCATTCATGGTGCAAAAAAATAAATGAACAATAAATGATTGAAAAATAACGAATGAAAAACTCATTATATACTGTACCTCATTCACTGTACTAAAGCTGTGTGCCTTTAGTATTTTGAGCCAGAAGAATTGTGTGAGCCATATGTGATATAGCAGTGCCTCATTGGCGCTAACCACTTGCACTTGATCCAAAAAAACTGATGTTTGCACTATTTTGATTTCAACAAAAATATAGTGGTGTCATATAGGCACTTTTCCTATAAATTCTATCAGTTAAAGTTGTTCCCTTAGTTTTCTCAGAATGTTTGTTGGAAAACCTTGAAGTTTTTACATTTATTATCAAAGTATCCAGTACGGCATCGCAATTCAATTAGCCATAATATGTTAAGCCCACAAGCGCATATAGTGGTTTGGTATCAGATCATTGGAGATGGACAATATCTGGATATGGGTTATCAGATTAAAATACATTATGGGACAACTCTAATTACAATTTTTGTTTGGGAAACTATTTGCAGTTGGGCGTGAGCCTTAAATGTGTTTAAAGTGGTATTAAAAAGCATTAAATAAGATTTGCTGTTCCCTGTAGAAACCCTGTTAATGGTATCTGGCATTTTTAAAAAAATATTTCCTCGAAATGTATTCGCTAACACCTGTTTTTTCTGTTACATTTAGCCAGTATCTTGTTCGTACGTAATGCTAAATTGCTATCTGGAGGTGTGTGTCACCATGGTTGAACTGCCAAATGTTTAAAAATCCTAATTTTTTTCATAGCTTATTGTCGTGTAAAATACTGTGAAATTACAACCGTGACCCGGCTCAATGCAGGTGATCCGCGCAGTTCTGTAAACGAGGCCAGCAGTCTGCTGGGAGGCTCCCCGAGGCACCCGTGCGGACGCAAAGGCTCCCCCTACCACACGGGGCAGCTGCATCCCGCCGTGCGAGTGGCCGACCTACTCCAGCACATCAACCAGATGAAGACAGCTGAGGGCTACGGCTTTAAACAGGAATATGAGGTGAGCTATTGTACTTTGCGCTCACCCTCGCTGGTAAGCTATCAGACAACAAAGGGGTTTATGACTGAATTAGTCAGTGGAATATTGAATTGTAAATTCCACAGCATGTGTGTAATTTATCAGTTTTCCTCCACTGTAAGTCAAGATAAAGAGCAAAATGTGATTTGTCAGTGAAAAAAATAATGGACTGCAAATGTTAGAAAAGCGATTTGCATTTTGTTTTCTTATAGTGGAATTGAAATGTTGAACTCCTACAAAATCAGGCGAGAAATAGTTTTTGCATGTATTAGCCTTAACATCAGGGGTCGGGAACCTTTTTGAGAGGGAGAGCCCAAAAAAACCCCAACATATTTTAAAATGATTCCATGAAAGCCATACAATGTAAATGCATATATGTATGTATTCTGTTTTGTGAGCACTGTTATTTCCGTGCTGATCTTGTACGCATCACTTGGCACACTAAAGGGTGAGAGATGATCGGCTGGTCGCTTTTGCATGTCTCCAAAGGCGAGATCTAATGCCCATCTACGCGCAATCCCCAACAGGCGGACAACTGATGGGCTTCAAATTGAAGCATATTAATGTGGCTTATGTTTGAAGTGTCCAAGATCAATGTGCCAATGCGTGAGCAGCTCGTCAGAGCTCCTTCATGTCATGCGAGCCAGCTGGTTTCACACTAAAGATGTTGGGTACAGTTAGAATTGGCAGAGAGCCAGTTGCGTTCATGAGAAGAGCCAGATATGGCTCGTGGGCCATACTTTCCCGAACCCTGCTTAACATGATTGTCTTGCATAGTACGTACACTCACGCTGTACACTCGCACAAAATATACTTGCATTTGTACAACTGAATTGATGGATGGAAACACAGAAGAATGTGCAGCACATATAGAATTGTTCAAAGCAAAACAAGGTCACGGTAAATGATTTTCTAAAGGTTCGTTTTCAAAAGCTACTTAACGAATCTGAGTCCCCCCCCCCCCCCCCCCCCATTATAATAGATAGCATGCATGAATAACTCTTTGAGGTGTATCACTAGTGTAATAGTGCTAGTGTGCAAAAAAAAAAAAGAAAACCGCTTTGTTTTTATGATTAGAATGTGAGTCAATATTATAATTCAGGTCAAACAAATAATACTGTGCGAATGTCATATAATTATGATACTAAAATCGCTGTTTTACTGAAAAATAGTCATTCAATTGTAACATTTTTAAAAGATTTAACAAATTGTCATTTAAAGAACATTCCTGTCAATCTTGTGATTAATAGATTAAAAAAAGAAATAAGAATGAATTTGTTTTTACAATAGTTAACACTGTAAAAAAAAAAAAAAATCCCGTAAATTTTACGGAAAAAACCTGGCAGCTGTGGTTGCCAGAGAAATTCCGTAAAAAATACAGTTCAACTGTAAATACCAGAAAAATCTGTATATTTTACAGTTAAAATCTGTAAAAAAAATTAAAAAAAAATAATAATAAATAAATAAATAAATACATTTTTAACTAGTAAATCCAACAGCTTTTTGCTGCTAAATCAGCATGAACGTGCTGCTTTTAAAACAAAATGGCTCAATAAAATTTAAATATATTTTAATTTTATTTTACATCAAATATCATTTAATTTCTTGAATCTTGCAACCTTTCGCCACATTTCAGGCTTCAAACATAAAGATATGAAATTTAATTTTTTTTGTCAAGAATCAACAACAAGTGGGACACAATCGTGAAGTGGAACAACATTTATTGGATAATTTAAACTTTTTTAACAAATAAAAAACTGAAAAGTGGGGCGTGCAATATTATTCAGCCCCCTTGCGTTAATACTTTGTAGCGCCACCTTTTGCTCCAATTACAGCTGCAAGTCGCTTGGGGTATGTTTCTATCAGTTTTGCACATCGAGAGACTGACATTCTTGCCCATTCTTCCTTGCAAAACAGCTCGAGCTCAGTGAGGTTGGATGGAGATTGTGAACAGCAGTCTTCAGCCCTTTCCACCGATTCTCGATTGGGATTCAGGTCTGGACTTTGACTTGGCCATTCTAACACCTGGATACGTTTATTTTTGAACCATTCCATTGTAGATTTGGCTTTATGTTTTGGATCATTGTCCTGTTGGAAGATAAATCTCCGTCCCAGTCTCAGGTCTTGTGCAGATACCAACAGGTTTTCTTCCAGAATGTTCCTGTATTTGGCTGCATCCATCTTCCCGTCAATTTTAACCATCCTCCCTGTCCCTGCTGAAGAAAAGCAGGCCCAAACCCTGATGCTCCCACCACCATGTTTGACTGTGGGGATGGTGTGTTCAGGGTGATGAGCTGTGTTACTTTTACGCCAAACATATTGTTTTGCATTGTGGCCAAAAAGTTCAATTTGGTTTCATCTGACCAGAGCACCTTCTTCCACATGTTTGGTGTGTCTCCCAGGTGGCTTGTGGCAAACTTTAAACGAGACTTTTTATGGATATCTTTGAGAAACGGCTTTCTTCTTGCCAGTCTTCCATAAAGGCCAGATTTGTGCAGTGTACGACTGATTGTTGTCCTGTGGACAGACTCTCTCACTTCAGCTGTAGATCTCTGCAGTTCATCCAGAGTGATCATGGGCCTCTTGGCTGCATCTCTGATCAGTTTTCTCCTTGTTTGAGAAGAAAGTTTGGAAGGACGGCCGGGTCTTGGTAGATTTGCAGTGGACTGATGCTCCTTCCATTTCAATATGATGGCGTGCACAGTGCTCCTTGAGATGTTTAAAGCTTGAGAAATCTTTTTGTATCCAAATCCGGCTTTAAACTTCTCCACAACAGTATCTCGGACCTGCCTGGTGTGTTCCTTGGTTTTCATAATGCTCTCGGCACTTTAAACAGAACCCTGAGACTATCACAGAGCAGGTGCATTTATACGGAGACTTGATTACACACAAGTGGATTCTATTTATCATCATCGGTCATTTAGGACAACATTGGATCATTCAGAGATCCTCACTGAACTTCTGGAGTGAGGTTGCTGCACTGAAAGTAAAGGGGCCGAATAATATTGCACGCCCCACTTTTCAGTTTTTTATTTGTTAAAAAACTTTAAATTATCCAATAAATGTTGTTCCACTTCACGATTGTGTCCCACTTGTTGTTGATTCTTGACAAAAAAATTAAATTTCATATCTTTATGTTTGAAGCCTGAAATGTGGCGAAAGGTTGCAAGATTCAAGGGGGCCGAATACTTTTGCAAGGCACTGTATATATATATATATATATATATATATATATATATATATATATATATTCTCATCTGTAAATTGCAACATATGAATTTATTAAATCTAATACATTGATTAAAAAAAAAATCTGTGTGTATGAGAGAATAAATAATTAGAGAATAGATCATTTTGCAAGGTGAGAGTACTTTAACACATCATTCAGGCCATGTCTAGACATATTACACGTAGAATTTTTTCTACGGTTTGGCCTATCATCCACACGCACATTTAAATGAGGGTTCTTGAAAACTGCGCCCACAGTGAAGATGTGCGAAATCTGCGTTTGTGGCACCATCATATGGACACTAATAACCAAAGATTTAACTGTAAAAAACGTCACTGACTGCGACAAGCTTTGTCTCTACGTCACACATGAGACCAATATTTACTTTTGGAGTGAATTAGACAGGTGCTTTTTAGCTTCCGTTTATTTACAAACTCTTGCTATGCTTCATATTGAAGGATGGGGGTATTATGGACAATTATTTTTCGCCCATTGTTATGAATATACTTGAAAATTAATGAATGCGGTTGGCTGTGGAAGGTTTTTTGTGCTGGTGTGGACGTAATTATTTTTTGCCGATGTATTAGGGCAGGATTCTCGCTTTTAAAAAAAAGCCCTGTGTAGACAAGGCCTCAATATATATTACTCTCATATTTCTTGAAATTGAAATATTTCACAAAGTCAGGAAAGTTGCAAATATGTGGACGTGTGGTGTAATGCAGTATATGTTGTATGTACAGTGCCTTGCAAAAGTATTCGGCCCCCTTGAATCTTGCAACCTTTTGCCACATTTCAGGCTTCAAACATAAAGATTTGAAATTTAATTTTTTTGTCAAGAATCAACAACATGTGGGACACAATCGTGAAGTGGAACAACATTTATTGGATAATTTAAAGTTTTTTAACAAATAAAAAACTGAAAAGTGGGGCGTGCAATATTATTCAGCCCCTTTACTTTCAGTGCAGCAAACTCACTCCAGAAGTTCAGTGAGGATCTCTGAATGATCCAATGTTGTCCTAAATGACCGATGATGATAAATAGAATCCAAATGTGTGTAATCAAGTCTCCGTATAAATGCACCTGCTCTGTGATAGTCTCAGGGTTCTGTTTAAAGTGCAGAGAGCATTATGAAAACCAAGGAACACACCAGGCAGGTCCGAGATACTGTTGTGGAGAAGTTTAAAGCCGGATTTGGATACAAAAAGATTTCCCAAGCTTTAAACATCTCAAGGAGCACTGTGCAAGCCATCATATTGAAATGGAAGGAGCATCAGACCACTGCAAATCTACCAAGACCCGGCCGTCCTTCCAAACTTTCTTCTCAAACAAGGAGAAAACTGATCAGAGATGCAGCCAAGAGGCCCATGATCACTCTGGATGAACTGCAGAGATCTACAGCTGAGGTGGGAGAGTCTGTCCATAGGACAACAATCAGTCGTACACTGCACAAATCTGGCCTTTATGGAAGAGTGGCAAGAAGAAAGCCGTTTCTCAAAGATATCCATAAAAAGTCTCGTTTAAAGTTTGCCACAAGCCACCTGGGAGACACACCAAACATGTGGAAGAAGGTGCTCTGGTCAGATGAAACCAAATTGAACTTTTTGGCCACAATGCAAAACAATATGTTTGGCGTAAAAGTAACACAGCTCATCACCCTGAACACACCATCCCCACAGTCAAACGTGGTGGGAGCATCAGGGTTTGGGCCTGCTTTTCTTCAGCAGGGACAGGGAAGATGGTTAAAATTGACGGGAAGATGGATGCAGCCAAATACAGGAACATTCTGGAAGAAAACCTGTTGGTATCTGCACAAGACCTGAGACTGGGACGGAGATTTATCTTCCAACAGGACAATGATCCAAAACATAAAGCCAAATCTACAATGGAATGGTTCAAAAATAAACGTATCCAGGTGTTAGAATGGCCAAGTCAAAGTCCAGACCTGAATCCCAATCGAGAATCTGTGGAAAGGGCTGAAGACTGCTGTTCACAAACACTCTCCATCCAACCTCACTGAGCTCGAGCTGTTTTGCAAGGAAGAATGGGCAAGAATGTCAGTCTCTCGATGTGCAAAACTGATAGAAACATACCCCAAGCGACTTGCAGCTGTAATTGGAGCAAAAGGTGGCGCTACAAAGTATTAACGCAAGGGGGCCGAATAATATTGCACGCCCCACTTTTCAGTTTTTTATTTGTTAAAAAAGTTTAAATTATCCAATAAATGTTGTTCCACTTCACGATTGTGTCCCACTTGTTGTTGATTCTTGACAAAAAATTAAAATTTTATATCTTTATGTTTGAAGCCTGAAATGTGGCGAAAGGTTGCAAGGTTCAAGGGGGCCGAATACTTTTGCAAGGCACTGTACATACAGTAAAGATGTAACATGCATCGTTATGGTTAGGTGGAGTGCGATGGAGTTTTAAAAACAGGTAACCATGCTTCAGTACGGCAGTGTCAGTGTGGCTTGAATGTAAGATTTACAAGCACAGGAAGGGTCCTAAACAATACATTCTGTCCTTGAAAGCGTACTTTATATATTCTGCTGAGCTTTAACCCTGTAAAATAGGACTGAAAGCCCATGGACCAGTTCTAGATTACCCAGAGTGTGAAATGTGTCTTACTTCAGAGACTAAAGCAATCTTATGTGTTACAATGTATCAAGTCAGTCGAGTAATCAACACATTGAAGTAATAGACCACTACGGCTATTTCAACCCCAAAGAGATTCATGTGTAATTTCTGCATGCTGAAAAAGTGCGACTAACTTGGCAAATGATCCTCATGTTAATAGTGAACAGAAAGTATGGAAAGCCATCAATCCTCCTCTGACATCATCCGTGAGCCCTTTGTACAGCCCATTGAAATTAATTAATAGTGTTAAAAGGCATATGGATCACACCAAGTTTGAAGGTATGAATAAATCATTCACATATGCGTCGGAAGGAGGAACTTGTCACGAGGGAAGACTAATGAGGTTAAACGTCTCAGGAGATCGTCTCAAGAGATCTCTTAACAGAAGGCAAACAGATAAAGAGACTGACTTTTCTTCTGCAAGAATTTATATGTATACATCCCACTTAAAGGGAACCATGGATAGAAAGACTTGTAGTTCTTAAAAGATAAACATTATTATGAGTTGAAATAATTTGATATTACTACCCCTCTTGATGTTTTCGTTTTTATACAATTTGTAAAATGTGTTAAATTAGTGGGTCACCATTTTTGTTGATGTCACTTGGCAGTGACGTCACTGGGTTACGCTGCCGGACTTCCAGAGTCGGACTCTAGCGACATAAACATTGTCATCTGTTCAGCCCTTTCAATTTGAACCCGAGAGGAACATTAATGAGAATGACAGCACTGTCAATATCTCACAAAACGAGCAGCAAAAGCAAAATGAACAGGAAAACGCGATGACATGAGACGAGAGTTGACAAAACCGGTGTTCTGCCAAAATGTGCTACACCAGCGAAATGTCCCACAAGAGCCGAATCTGATACCCAAAATACTACCGTGCGTTTTCAGCTTGTTTTGTTTAGATGCATCCAGACACAACATACTAAACATGCCTTAAAAAACACTTAAACGTAGTAATATCAAATAAGGGTGGTTTAAATATGTTACGTGACTAATGTGGTCAACAGATCAACAAACTGCTATAAAGCAACCACAAGAAAACACAATGCTTAAAAGTATGAGAGGGAAACACATGCAAAAAGTATTTTGAGGCAATAAAAAGGCTCAATAAAAGATTCAATGAGTACTCGCCGCTTTTAACCGATGAGCGCGTGTGTTGGACGTCTTGCTGCGTGGGAAGGAACACGGATGCAGAACACCAGTAATGTTCGTCTAATGCAGTGTTTTTCAACCGGTGTACGTGCCGTGAGAGATGTGCCGCGAGAAAGTATCTAATGTCGCATTTATATATATTGAAATGTCCATAACTGTGCGGGCCCTTGAATGGGCCATCAGACTGCAGAGTGGTGACGTAGCAGGAAGCAAGCAAGGAGGGAGGGAGAATGGCGTGAGAGCGAAGTTAGCGGTCGCATGTTGTGGATGCCACTGTTATATTGTTTATTATTTTTCATTGTTGCCACAATAAAGTGGGAAAGTCATCACAGACTCATCTCCTTTCTTTTTCCCCATTCAGTGCTGTTACAATATTTTTTTACGTCGTCGGGCGGAGTTGCAGTAGGAAGGAAGAAAGGAGTAGGTAGAAAGTCCTCAGTCGTGTGCAGATGAGCAAAGTATTACATGTGTCGCATTCAAAAACTGCTCGGATTTCTAGCCATCAACGACCTTGCTGTCCGCGACAATGTGGACCCCAGCACGTCTACTGCACATCATTTGGTTTGACTTGTCATGTGTCGATATACTCGAAAGTTCCCTTTCTGTTTAATCCATATGTGACAACCGTCAAACCTCCCCCCTGTGTTATATTCCAACCAGAGGTTGCGCTAGACATTTTCGTTGTCTGTCATTTTGACTGACAGGGTCATAAAAATCCGGTCAAAATCTATTTTTACCCGTCACTTAAATTTTTAAAATGATAATGATGACATATTCAATAGTATTTAGTTTTCATTCATTTTTAATTAATATTGTAACGCTTGCTTGGCGGCGAAAAATTAGACACGGAAGTCGTGGTATTTTTCTCCCTCTTTTTACTCTGCTTACCGCCAACAACACCAACAAAACAACAACTCCGCCCCCAAAGAAAAAGAGGCAACTATATAGACCCCAATCACCAACGTCACACAACGATCTTAATTGTGGTTGTCAGCCCAAAATCTTCTAAATATATATTAAATGCATCTTACCAGATATAAAATGACTACTACATAGTCTGTGGTGATCGTTTGGTGCCCAGATTTCTTGTCGAATTACAGCAGTCCATCTCGCTCTCCTCTTCGGGTCTCTCAGAATACGGTAGAACTTCAAGTCTCTCCGTCTATCTTCTCTGTTACTGCAACCAACCGCCACACACGCCTTCACCATTTTGATTATTAATGTTAACGAGCAGAAAAACACGCCGTAATAGGAGGCATGTACGTAGCGGTAATGTGTACACACGACGAGCTGACACACAATATGGCGGCTCCAGTCAGGGGAGGCGGAGTTGTGACGTCATGTGATTGGGGTCTATACACAGGCGGCAATCTAGTCCACCAATTGGATGACGCGCTGGCACACCGGGTGCACCAATAAGAACCTCGCGTTGATGTGTCAATCACGGTGCCGCCGCCAGACCCCGGTGACGCTACAACATTCTGACAGAATAGCCAACGACGTCATGCATTAAGAGAGACAATAGCTAATTAATATGCTCACTCGCCACCCTGTGGTCTTGGGTGTGAATTGCAAACTGTCAAAATGACGGACGGACTTCAGTTTCTTCCGTCACTGTTTTAGAAAAACGGTCAACGACGGAAAATATTCGGTTAACGCGACCCCTGATTCCAACACATTGTTGAGAACAGCAAGGTGGTTAATGGCTAAAAATCCAAGTAGTTCTTGAACGCGACACGAGCAGCACAGCGCTATGGTGCCAACCAAGTTTAAACGTCATCTCCAAACGAAACACCCGTCGCTTCAAAACAAGTTGATGGACTATTTTGTTCGCCTTCGTGAAAAAACAGAGAAACAGGCAACTTTTTTTTCTTTTTTTTTTCTTTCTTATAACTAAAAACTACGAAGGTAAATGAGAAAGCCCTCAAAGCCAGTTGCCTTGTTGCTAAATCCAAAAAGTCCCACACCGTGACAGATACATGCCTGCAAAGCCATTGTCTTCGAAATGCTCGGCCCTGATGTGGTTAAAGACATTGCTCAAGTCCCCCTGTCTGATAATTCTGAGCTTTTTCAAGCCTAACTGCTTTAAAAAAAATAATAATAATATTAATAAATAAAAACAAAGACTGAGAGCTGTTGAAAGTTGAAGAAAGGATATTGATTTTGTGTTCATCTAAACAAGCTCAAGTTTCACACTGGGTAAGTATACATACTGAGAAATTGTTTTATTATTAAATATACTGTACAGAAAATCATTTTGGAACATTTTTGGTTTGTGGTGTGCCGCGAGATTTTTTCCGATGTAAAAACGTGCCGTGAGTCAAAAAAGGTTGAAAAACACTGATCTAGTCACAGTGACAAACTACGTCATCACTCCAAGCATCCATTGCCGAATAAAACATGGCGCCCTCTGTAGGTCAAAACATGTACTAAATATTATAAGATTTTTAAATCAATGGCAATATTTTATGTGTTTCTAATAATAAATTTACTAAAAGAGAACATGTATGCCTTATTAGAACCTAGAAGTCTTTAAGTCTGAGGTTTCCTTTTAATAAAAAAAATCTGGGTTGTGATGAAAGCCATCCAATTCAAGGTCTTATACCATTTTTAATGGTTTATTGGTTTAGCTTGTTCGCACACTTCCAAAGTGAAAAGTATTTTCTTGTTGAAATGTCATTTTCGGCTTGATAATCTTTTATCACAACAGCACTGGAGTAGAGTAGTTTGAGTGTCAGCCTTTAAATAGTCGTTATGAGCTTGAAGATTTCAATGTAACGTTTACATTACTGTTACATGATAATTACCGCTCGCAGTCTTGTTTTCATCCTACAGTGTGGTTCCATTCCATTCAGGTGGACATTTTAATTACTTTCAAATGTAACCAAATCAACATGTTTTTCAATACCTCTTCATTGGAGTGCTGGCGTCAGCAGTGCTGTTTACTGTTGGTCAAGCACAAGCTAGAGCTCGACACACTGCTGTCTGTCGATTGGTCCACAGCAGCTCGAATAGGGAGAATGGATGTCAGCCCTGGTAATTGACTTGCCATCAATTCTGGTTGAATCCTGCCTGTCTCCCTCAGTCAACTGGGATTGGCTTCCTCTTGCATGTGACCTGGAACAACTAAGAATTAGAAATAGAAAATTGATAGAAGGATGTTCTCACAGCAAAAGACTGACAGTGTTCCTTAATCACCTTACCATTGCGCTGAATCTCAGAACTAATCTAGATCACATGAGCTGGTATGTAACTCAATTTTTATTCATGAGTGATAGAATTATCATGGATTTACACATATACCTGCCGGGTCTAACAGGATCCAATTCACAAGCGCTATTAAAATTTCTGGTGAATGCAAATCTAATTAATGTGATTTTACCATCTTGCCTTTTCCCAACTGGTGTTGCTGTCAAATTGTTGATGTTAAAAAAAAAAGTATAGTATCATTTGAGAAATGTTGCATTAATTTATATATTCTGTAATTTTGCATCAAATCAATTGACATTAATTCCACCCAAAAAAAAAAAAAAAAAAAACATGACCATTTTGTAATTGTTTCCTCTAATTTTACATCTCAAATAATTTGTGTTGTCAGCAGCCAGATCTCGCTATTGTGAGTATAAAATTGAAGACGTCATGAAATTGTCCTTGGAATGAATTGGATCTTATCACTTAGAAGTAGCTATTACATATGAACATAAAGAATATATGTAGCATGTCAGCAAACCCTAAATAACAACCTGATTAATCGACATGTTAGCAATGTGGAATGTTCCTCTCCTGGTAGTGGCTGCTTACCTTCAGTCACTCTAGTTGTAAGATTCATATTGAAGATCCTTGATCTCTGTGCCTTTTCCTCCAACGAATCAATTTTTGAATGAACGGTAAACTCACTCCCTGGGGAGAGGTCCATCGCTGTCACCCATTGCCTGTTGCAGTGTTCATTAAAAAAAAAAAAAAAAAAAAAAAAAAAAAGCAGACATCTTTTGTCTCTAGTTCTTAGTGTCCTCCCACCTCAAAGCTTATGGACTCATTAAACTGTCCCTCATGGGAAAAACACAATCCACTCGGAACAAAATCAATACACGACTCTTTGCGAGAGAATGTGTTTTGATGGAGTGTCTCTCAAACCGAGGAAATTGATGAGGACTATCATATTACACCTCCCTCGCAGGTGTAAGCTTTTTATTTCCCCGAGGAATACCTGTGTTCTGTAAAAACACTGATCAATAATTTACAGTGAGCTGTAACAGGGCTCATTGGTGTGGCACTTGCTGTCGTTGCATTTGTTTTCTCACCACACAAGCTTTTCATCAACTACACTAGAGTGTCGATTTGCTGGGCATCTTGAAACTTTCATTACGGCAGTTGGCCTCTCTGTACTGAGGTCAGGGAGGATGATGAACTCCTTTAGTAAATATGTACCTGCGGCAAAGGTTACCATTTAATCACCACACTCTAATTTGAAGCAATATAACGTAGAGCTTTAAAAGACTGATTATTGTGCTCTTTTATAACAAAACAAGCCTCTAGAGCACTGTCATGCAGGTAAAGGTACCAAGAAAAATCTGAATTTGGGAAACCTAAGAGACTTATTTGACTGGGGTTTTGCTGCTTTCATCTCGTTTTGCTCTTTTTAATTGATCCTCTTAACCAACCCACACCACTGATCCCTTCCAGTGAGGCTTTCTAATCAATCTTCCACAGGTTTGTATTGCTTTGCTATCCTTCAATATTGTAAAATACCCTCACTCTTTTCTCTTTATTTTTCCTCTCTCTACTCCTCTCTAGACAGCTGAGGAGCGATGAGTGCAGAGAAACAAAGAGCTGCGAGGTCTGGCATTAAAATTTAAGAGAAAGGGGAAAAGCAGTAGAGATGTACAAATGTAAAGAGTTGGGAGGTAAAGGAAAGGAGGGATTCAAAGAGAAGCGGCACATGGAACAAGTGAGGAGGAGGGTGTAATCCTATGCAGGATTTGGCGGGTTCTTGGCTCTCTTGTGGGGAGAACTGCATTGTAATCCCCTGCTCAGCATGCAGACTTTGGCAGAGTTTCATCGAATTTCCCCAGTGGCTCAAAACCGCAGGGGGTATGCCAGTCTTGAAATATGCATGTGTGTTTGTGTGCAGACATCTGAGGCGGCTATTTGTAGAACTAATTTCAACCTCCACAGTGGACCTTTAAAAGAAGTTTAGGATTACTTTTCTGAGTGAGAAGGTTTGGTAACAGGTTATTTTACAAGGTTGACATTTCTGAGTGAGAAGGTTTGGTAACAGGTTATTTTACAAGTGCAAAGATCTTCCTGTTTACCTTAAGACAGGGGTGCCTAAGTCTGATCCTCGCGAGTCCCTATCCACATCCTGATTATTTGATTCAGGTGTGTTGAAGGTAACAAGTTGGATAGGGGCTCTCGAGGACCGGACTTGGGCACCATTGCCTTAAGAGTTCACTTGTTCATGTGCCGCAAGAAGTTTTATCAGTAAGCCATGCATGCTAACTGTGACCTTAAAAGCATCCAAAATGAACCTCTTATAAAGGGATGATTTTCGAATTATGTAGTGTCCTTGTATTTTCACTAAGTAGATTGAAAAAAAAATACCCAGCTAATGCAATGTGTTATTTGAACGATAAAAACTTGCTGTTTGTTATGCTACCAAAACTTAAGTAACGATTGTGTTATCCAGGCTCTTAAGCTTTAAAGATTTATTGTGTATGTATCATCGCATTTTTGTAACATTTTAAATATACCTCAGGGAAAATTGCCTTAACAAAGGTAAGGACTCATGGGAATTCAGTATTTAACGATAAACACGTGAATGCGTGTGCCCACAACACACACACACACAAAATGTCACAACAAAATCCTTTATAATCAACCATTGATGTGTGCATAATAGCACTTAAAAACAAATTCTTTCTGTGCAAGATATACACATAGAATACCCCAATCAGTAGGACACTTGATAGTCTTAGCTCATTATTATGCAAAAGCTAGGATCTTAATCTTGCCTTCAATTAATGTAAACTCCCACCCCCAAAAAAAGCTCTTGCCTGCCTCTTCTTGCACCATTCAAATATGCTGACTGTAGTTAAATTGCTCTGTGGACAGCAAATGTTTAAACTCATTTTGGTTAGGGGAGCACATTCATGGCAATTAAATCTCAAGTAGGTCGGATCAGATCAGATCTTTGACACTAATAGTAGTTATAAATCTCAGTTTTCCCCAAATAAATAAATACATCATAAATAATTGTAAATTATGAATATTTATAAACAAACACGCATAAGACGTAGAATATTAACAAAAATAAATATTCACTTTTACTGATGTTTATCTTGTATGTTTTTAAAATGAACAAGTCTTAACAAAAATGAGTGCAATTTTAAAAATACAGGTAGTCCCAAGGTTACGAATGAGCTCCGTTCCTACGCTGGCGACGTAACTCGAATTTCCGCGTAATTTGGAATTAACCCTTTAGATACCTCTAAATACCCAACTAACCAAAAGCATGTATTATACTGTACATTATATTAATGAAATGAAATAAAAGAATATATAGATAGATAGACAGATATTACTTCCCTCTTGTAACACCGACCACACCCTAAAATACAATAATGCTATAAAGTAAATCAATAGATACATATTACAAAAACATACATCAATGGCTGCACAATAATTCCGAGGGAAATTAGGTCCAAATCTTGGGCAATTCAACAAGCAAAACTGCATCTATTAGTGACACCGGTCCAGTAGTGAAAACAAACGCTGCTCAATAAGCTAGCAGGCTAATAGCGAGCTAATTCGCCGAGCCCACGCCGTTTACCGTTTCTCTGCCTTCTTGAAATGTTAACTGCCGTTCACCCCCCTTTCTCAACGTGAAAGCAACGCTCAAAACTAACAGAGAATAGAACTGGCGTGACGTCAAACAAGTCCGAGTGCAACAAAGGAAAGCGGAGCGCACGTACACTGTAGTATAATGAAATACCAGATATGCATGGCAATTACTGTAGAGATCAACTATTTAGATTAATTAGACCTAATAAATTACCAAATTAAATAACAAATGATATACTGTACTTACCATCAATGCTGAGATGTGGTGGACGAGACAATGTTACGAGACTTTAAAAAAAAAAAAAAAAAAAAAAAAGACTGGAGAAAAAACAGCGGACAAGACACGGGTCGGAAAGTCGAAATCACGTAAGTCGGGTACCTCGTAATCTGGGCACTACCTGTAATGGGAATCAGCTTTTCCAGACAACACACATTTCAAATCTCAGTCGATCACTTATAAAACATCTAGCGCCATCTACCCATACGATTATCAGTTTTTTTAATGATGTGGACATGAGTCTAAATTTAAAATCGTTTCCATGTCCATCTTGAAATCATGACAATTCTACTTCACTGTTCACAACTTGCAAACTAAAGTGGGAAGTTTTCAGAATGAATGTATACTTGTCCACCTGCTTTGTAAATGTATGCATCATACTGCTTTGGTAGACAGTGCGTTCCAATGACAAGTAGCTCAAAATTCCCATTCGCAGAAATGTTTCATCAAACCTTAGACTTCATAATATATTATTATTACATTATGAAGTCTATGATTAAACATTGAACTTTACATGCTTGTTTTTAACCGCGCATTTAATTGTATTTACAAATACAATACAATACTTTGGGGCATATACGGATTCATCGACTACACCTCTCAGCAGCTGATAATTTTAAAGCATGCGGAGGTTTCTGCGTATCAATACATGGCAGATGAGCTACTACCGGCAGAGGATCCTAGTGCAAACACGAAACGAGAGCAAAGTACACTCAATCACATAATTCAAAACACTTTCGGTTTTATGCAAAGTGTGCATCAATGACATGCAATTATGAAAATTTTTTCAATGTGCTTCTATTCTTTTTATTTAACGGTGTCAGATGATCGCCACAATCACAGGGTTACAATAATAAAACTCTTAACAAGTCACAACACATTCAGTTTTAAGGCGCTAATGTCAACAAAAAAAAACGTGATTTTGGATGCACTGTATGAATGAACTAAAATGTGTCTGTCAGGCAGAACAACCCTCTGGGCTGGATTGGACCTCTAACGGGCTGGTTTCTGCCCATGTGCTATAAGGTTGACACTCCTGCTATAGACCCTACTCACATGATGTCACAACCACGCCTCCGCGCCATATTGTCCGTCAACTGGTCTTGTTTACGCATTACCACTACGTAAATTCCTCCTATTATGGCGTGTTTTTCTGCTCGTTAACATTAATAATCAAAATGGTGAAGGCGTGTGTGGCGGTTGGTTGCGGTAACAGAGAAGATAGACGGAGAGACTTAAAGTTCTACCGTATTCCGAGAGACCCGGAGGGGAGAGCGAGATGGACTGCTGCAATTCGACGAGAAAACTGGGCACTAAACGATCACCACAGACTATGTAGTAGTCATTTTATACCTGGTAAGATGCATTTAATATATATTTTGAGGGTTTTGGGCTGACAACCACAATTAAGATCATTGCGAGGCTAATCACCGACAACATACAGTTTCAAATTCAAGATGTTTATTTCTTCCGCCATCATTATTTTTTGAATAATATTTAGCTGGTACCAAGTGAAAGAAGCTTGTCTCGTCTACGGATCATCAGTTAAACAGGGATGTCCAAACTTTGCAAAGGGGGCCAGATTTGGTGTGGTAAAAATGTGGGGGGCTACCTTGGCTGATTTACGTAGAACAATATATTTAAACAATTTTTAGCAAGCCCTTCTGTGTGTCACATTTTCTTTATTATTATTTTTTTAAATTCATAATTTCAAAAATCTCGCCTTTGTGGCGTTCTCTTTCGACACCCGGGCTCTTGCGAAATACTGCTGCTGTGAAATTAAACTAGTTTCAAGTTGCTACAATTTCGCGCTGCGTATCTTCCTTGTAATGTTGTCGTACATGTCAGCGTGTCTTTGAAAACAGCGACTGTCTCTTTGCAAATGAGGCAGACACAGTTGTTGCGTATTGTATTGAAGAAATAGTCCAATATCCACCTATCCTTGAAGTGCTGCTCTTAAAGTTTTTCAAACTTTCGTGAGAATAGGCTGATTTTGTGTGGACAAGATAGTTGTAGATATCAGGGTAGCAGATGTCAGGCAGACACGGCGAAGACAGCGGGTCGAAAAATAGCGATTTAGGCATCAAATATGGATCTGGCGAATGGATAGACGGAAGCTTTTCCACATAACGCCTTTTATGCAACGCATCCAATGAGTTTACAGCGTCTGAAAGCACGGGGGCTTCCATGAATTGCTCTATAAATTGCACGACAAATTGAAACCGTTAAGAATACGGATAAACAATGACGGACACTATGGTGGCCGGATACAGCGACACGTCATTGTGTGACGTTGGTGAGTGGGGTCTATAGACAGTTGTAACTATGCACCTAATTCTGTCTCCTTCTTCTTCTCTTATTATTTTATCAAAGAATTCATGCTTGCGGACGTCAGAAAGAGGCATAACACTATATTTCACAAGAATCTGTGTGTGTCTTTCTGTCCGGCTTCACGCTGGGACTTTGACTTGCTCAGCCTCAAACGTTGTTGGATAGTGCATGTTGGTCAGAAAAAGACCATGTATATACTTTTTAAGCGAGTTCAACAAAGGGCCTCAACATCAACTAAAATACGAAGATTCAAAGGATTCAGAGTCGGTAAAAGGTTTCATAGGGTTTTTATTGTTACTGTTATGAGTGTGACAAAAAAATCATGTGATATTTTGCATCCCAAAAGCTTATCCATATGCTCATGCCAAGAATCAAGATATCGTTTTAAAAAGGTGTCAATGTTTTAAAAAAAATAATTAAGAACCAGCAAGTTGCTACCAAAATCTTCCACAATGATAGTGTTTCAGTTAACTCTATGGCTGCCATTGACGGCACTCAACACACAATCCATTTAGACCGGGAAGGGCGAATGAATTGTTCTTTCATTCGAAATCAGAGCATTCAAAGTCATTCTTTCCGATTTTCCGAGGATTCCCAGGTCACTTTCTGTTCATTTTGAGGCATTTTCAGGTCGGTTCCTATTCAGTTTGAGTCACTGCCTATTCATTACCGGGTCACTTTCTGTTCTGTTACCCAAAATCAACAGGACGTGACCAATAAAATGCTCCAAAATCAACAGGAAGTGACTGAAAATCAATAGGTAATAACCTTAAATGGCCCAAAATGACCTCGTTGCCTGGCATTGGCTGCCACGGACCGCCATAGAAGTGGGACGGACCCGTTTGAAGTGGGAAGGGTTCATTCGCTGCCACCCTCCCAGTTCAGAAGGATTGGACGTCTACTAGTTATAAACTTATAGCAGAAGGATGAAGTTTATTAGTTGTTATGTAGAATCATTTTCTCAACGTATCGCTAATCATTGTAACGCCATATCATGAGCTTTGTATCGCAAATCGTATCGTATCTTGAGGTAACGAGAGGTTCCCACCCCTATTCACTGTACAGGGCACAGTGAAATCATAATTTAGTGTTGAAAAAGCAAAAATATGTGCCATCTGTGACTGCACTGAACTTTAGTTTGAAACCAATGGACAGTAGCCATACACGAGAATGGACTTTATTCTTGTCTGGCACGGCCAGACTGTTCTCCCTGTATTTTTCAAACACTGTGAGAATAGTCTGGGACCCAGCCCATTAACCGTCCTCTCGAGCAAGCACAAAATCAACCGTCCAATCAGATTTGTTTATATGCGTGACGTGTTCTTGACGAGTAACGTCACTCTTCCGCGTCGGAAGTCGTCTCCACAATAACACAGATGGCGAACAGGAAAGCCGAGGATATGTTCCAATCCACGGTAAAATCAGTTTTAAATTGCCTATAAACAAATCGACACAAGTCATTGACAAAAGTCGGTCTCGCGCTAGCCATGTTGAAAAAACTCCGCTCTCCTCGTATGTCTACTTCCGCGCGCAAGTCCCTCGTCGCTTTACTAACGTGACGTCCGCCCGTCGCTGATTGGTCCGCTCCGCTGTCTGTTTACTATCGCTTGCTCCGCCCTGGAAATTTTATCGACTGAATGGTGGCCAGACTCAATAGCTGGAACAGTGGTGAGTCTGGTGTACCAGGCTAACTTTATTCTATATTCAAATACAAGGTATATATATTTTTTGTAGCAGCTCAAGGGTATGTGAAAAAAGCAGCTTAGTTACACTCAAAAGGTCCAGAGATACAATGCTCTCAGCTCTGTTCTATTTAATTTCATAGCTTGCATGTAGCGTCAAACCTCCCCACAAAACCCAACGGTTCTTGAACTAAGCTTTCATTGTGAATTACAGTTATGCTGGTTCAAACAAAATGTGCCCTATTTCCTTTACAGACTTTGAAAGGTTGATGGCGAGGGTTCCTCAATATGCATTACTTTTGTTCTCTCCGCAGAGTTTCTTTGACGGCTGGGACTGCACTAAGAAGAAAGACAAAACCAAAGGAAGACATGATACCTTATTGGGATGTAAGTCATCAAAGTGAAAAACATGCAGTATAAAACACTTTTCATACTTTAATGTGCGTCTACTCCTTTTGTCTAACCGTGTCAGATGATCGCCATCGAGTCAAGCTCAACCCTCTTTTGGGAGACCCCAATTCCGACTATATCAATGCCAACTACATTGATGTAAGTTTTATTCCCTTTGACTTTTTCCTCTTGTTTTTGACCGGAGATATAAAGAGTAAACTCCCAGTGAGCACTCACAGTCCCTTACTCTCTATGTCCTGTAAGCCAGTCAGGTAGTCCACTGTCACCTGGAAGCATTCACTCATCAATGAGCCAGACAAAATCAGCTTTCAATTTTATTAAAATTGGAGTATAAATTCATTTAATACCTTGGAAAGGAGATGAACCTTTTGTAGGATGACACTAATCCCTCTAAATGAAATTGATTTGATGTTATTCAAACTCTAGTGGAGCGTGGGCGGAATGGTGTGGTGGAGATGGCGGATTAGGGATAGTGGATAGGTAAAGATCCTTTCCGTTGTTAACTTTGAGTGTTTTCCACTTGATTTGTGCCATAGCAATTCTCACCTGTAATCAGAAATCTTGTAAGTTTACTGATTCCATGTATTTCCAGTCACACCTGTTCTTGTTCTTAAACATGCTGATTTGTTTCAGAAAGGCCAATTTCACAGATAGGAAAGCTATATACAAAAAAGTTACTTGTTAGGAACCAAAATCAGTCTGCATTTAGAAAAAAATAAAGTTCCTTGCAGCTAAAGATAGAACTACACTACATGCTTGTCCCTGCTGTGGATTTGTTGAGTTATGTCAAAGGAAGTGTGGAAATCTGATATAGATTCTTTGTCTCACAAGATTTATTTCACACGCTTCGCAGTAGGACTCGATACGGTGCCACTGTGAGAAGCTGAGGCAGAATGATCCTTATACTACCTTGGATGACTGTAAGCAGAAGCCCGTTTCTGTCAGTTTTTTCTGACGAATTGATTTAAAAGCACATTTCTCACGTTGATAAACTTATTAGGCACTTAGGTCTCCTTTGATGGGATTAACCTTTTATGACAAATCAAATTAAGTAACAGCAGTAGCTTAACATGGCACATTTTTTTCCTCTTCAATGACAGCTGGTGGTGAGAAGCTTTTGTAGAGTTTATTGCGGAAAGAGCATTAAAATCCTGGCTACGTACTGTGGTTTTGGACTTAAGAGGAGAATGCATCAGGCTAGTGTAATTACGTTATCTGACGAGGCTAACACATCAGGATTAAAAGCAACTGTGGATATCTGCATTTTGACTGGGACCAAGCTTAATTGGGAACAGCAAACACCTACGAAAAATGAACATTAATTGCATATATTACCAGTTTAAATCTTAAATATTCCCCAAATAGATCACCAAACACAACATTGCTGTGCAGTCAACTAAGGCTGGGCGATATGGCCTCAAGTACGTATCACGGTAAATTGAGCAGATTTACCTCGATAAGGATAAATGACGATAAATTCACCCAAGCGGACTGTCATATAGAATTTGAAAATCTGAATCAGTGCATGAAATATGAATTAACCGTTTCTCGTTGATTTATTTTCCAGCTTTCAATTTAACAATTGTACATGCAGTCTAAACATTAAGTATATAAACATTTATTGTAAACAATAAAAATTCAACTATGAACATTTATAACAGCTTGTATGGCTTGAACAATGTACAACATTATAAAAATCAATACAACGATTGTGCAAGCATGTCATTGTAACACAAATGACTTACAACTTGAACAGTACACTTCAAACGGACATCTTATTTTTAATGGCTGCTGAGACATAATTACCCAACACAAATGTTTACTTCAAGGTTCCAGGTTTTTTTTCCCAGAGCATTTTAGAATAGAATAGAATAGAATAGAATAGAATAGAATAGAATAGAATAGAATAGAATAGAATAGAATAGAATAGAATAGAATGGGTCTTTATGGTCATTGTCAACACCAGAACATTGTGAACAACGAAATTGGACGTGGCACTCCAGTATAAACATATGTATTTGATAAATAAAATGAATAAATAGAAAAATAAATGCTCCAGAGCAATAAGTGCATAATTATAGCTTAGACTGAAGTATATACATGAGGGAAATAGTGCAGTAATTTTAGCAGTGTCATTTGTGCAAAGATAGAATATGAATTTAAAAAAAACATACTATAGATTTTTTTAATACATGCACCCCCCACACAGACATAACCACATTAAAGCTATATTGCTCTTATGCCAATGAAACATTTAAGATTATATGATGGCAATAATGACACAGAATTAAGAAAGTACCAACAGAAAAATAACTGTGGCCATATTATAGGCTTCACTGTTGGATTATACTTTATGCCAAATGCTTTACCATCATAAAAGCTATCAGAGAAATCACACACACACACAGAGATACAAAATAACGCGACATACTGATCGCTAGATGCCGTCCTTGCCCAATCCCCTCATTTAGTTCAGCTCTTTCGACAAGGTTAGAAGCGCTATCCGACTCCATCATGTTCATTTGTAGCGTTAGCCGCTAGCGTTAGCATGTGGCCTGGCTACAGTAAAAAGCACTGAAAGCACCCTCTCCTGAAATTGTGATAACCAGGGAGGACAGCGTGTGAAAGTCCGTCTGGAGGCCCCCAAGAGTTAATGTCGGGTGAACGTTTTGGCTGTGCCCCTTAAAGCCCGACTCCATCATGTTTGTTTGTAGCGTTAGCCACTAGCGTTAGCCTACTGGGTTTCTGTTTGTTTGATTTCCTGATAACGACGTGACTTGATGCTTAAGCACACTGACTGCTTTCTTAAAGGGAAATTAACATAGCTGAACAACACAGAGTCAAAGCGGGATGAAAAGACTATATTTTCGTGTTTTATTAATTTACCGAATTTACAGACATGGTCAAAATTACGTCTGTCATCGTGAAGAATTTCGGTAATGGTAAATTTTCGGTATACCGCCCGGCTCTACAATCAACTATACAAGACAGTAAACGGTGTAGTTAAGCATGCACATACATAATGCACAGTATCTGTATGTACACCAAACAGTTCTGATGATGATAATGAAGAACTGCTGTAGAGATCTAGTCCAGTAAAAAAACAAAAAACAAACAAACAATAAAGGTTCGACTGCACATCACAGCAGAGGAGCCACATCGATGCTGCTGATACTCTGGCGGGAAAATCTGCTGCAGGGCTGATGTAGCAGTGTGCGCTTTAGTGTTGATTGACACAGAACAGCTGGATCTTCTAAAAACCAGAACAACAGGAGTACAGTGCAAAATTGTGTTCATATATGGGTTTAGTGATGTTCTCCTGTGCTGTTGTAATGGCTTTAACTGGTTTGATGTTGATATTCTTTTTTTAGCCCTAGTTTGGCAAACCTAAGCAGTAGTTGGTGTGAATTATGGAAATGCCCCCCCCCCAAAAAAAATCCTTGATTATGTGAATTCATAAGTGCTGAACCTTAAGATTGTGAGCATCTACAGTATTTGTAGTGATTATTTAACACCATTTAATATTGAAAAACACTCCTCCATCTAGGTTAATTGATTGCTTTCAAAACAGATTCGAGAAGGAGCATTCTGTTTTTCCCTCTTTCTATCATTTAATGCTTGAGACCTTGCTTCCTGCGATGCGCTTTGCTTAAGTAAGAGGAGCAGGGTTTTGCATATGTTTGACAAAAGAAGAGTTCAAGGTGCTGTGGATGTTGCTGCATTACATATCATTGCTTCTGCAGAGAAACGGTTACACTTTCACATATTTTAATCAAACCAATACATGATGACTATTATTTCATGACACATTCATGGTATCCATGCAGAAATGTTCTTTTCGGTGTCAGTCGATGGAGTTTCAACTAATAATCACTAATAATGCGCGAAGTAGGCCTGGGCGATATGACAAAAATTGCTATCACAATAGAACAATTCTTATCAGTCAATGTGGATAATTATCACAATAATTGTATAATAATAATAATAATAATAATAAACGAATTATATATATATATATATATATATATATATATATATATATATATACACAGTCGTGTAAAAAATAGGACATCCCATTAAATATTCAGTTCTTTATTAAGAAATGTTCACATATCAATGTCTGATCTTGTTTTTCTTTGTTTTTCTATCTCTGGAAAAGAAAGTGATTTAATTGCAGGCAAACAACGAAAATTAACACTGTTTTACTCATAAAACCAAATTAATCAACAAAAATGCATATTCTAACTGAGGGAAAAAAATAGGACACTCTACCACCTAATAGCTAGTGTTACCCTCTTTTACCCCCTTAACTTCAGTGAGACGCTTTTTGTAGCCATCTACCAGTCTTTGATATCGGTCTGAAGAAAGTTTGCCCCACTCCTCAACGCAGAATACTTCCAACAATGAGTGACTGTTGAAGTGAGAGAGAACACAATGGTAAGATCAAAGGAGCTGTCTGAGGCCTTCAGAAAGAACATTGTAGATGCTTATGAGTCTTGTAAGAGATTTCAAAAGATCTCAAAAGAACATAAAATCAGCCATTCCAGTGTTTGGAAAATAGTCTACAAGTGGAGGACGTTCAAAACAACTGCCAACATGCCCAGGTCTAGTGGTCCATGCAAGTTCACCCCGAGAGCAGACCGGAAGATGCGAAAAGTAGTCTCCAAAAACCCTAAAATGTCACCACGGGGCCTGGAGCAGGCTCTTACTACTGTTCATGTGAAAGTGCATGCCTCCATAATCAGAAAGAGACTTCAGAACTTTAACCTTCTTGGGAGGTGTGCAAGGAGGAAACCTTTGCTCTCCAAGACGAACATAATGGCCAGAGTGAAGTTTGCCGGAGTGAATGTAGACAAAGACAAGGACTTCTGGAATAATGTTCTTAGGACATATAAATATAAAATTGAATTATTTAGACACCAGAACAGAGGACATGTTTGACGTAACCCCAATACAGCATTTCAGGAAGAGAACCTCATACCAACTGTGAAGCATGGAGGTGGAAGTGTCATGGTTTGGGGATGCTTTGCTACAGCAGGACCTGGCTGGCTCATCATCATTAATGCTGAAGCGAAACTGGACCCTGCAACATGACAATGACCCAACAAATACCAGTAAATCCACCAAGGATTGGCTGAAAAGAAATGGAGAGTCCTGGGATGGCCGAGTCAAAGCCCAGATGAGATGCTGTGGGGTGACATGAAACATGCTGTCGTTGCAAGAAACCCCTCAAACATCTCACTGTTGAAAAGTATTGTTCGTTGAGGAGTGGGATAAACTGTCTTCAGACTGATGTTAAAGACTGGTAGATGGCTGCAAAAAGCGTCTCACTGAAGTTAAGGTGGTAAAAGGGATAACACTTTGCCTGGCACCACCAGACTATTGTCCCTGTATTTTTCAAACACTGTAAGAAGGGTCTGGGACCCATCTCCATATTGGCCCCTCGAGCCAGAACAATATCATCCATGCAATCAGATTAGTTTATTTGCGTGACGTGTTCTTAACGAGCAACGTCACTCTTGCGCGTTGGAAGTCGTCTCCACAACAACGCAGATGGCGAACGGGAGAGCCAAGAATTTGTTCCAATCTGCAGGAAATTCAGTTTTAAATGACCAAAAACACATTGAATCGCTAAAACCAACTGTCTTGCGCTAGCTATGTTGAATAAACTTCTCCGTTCTCTGCTCTCCTCGAATGTTTATTCCCTCGCACTAGTTTTTTTTTTGTCGCTTTATCAACGGCACATCCCCCCATCGCTGATTGGTCCACTCCACTGTCTGTTTGCTATGGCTTGCTCCACCCTGGAAATTTGATCCACCGAACGGTCGCCAGATTCTAAAGCTGGAACAGTGCCTGGTGTACCAGGCAAGATAACACTAGCAATTAGGTGGTAGGGTGTCCTAACTTTTTCCTCAGTTAGAATATGCATTTTTGTTGATATGTTTGGTTTAGTGAGTAAAACAATGTTAATTTTTGTTGTTTATCTGGAATTAAATCACTTTCTTTTCCAGTGATAATGAAAAACAAGATCAGATATTGATATGTGAACATTAAAGAACTGAATATTTAATGAGGTGTCCTATTTTTTTCACATGACTATGTATTAGGGCTGTCAAACGATTAAAAATTTTAATCGAGTTAATTACAGCTTAAAAATTTAGCGGCATGGAAAATGAATGAATGAATGAATGAAATTAATTCATCGTAATTAATCGCAATTCAAACCATCTATAAAATATGCCATATTTTTCTGTAAATTATTGTTTGAATGGAAAGATAAGACACAAGATGGATATATACATTCAATATACGGTATATAAGTACTGTATTTGTTTATTATAACAATAAATCAACAAGATGGCATTAACATTATCAACATTCTGTTAAAGCGATCCATGGATAGAAAGATGTGTAGTTCTTAAAAGATAAATGTTAGTACAAGTTATAGAAATTTTATATTAAAACCCTTCTTAATGTTTTTGTTTTAATAAAATTTGTAAAAATGTTCAATTAAAAAAAACTAGTAGCTCGCCATTGTTGATTTAAATGATTACACAATGCTCATGTGGTGGTGAAACCCATAAAATCAGTCGCACCAAAGCGCCAGCAGAGGGAGACAAAACACCGAAAAACACAAGTAACAAGTGGACATTACACTGTGCTGTCATTTTATTCTGTTTGAGCCGTTTAACGTGATTAATTTAAAAAATTAATTACCGCCCGTTAACGCGATAATTTTGACAGCCCTAATATATATATAATTATTATTACAATTATAAAGTCTGATTTTTGCCCCTGAGTGAAAGTTGTCAAAACCAGATGCTGCTGTAATCAATCTTTAATGTCAGAACAAAGATGCATGTTGAAAAACTACTACACAGCATTTCACAAATAAGAGGAACAAAATGAATGTGAACAAAATGCAGAACACTGCATATGAGGTATTCAAAATGCACAACATTGCACAAAATCTAAGGTAGACAAGCAATCCCCCAAAATTAAAAAAACATTAGTGGACAAACTCATTTTAAGTTACACTCAGCAACATGTTACGCCTTTTGTGCATGAAGCCTTAAGGTCTTAAGGACAATGTCAACAAAATAAATAGACCAAAAAAATGTTCAGTTTAAAAATGTTACAACTCAACAAGACAGCTATTTCTTTAAAGGTTACAGGCCAAAAAAATAAGTCTGTCCATAGTATCAGGCTTTAATGCTGCTCTGTGACACGTCATGGTTTTCCCTCCTGCACTGATATGTCGGAGCTAGTGTTCACGTCCTATCAATGCCCCCTCCTCTTCGGTGTTCGAGTGATGTAATTACAGTTTAAATCTGATCAACTTTTATCGAACGTTTTTATCATTTCTGATGACAAAATTTATATGACGATAATTACCGTTATCGTTTTATCGCCCAGGGTTAGCGCAAACTAATACTGATTTTGCACTCAAATTTGTAACAGTATGCATCTATGACATCTTTTTATTTTCCGCTTCATGGCTTTTAACTTGCATTTTGTTCTAAATAAGTAATATTTTAATGTTGTTTGAAAAATGTCCTCAAATAGTCAACTTTTTATTTGAGGGAGGACTATTTAAGGGGAGGTTCAGTTTGTTTAAATTTGTCGATTTGATTAGAGAGAATTTTTAGTGATTTCAACATACTGGCTCCTTTTTCGTACAAAATAATTGTTATGTAAAAATTTGGGTGATTTCTATGTGTGTGTGTGTGTGTGTGTGTACGTGTGTGTTGAAAGACCAAATATATTTTAAATTACAGCAAATTCATATCAACAGATTTGTTCATTGCAAAAGTGATTATACACTCTCTCAGGACAAATTTTCCTGGTTTTCAAAATGTTAGGTTGATTTTAACGCACTATATTATGCTAAAAGTTGCAGGGTGTTTTGAATGGTGCAAAAGATTGGGTTGACTCATCAAATTGTAGCTACTTTCATTTGCAGCAACACAAAGAAAATGCTAATTTGATTTGAATAAATTTGGGGAAAAAGTGAATAGAACACTTCTCCAAATGTTACATAGAGATATGGGAATTTTTCACATTACATGCTGATTTCATCCTTACACGCTGACAAGTCTGTGCTATTCCAAAACGTCAAAGCGTGAATATCTGTACATGAGTTTTTTGATAGTAAAATACATGCATACGTAACATCAACTCTCGCGGCTCAACCCACATTACTTTTCATAATCACATAGACACACACCTTCCCACCTGTCTGTGAAGCAAGCTGTCTACCAAAAAGCTTCTTTCATTAACTAGCATATATGTCTTCTTTTTCTACTCCCCTCCCCATTTCCTCAACCTTGCACCCCTGTAGATTCGGATTAACAGGGAAGTAAGTACTTCACCGCTTGTTCTTCTGCCTGCCATCGCTCGATTTGTCCCTCTTTTCTCCCCCCACTCCTTTCTTTCCATGCTTCTCTATCCACAAATGCTCAGTGTCTTTCAGGATAGGATTGTGTTCATTTTACATTAGAATGACAAAAAGCCTAACTGATTTTGAAATGAACGTAAGCGCATGTGTCCTCTCAGCATTGAGGACCCTGCTGTCTTTGTTAGCCCTCATAAGTGGCCCAGGAAGAAGTTTAGTTGCCATGGTGATCATCTCGACAGAGGAAAGGGAAGCGTCTGTGCTGATAGGTTGGCAGGGGCAAGAGGAATTGTGGATAGCAGGCCTGGTCACCCATTTCCATTTTCAACATATCTGCAAGAGAGCTTTCTATTCATTTTACCCTTATTTATCAAGTCAGGACAATTTCGAAAGCATTATGCCAAAAAGGCTTTTGCAGCTACAAATTTCACAAACATTAAATGCAGATCTTTCGATTATTTAGTCCCTAAGAATTTTTTTGTATTTATTTTGACCTACTTTCCCCACAAAACATGCAGTTTATCTGTATTCGCTGTATCTTCTCTTACAACACCCATGAGTGTTTTAGGGAAATGTTTTCAGAGTGCAAAATGTCTTTCTCCTTGCTAAGTTAGATAAACAGCGACATCTTTTCAGGAGGAAGCTTGCTCATCCTCTGTGTCCACGCATTAAACTCCCCTAGGTGATGTTTTGTTGTGTATATTCCTCTCAAGATTGTGAAGGTGACTTCATTGTTAAACCATGTTCACCTCATCCCTTACCATATGAAAACGTATGCCATCTATATACCAAAGGCTCTTATAGAACTTTGTTATAAAGGATCTAAAGAATATTTTTTTCTTAGAAACTTGAATTTAATGATTTTGAGAAACTGTAAGATTCCCTTTGAAGACACCTTATTTGTGACAAGAAGGGATGAATGCATGGAAGATAAAGGCTTATGCTGTTGAGCTGGTTATGTCTGTTGGAACCCTGTAACGCATTTAAAGGGATCCGTGGATAGAAAGACTTGTAGTTCTTCAAAAAGATAAACATTATGATGAGTTAAAATTATTTGATATTGAAACCCCTCTTGATGTTTTCGTTTGTATACATTTTGTAAAATTAGTAGTTTGACATTTTTGTTGATGTCGCAGGGCGGTGACGTCACATGGTTACGCTGCCGGGCTTCCAGAATATGACTCTAGTGACATAAACATGTCATCTGTTCAACCCTTTTAATTTGAACCCGAAAGGAATATTAATGAGCATGACAGCACTGTCGATAGTCCACAAAACAAGTAGCAAAAGCAAAATGAACAGGAAAGACTGGATAAAACGAGAGTAGGAAAAAAAAAATTGTGTTCTACCAAAATCTGCTACACCGGCGAAACGTCCTTCAAGAGGCGAATTTGACACCCAAAGTACTACCGTACGCTCTCAGCTTGTTTTGTTTAGATGCATGCAGACAGAACATACCAAAGATGGGTTAAGAAAATACTTAGACGTAGTAACATCAAATCAGTGTGGTTTAAATATGCTACGTGACTAATCTGGTCAACAGATCAACAATCTGCTTTAAAGCTACCACAAGAAAACACGATGCTTAAAAGTATGAGAGGGAAACACATGCAAAAAGTATTTTGAGCCAATGGAAAGGTAATAAAAGACTCAATGAGTACTCGCCGCTTTTAACTGATGAGCGCATGTGTTGGACGTCTCAATTGCAATAACCTGGTCGTATTCGTCGAGTGACAGTGACGAGCTTCGTCATCACCCGAGCGTTCATTGCGCTTGAAACATGGCTCCCTCTGTAGGGCGAAATATGAACTAAATAATGTAGATTTTTAAATAAATGGCAATATTTTACGTGTTTCAAATAACATATTTCAGTAAAAGAAAACAATTGTGGCTTATTAGAGCCTACAGGTCTTTAAGTCTGAGGTTCCCTTTAAGATTAAATGCTTGGTTGGACTGCAACTACAGTCTTGGACCAAAGTTGGGTTTCATTAACTTTGCAGCTTCATCCATTCTATCGCTTTCTATTTTTATTTTTATTACTTCTTATCAAAAATTCTCATGTATAGTACTGTATGCATCCTGTGTTATATGCGCTCCCATAATCACCCTTGAAAACCCGACTTTCTTTTTTACTCATGTGCCCCCCAATTTACCCCCCCCCCCCCCCCCCCCCCAAAAAATGAAGTCTGTTCCTGATAATAATTTTGTATCTTGGGATTTCTTCATACATGTGTTTTTGTGTGCAAAGGTAAGCTTCCGTTAACTTGCGAACAGTTTCCTTTGTCAGCACTCGAGTCCTGTCCCAGATGTGTGACGAGGTTTACCCAGTGGCGAGAGCTAAATGGTGATGTTCCAGTAATTATTTATGCATTTGTAATATTTGACATTAGAAGAGCATTTGGAAAATCCAATCTGATTTTCCTAACTCTATAATGAGAACATGGCTGTAACTGGTGCAGCCAACAATGTTTTCCATATTGACCCTAGTGTTGTAGAGCAGGGATCACAAAGCACCGGGCCGGGAACTGGTACCGGTGTGTGGGGCATTTGTTACCAAATCGCCGAGAAATCTGGCCTGTGCCTCAAGATTAATCCGAGCAGAGATTTGTGTACGTTGCCCTGTAGTGGATGGTCGCCATTACTGGAGTGTTTGCACACCTATAGCAGCCCAGCGTCAGCCAATGTAAACAGTAACGCTAGCTGCTTTTTTTATGGGGAAAAGGCCTACAACTGAGCCAGAGGAGGAGCCTACAACCAAATCGATTCGGCATAATATGTGGCTAAAATCTAGCAAGTGAGGCAACAAAAGCGGATGCACTGAGAGCATCAGTCATACCTTGCGGCGAGCTGTAATTCCAAAGCCAAGAAGCCTATCACGATTGGAGAACAAGAACTCATTATGCCTGCGACCAAGGAAGTTTTAGGAGAGGGCGCTGTTAAAAAAGGTTGATTCAGCGTATGGGGAGTTACATTTTCCCTGCGTTTAATGTTTATTTTTAGCCCCATCGTGTTATTTTATATTTACTGTAATTTTCTGCCACAAATTGTCAGTCCTTGGAAAAAAAAAGGCCCACATCACACCGGTCCGTTCTGCATCGCGAGTCCCACGTTACACCGGTCCGTGGTGCAAAAAAGGTTGGGGACCACTGTTTTACAGTGTACATTTCCCATTGAACCCATATTATTACCATATTATAATAATAGCAAACCTTTTTCACAACCCAACCACAATCCAAAAACTTCAATAGAGATGAATTTTCTAATTTTGATTGTACCTACGTATAATACACACACCATCGATTTCAGCAAAACGAAAAAAAAAAAAAAAAAAAAACGTACTATAATCAGGAAATTGTGTTTATCCCCCAAAACATTGGTATGTTTGAGATAATTCTGTTGAAACGACAGCTCTGCAAATGAGTTTTTTCCATTAAATGTTTTTTTCCTCAAAAATTGTGTTTTATGAGTTGTGTCTTTGTGTGTGTGTGAAAAGTGTGTGTGTGTTATTTATTATAGATATTTATCTATAATAGAAAAATGTACATCTGTTCCTTTTTTCATTTTTATTTTAATTGATGCAGCAAAGTTAGTGAAACAAAATTGAGGAATGGAAATTTTAAACATTTCCCCAAAAAATCAACTAAAAAATTGTGTGGACCATTTTCAATAATTGTTTGTGAAACTGATTGTGAGTAACCACTATACAGTAAAGCCCTGCATATTCGGGACCTGATTTACCAATTTGTGTATTTTTTCCCAATGTAGTTATACCCATTTATTCAACAGTTATGGGTGTTAAAGACAAAAATGAAAAATAAAAAAGAAGGGTGGGGGTGGTTTCAATAACCCAGTAGTATGCTGTATGAATGGCTTTGATGTTTAAGTTGCAAACTTTTTTTTTTTTTTGGTGTAGACTAACCTGCATATTTGCAGATTTGTAGTCCATTCAAATTACTTACTTGCTTTGAATTACTACATCATTGCTCTCTAATGTTAAGCAACTCCAAATTTTGGTATGTTTCTCTGCGTATTTTAACAAATGCTATGCTTTGATTTTTTTTTAATGTTTTATTTTTTTGAACAGCAATGAATATTTCTGTAATGTTTTAACTTGATGACAAATTCCCTAAGCAATTATAACGGAACAGCATACAACTTTAATTTTCTTGATATATATATATTTTTTGGCATTGTTCATTTAGTTGACTCCACTTCTCTGGGAATAAACCTTGCTGAAGGAATCACATTTTGACAGATTTATTGCCATTTTTCCGTGATAGAGTCTTGAGAGAATGAGTGGCTCCTTGTGGATGCTATGAGTGCAAAGACACGAGTCAGCAGTAGGTCAGAAAGCACTAAAACACAACAAGGCACTGTCGGGGAGCGGGTGAGATGATGAGAGGAAAAGGGTGAGACACACAGCTGTGTGTGAGACAGATGGCTTACTCAGCATGTCATCCCTCTTTTCTTTTTTAGGGCTACCATCGATCCAACCACTTCATCGCCTCTCAGGGTGAGTGTCCTCGTATCGTGTGTGTATGTAGGTGTGTGTGTGCGGTGTTGATGGTGAGCTTGGGTTTAATAAATGAAGGATTATGTCGCCAATGAACCCACTCATGCAGACACATTCATAGGTGTTATTGTGACTGGATTGTTAGGGTTGTTTAATTAATCATCAAGAGGAAGCAGATAATTAACGCATTAGTCGGATCTTCCTAGCCTCAGAGGCAATGTGGCATCTCCATTGTTGCAAAGAGAACACGCAGTTCATCCACATCATTTCCCAGGAACTTTAAGGACTCTGAGCATTTGAAATTTCGCTCCACTGACTCCAAATTGTTCGAAGGAGTGTCAGCTCCTTGGCAGCTCCTGTCACTAAGTCACTCAAGATCGCGTTTTCACAGGGATGAAGCTAGAATTTAAGAAGGAGGGGAAAAAATGCCAATAGGCTTTCTTTCTGGCTCCCTTCTTGTTATAAAGTTGCTTCTTGCTGCTTTAAATGTCTCAAAGATGATTGATGGTCCTCCAGGCTTTTATCGTCTTGTACTGTTGTTCTGTCACCCCTCACCTCTTTCCTCTGCCGGGAAATTCTCCGATACAGCTTTATTAACAGCACAATCTTCAGAGATCCCACTATCAGAAGAGGACACTGAGGTCCCAATAATAGAGGAGGTCTCAAAGTAGCAGCTCCTTCTCACAGATGACAGGTGTTTGATCCTTTTCTTTATTCCTTTACTCTTTCTACCAGGACCCAAGCAGGAGACACTCTATGATTTCTGGAGGATGGTGTGGCAGGAGAATTGTTTCAGCATCGTCATGATCACTAAACTGGTGGAAGTTGGCAGGGTAAGAAATATATATACGCCTTTCATTCCCCCCTTCTTACCTCTACCCATTGGTTGGATAAATTGTGCTTGTGTACGAATGAACTGAATTTATGACAATGTGCAGATTGGATAGTAAGCTAAGTAGATGTACAAATTTACCACCATCCATTTTGATTATATTCTGGACTATTTTAATGAAAGAATAGCGTCTGCATTAAATGCGGGCGTGTTACGCTAATAGACCCATAATACAATATAATGGAGAGGATTTTCGCAAAATACCCAATATGGGATATTAAAATACCCTATGATCTGTACAGTGTATCACAAAAGTGAGTACACCCCTCGCATATCTGCAGATATTTAAGTATACCTTTCATTGGACAACACTGACAAAATGACACTTTGCACAATGAAAAGTAGTCTGTGTGCAGCTTATATAATAGAGTTCATTTATTTTCCCCCTCAAAATAACTTAAAATATAGCCATTAATATCTAAACCCCTGGTAACAAAAGTGAGTACACTTTCTTGTGTACCGTCTTCAGAGGAGGCTTCCTCCTGCGGCGACAGCCATGCACACCAATTTGATATAGAGTGCGGCATATGGTCTGAGCATTAACAGGCTGACCCCCCACCTCTTCAATCTCTGGAGCCATGCTGACATCTTTCCTGTAACGAGTCACATGACATTTTGGACAGAAAATGACAAGCAGTACTCAATATGGACATTTAGGGATGTACATAGTTTCTAACGGGTGTACTCACTTTTGTTCCCAGGGGTTTAGATATTAATGGCTATATTTTGAATTATTTTGAGAGGAAAATACATTCAAATGCATTCATACAAACAAATTCGGGTCCATATTGCAGTAAATCGGGGGGCTTGAAATATTAATTTCGAGTGATAAAGTCCCTCTAAGCCCCTCATTTACTGCAAAATGGTTCCAAAGTTGTGCCATTTGTTTGTGCTACGTTGGTACTAGTTGTTACGACACCCCTCTGTTATTGAGAGAGTTGGTATGCTCCATTAGCCCCCGGTAGCTTAGCTAAGGAAAAGCTACGAGTGATGTCGCCACTCAAAATTAATATCTCAATAAAAGCATAATACTGTATCTACAAAACTGTTGCAGCACAAACGATTGACATCATATTTATATAAATTTGCGTCTGATGGGGGGGCAACTTTATGGAGTTCCGTAGAGTTGGTAACAAAGCACATATAGCAATATGCAAAGTGTAGTCCTTTTTCTTTCTTTTTATTACTTCTGGGTCTTCGTCTTGAGAGCCTTCCGCATTCATGCTGCGAGCCATTTGGTGTCATGTTGTGGCAATTGGGGTTCACGCTTTTGCCAATTTGCAATTGCGCTTTAGTAGGGTGACCATATTTTGATTTCCAAAAAAGAGGACACTCGGCCCGGCCTCGAGATACTTGAATTTTACTCGAAGATCACTCAAAGATGCTTTTTTTTTTGCTCATTTTATACGTTGTTAATAGAGCATCGTGAATAATGTGTCGCGCATTGCCATTTATCGGTGCAAACATCCATTTTCTTGTCATAACAATCTGGCAACCTGGGGAGTGACGTTGAACCTGCTTTGCAATGATTGGTGCGCAAACTTGCTTGGAAAATAGATGCACGAATATGTCGAAGAGAATTTATCCTTCTGATTAATATTAGGGGTGTCAAACAATTAAAATTTTTAATCGAGTTAAGTACGGTTTAAAAAATAATTAATCATAATTAATCGCAATTATCGCAATTCAAACCATCTATAAAATATGCCATATTTTTCTGTAAATCATTGTTGGAATGGAAAGATGGGACACAAGATGGATATATACATTCAACATACGGTACATAAGTACTGTATTTGTTTAATATAACAATAAATCAACAAGATGGCATTACCATTATTAACATTCTGTTAAAGCGATCCATGGATAGAAAGACTTGTAGTTCTTAAAAGATAAATGTTAGTACAAGTTATAGAAATTTTATATTAAAAATGTCCTAATGTTTTCGTTTCAATAAAATTTTTAAAATTTTCAATAAAAAAATAAACTAGAAGCCCGCCATTGTTGATGCCAATAATTACTTACACAATGCTCATGGGTGCTGAAGCCCATAAAATCAGTCGCACCCAAGCGCCAGCAGAGGGCGACACAACTCCGAAAAACAGAAGTACACATTTCACTGTGCTGTCATTTTAATGTTTGAGCGGGGCATGTGCGTTAATTGCGTCAAATATTTTTATGTGATTAATTAAAAAAATTAATTACCGCCCGTTAACGCGATAATTTTGACAGCCCTAATTAATATACAAAATATGGACGTATGGGTTGGATTGCATGTGTGGGTTTCACAGTACACTGTGACGAAAAATATGGGCCCCTTGGCATTATTTTGCTTAGGGCCCCCAAATGGCCTGGGCTGGCGCTGCTCAACAGGCTTTATTTTTCCTAACAAAATAATCAAACAATGAAAAACAAAAAAAAGATTTAAAAAAATAATAATAATATAAGGCAGACCCATGGAAATGTAGTCCAGTCAATACACACACACAGCAGGCTATGTGCCAACTCAACATTTTTTTAAAATTACTATCACAACAATTGTCGCTGACAAATAGTTATTCCCACGCATTTTTTATTCTCATTCAATGTTCTAGATTGTACGCAAACAATAATCGAAATAAACTGACAAGCTATTCAACCACCATGTTTCCAAACGCAGCAGTTCAAAGCTACATTGCCAATAATGCCTAGCGCGGCTGAACTCACTGATTGCTACCCTATTAGCGTGTACGGGAACCGTGGCAAAATCAGATTTTGCTATAAAAGTTTACAATCATCGGCAGCGTTAAGATGCGACACCAAACGGGATTTTACAGATTACACCAGTAGTCAACAGTTGCCATTATATTAGTATTTATTGTAAAAAAAATAACTCATAAGAAAAACAGCTATTTAGAATATAATACGAGCATTCAACCAAATAAACTAACACAGAACAATTACAAGACTCACAGAATATACTGCATCTTTGTGTACACATATAACCCTATATACAACAGAAGACACGTGATCGACATTAACAGGAGACAAACTTACAAAAAGGTGTATGGAGCTACGTCTTTTAGAACTCCTTATTGAACTCCTTACTGTAGTCTGATCTCTCGCCAAACCGTCAATAGATGGTGGTAATTCCCCATGAAACAAAGGGTAAACTGCTAACAAAAAAGAAGAAGAAGATCTACTCCTTCTCCCGCCCCTACTTGTAGGAGTCTCGTCAACACAGGCAGGCGCTGCCCCCTAGCAGCCGGAGGGATTCTCTTTAAATTGGTCCCGTGAGGAATCATAAAAACCGGACATTTTCATGAATTTGTGAAACCCGGCCGGACGCTCAGGAGGGCACGTAATAAGAGGACTTGTCCGGGCAAAAGAGGACGTTTGGTCATCATAGCTTTAGGAATTGGGGATCGTGTTGTAGGAGTTTGCATTCGTACTGCGAGCCATTTGCTGTCGTTTTGTGGCAATTGGGGTTTGTGCTTTTGCCACTTTGCAATCGCGCTGTAGGAATTCGGGATCGTGTCATGGCAGTTTGGATTCGTGCTTTGCAAAGCGTTTGCAATTGGGGTTCGTGCTTTGTTCTATTTGTTAAGTTTTTGCACTTTGCATTTCCCCTGACACCTCTCGGCCACCGTATAATTAGGTCTGCCTTCATACCTGTCATTATAACTTCTGTATTAAAGGGGTAAGATTGTATTCTTGATCCAAATTGTGAAAATTCTTTTTGGGGTACTCTGTCCACATATACAATTGGCTCAGATGAAAACATGCATGCTCAGCAAACACAGTCCAATGGCAACATGGATAAAGCCTGAAGTAATAAGAACTTGCTAGCCATCCCATTTATACACACTCTGATTTGTACATTTTTCATAAAGACATCAGTCAACATCACATAATTCTGATGACATTTTTTTTTTTTATTCTGGACTTTATACATCCATACATACATTCATACATACATACATAAATACATACATAATCCTATTGCCTATGAACTGTATCGTAATTCCTTTGCAAGGCAAATATTTTCTTCTAATATTTGTCACTGGCTACACAGGTTTATTTTTTTCCGACTTACAGGAAATACAGCAAACACTAAATTACTCTGCTCTAAGTGTCCCATTTTCTCCATTAAGTTAGAAAATCTATTCCCTCAAAGGTCAAGACTTACATGCAATTTGGTTTTCCATTTGGGAACTACTCTGTGAGTTGTCAACAAATAAGAAGTGGACATTTCAGTGGGAGCCCATATAACACCGCCTTTATACTGTTAGACTACAGTTGATTACACGGTTTCAAACATCACATCCTACCAGATGATTTTTTTTTTTTTTTTTACAAAAATGGAAATTACCTATCCATTTTGGACTCTGATGCAAGTGTGACATGCAAATCTGGAATCCCAAAACAGAGCCACACAATTTGAGCAAACCAACAATCCTTTATTTAAACAAGGGAGTACGACAACGAGAGCAGAAGGAAACTGAACAAGAAGTGGCAGCAAAAGGTTCACTTAGAGAAACACAGCAAGAATGACTTGCTGAATCTAAAGAATGGGTGGACCACACTGAGCACTAGATGTCAGAACATGCAAAAAACAGACACAGAAACAAATGGAATGGAAAAACAGAAATAACAGTAACTAAAAACAACACTGAAAGGTGAAATGCTAAGTGCACACTAAAGGAGAAGGCAAGATAGGTTCTAAAAGGCACACGTTTAGAACACAGCACAGAAGCAAACTTGACACTACAATAGTATAAAGAAGAATGAAAAGATAAAACAGAATCACAAGAAAACTAAACATCACTAGAAATTGCAACGGGCAAGATAAAAAAAAAAAATTTAAAAAAAATAAAAAACTGAATTACTTAGAATACAGAGGGACGCATAACGCAAAATGTAGCAGAAGAAACTTCACTCATGCGTAAACGACCAGGATAGTGGAGGAGAAAATACTCTGGCAACAAGCTCCCATTTTCTAGGACATATGCACCTAACTAATCCTGACACAGAACTGATTGAACACTGCATAAATGTATTGCCAGAAAATACGTCAAAAATAGGTAGAGCTGAGCCCTAGATTTCACTTCTTTGATAGAATATTGGGTAAATGTCCTTGTTAATCTATATTTGTTTTTTTAAATATGAATTAATTTATTCAAGGTGAGAATCAATGAATGTTCTGAATTCTAGTCTTGAAGGCTATTAGTTGCTATAGTAGGGGTCTCTGGAAGTAATACGACTTCCCATTGGTGATACTGACTGGTTCATGTAGACAACAAACTAGTTGAGACTGATTTAACATCCCAAAGTTGTCTAGTTCATTGTGCGTCAATTGCTTCATCACTAATGAGAAGGTTGACAGAGCAATATTTTTCATATGCAGGTGAAATGCTGTAAATACTGGCCAGATGACAGCGAGATGTACGGTGACATCAAAATCACGCTGCTTAAAACGGAAACACTTGCTGAATATACTGTACGCACATTTGCTTTGGAGAGGGTGAGTATATGATCAAAGCATTAATTTTGTTGTTAAATTGTTGGTGGATGAAATATTTTAACAAGATACTACCATCTTACCCAATGTTGTCATCCATATTTTTCTACAAAATTCAGAAGTATCATCTGTAGAGTGTTGAGGTTCCAACAATTGGAATGTGGGACAAAAAAACAAATGACATTCATGTGAGAAGATGGTTGCTCAACGAATCTAAATATGCAAATCAAACATTTCTTTAAAATATGGTAACTGAGAAAAACATGTTCAAACACAGAAAATGACACAGCTCATAGGCACTGCCATTTTGGAACAAATTGACTTCAGTTACACCCATGTTTCTTTGTGTCTGAGCCTGAGGTTCTTTACAGTCTGCCAGCCATGATGCGTTTAAATGCCGGAAAAGGGTGCGGTTTTGTCAGTTTTGGGCTGTGAGGCAAAAATAATGTCCCCAACTAAGACAATTTGAGCAGTACGTCTTTCTCAAGTTATGTGTTGGAAAGCCAGAGCTGGCTGCAGGCTAACAGTTTGTGCTGAGCCGACCACTGTATTTAGTGTCTTCTTTGGAAGTAAAATCAGTGTATCAATCAAAACAAAGCGAAAAAGTACCGTATTGGCCCGAATATAAGACGGTGTTTTCTGCATTGAAATAAGACTGAAAAAGTGGGGGTCGTCTTATATTCGCGGTTTAGACATTATACCCATTTACGACGCTAGATGGCGGCAGATTTCATTGAAGCGATGTTCTGTCATGATAGATCTCAGCTACTCTAAAGTTTAACCAGTTTGCATTATTTAATTGCAATGATTTTCCCTATTCAGATTTGCTTCAAGACTACAGTTACAGTTAGATTTCACTTTGATGGTTAATGCAGTTATTGCTATTTTGTTGTTTTATCACAATATTAAGCCATTCATATACAAATGCGATTGCACTATAGTTTACATATTTAAATGTTCAGGTATTAAGATTTGAATGAGGCAAAATAACATGCGTTTTCTCTCAAATATATTGTTATAATCATTTGTTTCAGATGTACTGTAATTATTTTCTGTATAAAAATTCATCTGGTGTTCAAAAAGTCTTTTCAAACTTGAGTCTTGAAAAAGAGGGGGTAGTCTTATAATCAGGGCCGTCTTATATTCGGGCCAATAGGGTAATCATTGTGGGAAGAAATAGTTTATAATGCTGACATACTAATATTTAAAACTTTTACATATAAATGATAAATATTCTGATGTTTTTGCACTTTTTGTGATAGGGTACAACATTAGCAGGCACCCAACAGTTATAATGAGCAAAAATGAAACAGGACAACACTATACTATTTGTGGTGCACGCAAAGGCTGTTTCATATTTTGGCTTGGGTAAATTGCAACTGTTTCCTTCAAGTTGCCTTTCTTTGTTCCCGCTTTTTTCGGCAATCCTGACAGCAGTGTTTAACTTATCCACATCCACAATGAAACACTTGGTCACAAAATGTGCCGAATAACTTCTGAACCTTTTGCAGCCGTGAATAGTGTACAGCTAACTCTTCAACAAGTCCTCGACAAAGTGAAAGGAAGCGTCGGCGGCAGTAGGCTATTATACAGTACCCAGATAGCATTCCTACGTTGAGAAGATCTTGGATCAACATTCTGCTGTCGATCTTATATCGTTAAATCACCGTTGACACCCGACAATGATTTGTCATCACTTTTGCACCCTCAATTAATGTTGTTTCAACATTGAAATCCTTACAAAACCTAAACGTCATTTCAGTTATTAATTATATTAGAACAACGCTAAATCAATGTTATGTTTTCCTTAATTTTCAGACATGACGCTATTATTGCTTTCAAATATGCCTTTATTTAAAGGTCCTGCTTTATTTACAGACAGAAAAAAACACTAGGCTGACTAATAAAATATTATACTGAATACATAATAAAAATAAAAACTTGTCTAGATTTCAAATTATTTTTAGTAACGCTCAGTAAACATATTTCATACTTAAGCCTCCTTTTCAGTCTGACTAGCTTCGCTGTGAACTTTGCCACCCACGCGGTCTGGGGCATAGCGTAGCCACTTCTGCACAACAGCAGCGAATGCATATTCTGACACGTCAATCCACATTTGCCTCTTCAGGGAATCTGAAGAATACAAATAAAACGGCATTCAGAGTTAATTCATATCATGGAATTCAAGCAGATAACATGAGTTAGTTTAACATACTTCAGTATTTTGTGGTGAAGTGAGTTTCGCAACCAATCTCAAACCAAATTCGGGCTACATGTGGGAATGGAGCTAGCTACGATGGAAAAATGATGCACTGCCTTGGTGTTCAATTAATTTAGACTAGGCTCAATTGTGTAATATCTAGCGATTTTTACAGTTGAATGGGAAAAGGAATTTAGTTTGCATGAACTTCTTCTTAGCTAACATCCAAGCTAAGCTTTGGCAACTTTGTCACATTGTGTCAGGCAAAGGGTTTTATAAACAAGTAATAATGACAAATGTGGTTCTTTCTACCTTAAGACATCATTGCTGTTAAAAGCTCTGAAAAAGCGTAGCAGACTTACCTTTAAATATGGCTATCCTTAAATGAGGAGTTTCCACTTGAGTACGTTTGAAGTGAGTCGCTGTCTTCCCGGTCAACCAAGAACACAACTATTTTTCGACCAAAACTCCAGCTCATCCATAATTCGATGACTTTTCAACCATATTTCCCGGTCAACCATAAATCAACTATTTGCCAACATTTGTTGATCAACTTTAAAACGATGTTAACCCAACCATCGCCAGAAATACCATAGAACAACGTTGTTACAACGTCACTTGCCATGTGTCATCGTAATTTGCAACTATAATTCAACATTGATTATTGTCGAAAATTTTGATGTCAACCATACTGATGATTTTGATCTTAAATCAACGTTTTTTTACAATGTTGGTCTGCTCTCTAGATATTTACCATCCATCCTGTTTGTACAGCCGGAAGCAGAACATTGTGCCTTTCTGACGCTGTTTCCTCCTTTTCTTTTTCGTTTTGAGTAAAATCCGGGTATGAAACGACTATACACTACTTCTGTGAGCCCCAAATACCAGGCCAGGGATCGGTACCTGTCCGTGGCACATTTGCTTCCGGGTCGCAGAGAAATAATAAATTATTTGTTAACAACTGCCTGTGCCTCTTGACACATCAATATGCCTGTCTACTCAATTGTCTAATCTGAGTAGAGATTTTTGTGGCCAGCGTCAGTCAATGTAAATAGTAATGTTAGCTGCTGTGGGCTGTGTGCTACGAGGCGCAACATTTTTGGACAGCTTTTTTGGGGGGGAAATGCCACCTCAAAAAAGCTGAGCCAGAAGAGTAGCCTACAACCAAATTTATTCTTTATAATATATGGCTAAGCTAGCAGGCACTGAGCGCATCATACCTTGTGGCTAACCATATTGCTAAAGCCAAGAAACCTTTCACGATTAGAGAAAAACTGATTTTGTCTGCGGCCGTCAAATTTTAGGGGAGCGTATGGTGAGTTACATTCTCCTCCTCCTTAGTTCAAAATCTTCAAAAGACCTAGCTCTTTAAGTATCCAAATTGTGAAATATGTAGACATGTGATGATGGAGAAAATAATTTTTCAGCACAAAATATGACACTGCCTATGAGCAATTATACTAACACACATACGCACAGATAGACTCAGGCACAGATGCATGTCATCAGGAAAATTAAATTATGGGTTTTTTCAATTTATTAACCAATATTCTTTCTGTAGGGATGCACATGATAATTATGTTGTCTGTCCCTTCTAAGCTATTAGGGGAAGGATGGCTATTATGGACTTAATTTTGGTCCATCACCTCCAAACTTTTTCTTTTTCAGATTTTTTTACATTCTGAAGTAAGACCTCAAAATATAAATATCATATTAAAAAAAAACGATTAAATACGTGACAGAGTTGGCTGCTTAAGGGCTGAGGGGTCGTGTGTTAATCTAAAATATATATATATATTTTCGCAGTCATTATCGAGACACCGCTGCCTGTCTTTCCTGAAATGTTTAGCCCGGTTGGCCTCTTTACATGTCTGTCAATCTCCTGGGGATCCTCACTGGAGGACCTCCAAGTATCTGAGAAAGTGACAGTGGCACAAACACAGCATTATCAACATGCTGTCACATTGCCTTTTTTTGTAAGCACACTCTGCTGCTTATTCAAATAAGCAAGAATTTGGGAGCTAGTGACAGCTTGTTTTTTGAGTAGGATGTGTGTATGGAGTGGGGGGGGGGGGGGGGGGTTCTGTCTTGAGCAAATCTTTGCTTTGCAGCTTTACCATGTCATCTTGGTATAGAGGGGTAAATTGTTTGACTGCAGCCAGTACCCCCTGGAGCTCAGAAGGTCTGAGTTATTCCTTTCCATGTTTGTAAAACTGCAGCTGTTGCGAGTCTGCTATGCCCCGAGGCCCAACTGTCCTAGAAGACCTAAGACCCCATATAAATAATGCCCACAGCCAGGAAATCTGTCACTTCTATCACAGAGGGAGAACATCACTGCATAGATGGGAGGATAGCTCAAAAAACAGCCCTGTGGCTCTGATGTAAAATGCTGTGTTTTACACGCTCATGTTAACTATGTTTCTGTTGACAGAGAGGATACTCAACCAAGCATGAAGTCCGTCAGTTTCACTTCACATCCTGGCCTGAGCACGGGGTGCCCTATCACGCCACCGGTTTGCTGGCCTTTATACGAAGGGTGAAGGCCTCTACTCCTCCTGACGCTGGTCCTGTGGTAGTCCACTGCAGGTAACTTCCTATTAAGCACCTCAAGTATTATAAAAGACAACAATTCAGTCTGCACAAGGCAAGAGGCAATAATGTTGAAACCACATAAATTTAAGGGCAATGGGTGAACATTTACGTTTAGTACCAGCAGAAACCATGTCTTGGGCAAGCAGCACCAAGTGGTCGTGACACAGCTCTTGTCTCTTTTCTGGAACTGACTGGAGTTGCCACAGTGAAGTGGAACAAACTGTATGTAGTTTGCAGATACAGTATCTTTTGTGACACCATTCCCTGAACCTGTTGGATAGACCTTATTAAATAGAGGAGCACACTGAAGGCTGAGTTGTATCACCTGCGTCATGGCTCGAATCCGCCAGCAATAGGCAGCATTATCGAATTCGGAACCATTAAAATCAATGTGTGTAGTTACACAACCCACGTTTGCACTGCATCTTCATTGGGTCACTGCTCAGGTGGTCGGAGAATATTCGTAAGGCTTCTACTTTTGCCGGATGCCACAAACAAGTAATGCAACCATCCGGTGTAGCGCACCACATGCAGCAACGAAAGTTCTATTTGGCTAAAGAGTTAAATTTACCTTTCAATCAAACTCACGAAGGCCATGAAAGTGCAGGAGCCTTTCCCAGCTAACTATATGCAGTAGAGAGAGTGCACTCTGAATTGGTTGAAATATCCATTTGATTAAAAAAAAAAAAAAAAAAATTAAGTCGATACATTGTCAGGGTTCAACCCAAGAGTCTTTTACCATTCACAAGTCAGTCAATATGCATGATGAAAAAGTGATTTTGGATGTTCAAAACCAAGTAATTCACGTCCTTTTTATATAAATTATAAGGAAACCGTTTAATTCTTCATTATTAAAATAAATCTGCCTAATGATGCTGTCATTTGGATCCATGCCTGTGAATAATGTATATGAATATATGGTTGTGCGCCGAAAGGAGGGGGAGAGCGAGTGAGAGATTTTTTTAAATTTAAAGGAAAAGAAGATCCTGCAACTTTGATAATAATGCATTTATTCATTCATGAGTTATCGCAAAATTACTTTTCTGACCTCTGTGATGTTTGACCTCACTACCCGAAAATATAATCACCTCTCCCGTTTCATATTACATACATGTCCTACAAGTTTGATAATACAGTGGTACCTCTACAAACGAAGTTAATTCGTTCCAGGACCTTGTTTGTAAGTCGAAATGGTCTTATGTCGAGCAGGATTTTCCCATAAGAGTACAACAAAATTCCAATAATTCGTTCCACTGCCCAAAAACCTACACTAAATCCTTAGTAAATACTGCTTGTACTATTACAAATGTCAATTACACATAGCAAAAGAAACAAACTATAAATTAAAAAAATGAATAATAATATAATGACTATAATTCCTGTAATAATATAACTAATCGGGTTCTAATGTGGCGGACTTGTTTTGCGTGCTGTACCTGACAGTGCCAGCTGACGTGACAAAGAGAGAGAGCTGCGGTAGAGAGTGTACTTTCTCTTTAATGTTTTGTTGTTGGCGTCAACTGCGGCGGATGATAGGCGTGTTGTGTTGCAAAACTTCTGAAATAAATGATTAAAAACCTGATGAAGCTGGCGATTTCTTTGGCAATGTTACCGCACTAATAATTGTCACCTTAACTTATAAAGACTGTCGAACGGAGGTCGGAGGTATTGTCGAGCCCATTCATGGATGCGCACAGCACGCTCCTATTTTTCTGTCGTTTCTATCTTCATTTCAATGGTAGCCGTGACCAATTTCCTTTTTTTTCACCACCTGCACTAACCTTCTAGAAACTTATGCTGATTTCTCTCACAAAAAAATCTGTCGTGCGTCCGTCTTGCGGCAAAAAAAAAAACAAAAAAAAAACTGTCGCTGTCGTATTTCGAGCATGTCGCCGGATGTAGAAACAAATGGCGAGTCAAATTCTACGTTGGATGTCAAAAAGATTGTGTGTCGAAGCGATCGTATGCCGAGGTACCATTTTAATCTTCATTCGTTCTTAAGTTATTGCGAAATTCCTTTTCTGACCTGTGTGTCATGTGTCTTCATTAATCCAAAATCGAATCACCTCTTCACTTTCATATTGCACACATATCCTGTAAATTTGACAATAATCCCAATAACAAACACAAACCAAAAAAACACGTCTTCTTTTCCTTTCGGCTTTTCCCTTCAAGGGTCGCAGCAGCGAATCAATTGTCTCCATGTAACCCTGTCCTCTTCGTCCTCTGCTCTCACACCAACTACTTCATGTACTATTTAACTACATCCATAAACCTCCTCTTTGATTGTCCTCTATACCTCCTGCCTGCCATATTGAAATGAAGCATCCTTTTGCCAATATACTCACGATCTCTCCTATGGACATTCCCAAAGCATCTCAGTCTGGCCTCTCTGACTTTACTCCAAATCCTTTAACATGCACTGTCCCTCTGATATGATCATTTTTGATCCTATCCAACTTGGTCACTCCCAAAGAGAACCTCAACATCTTCATCTCTTCCACCTCCAGCGCTGGCTCCTCTTTTCCTCAGTGGCGCTGTCTCCAGACCAAACAGCATCGCTCGTCTCACCACAGTTTTAAAAACCTTTCCTTAACAGAATACATAACATCCGCCTTTCGTAGGGTTCACCTTATGGCGTATGTGATAAATTTTCAACATCTCTTTCCTAAATATCAATATCATGCAAATATTTTTAAATGCCTATTTTGAATTTTGTTTTATTGCATAATTCAAGTATCTGGAATACATTCATTATCATAACATGATACAGTATCAGGACTATAATCCTTTCCCAGTTGTTTTAAATGTTATGTTCATGACATCAATCCAGTATTTTTCAATAAAGCTGTTGTAATACAATGAATAAGACAAACTTTAAACAGATGGATTAGTTTTGAAAGGTAGATTAATCCTTAAACAGAATGCAGTTCTTTTCTTGCAAGTTATCACTTTCACTAGCAAGTCAAGCTGCTGTTACAGTATATCATGACATCAAAAAAGCATGGTCAAATTTCAACCTCTGCAAAGTTACAGCTTTCGCAACTTGGTAGCAGTAGTGCTGACACTAGCACTAAGAGCACTTGAAGTTGAGAAAAAAAAAAAAAAAACAAGCGAATGCAGCAGAGTGCCATGTGTAGTCCAACCTATTCAGCATTACAAAACTGCATTCTCCTGGCTAAAAGTGAAATATAGTTGATATATATATTTTTTTTTTCGAAAGACTCATGTTATACTCTGCTGAAGTATGTGACTTAGAGTTTCCATGTCAACGGCCTGGTGCTGTTCACTTTACTAAAAAACATTCTATCACCTAGCTGTAGTTAAAATCATGCATACCTTAGATCTGTTAAAGGTAATTTATTTCTTCTTAGTTGCTATTCGCTACCGACCCCACACCCACCAACACCCACACAGGAAGAAAGGCTATGTGTAACACCCATCACTAGCCGTAATTTCAACAATAATGAAAAAAAAAAAAAAACTACAGTGTTTTCCGCTGTTAGTAGGGACCAGAACCCGCTGCGATAAGTGTAAAACCGTGAAGTAGTGCCTCATTAAATGGTACGCCACCTTTTTCCGGCTGAGGACCATGGTCTCGGATTTGAAGGTGCTCATCTTCATCCCAACCGCTTCACACTCGACTGCTTACCGCTCCAGTGATAGCTGGAGGTCACGGCTTGATGAAGCCAGCAGCACCACATCATCTGCAAAGAACAGAGATGCAATGCTGAGGCCACCAAATCGGACACCCTCAATGCGTCAGCTGTGCCTAGAAATTCTGTCCATAAAAATTTATGTCACAGAATCTGTGACAAAGGACAGCCTTGGTGGATTCCAAACCTCACTTGCAACAAATTCGACTTATTGCCGGCCATGCAGACCAAACACTGACACTGGTCGTACAGTGACCGAACAGCCCTTACCAAGGGGCTCGGTACCCGGTACTTCCGGGGCACCCCCCCACAGAACTCCCCATGGCGGACGGTCGAACGCCTTCCCCAAAACCACAAAACACAGCAAGACTGGTTGAGCGAACGCCCATGCACCCTCGAGGATCCTGCCAAGGGTGTAGAGCTGGTCCACTGTTCCACAGCCGGGACGAAAACCACACTGCTCCTCCTCAATGGGAAAACCCATTGGCAGTGTATCAAATACTTGTTCAAGTTCTCCCACTTGAAAATATTAGAGAGGCCTGTAATTGTCAACTTGGGTAGACCTCAACCATGAGAGACAGAATGTGGGGAAAAAAAACTGAAAATCACATTGTTTGATTTTTAAAGGATTTATTTGCAAATCATGGTGGAAAATAAGTATTCGGTCAATACCAAAAGTTCATCTAAATACTTTGTTATGTATCCTTTGTTGGCAATAACAGAGACCAAATGTTTTCTGTAACTCTTCACAAGCTTTTCACACACTGTTGCTGGTATTTTGGCCCATTCCTCCATGCAGATCTCCTCTAGAGCAGTGATGTTCTGGGGCTGCCGTTGGGCAACACTGACCTTGAACTCCCTCCACAGATTTTCTATGGGGTTGAGATCTGGAGACTGGCTAGGCCACTCCAGGACCTTGAAATGCTTCTTACAAAGCCACTCCTTTGTTGCCCTGGCTGTGTGTTTGGGATCATTTTCATGCTGAAAGACCCTGCCACGTCTCATCTTCAATGCCCTTGCTGATGGAAGGAGATTTTCACTCAAAATCTCCCGATACATGGCCCCATTCATTCTTTCCTTTACACAGAACAATCGTCCTGGTCCCTTTGCAGAAAAACAGCCCCAAAGCATGATGTTTCCACCCCAATGCTTCACAGTGTGAATGGTGTTCTTCGGATGCAATTCAGTATTCTTTCTCCTCCAAACACGAGAACCTGTGTTTCTACCAAAAAGTTCTATTTTGGTTTCATCTGAGCATAACACATTCTCCCAGTCCTCTTCTGGATCATCCAAATGCTCTCTAGCGAACCGCAGATGGGCCTGGACGTGTACTGGCTTCAGCAGGGGGACACATCTGGCAGTGCAGGATTTGAGTCCCTGGCGGCGCATTGTGTTACTGATAGTAGCCTTTGTTACTGTGGTCCCAGCTCTCTGTAGGTCATTCACTAGGTCCCTCCGTGTGGTTGTGGGATTTTTGCTCACCATTCTTGTTATCATTTTTATGCCACGGGGTGCAATCTTTCATGGAGTCCCAGATCGAGGGAGATTATCAGTGGTCTTGTATTTCTTCCATTTTCTAATAATTGCTCCCACAGCTGATTTCTTTACACCAAGCGTTTTACCTATTGCAGATTCAGTCTTCCCAGCCTGGTGCAGGTCTACAATTTTGTCTCTGGTGTCCTTCGACAGCTATTTGGTCTTGGCTATAGTGGAGTTTGGAGTGTGACTGACTGGGATTGTGGACAAGTGTCTTTTATACAGATAATGAGTTATAACAGGTGCCATTAATACAGGTAACGAGTGGAGCCTTGTTAGACCTGGTTAGAAGAAGTTAGACCTCTTTGACAGCCAGAAATCTTGCTTGTCTCTTTAGGTGACCAAATACTTATTTTTCACTCTAATTTGGAAATAAATTCTTTAAAAATCAAACAATGTGATTTTCGGTTGTTGTTTTTTTTCCACATTCTGTCTCTCATGGTTGAGGTTTACCCATGTTGACAATTACAGGCCTCTCTAATCTTTTCAAGTCAAAGAACCTGTACAATTGGTGGTTGACTAAATACTTATTTACCCCACTGTATGCATATATATATATATATATATATATATATATATATATATATATATATATATATATATATATATTATATATATATTATATATGTATTATATATATATTATATATGTATTAATAACTAGTTTTCAAGCACTTCAAATTTAGAAATGATTATAAGTTTTAAACATCTTACTTTTAAGTACAAAGTACAAAAACACATGTGTTTATTAAATGCCAATCAAATCCAGTATGAGTTCCCGCAGTTCAATAAGTTAAACAATGATTGACGCATGCGGAACTTTGACGTTTCGGCTTCCAGGCGTCTCGGGCAAGATCAAACCTTAACATTTGTCAACCATTGTTAACTTTAATAAGCATCTCCAGTGCACTGCCTGACCAAGAAAAGTAGCAGGAGGGAGAGTGAGACTATGTGATCGGATCGGGCCAGCTCATCTGTATTTATAGATTTAATTATTTACTTTAAATGCACAATGGACTGAGAGCGCAAAGTTTGAAGCGCGAATTAGCATGGGATCACTGTACTTTAACAGTTCCTAGCTGGTAGTTTGATGCCTATATTCATTTAAAACTCATCATGTACTATGTCTGTCTCATTCTGAGAATGTAAATTGGCAACATATTCCCCAATATTCAATAACACTTCCAGAAAAGGCAGTCAAGCAGCAAGTATTGGGTAACAATTTTAGTAAGCACTGTGTGGTTCGCATGCTAGCCGAAGAAAGAAAAGACTGATCTTTGAGGCTCCAACAGTGACTTCTTTCTTTCAAATTGGGTGTACCACCAATGGAGTGCAACAGTCGCATGAGTTAATTATTGAAAGGCAAACTCAAAAGACACTTTACGCTTGAAGTTGAGCACGGTTTCTAATGATGTTTTCTCTCTCTGTAACAGTGTGGGGGCGGGCCGCACAGGCTGCTACATTGTACTCGATGTCATGTTGGACATGGCGGAATGTGAAGGTGTAGTGGACATCTATAACTGTGTCAAAACCCTCTGCTCAAGACGAATTAACATGATCCAGACAGAGGTAAGAGCAAAAGGGCTTAAACATCCTTCCATCCATTTCCTAGACCACGTTTCCTCATTATGGTCGTAGGTGAGCTAGAAATATATCCCAGTTGACTTTTGCTGAGAGGCAGGAATTAATGCAAACCGGGCTGGTCGTTAGCCAAGTCAAGCGTCTATTAAACGTATAAGTTACAAAAAATCTTTCCTCTTACTTTAAAGCACGGCTGTAGCAGGGTCTTAAATATGCATTTTGGCTTCTTTTTAGGAAACTGTGGATCTGCTTTTTGTTATCGTATTCCCTCTGGAACAACCATAAAGGTCAACGGTGTCTAAGTGTATGCTGTGTAGGCACGTCCTGTTGTTTATATGTGCAGATAATTTGCATATTAGACATTTATTATGCAAATCAATATCGGCATAGTTGTTTATTACATATGCAACGATTTGCCGACTTCCTTTAATTATGAATCTCTCCATCCGCACGTTTGTTTTCTTGAAGATACAGTATGTGTTTATTCTACTATAGCCTTGTTACACGTGTTTAACGCAGGTCATTTTGTTTTAGTTACTGCTGTTCTAAATACAGTATATTAATTATCTAGTGGCCGAAGTCTGAACTGAATTATTCATTATTCTAAAGTTCTTCTTTCTTCTCACAGGAGCAATATGTATTCATCCATGATGCTATTTTAGAGGCTTGCTTGTGTGGTGAGACGGCCATCCTGGTGAATGAGTTCTCGGTTGCCTATAGAGAATTACTGAGAGTGGATTCCCAGAGTAATTCCTCGCAGCTACGTGAAGAATTTCAGGTCAGGTTTGTTTTTGTAACATGATCCAATTATAGTCCCGTGAGAGACAATAATCGGCCGACAATTCATTCATATTTTGAAATCATTTCCCACATAATAAACAATGGGAATAGAAATCCCATTCTTCCATGTCGGACTGTTCCCATGAAAGGAACGATTTTTGTCTAAATTTTACGTACTTTTTTATTCGACAATTCTTCATTGTCATTCAAGTGATAAAAAAGTCAACTGTGTAATACAATAGGAACGCGAGGACACGAACATGCCCCATAGCTGTTTTTTGTACTTGGCGTTGACAACAATCCTGATGATCCTTTTCTTCTTTGGCCTGGAGGACTAGACATCCATAATTTCTAAAAACAATGATACATTGAAACGTGGATATGTCAATCCACAGCACACACATTCACTTTTCGTGCAAATGTTTCAGCTTAAATTTGTAGATGTAGCAACTACAAGGCAAGGAAACTTTATTTGTATAGCACAATTTAACACAGGGTTAAGGTAAAGACGCTTCAATGCTATTTTTTTTAGCCTTCTTAGATACATGCAGCGATTTCTCTAGATTCTGTTGAACTTATGATAATATTATTTAGCATAGATGGAGAAATCCCAAAACTGTTTTTCAAATTTTCATCTAATTGCTCATGTAATGCTAAGCCTTGCTTGCACTTCCCTTGCTTATGAACAACTGAGCCTTCTTATATTCCTTTTATTTCCATTTATTTATGGCACCTAACTGTTCCATTCCAATTAAGCTGTTTACCTGTGGAATGTTCCACACAAGTGTTTTGTTGGAAAAGACATCAATCACTGTTCTGCAAAAAAAAAAAAATAATAATAATGATAATAAATCAATTCCAGCGTTTGTGCAATTTGAGAAGTGTATTTTTCGCCATAATTTTGGCCAAGAAATTTTGTTCTTGGGTTCTCTTTAAAATATGCAAACAAACACTGAGCGCCGATCTTCTATAAGGCCGTTCAGTCCCAAAAGCGTACCGCATGAATGCTATTTTTAGACCGCAAGACTGCGTGATGTCACCATCGTAAAACGGAAGTGGGTCAACATAGGCGCGCACTCGCATACAATCCAGTTAATACTGCTCGTTTTCTGCCAGTAATCTTTCAATAAAGAACATGCCAAGTAAACACTGCTGCTATGGAACTTGTAGAAACGACTCTAGACATTACGCAAGTCCACATATGAAGGATGTTTTCTCCATATCACAAAGCTAAAAACTCAGAGGAAAAAATGTGAACAATGGATCAACTTGTGCGGACGTCCAAAATACCTGTATACCACCAGCAAGGTGAAGCCATTTACCTTCATATGCAGTAAACATTTTGTTGGGGGCCATGGTCCTACAGATGACAATCCTGCCACAACCTGCCAAGGAGAAGTGAGATATTTTGATATTTAAAATTTTTTTTTTTTAGTGTTGCGTTTTGGCGTGCTGCTTCCGTCTGACAGTGAATGACCTGGAAAAAAAAAAAAAAAAAGAATTCATATATCACAACAGTCATGTAGGCCTATTTTTCTAAAATTCGGATATTTAAATAAATTAGCCATGTTTGGCCTTGTTCTTTTTGAAGTAAGCATGTTCACACCAACAGGTTGGGTCTAGATTTAACAGCTTTACCTTTTATGTTGTAAAGAAACGACCTTAGTAAGGGGGAAGTGTAAATGAATTAATTGAATTAAGATTTGTTATTAATGAAAAAATTTAAAGTGTTCGTTAGCTGTCACTGTAAGCATTTGCGATTGCTACACAAAAATAGCAATATAAATTACCCCCAACAACGGTTAGAGACGTAAGGCAACTACAGGATATAATATACAAGAAAGACAGGGCATATGGTGGTAAAGGATAGCATTTTGAAACAGGAGAATGTCATTGTCAGTGGCGTAAGGCAATGCAACCAAGAAAAAGGCGTCAATTAAAAAAAATACCTCAGGATCAGGTCAGCTCATATTTCAGCCCTCGACACTCAAGCCATCTCTTTAACTGAACATTTGTATGTTCTTCCACATCTTTACCAGTTAATTTGGCACCATGGACATCATTTTCGGACAGATTTGGGAGGTTTAGCTCAGTAAGCATCTCTTTTGTTCACTATTTACATGGATCTAGCACGAAGGACAAACGCGAATTGACCCCCCCTAGCAACAGCTGCTAACGTCATGAATATTAATGAGCAAAGGTGATATGTTACGTGCGGTACGCTATTTATATCGGCACAGGATGTTACACGTCTATACAGTAAATACTTAGGTCTACATAGGTCTACATGTTTTCATTTAAAGTAATGGATAATTCGTTAAGAGTCAAGTACAACCTAAAATCTCGCTCACAACATAGTAGTAGTTTTTAAGTTAGAATACCAAGAAAAGTATTAGCCAGTGACTACAGCTGCCAACCTTCATAAAGACATTTGGAATTGTGCACAGAAAGCAGGAAGTACTTTAATGAGCTTGTTTTGTTATGTTTGCACCACATGTGCTTCCACAAACGTGCGCGAGTGTGTATTGTGCGGGATGCTGATAATGCCACTTCACTGTGTGACTGCATTAAAATCTTTGGTTGGTAACAGCACAGTCGGTGCACATTTTATTAGATTTTGATAAGGAGAGAAGAGAACCAGCTGTGTTCTCACATTCTCCTTTTTCCCCATCCTCAGCCACCATCCTGCTGCAGTGAGTGCACTCATAGACCGCCAACTGCAATGAATCCCGGTTTAGCATTTCAAAGCGGAACTGCGTAAGACCATGCAATTCCTTTTAATTTGATGCGGTTTTATCCTTATGTTCTACATAGGACTTAAAAAGAATGTATGTTCAGGATTAGGAACATGTGCGTCCAGTGTGACACAATAATTACAAACATGCCTTGCATTGATGCTGCCGTCTTATCCAACTGTGACTGTTGTTCAAAGGCAGCTCTGCCACCCAATAAGCTCTTTGGTTTCTGCTTTGTGCCACGTGCGGAGTTCTATTATTAATGTGTAGCCTTTTTCTATTTGCCTTGGTATCATGAGATGCCGAGGAAATCTGTTTCCAGTCCCACTATAAACCACCTCGAAGTTTTGTTCTACCCTACTACGTAATGTCAGGTTTTGCTTTGTTTACCGACTAGGTTTGTGACTGCCTAGGCGAATTCCTTTATAGTTTCAAAATCCATTACTTTTCTGATAAGTGTTCATTCACTGTCAGTGACATTGCTCAGCTTGTATATGGGTCAATGAATGCACTTAAAGTATGAGTGAGTGGATATCACTGCTAAACACAAAATAAAGTAAAATTCGGATATATAATTTGAAAAGTCTACTGCAAAAGGCAGATTGTAAATTAAGGGGAACACCTCACGATAATTAATCTGGAAGTCAACTATCTGATGTTTCTATACACGACCTGAATTTAATGTACACATACAGTGGGGCAAGTAAGTATTTAGTCAACCACTAATTGTGCAAGTTCTCCCACTTGAAAATATTAGAGAGGCCTGTAATTGCCAACATGGGTAAACCTCAACCACGAGAGACAAAATGTGGAAAAAAAAACAGAAAATCACATTGTTTGATTTTTAAAGAATTTATTTGCAAATCATGGTGGAAAATAAGTATTCGGTCAATACCAAAAGTTCATCTTAATACTTTGTTATGTACCCTTTGTTGACAATAACAGAGACCAAATGTTTTCTGTAACTCTTCACAAGCTTTTCACACACTGTTGCTGGTATTTTGGCCCATTCTTCCATGCAGATCTCCTCTAGAGCAGTGATGTTTTGGGGCTGCCGTTGGGCAACACGGACTTTCAACTCCCTCCTCACCCTGTGGCATCAAAATGATAACAAGAATGGTGAGCAAAAATCCCAGAACCACACGGGGGGACCTAGTGAATGACCTACAGAGAGCTGGGACCACAGTAACAAAGGCTACTATCAGTAACACAATGCGCCGCCAGGGACTAAACTCCTGCACTGCCAGACATGTCCCCCAGCTGAAGAAAGTACATGTCCAGGCCCGTCTGCGGTGCGCTACAGAACATTTGGATGATGCAGAAGAGGACTGGAAGAATGTGTTATGGTCAGATGAAACCAAAAAAGAACTTTTTGGTGGAAACACAGGTTCTCGTCTTTGGAGGAAAAAGAATGCTGAATTGCACCATACCCACTGTGAAGCATGGGGGTGGAAACATCATGTTTTGGAGCTGTTTTTCTGCATAAAGACCAGGACGACTTATCTGTGCAAAGGAAAGAATGAATGGGGCCATGTATCGAGAGATTTTGAGTGAAAATCTCCTTCCATCAGCAAGAGCATTGAAGATGAGACGTGGCTGGGTCTTTCAGCATGACAATGATCCCAAACACACAGCCAGGGCAACAAAGGAGTGGCTTCGTAAGAAGCATTTCAAGGTCCTGGAGTGGCCTAGCCAGTCTCCAGATCTCAACCCCATAGAAAATCTGTGGAGGGAGTTCAAGGTCAGTGTTGCCCAACGACAGCCCCAAAACATCACTGCTCTAGAGGAGATCTGCATGGAAGAATGGGCCAAAATACCAGCAACAGTGTGTGAAAAGCTTGTGAATAGTTAAAGAACACGTTTGGCCTCCGTTATTGCCAACAAAGGGTACATAACAAAGTATTGAGATGAACTTTTAAAATTGACCAAATACTTATTTTCCACCATGATTTGCAAATAAATTATTTAAAAATCAAACAATGTGATTTTCTGTTTTTTTTCCACATTCTGACTCTCATGGTTGAGGTTTACCCATGTTGACAATTACAGGCCTCTGTAATATTTTCAAGTGGGAGAATTTGCACAATTAGTGGTTGACTAAATACTTATTTGCCCCACTTTACCTGTCAAGTTGTACGGTTTCAGCGTAATTTGTACAAGTGAGCACTGACTTTTAAATGTGTACGTTGTACGTTCAAAATCTGTACATTTTTCGCGCATTACGTTTTTTTTTTCTCCATTCGGATTTTGTCACCGTTTCGGCGACGAGACAATGTGCGTTACTATGCGTTACGTTGGTTGAATGACGCGAGAAAAGTCAGAGACACGGAGAGAGAAGAGTTGTGACGCTGTAGGAAACGCGATGCTAGGCTTGGTGTCTCCAATATTTCCTGACTGTAGCCGACACCCTACAGTCTATGCCTAGATATCACATGCATATAGAACTACATGCGAAATGACAGACTCGGCTGCGTTGGTAAACAGCCGCGATTTTAAAGCAGTAGACTTCCCAGAAAGGCTCTGTTGTAGTGAATCTTCCTAGCTTACCTAAGTAACTTTTTATCTAAAATACTCCTAAATCGGCAAAATCTTAACTAAATTTATCTTTAAATGATGAAACAGTTTTAAAACTTTCACATGTCGAAAGTAGACAGACGGGAACTAATGCAAAAACGGGAGCAATTTTAACAACTTTAACAGTTGATTCACAACATTAAATGACTTCCAAACATAGCGAAGGTTACTATGTTTTTTTTGTTTTGTTTTGTTTTGTTTTTTTTTGTGGAAAAAATGAGGGAAAAAAAACAAAAAAAAAACATGAAAGGTAACACCAGTTACTTTGCCAAGTAACTAATTCCTCTTATATTCAGGCAACTGAGTTACTAACTCAATACCTTTTTGGGAGAAGTAATTTGTAACTGTAATTGATTACTTTTTAAAAGGAAGATTAACAACACTGGTCATAAAGATGAAGTCTGCAGAATGAAAAGTGACGAAAGCAGAGATTTTCTTCTGCCAATTTGTTGCCTAACACAATTTACCCGCAACTATTGCTGATCACTTCTGAGAATTAGCAAAAGAAATGTTCCCTGACTCAAAGATTGCATCGGTAAGTTAATTTTATCAATTGACCTTTTCAACTTATAATTGGACACACTAACGAACTACCTTCAAGTCAAACTGAATTGCGAGCTGAAGTGCCATGAAGTGCAGCCATCAAAAAACATGATAGAAATTGCCAAAAGTGCTACATACAATTATAACAAAAGTCACTGTTAAATTTTAGTAACCATGATGTAGCTGAAGATATTGATTGTTTTGTGATTGCACCAGGTTATATGTTACAATATTACCAACAAATTAATATTGTTTTCGAAATTGTGTTTTATTTTTGTTTCATATTGCACCCTATATAGAACGTTGTAAGATTAGTCACCAATTTGTAAGGGCATGCATCACTATTGCCAATGGCCTCGGGTTGACAGGTATGTGTACAGGATGTTACACCATTTAGCATCAAACCTGATTGCTTCATTCGCTGAATGATTTAAGATTTCATTGAAAATGAACTAGCTTTTCATTAAATGAAAGTTGTGCTGTCGTGAAAGCAGCCTAATTGTCAAGAAGACAGCCTTGGAAGGACATTTGCTTAAAGTTCTTTCCATACTTTCTTCGAATCCTCCTACTTGCAAGGTATATGGGCCGAGCTCTGCTGCAAATAGTTAAAAACAATGAGTAATTGAGGTTCAAGCATAAAAATGTTAATAATGGGCTATTGTCGTAGTTTAAATCACAAACTTGTTTTGGATCCCAAACAGTTTATCATTTAAATGTGTCTTACAATATTACAACTTTTAACAACAAATGGCTTCAAGGTGTTTTTTTTTCTGGTCCCTTAATCAAAATTAAGCACTTCAAACTACGTAGACTTCGACATACAATCCTTTCGACACCCAACGTAAAATTTGACTTGTTATTTGACTCGACATATGACGACATGCTCAAAATACGATGATTTAAAACAGCGTCGCAATTTCATTGTTTTCCCGCAAGACAGCAGCATGGCGGATTTTCTTGTGACAGTATTCAACATGTGTCCCAAGAGGGTTAGTGTAGGTGGTGAAAAAAGAAAAAAGGTGACATTTGGCATTGAAATTAAGATGGAAAAGATGGAAAAATATGAGCGTAGTGTGCTTTTGTCAGTGAATTGGCTCGGAAATGTCTGCCATCTCGACGGTCCTCCGACCTCTGTTCGCCAGTCTATATAAGTTAAGGTCACAATTATTATTATTATAGTAACATCGGCAAATAAGTCGCCAGCTTTGTTGGGTTTTTAAACATTTATTTCAGAACTTTTGCAACACAAAATAGCAACTGTCCGCCGCAGCCGACGCCAACAACAGAACATGAAAAGAGAAAGTAAAAACTTCCATGAAGGTGAGGCTTTATTGGGCCAAAAAAAAAAATAGTATAGCTTCTAGAGGCGTGCGAAATTTCCGATTCTTAGATTATTCGCGATTCCGCCGTGGAAGATTCGAGAACGATTCACAAACATCCAAATTCCGATTATTGAATTATACCAGGTAAAGCGGAAATAAAACACAGTCAGCGTGGTCTTCAGGACGCAATGAGGAACGGACCGAGTGTAAATATCATGTTCAACTCATGCCGCTAGATAAAAAAAAAAAAAACAATGATACGTGACTGCGGCCATCAGCCGCTACAAACAGCGCCCAGTTGCTCGTTGCTACAAACATACGGCAACATACGGCTATGGTAGATATGACATATATCCACAATTTGATGTGAAATGGCAGACGACAGCCGTGTTAGATCATATACCAAGAACTAGATGCGAAATGACAGACTTTCCCGCACAAGTAAACAGGTGCCATCTCAAAGCAGTAGACTTCTCTTGAAGGCTCTGTTATAGCGAACCTACTTACTTTTTATCTATTTAAAAAAAAAAAAAAAAAAATTGGCAAAATCTTGACTTGAATCTATATTTAAATGATGAAACAGTTTTAAAACTTTCACATTTAAGGTAGACAGACGGGAAATGATGGAATAACGGGAGCAATATAAACAACTTTAACGGTTGATTCACAACATTAAATTAATTGAATGTAGTTTAAAGCTGCCGATACAGAATGGGGACTTGAGTATTTCATTTACCGTTTTTAACGGTTAACTTGATACTGAAATATGAGTTTGTTTTGCCTGAGAGGATTTTTGAACAATTTTGGAACTAGTGTACAAAAAAATTAAGCGTGGGGGGTGCATCAATAATCGATTTATAATCGAATCGGAGCCTCTGAATCGTAATCGAATCGTTAGGTGCCCAAAGATTCCCACCTCCATTAGCTTCCATTGAAAAAAATTTAAAATACCAATTTATCAAAAGTGAAATGTGATTAGGGAGGGATTGACTGTATTTCAAATCACTTGCTTCGTACCTCACTATTTTAACATCTCCATTCGCAGACCCTAAACTCTGTGACCCCACACCTGGACGTAGAAGAGTGCAGCATTGCTTTGTTGCCCAGAAACCGTGAAAAGAACCGCAGTATGGATGTCCTTCCACCCGACCGTGCCCTGGCCTTCCTCGTAACCACAGAGGGGGAGAGCAACAATTACATTAACGCCGCTCTGGCCGACAGCTTCCACCAGCAAGCTGCCTTCATCGTAACCCCTCACCCTCTGCCTGGCACCACGGCCGACTTTTGGAGGCTGGTCTTCGACTACGGCTGCACAGCGGTGGTCATGCTCAACCAACTGAATCAGTCCAACTCCGCATGGGTGAGGTCAAAGTGTTTGTTTTTGTTGCTTTTAATGTATGAACTTCTAATGGAAAAAGCGAATGTTTCCTCTCATTCGCACCATGTCACATTTACTCCATAGTTTTCTTTTTTTATTTTTAAACATTTTTCTTGTATGGGTCGTAACCATTTTTCCACCACCCTCTGCCATCACTCCATCTGTCCCTTACTGTGCTTGGGATTAGTTCCTTCACGCCATTTTGTCTGGCTTTGATCCCTGACCACATTGATCTCAAGAAACGACTTGATAACACCCGCCCCATTTTTTCCTTTCCCCTCCTCAAGTTCCATCTCCAGAGAATAGGCTTGTTCTGCCCTCCAGCCCTATCTCAGGCTTCTTTTTGTTGGCGCCCCACTTTTGCAATCTCCGAGCATACTGTATGTCCTTCTCTCTCCTCCTCCACTGTACTATCTCCTGTTAGATTTTAATTGTGTTTCATGTCATCGTGACAACAGAGAAGGAATGATCGAGATGAAAAAGGTGAAAAAAAATATTGAGAATGTAGGAGATAATGAAACGGGAGCCACTTGAAAGCAGACATCGCTGTGCTTCTCTCCTAAGATTGCACCCGCAAATGAAAACACTTATAACCTTTGCATAATCAAACTTGACTCAGAACAAATTTAAAATACATATTTTATTGTGTCACAGGCCTGGAAATGGAGTCGCTCACACTAAATCATTAATCTTGGTCAAAATTGCATTGCGTCAGTTGAAACGCTTCTTATGTTTAAAACATGCAACCAGTTACACTCACTTCAGTAAAATAGAAGTGCAATAACTGCAATATGTTGAGTAGGTAGGTTTCTTCTTGTTCTTATTAACTCCCCGGTTAGAAAAAAAAAAGTATTTTTTTTTTTTGTGTGTCTTGCACTGTAGTGCATTACTTTCTCAGTCTTGCCTGAAAATGGAGTTGTTGCTACCTTTCTTGGCAACTTTAATCACAAGACTGTGTTATGAGCGCTGTCGGGGAGTTAATTTGAGGGTTTGGATTTTTTTCTGCCTGCCATCTCACTGCAATCTCATAAAGAACATTACAGCTCCCCATCTCATTCTTCTTCTCCACTATTATTAACACATGCCTGCTGTGTACGGGCAACTCCTGTTGTTCCATGACTCCTGTAGCCCATGTGAAATATAGGCTGGTTTTAAACTTATCAGCACTTACTGGTATACCAACGAACCGCCATTAAAATATTTTTTAAATTGTAAAATACACGCTTCCACAGTCTTTGAATCTGATCATACAAGGTGTGCCTCGTCTTACACATTTCCCAGAATTCTTTGCCTGCCTTTGCACTCCATGCAGTACTCTTCAAGGATCCTCCACAGCTTCATCATTATGGCCATCTTGGATTATACATTTGAAATATTCGGATGTGATTTATTGATGCACTTTATCAGAAATGGGGAAGGAAATAATTAACAACTGGCCACTGGTTATGTACTTTGGTGTGTTCAGCTATCAGACGGAATCAGCAGTGTTTGATGTCCAGTCTGACTGTGGATAGTAGTGTTCACACAAGACTAATAAGCTTGCATTGTTAATTTTGTCCGTGCATCACAAGTGAGCATTCAAGTTCTTACTCATAGTGGTAGTAGATGAAGGCCGATGGTCTATGGTCTATTTTGGTGCTCTTTTATAGGTCTTTGTTTTAATTGCCTGATAAACAAATGTGAGTTCTAAAGCAAACTTCTTGAGTAATTGGAGCTATACCATTCCGTAGTGTGTAAAACATCTTTACTATGACCGTTAGAACTGTTTGGTAAGGCGCGCTCACACTTTATTACTCTTATTAATGTATTTTATATCTGTTTGGACTTACGTATGGAGACTTAATCAGCTTGCACTTTGAAAACTTCCTTATTTCTTTAGAGTAGTTTTGTTTCTTAGAGCCAGGTAAATGGAAAGCGTTTACCAGTGTTTTAAATAACTGTTTTCTGGAGGCTTTTTTTCTTGGGGGTGGGTGGGGGGGTGGGGGGTTTGTTATTGTTATCCTGTTGTGTTCTGTATTTTATGAAATCATCTGCATCTTGGCCAGAATTTATATAATATAATATATAATAAGATATAATAAATGTTATCTGTTTAAATAAAGGCTTAAAGTTAATGTGTTTTCTACCTTTGTGGCCAAGACACAAATTTTACTGCACATTGGAAAAGTCACTAAAACTATACTATAAGTAATGTAAGAAATAAAATAATATAATATTTAAAAATAATAATAAAACAAATGCATGCTGATTGAAAAATTATGAATATGTCTCAATTTACTCTTACATTTACCACCTCTCCATGACTTTTCTGTATAGACCCTACCCACGTGACGTCACAGCTCCGCTCTCCTGAATGGTACCGCCCACTTGTCCGTCAAAACATAGTGTTAACCTGTTACGGCTACGTACATTTCTCCTATTTACGGCGTATTTTTCTGCTCCTTAACATTAATAATCAAAATGGTGAAGGCGTGTGTGGCTGTTGGTTGCACTAACAGAGAAGATGGAAGGAGAGACTTGAAGTTTTACCGTATTCCGAGGGATCCAAAGAGGAGAGCGAAATGGACGGCTGCAATTCGACGTGAAAACTGGGCACCAAAAAATCACCACAGACTATGTAGTAGTCATTTTATATCCGGTAAGATGCATTTAAGATATACTTAGGGGGTTTTGGGCTGACAAATAACCACAATTAAGATCATTGCGAGGCTAATCGCCGACAACATACGACGTAGTACGACATATCAAATTCAAGATGTTTGTGACTTCCCTTTCTTCCACCATCGTTATTTTTTGAATAATATTTAGCTGGTACCAAGTGAAAGAAACTGGCCTCGTCTACGGAGCTGACAAATAACCACAATTAAGATAATTGCGAGGCTAATCGCCGACAACATACGACGTAGTACGACATAGTTTCAAATTCAAGATGTTTGTGACTTCCCTTTCTTCCACCATCGTTATTTTTTTGAATAATATTTAGCTGGTACCAAGTGAAAGAAACTGGCCTCGTCTACGGGGCTGACAAATAACCACAATTAAGATCATTGCTAGGCTAATCGCCGACAACATACACGTATGTATGTCGTGAGAGTGCTATCGCTAAACCATATAAACATTAAAAGCCTTAACTCCATTGACAAACGACATGAAATACATTAGACTTGACAGTGGATGTTAGCAATAACAAAAGATTTTGAATTGAAAATTTCGTAACTCACCTTTCCAAGCACAAGATAGATTCCTGCCGAACGAGGACCTGTTTCACCCAACCAGCAACGAAGTATTTATAAGCCTCCAAGCTCTTTAAGTTTTTCAAATTTTCGTGGGAATAGGCTGATTTTGTGTGGACAAGATAATTGTAAATATCAGCGTAGCAGATGTCAGGCAGACAGGGCGAAGACAGTGGGTCGAAAAACATCGATTTGGGCATCAAATATGGATCTGGCGACTGTATAGAACGAAGCTTTTCCTCATAACGCCTTTTATGCAACAGATCCAGTGAGTTTGCGGCATCAGAAAGCACCGGGTCTTCCATGAAATGCATTTTAAATTCCGCCATCAATTGAAAACAATGCTAATACAGAGTCAAAATGACGGACAAGTGGGCGGAACCATACAGCGAGCACGTGGTTTTATGACGTTGGTGGGTAGGCTCTATATGCATCTGCACAGGTTAATTACACTAGTCTACAAAATTTGGGAAAATATCTGCTTCAGAAATACAAATGGCTAAAGCATAATTGCTGTGGTGATATGGGTGAGAAAATAAAAGATTTTAGTGCTGATTGGCTAAAGTATTCAAGATATTTATTGTTATTGTAAGTTTGGTTCTAAAGATGCATTGTGTAATTATATACTCTAATTTCAGTTTTACAATTTTCCACACTTGACATGAGATGGATATATGGGTGTGTGCCACCGATTAATTAAAATGTGTCTACATTAATGCATTTTGTCCATTTCCAAAACATCAGGATTTATGCAATACATTGAATACAGCTTGTGTCAAAGCTCTTGCCTACACGATTATTTTCCAAAATAGAAGACATTTTTTATTTTTTTTTTTTGGGGGGGGGGGGGGGGGGTAGATATCTTTACACGGTAATAACCATTTCCATTTAAATTAATACCCATTTTCGCCTAAATTGCTTGAATTTGAACATTTCAGTCAGATACTGTATCTAAAAAACTATAGCCATTTGACACTTTCGACTTCATTTTTCTTTTTTCGTGACCCAAACTTAGTAAGGTCTCACTACTTTTTTTCCCCCAGGAAGCATTTTGGTTGTAGATCAGTGGTATATACCTTCTGCCTTTGAGTGGGAGTCAATTCATAATAATTGATCTGCTCGTCACTATATGTGGGTGGCATAGAAATATGAACAAAGATACACATTTTGTAGTTCATAAATTTACAGTAATTGTGTGTGTGTGTTTGTTTGTGTGTGTGGAGGGGGGCGGGGGGTAGGATCACTTTGAGCTGGATAGCTCACTTGATAAAGCATGATTGAGTCCAGCAGGAGCATACAAAATAACATCCTCCAGTTGGGTACTTCGTCAAGACCCTTACAGCTAACACCTAACTGCCACACGATGAGTGATACACAACCGAGAGACATACCGGCTCAGACGTCTACCGGGTTAACAAGGTCTGCGCCAGAAGCTGAGGAACCAGGGCACTACAGTGAGAAATGGGCTACTGGAACACGCAACAGACGGCAGTGCACACGAGATGCGAACAAGGCACTGTTGGGATGCTACTACTCTAGTAACCCTAGTGAGCAGGGATGCATGAAGAATGTGGGACATATGGATACTTCAACACCCACACTCTATGTTGACACCGAAACAGCTAGTAGCTCAGTGTCCCAACATACGCAAACGGCATATACTGTATTGGCCCGGATATAAGACAGTAGCCACGTTTACATGCTGACTTTTATTCATACCGATTCAAATCATTCCGAATGGAAATTTCACATCAGCTGTTTACATGTCACTTCATCTATTCCGATCCAGCGTTTACATGTGTCTGCCTTTATTCCGAAAGGACGTTTAACAACTGCCGTCTGACATGCGCAGATTAATCAAAACAAAGCGTCACGTTGCAAAACATGGAGATCGATCGTCAGATCAGCTGCTGTTTTAACTTTTCGAGTGGAAACAAAACTTCAGAATGATACGCCGTTCATTTAAAAAGTTGTGTGGGTGCGCTGTGCGTGTGCTTGGAAGCCATGTTGCAAGTGACGTTACTTACGTCACCAAGTGACGTCATCACGTCAGTACGGAGCATGTGCAGAAAGAACGCAACCAGACACCATTCCGCTTCCCTGTTTACACGATATAATTTTACTTCTAATCGGTTTGGGAAAAGGAATATTCCACCCCTGTGAATCGGAATGAAATTCCATTCGGTTTGGGCCTGTTCATTCCGAATGAGGTGTTTATATGGAACACATTTATTCGGTTTGAACAAATATTCCGATTGTAATTGGAATATTTGGCTCCATGTAAACGTGGCAAGTGTTTTTTGCATTGAAATAAGACTGAAAAAGTGGGAGTCGTCTTATATTCGGGGTCTAGACATTATACCCATTCACGACGCTAGATGGTGCCAGTGAAGTGAATACTGAACTTGAGGAGTAATGTTCTGTCATGACAGATCTCGGTTACTCTCAAGTTTAACCAGTTTGCATTATTTTATTGCAATGTTTTTCCTTATTCAGATTTGTTTTAAGACTACAGTTATAGTTAGACCTCACTTTGATGGTTAATGCAGTTATTGCAATTTTGTTGTTTTATCACAATAGATTGGTTTATTTACATTTCAAAAACCAGAAGCCATTCATTTACGAATGTGATTGCACTTTAGTTTACATATTTAAATGTTCAGATATTAAGATTTGAATGAGGCAAAATAACATGCTTTTTCTCTCAAATATATTGTTATAATCATTTGTTTGAGATGTACTGTAATTATTTTCTGTATAAAAATTAATTTGGTGTTCAAAAAGTCTTTTTCAAACTTGAGTCTTGAAAAAGAGGGGGTAGTCTTATAATCAGGGCCGTCTTATATTCTGGGTCAATACGGTATATACATATATATTAAACTTAAATTCATAATCTAAAAGTATGTGATTTTTATGTTGCTACTATAAATTTATTTGGCTGACATATGCCACAGCATACCAAAAACTGTATGTAATGGTGAATTACCCATATATATTTTAGTTAATTTTAATCACATGGAATATATTGAACCTAAATGAAGTATATAAAGAATTTACTCCCTGTAAGATATATACCGTATTTTTCGGACTATAAGTTACAGTTTTTTTCATAGTTCGGCTGCGGGTGCGACTTATATTCTGGAGCGACTTATGTGTGAAATTACACATTATTATTAGGGTTGTTCCGATCATGTTTTTTTGCTCCCGATCCGATCGTTTTAGTTTGAGTATCTGCCGATCCCGATATTTCCCGATCCAATTGCTTTTTTTTTTTTTTTTGCTCCCGATTCAGTTCCAATCATTCCCGATAATTTTTCCCGATCATATACATTTTGGCAATGCATTAAGAAAAAAATGAATAAAACGAATATATACATTCAACATACAGTACATAAGTACTGTATTTGTTTATTATGACAATAAATCCTCAAGATGACATTTACATTATTAAAATTCTTTCTGTGAGAGGGATCCACGGATAGAAAGACTTGTAATTCTTAAAGGATGAATGTGACTTTGTATATTGTGACTAAATATTGCCATCTAGTGAATTTGTTGAGTTTTCAGTAAATGATACTGTAGCCATTTAACTGTTCTTCCCAAATGCATGATGGGATGTGCAACCATGACTGTGCGTAGTGACACCAATTGATATATCTGCTCTGCGTTGGGAAATAACATAGGGTGTTAAGAAAAAGATCAATTACTAACTTTCTTCCCCACATTGCTTCTCACGATATTTCTAATTGTTGATAGAGGGATTGTAAGGCTGAAGCCAATTAAAAAAAGGCTCCAAAGACTGCCAAAATTCACTCTACTCATTTTACGCTGCCTTTTAGCTCTATATACGGGTAAAACGGCGCCTTTATAGATTGAACGCGACAATGCGTGAGTGGGTAGTGCAGCGCATGCATTAATTGCGTTAAACGTGATTAATTTAAAGAAAAATTAATTACCGCCGTTAACGGGATACATTTGATAGCCCTACTTTAAGGCAAAACTAAAGACTCTGGATGAGTGTAAGATGTCCCGATCGATCGGCATCCCGATCGATCGGGACATCTTTAATTATTATATCATTCACATGTTATTTTTGGTGTTTTGGAGTGACACTGATGGTTTGGTAAACGTGTTAGCATTTTCTTTATGCTATAGTTATCTGAATAACTCTTAATAGCTACAGTATGTTACGTTAACATACCAGCCACGTTCGCATTTCGTTGTTCATGCATCATGTAACATTATCATACTGTACACTAATTCAGCATGTTGTTCTCTATTGTATTTTTATTTTAAGTTGCCTTTCAAGATTACATATCTGTTCTATGTGTTGAATTTTATCAAGTAAATTTCCCCCAAAAATGCGACTTATACTCCGGTGCGACTTATGTTTTTTTTTCTTCCTCTTCATTCCACATTTTTAGGCTGATGCTACTTATACACAGGTGCAACTTAGAGCCTGAAAAATACGGTACACTTCAAATGCAGAAAACCTATTAAAATGGTTTATATTCATATACAGTATGAAAGAAGTATGTCTTTAAAACTGACATATAGTTAAAAACTTAAAAACTTATATGATACAATGGAAATTATAATTTGCCATATACTTACCTTTTATACGACATACATAATTTTTACTTGTTTCATTCTCATGTTGCATGAAATGAATGCAAAAGTGGCCACTTTCAAGAGTAAATCATAGTAAGAGACTTCTAAAGATTTATTACTGGAGTTGATGTAAATTCTTATAAGGTTTTTCTATACATTTTCCAAATGGGAAACTAACAAACTTAACATGTTAATATTAGATCACCCTGTTGCTGGTCCGAAAATCTGCTTGGCGCAGCGGTCCATATCCTTGTTGCCCTAAGTCTCTTCTCAAATAAATTGTACCTGCTTAATGAGGCATGTTTGCAGGAGACCTGTCTCCTCCTCCATTGTCATTTTTGTTGACATTTCACATTATAATGGTGTAACACAGTGGGTTTTTTGCAGTTTCCATTAGTTCAAAGAGGTTACAATTGAGCATAGCCGGTAATGCGGAAAAGTGGCATTATTGTCGGTTGCAATGAGCCAGTGTAAATTGTACCCTCAAAATCTCTTTCTTGACAGTAGTGCCTCAGTGTTGATTTGTGCCTCTGCAGCCTTATCGCTAAGGTTCAAGGTGTTGTCAAAGCTGTTAGATGTGACTTACCGCAAAGTTACTGTTGCCTTTCTGACAGCATCATCAAATCTACAACCCATTCTCTACTGACCTCTGCAACTTTGACCCGAAGAAGTATCATATAAAAGATCTTTTCTCTGCAAAACTCTGGAGTGCTTGTCAACATCTTCTGAAATACTCAGCCTAGCTGACCTGAAAAGTTCAGCTACAAATTCAAATTCATTGAAGTCTTTCTGCAGTATGATACTTAGTTTGAATTACATTTTACAATGTCTACATAGCGTCAGTCCATGAAGCGGATTATACATTTCCATTAATGCACCATGAATGAATGGGCAGCAAGTTTCTGTAACTTCACTGCATACATATTCTTCATATTACAATACATGCTCAGAAATGCATAATTCATTAACTTCTGAAAGTCCACTTTGACCTACAAAATCTCTTTTTTTCTGTCTTAAACTACCCTTCTGATGAAGCAATCTCTTAAATATCTTGTCTCTCCCTCTAGCCATGTGTCCAATACTGGCCGGAACCTGGTTTACAGCAGTATGGGCCCATGGAGGTTGAGTTTCTCTCCATGTCAGCTGATGAAGATGTCATTACTCGCCTGTTTCGAGTAAAGAACGTCACAAGGGTAAGCATCGTCAGGGTTTAAAAAAGAAACACATGCACTTGTCATGTTGATCCTCAAACACATGATGGCTTATTATTATGACCTTATTATAAATGCATGAGCTGTGGACCACATGTGAGTCATCTCAAAGTCAAAGCACTGTAGGCTTGTCTGAGAAGAAAAGCTATAGTCTGAAGGGAATGATTTGAATTTCTATAGAACTATTTTGCGTGTGTGCCAGCTGAAAGACTGAATGCATAACTTGATCGTGAATTCTACAGCAGTGGCCTCTTAATCTTATCTCACTTTTTAGTGCCTACTCAACAGCATTACTCAACTTCTCTCAAATAATGTTGAAATATAACCACAAGATTCACCTAGAGATTTCATTTGATTGGATTCATATTTGGATTTTATAAAATCAAGACCTGGAATATTGATTTATCAAATAACATTAAAGCTATTAGAACAGGTTTTTTAGTAAGGTTGTTGTTTCCCTAGTTATAGTGTTCTAAGTGGTAATATGTCAAAATTACTCTATTGTCAATACAAAAACAGTTATCCCTGCAAAAACAGTTCATTTTACTGATTAATCAATTATATCCAGAGGTGGTTGAGTAGCCAAAAATTGTACTCAAGTAAGAGTAGTGTTACTTTAAAATAATATTACTCAAGTACAAGTAAAAGCAGTCCTCCAAAAAATTTACTCAAGTACAAATAAAAAAGTATTCGATGAAAAAAAATACTCAAGTACTGAGTAATTCCTTAGAATGTGTTATTTATTTTTAAAACGATTTTTTTCTCAGCATAAGGTCATCTACTAGTATATGAACTGTTACTATTATTATTATTATACTATAACCTATTAGATGACCATGTTAGTCCAACTGAATTCCATTCCAACTGAAAAAAATAGAAATGAAAATCACCCATCCCAAGAGCATGACTGTCTTCTCGTGGTTAAACACATTTTCCACCATCAAACTAAAACTCGCTCTGCTTTTCCCTGGTCTACTGATGCCAAATAAAAACAAGGAGAGAGTTTGAAATCCGCACTTTTATTAATGACTGCAGCGCTCTATCTGAAATGATTTGTTTTTTTAACGGCGCTTTAAAAACACCACTTGTTGTGATGTTAGAACACTGATGTGATCATAAGATTGGACTGCAAGCTTGTGTTGTGTGTGGCGATGTATCTGTATTTTTACATCTAGTTTGTATAATGGAGTCATGTGATTATTGTTGCTACGTCTACACTAGGACAGACAATTTTCTCCAGGGTATTTTGCCGACTATTTTTATTCCTGTCCGCACTACGTTTAAGGTGGGTTTAAGGCCCCCCCCCGCTTCTGCAAGGTACATTTGCACAAACTACGCATACGTAGAAAGGAGTCGCTTCATGTTTTACTTCATCGCCCGCGCTGTTTACCTCTGAACCTGAACTCTGAACAGCGGGAAATTTAAAAATTACTACACCTTCTAGACCAGGCGTCGGGAACTCCATTTTGTGATCACTGTTTTTTTTTCGTGAACGAAATTGAACGCATCACGCGGGAGTGAGAGTGAAGGTAGGGCACCCTAGTCACCCTAGTCGCCGAGTTTAGTTTGAAATAAGAAAACAAAACAAAAACGAAATCCTGACATTGTTACTTGGGATGTTACAATCAATGCTCAGTTGTGCTCTAACCACTTGGAAAATAACAACAACTTCCTGGAAGTGAAAATCGCAACCAGGAGGGCTTGTGCATAATAGTGGCGTTCCTGGAAGTGGCGACAGTTTTGACAGGCGGAAATCTCATCAAAATGAAACTGATCTACCGCCTCTGTGGCTTGGGATACCATGTAGTAGTCATTTTATATCTGGTAAGATGCATTTAATATATATTTAGAGGGTTTTGGGCTGACAACCACGATTAAGACCGTTGCTAGGCTAATCGCCGACAACATACACTCAGACGTTGTGAATGAACTACCTGAAAATATATAATTATAAGGGGATAATAAGACAGTTGTCATACAATTAATTTACAATTTCACTATTGAGGTCAAAAGCCAAAAAATAAATTCAACTAGGGACAATCTGGAGTAGTGCTATCGCACTTCATATTTATTACATATTATATATGTATGTTGTGAGAGTGCTATCGCTAAACCATATAAACATTAAAAGCCCTAGCTCCATTGACAAATGACATGAAATACATTAGACTTGACAGTGGATGTTAGCAAGAACAAAAGATTTTGAATTGAAAATTTCGTAACTCACCTTTCCGAGCACAAGATAGATCCTGCCAAATTTTCGTGGACGAGGACCTGTTTCACCCAACCAGCAACGAAGTATTTATAAGCCTCCAAGCTCTTAAAGTTTTTCAAACTTTCGTGAGAATAGGCTGATTTTGTGTGGACAAGATAGTTGTAAATATCAGGGTAGCAGATGTCAGGCAAAGACGGTGAAGACAGCGGGTCGAAAAACATCGATTTAGGCATCAAATATGGATCTGGCGAATGGATAAACTGAAGCTTTTCCACATAACGCCTTTTATGCAACGCATCCAATGAGTTTACAGTGTCAGATAACACCGGGGCTTCCATGAATTGCTCTATAACTTGCACGACGAATTGAAAACAATGACAATAGGTCTAAAAAATACGGACAATATGCCGGCCGGGTACAGCGACACGTCATTTTGTGACGTAGGCGAGTAGGGTCTATAGTCTAACTAATTACATGTTTAAGGCCATTATCCGTCCTACTGTAGACGTAGCCTGGGTGAGCCACCGTGCTGGTGAAAATAAAGAGAGAAAAAAAGTAGCGACTGTACTGCGGCCCATTTCTTCTTCACAAATCCACTCAAGTAAAAGTAAAAAAAAATATGCCGTGGTAAAACTAGTCTTATAAGTACTTTTTTCTCAGAAAGTTACTCAAGTAAATACAACGGAGTAAATGTAACGTGTTACTACCCATCTCTGATTGTATCCCAGGTCTTGACTTTACAGAAACCAAGTCCGTCGCATGAGTGGGTGCCTGGGTGCGTCCCGAGCATCATCCAAAAATCCAGAAGTTTCCCAATACCGTAATTTCCCGAATATAAGGCGCACACGTGTATAAAGCGCACCCAAAATTTTAGCACCAATAAATAGAAGAATACAAGAAAACCGAGCTCGTGTACAGATACAGAAAACACAGCACAAGCATAGCACATTGGTAGTTGAAAACATTACCGTAAACTGACAATATGTACGGTAATAATATGATTTGACAACTTCTCCAACTTAACAGAATCCAGGAGAAAACAAAACAGATATGACTTTTCTTTTAAAGGCTGCTGTATAACTTGCTCATTTCATCATGATGAATAAATGTTTCTTCTATGGATTGATACGGTAAAATAAAAGTGAGGACTGAAGTCGGAAATTGGAAAGAGTGCATCGCTGTAGACTGTAACAATAGGAACTATTGTTATTTGGGTTTGAGTTTCCCGAGGGACAGATATAGTTGACGGACACAGGAAGTCTGTGTTGTTTTACGCATTTTATGGTCCGAGTTGCAATACACGTTGACTCAAATGAGTTCAAGAAACTAAATTCTGTGCTTTATGAAGAGTGAAAAAAGCTGAATTCAACACAGACGAAATCATTCGACCAATCAGAGTGAAGTATTACCGAAACAAAATGGTAACGTCATGTACCGTAATGGTCGGCAACGGATCGCCGCATGCGTTTTCTTCAACACAACATGGCTGTGTCAATTAAAAAAAAATCTGGCTTTATATGTATAAATAATATATACTAGTATATATTTCCTTCTCCATCCCTGTACCCGTGTATAATGCGCACCCATGATTTTACAAGTTGATTTTGGGAAAAAAGTTTGTTTTATACTCGGGAAATTACGGTAGTCGGAATTTGTTCTGATAAGCCAATCCATGGTGTTGCTTTAATGATTATTTGTAAAGTGCCTGATGATTGCGCAAACAATGACTTATAATACTGTAAGTAATTTATATTGATACACAACAAAGGTAAAAATGATCATAACATGTTACTACGCTTTTTTGTGTGTGTAGTTAGTTTTACTGAAAATAATGCCTGTCACTACAATGTAATTTGTAGTTTTGATCAGATACTTTATCAAACAGCAGGTGAGAGAGAACGTTTATAAAGAAAGACAAAGACTCTTCACATCAGTTATTAATTCAGGCCTTACAGCATTCTTTAGCGATTTAAAGTTTTAAACAGTACCTGTGATATGCATTAAAAGAAAATGTTGTGCATATGCTGTTTTTTCTGATTTGCATACATGAGCTCTTGCATTTCTTCACACACTTCATTATGTTGATTGTTTGGATGCAGGTATGGTTTTATGCAGTAAAATCTACATAAACACATGCATGAATTCTGCTCCCTGTCAAGCAATTACAAAGAGTAATCTGTATGCAAGGTGTCACTAGCTGCCGTTTTGCAAGCGGTGTTAAACTAGTTTCCCACAACTTCCTGTCTTGATTGCCATCCTCTGCCATCTTCCCTGGATTTGACCCTCTCTTGCTTTGATGCACGTGATCAATTAGTTCCCATGACTTTTAAGAAGGGGCAAAGATGGGATGTAAGAGCCAGGGAGGACTGCAGCTACACAGATGTAATACAGAACTCAACCCAGTAAAGAAATTTGCCAGCAAAGTGTGACAATGATGTACAACGTAGAAGGAAAAGTCAAAAGGAAATGCACTGCAAGCATGTGCAGTTGTATAAGTACAGAAAAAAACAGCACAGCAGGGGACCAGTAAAGCAATCCCTCCCTGTGTCATTGATGTCTTTGCAAACCCAATTTGCATGACTTACAGTTCTCAACTGTGCCTTAAGTGTTCGGCGAGAGTCTTGTGGACAAGGTTATGAACATGAAGAGACCTCCCTTTGTCTCACTTAGAGACGCGCTCACACACACACGCGCGCACATACAGTTGGCGTCCTACTTGCGTCTGCAGACCCATATATCTCCAAGTCAATGTGCTGACTGAGCACAGCTGAGAATGCCAGCAGGCAGCCAGGGGGCTGCTTACATACGACTAGTAAATGATAGCTGAAAAAAGAAGAAGAAACAAAACAATGAAGCGGATGTAAATTCATGAGCCAAAAGAAGAAATTATTTCATTTATTGGGGTAAGAAATTTTGCCGGTATGATATTCTGATGGTATGGTAACCTTAAGCCAAAATTTCACGGTATGGCAATCTCAGTTCTAAAATGTGTTACTTTGAGATACCTGGGTTTAAAAAAATAATAATAATAATAACTTTTTTTCATTGAACAGGATTTTTATTTTTCGAAACATATTAGCAAATTGGAACGTCAGTATAATGTTAAGTTAAAATGAAAAATAAAAACTAGAAAAAAAATAATATTCTATTTTTTTTTTTTTTTTTTTTTTTTTTTTAACCTGTCCTGTTCAGCTGTTTGACACAGAGAATGGAAGTCTAAGTGCCCGGATTCTGAACAGTTTTAATGTTTCACATTGAGAGTCTGACATACTCCCATTGTGATCATTCAAAATACCTTTTTATTATGACAAAGCAGCGAACAGGAAGGGATTATGGGGGGACAGAAGAAAAGAAATACAAGAGAAACATTTTTGAAACATATTAGCAAATTGGAACGTCAGTATAATGTTAAGTTAAAATGAAAAATAAAAACTAGAAAAAAAATAATATTCTAAATAAAATTAAAATGAATGCAGTCCTTTAGTTTAGCCTAAACCCACGGCTCAACATATCATTACCATCAGAACAAAAATAATTGAATTATTTTCCATAAAAAGCAATTGTGTATGACTGGTATCATGATTACATTATACACACATTCTCTTTCTCAACACAGACAGTTGCCAGAGAGAAAAAAAACACCACGTTTAACCAACACTAGACACACTAAGCACACTGGAGTTAACTCTCGGAGCTGGTTGGAAACGTTCACGACAGTTTTTGGTAACCTTTAATTTTGTATGAATTTTTCACCTTGGCACTTACATGCTCATACATTTCTCCGGGGCGAGTTGGGACGGGGCTTTACAGTCCCGGCCCGGCTCCCCCCTGTTTTTAATGCACCACACACCAAGGTTGTGGGATGGTTGGGACCTGTTGGGGGTGGGGGTACCTCACGGCTGCCTCCTCACCACAGGCCCCGCCATCTCTGCACCTTTTTTAAATGCACCACACATCATACTCCACAGGAGAGCTCTGGCAAAGGGCGGTGGGACGGGCGGCTGGGCAGAAGCTCCATGCTGCGGTCCCACTGCCCCAAGCCAAGCTCTCCTATTTTAATGCATACATTGCACTACCCTCCCCTCACACCCCCATCACGGTGCTGGGTGATGGCTGCCAGTCGGGAACCTGGCAGCCACAGTAATAGGGTGGTAGGTGGGTCCCACACTTTTTTATATGGCGTGGCTCCTGGGGTGTGGCCTCCCCTCTGCCTCGGCTGCCGGCCGCGGGAGTAGGTTGGGGGGTCGGGTCTCCGATCTTGCATCGCCCCGTGGCAGTTCCTGGGCGTTCTCCTGCCTCCGCCTTCCCCTCTCTTCTCTGGCTGGGCATCCGCCCTGCGCTCCGTCGCGGGTCGCTGGCTGGGCGCCGGTGTATCAGCGGGGTGTCGCCTGCACCGGCGGGGGACCCTGCCTTGCCTGGGGCTTGGTGGGCCGCTGGGGGTCCCGTGGCGTGCCGTGCCGGTTGGGGGGCTGCGGCTGTGGCTCGTGGCCCGGGTGGGCGGGCGGGGGTGGGTGTAGGCGTGGGGTTGGTGGTGCGTCCCCTCCTGCCATCCCTGAGGGCCGGTTGATGGGTGCGCGGGTGGCCCGGGGGACCACCCTGGGTCCCGGGGGGGGGACGATGGCTCCTTTGCTGGGCTGCGGGAGGAGGGATGGGCTGCGCATGGCCCCCCGCCCCCGCGCCCGCCCTCCCTCCCTCCCCGGGCTGGCTGGGTGGGGGCTGTGGCCCTGGGTTGGCGCCCGCGCGGCTTCTCCGCCCGTCTGCGTGGCTGTCGCGCGCCCGGTGGGGCCTGCGTGCTGCTGGATGTGGTAGGGCATTCTCGGGTCGGGGGTCCCGGTGCCGGGATTGGCGATGCGGCGGCGTAGGGTTGGTCGCCAACGGGCTTACTCATAAGAGATTCACACGATTACTGGGTTCTAGATCACAGAACTGATTTGTGTACACTCTACCCCTTTCAATCACTTAGCTTATAGGCTTATAGACACCCCCACCCCCATTCTCCTCTTTCACTGGCCAATAGGCCCCCACATGGTGTAAACCGGAAATACATCTCGCTGACGATCGCACCAGCATATTAGTAACTAGTTTAGATGTTCAATGTATTTCTAGTTGTTGTTTGTGTATGTGTTTCTTTTCCTTCTTCTCTTGTATTTCTTTTCTTCTTTCCCCCCATAATCCCTTCCTGTTCGCTGCTTTGTCATAATAAAAAGGTATTTTGAATGATCACAATGGGAGTATGTCAGACTCTCAATGTGAAACATTAAAACTGTTCAGAATCTGGGCACTTAGACTTCCATTCTCTGTGTCAAACAGCTGAACAGGACAGGTTTAAAAAAAAAAAAAAAAAAAAAAATTTTGTATGAATGCAAAATCATATTAGAAGTATTGCCTCCTCGGCAGCCACTATCTGCAAACATGTTTTAAATGTCGGTTGGCCCTCCTCCTCTAAGTGGCAGCCGTCTATAACTTTTCTGTAGCCAAATAATTCCCACACCAGTGATTTCGTTTTCTTCCATGGGGGAAAAAGTTCAGGAGTTTCACCTCCTCCAGCCATCGTGTAGCACAGCTGACTCACTCACACTGAGCAACAACTGGTGGGGGAGGGTTGAGCCTTTCAGCTGCAAGCAAGTGATTTGTCAATGCATTTTTGGGTCATGAAAAATATATCCTACCTTAGGGGTGGTACAGCAGAATTTTTTATGCGGTTTTGGAACCTTGATGTTTTCATACCACTGCATACCTTGAAACCGGTGATCAGCACATGTCTAGTAGGAATAGTGGAGTTACTTGCAATGCAACATTTGTCCAATGAAAAGACGACTTTGCAATGCAGAAAATGTGCAGTGGCTGTTGTTTCTGTTTGTAGTTTAAAATGTTGTCAAATTCGATGCAATGTTTTTGTTGACTGAGAAAGGACTAAATTAAAGATTATTTGATGAATAAACACAAACAACAGTTTTTAGATTCATTTCTGCCCCCTCACTCCAGCTAAGGTATAGAAATGAAAACCATCGTATTTGTCTTTGCGCATCTTACAAATTAACTGGATGAGTGAGGTGCTGTTTGAAATAGAAGAAAATGTCATTCAGAATACATTGTTTCCTAATTTGTTTTTTTTTTTTTTTTTTTTTTAAGTAAAACATTTTGTCTTCTGCCTTAATAATTTGAACAGTTCATGCAGAAGAACATGGCAGGCTGTGGTTTCGTAATTAAAAGAGGTTTTTTTTTTCTGTTGCTTTAAATTTATTCCATTCAACACCGATTCCAGTTAATCTTATTCCCTTTAAATGTGCATTGATGTATCGTGATCGCCAACTGTGCAGCAAGCCATGTATGACCAGAATATGGTCAGTGCTAGTGAAATGATTTGACTTAATGATGATAACAATGAGATTGATGTTTTCAATGATGTTATTTCTATAACGATTCAGAGGATTTGGTGCATGCTATTTTTGAATCAAATGCATTTGGTATCCCTGAGAATACACTAATTTTGATCCGTGTCACAGTGTCAATCCCTATTTGCATACATTCCCCACTCACGACACGGTACGCTTCTCACACTTGTGCTATAAATGTCGTCCTCAGCTCCAAGAGGGCCAGCTGGTGGTGTGTCAATTCCAATTCCTACGCTGGTCCCCATATCGGGATGTTCCCGACTCCAAGAAGGCTTTCCTTAACCTGCTGGCACAAGTGCACAAGTGGCAAAGAGAGTGTGGAGAAGGCCGCACTGTGGTCCACTGTCTGTGAGTAATCAGTCACAGTCAACAGCATGTACTTCAAGTCAAGTATCAACATTGCTGATGTTGTCATTTTGACTTGCGTCGTATTGTGTGAGCGATCTACCCCCTCCCTCAGTTGTCCTGATCCCATTGTGTATGCACTGCTTGATGAATATGAATGGACCATCCACCGCATTGCCAACCCATCACACGTTCATTCCCTGCCGCCCCAACCCGAAAACGCATCACTCAGCGGTGTCACACAATATTACCCGCGACAACTGGGAAAGAGATTATGGAGATCAAATCAATTATGACTTAATAAAAAATGTGATGCTTCTCACTACAGCAAATCCAAGGCCGCCACTATGCTGACAACAATTGATTACCTCCCAATTGCTTTTATTGGATGTGCAGGTTTCTTTCACTACCATACATTTGCTGCGCTTGCCTCAGGAGGGTGGAAGTGGATTGTCCTTCAGCACTTTATTGATATTGCCTTAAGTTTGTGATGACCAGAGCAATAATTTTGTACAATTTCCAGGATGCTCTGTTATTTCTGTATTTTCTCCTACTAGCATTCCCCAATGTTCTATCCACTTATCCAAGACATGTCATGCTGAAATACTGTATTTTGAAGAGGTACTTTATAATCACACCATGATATTCATATCAGCCCTTCATCTTTGACATCCATGTTTACTAAGATAAGTGCGGGTTCTGTAGAGTGAAAAAGTAAATCGTTGGAGCTTCTCTCATATTGGCTGATGCATTCAAAGCAGCATACTAATTGAACTGTGTCAAGTCAACTTGTTCCTGTGTAGTTGAAATGTGTCACAAAACATCTACTACAGCCACTGACATTTTTTCCATGTTGTATCCTACTCTAGTAATGGTGGCGGTCGCAGCGGAAGCTTCTGTGCCAGCAACATTCTTCTGGAGATGATCCAGTACCAGAACTTGGTGGACATCTTCTACGCAGTCAAAACACTAAGGAACTGTAAACCCAACATGGTGGAATCCCTGGTAAGAGTTTGTAAATTAACGTAATTTTAGAACTATTACACACTACTTTTCAGGAAACAGTATATGCTGGATTTCTTTTGCAGCTATGTTGTGTTGGGGCACTGTTTTGATAAAGGGTGGTATGTTTGTCTCATTTTACTGCTGTACAACTGTGGTACTACCAAATATTTAGTCATTAAACAAACAAACAAACAAAATTTCTTTCTGTCTACCATCTCTCTCCGTACTATACAGTTCTCAGGTTTCAGCATAGTCAGGTGCTGCTTATACAGGTAGTCCATGGTTTACAAACGAGTTCCATTCCTCAGCTGGCGATGTAACCCAGATTTCCGTGTTAATCGGAATTAACCATTTAAATGCTTCAAAACATCCTCTAAATTAAAAAAAAATTTTTTTTTTAAACTATCCAAAAACATGTATTATACGCAGGGGTGAAAGTGGGCCAGTGCGGTCAGGAACGCAGTTCCGGTTTAAGATTCAGGGCCGGAACGCAGTTCCAGTATAAGATTCAGGGCCGGAATGCTGTTCCGGTACACGGTGCTTTGATTCCAAATATATGACTGCAAATGTCCAAAAAAATGCTAAGCTGCCACACATGCATTTCATCTCCAAGAAGAAAACAATCTACCAACATCAGATTTACATACACCAGTGTCAACAACAAGCATAATAAAGTGCTTGTGTAGCGTAATCCGTTTCCACCGATATTTATTACTTATTTTATTCCACGGACGGCATGGAGGTTTCCCCATTTACTGCAGTTATCTGAGTCTGATGATGATGAGTCACGTCAATGTGCGAATGCAAAGCAAAATGCCTGGACTCATTTATCCGTTCAATTGGCTGACATACTGACATGTGATCAGCAGAGATTGTTAGCTCTGATTGGTTCAAATGTGCATGTTTTCTGGAACAGCAAATAAAAATAAATTAAAAAAACGTTTTTTGAATTGATGCAACAAAAAAGGGCAATGCAACAGAAAATGGATCAAATCTTTAAGAGCAAGGAAAGAGTTGAGGAGGCTTATTTATCATATTTAGTTTTAATTGCTCTGTTGGGGAGGTTTAGAACATCTTAGCTGTCAATGTGCACTTTGGACATATATTTGTTCATTTATGTTAGGCTACTTATTCATTTCCCTATAATTTAAAAAAGTCAATGTTTGCGCGATCTTCAAAATATATCCCATTCCACTCTGCATAAAATACGTCATTTGTACTTATCTTTCTGAATGTATGTTACTTACACCTTTATTATTAAAAAATAAAAAATTAAAAAAAACATTTTTGTATGTGTTATAGAAATAACTGCCAAAACAGTTTTCTTTGCATTTCAGTAGTTTTAGGAGGTTTGGACCCCCCAACCCCACCAACAAAAAAAAATTAAAAATAAAATAACAATAAATAAATAAATAAACAAATTTTCTGGCTCCACGGCAACCTTCACGTCGGAGAGTTCCGGCAAGAAATTCTAGCCACTTTCACCCCTGATTATACATCATTGTGCTGTCCTCCCCAAGACACTGGAACTAAGTCCTAGCTAGACAGTGAAATGACGGTGTCAGACGTTCGTGTGGTTTGCTGACCTTATTCAGCTGCTAATGATATCAACACTTGCGGAATGAAAATAACATGAAATTAAATCAGTCTCATCTTCAATAACAATTCAAATTTCTGTTTGCAAGTAGCTGCTGCTACAGCAATAAGAAACGATTAGCATTAATCAGTTACCGTCCGCACATCATCAAAAACAGTCACATAAACTCGCCCCAAGTATTCCACCACAATTGCAAATGCACAATAAATAATACAAAAGGGGTTACAGCCGTCGCTTCTGGATGCTTCACAAGCAACAAATGTGCGCACAGGCTGTCACCTTTGTCACAGCTGCTCTGTCTGTGCGTATGTGGGGTGGGCGGGTGCATCTGTACATGCGCTTGCTTCGTGTTCTACGCTCCCTGCGCCAAAATAAAAACATGCATCACAAAACAAAAGTCCATCCATCCATCATCTTCTGCTTGCTCCGGGGTCGGGTTGCGGGGGCAGCAGCTTTAACAGGGAAGCCCACACTTCCCTCTCCCCAAGTACTTCAACCAGCCACTCCATCAGGATTCCAAGGTGTTCCTAGGCCAGCTACATTGTCTCTCCAGCGTGTCCTGAGTCTTCCCCGGGGCCTCCCGCGGGTGGGACATGCCCGGAACACCTCTCCAGGGAGGTGACCAGGAGGCATCCGAACTAGATGCCCGAGCCACCTCAGCTGGCTCCTCTCAACACGGAGGAGTAGCGGCTCGACGCAGAGTCTCTCCCGGAGTTTCTCACTTTATCTCTAAGGGAGAGACCGACACCCTGCGGAGGAAACTCATTTTGGCAGCTTGTATCCGGGATCTTGTTCTTTCGGTTACGACCCACAGCTCATGACCATAGGTGAGGGTAGGAACGTAAATCGACTAATAAATCGAGAGCTTCGCCTTTCCGCTCAGCTCCTTCTTCATCACTACGGACCAGTGCAGAGTCCGCATTACTGCAGACGCTGCACCGATCCGCCTGTCAATCTCCTGCTCCCTAAAAAAAAAGTCAATATTTAAAACAAATAAATAAATAAATAAATAAAAAACGACTAGACGCAGGCGTCGTAAAGTCTAAATCGCGTAAGTCTGGTCCGTCGAAACCCGGGGACTACCTGTATGTTTTTTGCCTTAATAATTGTGAAATTTGTGTGCTGCTGCTTGTTGTAAGGTGCACCTTAGTTTAAAAAATATGGTAGTGATTTGTACAGTGTTGGTTTACTCAAAGAAAGATTGGTATTTGTTCACAGGACCAGTATCGATTCTGCTATGACCTCATCCTGGAGTATCTGGACTGCTTTCAGGGGAGATAGCAACAAAATGCAGAACAACAATCCCACTGGATTTAAGGTCTCCTCTATATCACTGCTTGGACCTGTGCTTTTGAAAGAAGTGCAAATGAACATGAATGAAAACAATGTGGTTCAGAATTTTAACCTTTAATGTACAGCTGTGATTTCCTTCTAGTGGAGTCGTTTTATCTTTTTTAAATATTTTGTGCTTTTGCATCTGTACCACACTCTGTTGTGCCAAGGCATTCTGTAGCCCAATAAAAGAAGAGGAACAGAAAAAAAAATGTTATGAGCTACAAAAATGACCTGTTTTATTGTGAAGTGGGGTCACCTTGGCCACGGTTCATTTTTACATTCAACAGCTAAGGGGCTGGAGACAATTCTCGAGTTACAATAGCGTTATCTCTACATGGACATTTTTTTTTTTTTTTAAATTCAAGAGCTATACACAATTGCAGTCCACTGTGCTTGTGGCATGAATTATTTAGCATACCATAAACTGCCTTATTCTCTGACAATAAGACACAATAAGGGGACAAAGTCTAGACAGACCTGTGTAGAGCCATGTCTTGTATTTTGCCGTATTGTGTTGGCCACACAGATTATCTTTTCCTTGGCCTCCTTACTGTTGCAGTGCCAAACCCTAAGACTGACTTGAATAGTCTCTTAACTTTGTTCTGCTTTATCTTGATATATGCCTACATTGACTATGTACTAAACTCCAATGTGATTGTATCTCAAATCCAGTGGGAAGGAAAAAGAAGTATGAAAAGTATTTTCAACAGCTATAGCAGTTGAATGAAAACACACTTTGTTAATATTTGCTACTATTTCAACTTCTTTTATGAGACCTGTGCATTGGATTGTACTGTTGGTGCGTTTGTGCAAATGTGGCATGAAGGACTATTGTTTATTGTGGTTGAAGATGACTCGAAATAACAAAAAACAAGTAATTACCGTATTTTTCGGACTACAAGTCTCACCTGAGTATAAGTCGCACCAGCCATAAAATGCCCAATGAAGAGGAAAAAAACATATGTAAGTCGCACCGGAGTAGAAGTCACATTTCTGGGGGAAATTTACTTGATAAAATCCCACACATAGAACAGACATGTCATCTTCAAAGGCAATCTAATATAAAAATACAATAGAGAACAACATGCTGAATAAGTGTACAGTGTACAGTGTATGAACAACGAAATGCGAATATACTGTCCTCACCAGGACGCTACGGCTCGGTCCTGGCTATTCAGCGGGCTAAACTCGCAAATGACGATGCTGGACGTCCGTATAATTTGCCAGATCAATTTTGTCCTCGTTCCCAAACAGGTTCGCATCAACGTAAATAAATGATAATTAAGTGCTTTTACAGCAATGACAAAAACGGTTAGCATGCGTTCGCTAGCATTAGCACATCATTCAAACAACCACACAACTGGCTCTAAGTGTCCGATCGCGGGTGGAAAACACACAACAACAACAGAAAAGATGATACACACAGGCGTTGCCTCTGTAGAGATATTTTACAAGCATAAACAATGAACGTAGGTTCACAGCCGTGTTTCTGTCTTGCTAACTCGCCCACTCACTCAGAGCTACGTAAGTAGCTGTCGGTCTTCTTCTGCCTTGTGAGCGCTCTTCTTCACATAAACAAGTGCGAGTGCGCCCCCATGTGGGTATGAAAGCGCCAAAACTAAAAGCATGCATTTTAATATAAAAAAGTCAATAATACAATTGATCACACATTGCCAAAGGCAGAACGTGAACGTGGCCATAGCTATTAAGAGTTATTTGGATAACCATAGTATAAAGAACATGCTAACAAGTTTACCAAACCATCAGTGTCACTCCAAAACACCAAAATAACATGTGAAATGATATCATAATGTGTTAATAATTTCACACATAAGTCGCTCCTGAGTATAAGTCGCACCCCCAGCCAAACTATGAAAAAAACTGCGACTTATAGTCCGAAAAATACGGTAGTCAGAAAATTGGACCAAATTCTCCTGTAATTTTGTACTATCAGCGTCTGCAGCGCTAGCTTATATAGTATTTCACTCGTTGATATAGTGCTTTTAATTTCCGTTTTATTGTTCAAGCAGTGCTGAAAGCAAAAACAGACCAGTATCTCTAGTTTCTACGAGCACTAACACCTTGTGAGCGTAAGCATGCAGTCATCTTAACAAAGATCGCGAACTGCTCCAAATAGGTGGCGCTAATTTTCTTACCAATTGCTGCTCATTTGTAAGTTATGTTTGGGAGAGGGACCCGCAAATAGGTGGAAAAATTTCTCGTCATCAGTCATTTTGTCATCAGATCATATCTGACAGCACATAATGGAAACAGACATGCCACTAGATAAGTTAAAAAGTCACCTGGTGATAGTGTACGACATTTCTGAAACACGTAAGTGCACTGAGAGGGAATTATTCTCCTTTTTGCTCGTATTTTCCTCCAAACGCAGGAAAACGTTATCTTTTAACAACCATTATCATCCATCATCACCCTTTAAAATGCTCTAGCTAGCATATCTCCCGAAACAGCATAAAGAGCAGCTTTTTCCTGGATGTGCCCTAATAGACCCCTGAAAGCCACAGAAGCTGACAAATGGCAGCTAGGTAAACATTTTACAGCTGCGTAAAAGAAAAATAATGTGCACATGATGCACTCACAGAAAGACTATGGAAGGAGAATGAGGTAGCTACTGTTTAGCCAGCAATCAAAACATTACTGTACACGATTGCTGGATTAAAGCAGCAAGTGCCTGAATATTTTTTTAGGCGGGTGGAGAGAATGTGTATATACAGCTGTACATTGTTATGTGAATACATTGTGAATAGTATACTATGTTTGCCCAATTGTGACTACTCCATAACCACAAAATTGAATGTCCTGTAAATGACATTTTCCAAAGTAATCTGCGGTTTTAACAAGCGTGTCTATTTGAGTGCAGCATGTTTGACTCCCTGGTCATTTCCGAAAGAAGCCCCTATCACACTGGCCCCCTGTGTGCTTTTCAGCAGCTACTCCCACCATGGGGGTCCACTGTACCTTTGCCATTCCAATGCTTTTAACGATGACTGCGCGCCGACTGCCATGAGACTTCTGTTGACGTCACCTATTTTCTGTATGAACCAATCATACATGACTACTGTGTTTCTAAGCATTGTGTTTGTGAAGAAAAGTGTGTGTTTACATAGTGGAATGGAGGAAAAAGATCTGTTTGTTGTAAAGGAAGTTTAACAATAAAAGAATAAGTTGAGGAAAGAAGTTGGAGTTGTCAACTTGTCATTAAGTGTAAAAAAAGACACGTTCAGTTTAAAAGAAAATTGAAGACTGATATTCTACATCCTACTTTGACCCTCTATATGGTTTCTCTTACGGATGTGATTCACATCCTCCTTGAAGCATCGCCATCTGATCTGGGTCTTTTTAAACCCCCAACTTTCATCTCCGCCAAGACTGAAAGGTAGCAGTTTTGATCACAGTTTGTGCAAGAATCAATTAAATTTCACCTTGATCTGCATTTTCTTCATTTAAATGTGACGGATTTTCTGGTCTTCATGTACTGTAGATATTATATCAGTGGTACTCAAAGTGCCGTACGAGTACCACCTGTGGTGGCAAAGGATTGACAGAATTAAATGTTCAAAACCTTTTTAATTTTTTTTTTTTATCCCCAGCAATGATTTTTTAATAACAGTTCTGTTGTATTCAACATAAACTACAAAGTATTAATTTGAATTTTTCAGAACACTTTCTTTTCAAATATTCAGGAACAACTCATAAGTGTCATACCATTCAACTCAATCCTTAATCTTTATTTTATCCAGAAATCTAACCGTAGTGTTAATGTTCAAAGTGTGATTTAAAAAAATAAATACATAAATAATGAAACTATCTGGTCAAATTTTCCCCAGAACATTTTTGGCCTACTAAATTGGCGCATTATAACAGTGTTCTCAACTCATCATCATCACCCTGCACCACATGTTAAATTTCTTACGCCCCAAAAAATCACCGTCATTATGTAAAAATATAATTATGTCACTGGATTTTAGAAGCCTTCCATTTACATTTGCTGCGCAACCCTCCTACTGATCGAAAGATTTTAAAGATTAGGTAATTGAAATATTTCTTTCAGAAGAGAAAGATGAGATGAGTCTAGTCAGGTATTACTAGCTTTTTCCTGACTCATGGCTCAACCACACTGATAGAAGTGAGTATTTTTGAACCCTCTCCCCATTTTTTTGTCTAATGTACATAATGCTTATATGTTTATTATTATCTTTTTATATCATATATACATATATATGAGTATAGAGTGGTACCTCGACATACGATCGCTTCGACACACGATCTTTTCGACAGCAGACATAAAATTTGACTCGCCATTTGTTTCCACATCCGACGACATGCTCGAAATAAGACGACATGACAGCACCGCAGACGAACGCACGGCAGATTTTCTTGTGTGAGAAATCAACATCGGTTTCAAAAAGGTTGGTACAGGCGGTGAAACAAGGAAAACGGTGACGCTTACCTTCTAAATGGACATGCAAATTACTGAAAAATATGAGTGTGGGGTGCACATCTGTGAACTGGCTCAACAATACATTTCCACGGTCCTCCTCCGACTACCATTCGCCAGTCTTTATAAATTAATCTGACAATTATTATTGTGGTAACATTGCCAAAGAAATCGCCAGCAACTTCTTCAACACAAAACGCCAATTGACTGCCAAAGTTGATGGTGTTCTCTAAAAAAAAAAACATTGAACGTGAAAGTGAAACTCTCAAGCTAAGCGCTCTCGGGCGCGGTGCATTCATGTACAGCAAAAAACGTCCGCCACATTAGAACCCAATTCCTTACATTATTACAGGAATTATTATTATAATTATCTTTATTATTTTATTCCGATTTTTATTTATAATTTATTTGTTTTGCTATGTGTAATTGCCATTTGTGATGGTAGCAGCAGTATTTATTAAGGATATAGTTTAGGTTTTTGGGCTGTGGAACGAATTAATGGAATTATAATGTATTCCAATGGGAAAATCCTGCTCGACATACGACCATTTCGACTTACAAACAAGGTCCTGGAACGAATTAACTTCGTATGTAGAGGTACCACTGTATATGGCAGAAAACACACACAAGGCTGAAAAAGCAATTTCTGCTCTTGCACCCCTCTTCTAAATAAACTGCTGTATTTTAAGCCAAAAGAAATGTTGTGTTCGATAGAACAATATGTCTATATGCTCCTATAGCAGTTTCATGGCACATTATGCCTCTGGACTATTTTTAATTTGTCCATTTTACCCTGAAGACCCTTGTTTACAGACTCTGCGTAACCACCTAAAAAGCCATTAAAAAAAGGTAAGTAATTATATTATTTGAAATGTCTGTCATTTTTAGCTTAGAATTATTAATTGATGTCTCATATTTTGTGAAAAAGAAATAAACAACTTTTAAAAACTATTCACTTGCATATTTTAAACTTTTAAACAAATTACGTCACAATGAAATAAAATAGTGTGTAAATAGGTCACGGATATATACCTCAAACTATCGCTTAATTGTTTTTTTGTTGTTGGTTTTTTGTGTGTGTTTCTGTCGCATTTTCCTCAAAATTTTAGATGATAAATAATCGATCCAAACAAAGAAAAATTTTTTGAAAGGGTAAATATTTGAAAAAGAAAATCTCGACCAATCCTTTTTGTCTGTGACTTCCGCGTCGCAACTCTTGTTATATTACCATCTTTCACCCAGAAAATTCCCACAAAGTCCGGCTGGGGCCATTCACAGCTGTGTCTTGACACTCGGTGATATATGCTACATCAAGGTAAGTACACAAGATCAAGGTAAGTACACAATAATATCTCAGTAAAATCAGCGTTTCTTTAATGATGCTCGCTCATGCTCCGACCTCGAGTTACCGGAAAGCCATAAAAAGACATTGCAGTGGAACGCTAGCGCGAGAATTATGGACACATTGGGCTAACTGACTAGCATTCTATCCATCTTTTCGACCCTTGTTGCCATTTGGATTGCTTATGATGGGATGATATCGATGTATTAGATACTTTAGATGCTTAAATCATAAAGCCTAGGTTCTAGGCTTCAAGGCAAAATACAATAAATAGATAGTTATGTACTCACATTTATATGTTCCCTTTAAGCATATCCTTTTATTCTCAGTCAGAGCAGTGAATCATTCACATTCCTTAATCATAATGGAAAAAAATATTTAAAAGCCAGTGCAAAAATTAAAATATTATGTTATTGGAATTTAACCCTTAAATTTGTTTTTTTCTTTGCACAGATTAAAAACAAGCCATAAAAAAAATGTAAGCAGTAAAGTTATCATTAACTATACAGCTAACTCCCCATTTAGCCATGTTTATTTACAAAATAAAACGCAGGGCTACCGGTAAATTAAATCTACATTTACTCAGACACCAATTTCCTTTATTATTGTACAATTTTACATTCACCCACATGTCTTAGTGCATGCATATTGATTTTCAAAGACTTGAGTAGACAAAGGGGGGTCATCTTAAAGTGTTCGTTATTTATTATGTACCAGGATAGGTGTCCAAACCCTTTTTTTAAATGACAAAATTTAAAGAAAATTTGAAAAGTTTCAAAAATGTCTATTTGTCTCTCGGCTGATTTGAACTACTTTTGAGGTGTCAAAAAATGCCCTCCTGTTCAAACATGTTCTTCCTCCAGAAAATAGAGATCGTTAGCTTTCCAATGATATAAAATTAAAACATTTAAAATGTTTTAAAATTTATTTAAATGTATTTCTGCTCCAGCTGCTGAAAAAAAATCCTAGAGAAGAAATAGTAAACACACGCAGTCCTGCTATAAACAATTTCCATTAGTTGGGAACCCTGTTTTAATATTGACCTTGATGTACAGTGCCTTGCAAAAGTATTCGGCCCCCTTGAATCTTGCAACCTTTCGCCACATTTCAGGCTTCAAACATAAAGATATGAAATTTAATTTTTTTGTCAAGAATCAACAACAAGTGGGACACAATCATGAAGTGGAACAACATTTATTGGATAATTTAAACTTTTTTAACAAATAAAAAACTGAAAAGTGGGGCGTGCAATATTATTCGGCCCCCTTGCGTTAATACTTTGTAGCGCCACCTTTTGCTCCAATTACAGCTGCAAGTCGCTTGGGGTATGTTTCTATCAGTTTTGCACATCGAGAGACTGACATTCTTGCCCATTCTTCCTTGCAAAACAGCTCGAGCTCAGTGAGGTTGGATGGAGAGTGTTTGTGAACAGCAGTCTTCAGCTCTTTCCACAGATTCTCGATTGGATTCAGGTCTGGACTTTGACTTGGCCATTCTAACACCTGGATACGTTTATTTTTGAACCATTCCATTGTAGATTTGGCTTTATGTTTTGGATCATTGTCCTGTTGGAAGATAAATCTCCGTCCCAGTCTCAGGTCTTGTGCAGATACCAACAGGTTTTCTTCCAGAATGTTCCTGTATTTGGCTGCATCCATCTTCCCGTCAATTTTAACCATCTTCCCTGTCCCTGCTGAAGAAAAGCAGGCCCAAACCATGATGCTGCCATCACCATGTTTGACAGTGGGGATGGTGTGTTCAGGCTGAAGAGCTGTGTTGCTGTTACGCCAAACATATCGTTTTGCATTGTGGCCAAAAAGTTCGATTTTGGTTTCATCTGACCAGAGCACCTTCTTCCACATGTTTGGTGTGTCTCCCAGGTGGCTTGTGGCAAACTTTAATCGAGACTTTTTATGGATATCTTTGAGAAATGGCTTTCTTCTTGCCACTCTTCCATAAAGGCCAGATTTGTTCAGTATACGACTGATTGTTGTCCTATAGACAGACTCTCCCACCTCAGCTGTAGATCTCTGCAGTTCATCCAGAGTGATCATGGGCCTCTTGGCTGCATCTCTGATCAGTTTTCTCCTTGTTTGAGAAGAAAGTTTGGAAGGACGGCCGGGTCTTGGTAGATTTGCAGTGGTCTGATGCTCCTTCCATTTCAATATGATGGCTTGCACAGTGCTCCTTGAGATGTTTAAAGCTTGGGAAATCTTTTTGTATCCAAATCCGGCTTTAAACTTCTCCACAACAGTATCTCGGACCTGCCTGGTGTGTTCCTTGGTTTTCATAATGCTCTCTGCACTTTAAACAGAACCCTGAGACTATCACAGAGCAGGTGCATTTATACGGAGACTTGATTACACACAGGTGGATTCTATTTATCATCATCGGTCATTTAGGACAACAATGGATCATTCAGAGATCCTCACTGAACTTCTGGAGTGAGTTTGCTGCACTGAAAGTAAAGGGGCCGAATAATATTGCACGCCCCACTTTTCAGTTTTTTATTTGTTAAAAAAGTTTAAATTATCCAATAAATGTTGTTCCACTTCACGATTGTGTCCCATTTGTTGTTGATTCTTGACAAAAAAATTAAATTTCATATCTTTATGTTTGAAGCCTGAAATGTGGCGAAAGGTTGCAAGATTCAAGGGGGCCGAGTACTTTTGCAAAGCACTGTATATGTTCAGAAAGTACATCTTGACATGGTAATAGCTGTAAATGTTTGAGAACTAGTGTACTATAAGATTCATGACCGGTTAATAACCATTTACTAAGAGAGACAACATTAATGTTTGCCTTACAGTAGACAGGTTTTATTTCTGGTCATGGGAGTGTTGTGCCCTGTTCTGCCCTCTTTTTAATGTAATTTTATTTTTGTCTTGGCCCATAATAGGCGTCATATACTATATGTACAGGAGGACAAGCAAATATAGGCAGGAGCAGAAAAGCAAGCATTTGAACAACAGAATGCTAGCGCAAAACCCAAGAGATCCATCGTGCAGTAGTTGTGGCAATAAACAATGAGCAGCACCCATTATTAACCTGACCAACATTAAAATTGGCTACCAAGAGTGTCCAATGGATTGGGAGCAGTGTTGTTAATCTTACTTTAAAAAGATGATTAGTTAGTTACAAATTACTTCTCCAAAAAAGTAATTCAGTTAGTAACTCAGTTACCTCATTGGAAGAGTAATTAGTTACTCAGCAAAGTAACTGACATTACTTTTCATGTTCTACACTTTATTACATTATACATTCGATAGTTCTTGTACTGTTTCCTGTTGTACTGAACTCGCACTGAACCCCAATCCCCGTACTGAGGTACTTACTGAACCATGACTTGTGTGTATCGTCAAACCCTATACATTTATTTTTTTCAATATGCAGGTTACCCATACACAGGTCTTGATGAGTCTTTCTCCAAGGAATCCTTTACCAGTTGTAACTCTGTGGCATGATGCATTGTGATCTTGGAAAATTACATATTTTCAATTGAAGGGATAAGAAAGCTGTCTAAAATGTCAATTCTAAACTTGTGCATTTATTGAAGATTCATCCATAGCCATCTCCCCAGTGCCTTTGCCTGACATGCAGCCCCATATCATGAAGGACTCAGGGAATTTTGATGTTTTCTTCAGGCAGTCATCTTTGTAAATCACACTGGAACAGCACCAAACAATTGTAACCATTGTTACTTTAGCACCGACAAGGATATGGTCTCCATGGACAGATTTTAAAGTGATCCTGTACCTTGAATACATTTAGGCTCTAATAAACCACAATTGTTCTCTTGTACTAAAATATGTTGTTAGAAACACATAAAAGCATTCATCACCTTGTCGAATGCAGATTCTTGACTCTTGACTGACCACCACAATGTTTTTTATTCATTTCTTTTAGTGTTTCTCAATACTAAAGAGTTGCACTTTTGAACTAATTTATTATTTTTCAAGCTTTTTATCTGAGTTTGTTCTACATGATAAAATGTCTGAGTGAGTGCTCGTCCGAGACTGGTGATTCCATACTTTTTGCTAGGGGTTGTATAAGTAGAATGGAACAACTTTATTCGAAGAAAAAGCTAGGTTGTCCTGGTTTGAAGAGGACAATTGGTTGGATGATATAGAGAACCATCCACTCATTTTCTTTATGAATGAACTTGTATTAATGTACAGTAAATGACATAACAAAAGAGCAATATTCATAAAATAAAATATAAAAAAACATTAGGCTACATGTGTCATTTGAAACGAATGTTTGCGTCAATAAAAACATCACAAGTGGTGGCTGTTTTTAATCATCATTATTTTTCACAACAGTAATTGTACCGTAAAGTTCATACGGTTTCTTTGGTCTTGTATCTGCAGTATACTGTGGCCTTCCTGAATCAATGAGTATTATGTTTTTATTCCATTGTTACTTTAGCACCGACAAGGATATGGTCTCCATGGACAGATTTTAAAGTGATCCTGTACCATAAATACATTTAGGCTCTAATAAACCACAATTGTTCTCTTGTACTAAAATATGTTGTTAGAAACACATAAAATGTTGAATCAATGGCAATATTTTATCATATTTTGTACATATTTTGACCGATAGTTGGCGCCATGTTTTGCGGGCTCGCAGTGATGACGTAAATGGGATGTTTCCAAACGTGTAGCGTGTACAACAATTGCGTATTGCTGCCTAAACACGCTTAGTAAAATGCCACGATGTGCTGCTTTTGGATGCAATTTCCAGTCAAATGGAAACAAGTGGTGGAAAATTATTTTTTTTTTGTGAATAAATGTGCATAAGTGGAAGCTTCTCCCCTTTTTGGTCCCTGTATGCTCGTATCCTACCGACCATGCGTTACAACTGGCGCCCGAACATTTTTCCTGGATCCTCAGTCAAGTACGGGATTCGTCTACTTTCTGGATCCGACGGTCCCACCGCAGCTGCAATATTGGTTTCGGATCTGTCTAGTTTCTGGATTCGTCGGTCCCACAGCGGTTTTTGGGATCAGTCTATTTCGTGGATTCCGACCGACAGTGCTGTCCTGCTCTTCACTTTTCCGATCTGGTTCAAATTGGAAAGGCAGAACCGACGACATGTTGGGGTAGCTAAGAGTGACACTGGAAGTTCGGCCTGGTGACGTCACGCACTGCGCCGTAACAAGAATGGCGACCTATCACTTAAAATAATTTTACAAATTTTATTAAAACGAAAACATTAAGAGGGGTTTTAATATCAAATTATTATAACTCATACTAATATTTATCTTTTAAGAATTACTTTTCTTAAAGATTGAGGATCACTTTAAGAACATTTTGTCATTGGGTTACATTGGCAAATAAATAAAGGCCCTGGTGAAGACAAGGCAAGGTGAGGCTAATTTATTTGTATATTGTAGCACAATTCAACACAAGACAATTCAAATTCCTTTACATCACATAAAAATCCAAAAACACAAAATGATACATAAGTCACATAAAAATCATCAAGACAGTTAAAAAGATAGACAAAAACAAGATGACAAATAAGTAAATTTGTAGATTTTATGCTATTTTAGCTATAAAATACGTACACACCCACACACACACCTATATATATGTGTGTGAGTACAGTATACTGTAGAAAAAAACCTGAGAATTTACATCATTTCCAGTGATAAATGTTTATACAGGTAACTCTCGTACTATGATTTACTCTTGAAAGTGGCCACTTTTGCATTTTTTTCATCCAAAATAGGTGAAGGATTTGAGTAAATCGCAATTATCTGTAGTCAATGTGTTGACAATAGTATTTCTGTATCCTGTTTTTCCAAACTTAGAAAAGGGCTTGCGCATAACTATTGAGAAACCTAAGTTTTGGACCAGAATTTTTGCTGACCAAGCCACAGCTCCATCACTGGTAGTATTGTATTACACGTGGCTGACGTGCACCGATTGTGGGATCAGTTCCAACTCAGTGACCATTGGTGTAAATGTGAGTCTCTATGTGCTCTGTGTCCACTGGGATAGTTAACTGCTCATGCGTGACTGAACAGAATAGAAAATGAATTGGATAGAGTCACTGTGCCATAAATGGGACGTTCTGTCCCAAGAAAAAAATGTCACCACCTGCTTGGTCGTATTTTCTACACCAACCACAACAATAATAGTAGATGGAAATTAAATACTGGTATGATACTGATGTTTTTTCTCTTTAGTTCAGAGCTAGGCCATGATGGAGGTCTACATTGTAGACCAGGGGTGTCCAAACTTTTTGCAAAGGGGGCTAGATTTAGTCTGGTAAAAATGTGGGGGGCCGACCTTGGCTGACGTCTTTTACGAAGAAGAATATATTTAAGCATATTTTAGCAACGCATTCTGTGTGTCACATATGCTTTATTATTTTGTTTAAATTAATAATTTCAACAATCTCGCAACTAGCCTTTGTGGCGCTCTCTTTTGATTCTTGAGCTCTTGCAAAATACTACTACTGTGAATTTTAACTAGCTTCAAATTGCTTCAATTTCTCACTGCGTATCTTCCCTGTAATCTTGTCGTACATGTCAGCGTGTCTTGTTTGGTAATATCGCCTCACATTGAACTTTTTAAAAACAGCGACTGTCTCTTTGCAAATGAGGCAGACACAGTTGTTGCATATTTTAGTGAAGAAATAGTCCAGTTTCCACTTATCCTTGAAGCGTTGGCCGTCGCAGTGAACTTTATTTGTTGATTGTCGCCATTTTAGAAAATTGGAAGTAAAGGGTCACTCGGGGTAACGTTGCTTAGAGTGCTGCTGCCTTTTAGTGGGTAAATGAGGAGCAGCATTTAGTGTGCAATCTACTTCATACGCTGGTAGCAGTACTGCTGACCAATTTATTAAGTGTGTGCGGGCCAGACATTATTGATTTTATGACAAAGGCTGGGAGCCGGATGAAATTTGACCACGGGCCGCATTTGGCCCCCGGGCCGGACTTTGGACATGTCTGTTGTAGACTGTTTTAACGTCTTGTCTTTTCCATGCATTTTTTTCCCTCTTAATCTATCTTTGTAAAGAAAGATGACACCTACCACCAGGCTTCCTCTCTCAGTCACCAATATGTTGAATAATGCAACAAGACTCTTGACAACCTGATCCAGTCTTTAGTGGTGAGACAAGAACGATTAATTAGAGAACTAGACCATCCAGTGTCAGCTTTAAGACAGTGCAGGTCATATGGATTTACATGGAGTCTATTAGCAAGCACATGTGCCCTTCACATGGCACTTCACCTGCAAATACATGATTCAATGTGACCTTACTAAGAACTTTTATCTATTTCATGTCGGCTAGATTTTTTTTTTTTCCATTTGCCCATTTCACCTGAAGAAATCTATTAGGTCATGAAATCCCTTGCAGTGTGTTCCATCATCCTTAACCGCTCATCCTCGTCCCTTGGTTTAAATTAGCAAGTAATTGGAATCTTATCATTTAATTCTGACGGTGTAATGAATTGTCCTGTGCGAGTTATCACCGAGCTGAGATCCAGCTGAGCTTTGTCATTCCTCCTCTGAGCTGGCGTTCTCACATTCCTTGTCTTGACGGGGTGGATGCCAGGCACTGCTGGCCTCCCTGCTGAGCTTTCAAGCTATGCACCCTCTCATAAGGCACTTCCTCAAAATGGTAGCAAGAGCCGACAGCAAGCGGTGGCAGCTGCTGTTACTAAGGTTGAGGAGAGATAACGATAGCGGCTCCGGAATAGCCGATGGCTTATTGAAAATAGTTTAAGAAACTTGATATGTAGTAGTGACTATCTAAAGCCTTAAGCGGGGTTCAAAAACTGCTCTGGTATTGTACTGACTAAAAGATCATTTTTTTTGGTCACATTAAAAGACTTTAACAGTCAATGATTTCTACGATATATACGAAGGATTTTAGTCATGACCCTGGTCATACTTTGTTGAATATGCTTAGCCTTTCGCAAACATGTCTTGTCCATACGGTACCAGGTTTCACGGGTTATTAAGCTCCAACTACTAATGAATTACAACAAAATGCTTTCTATCGTTGCTGCTGAATGTGGGGGACATTAAAACTTTTATTCCACAAGATTCCTGACTTGTTAAGGATTAAATAGCACCATTTCGAACCTTCCGTAGTAGTTCATCAAAAGTTGGTGTCATGCGTGTGTGGAGTCATTGTGATTACTCTTTGATTTCAACTGTTTTGGTCTGCTCCTTGTGTATCCACCAATCCGCTGCCTCTCGTATCACCCACCTGTGTACTATTGACTCATTACCCCTTTTCTGTGTATTTAAGCTTCCAGTTTCTGTTCGCTCATTGTTGCATCATTGTCGATGTCTATATCTCCGTCCAAGCCCTTGTTCCTGTTGAAGTAAGTTTTAATAACCAGTCTTTTGTTTGTACCCTGAGTTTTATTTGCTTTGCTTTTTTGTATCCCCTGGACTTTAGTTTGAACCTTATGTTTTTGTTAGGTTGTCACCCTCTAGTGGCTGACCGCTATTACTGGGGTGTTTGCACACCAAGCACAGCCCAGTGTCAGTCAATGTAAACAGTCATGTTAGCTGCTGTGTGCTGTGGGCCGCAACATTTTTTGACAGCGTTTTTACGCGGAAATGGCCACCTGCTGAGCCAGAAGAGGAGCCTACAACCACATCCATTCTGCATAATTATTTATAATAATAATATAATAATTTAATTAATTATTATAGTTATTTTTTTCAGTAGTGAGTAATCTAATTAATTACTTTTCTCATCTTGGCAACGCCGTTACCGTTACTGAGGCGGGAAAGGCGTGCGTTACTATGCGTTACTAAGTTGGTTGAATAAAAAAAGTCAGAGAGACTGACTCACGGAGACGAGAGAGCAGAGCAGGAGTGGGGAAGACGCCGTTGCAAACGCGATGCTAGGTGGCTCCAATAATACCTGACTGTAGCCTACAAACTACGCCCACATGATACGGTAGATATCACATATTATAGAACTAGATGCAAATGATAGACACGGCTGCATTGGCAACATGTTTTAAGGACTACATGCGGTAGTAAACAGCTGCCATCTTAAAGCAGTAGACCTCTCGGGAAGGCTCTGTTGTAGAGATCCTTCCTAGCGAACCTACTTTAGAAAAAAAAAAAAAAAAAAAAATTATCTAAAATGTTCCTAAATCAGCAAAATCTTGACTTAAATCTATCTTTAAATGATGAAACAGTTTTAAAACCTACACATGGTGAAAGTAGACAGAAGGGAACTAATGCAATAGTGGGAGCAATTTCAACAACTTTAATGGTTGATTCACAACTTTAAATGACTTCCACACATAGCAAAGGTTACTATCTAGTTATCGTAATACCCTTGTGTCTAGTTAAGTGGAGGGTAAAGAATTGGGCTAGGGCCAATTGTCCCAAAAACCCTTTAAACTTCACATTGTGTGACCTTTTTCTTTTTTTTTTTTTTTTTTTGGAGGGAAAAAAAAAAAAAAACCATGAAAATTATCACTAGTTACTTTGTCAAGTAACTAATTACTCTTAAATTCAGGTAACTGAGTTACTAACGCAATTACTTTTTGGGAGAAGTAATTTGTAACTGTAATTAATTACTTTTTCAAAGTAAAATTAACAACACTGGTCATCAGCCTTTGCGCTGTGACCCTGAAATTAAAGGACTGCTTTCATACATGCCGTGTCCCGGGGAAATTGCTTTCAGTCATAAGGGATTTAAACAGAATTCAGCCTATGTCTGAAAGGGGCTTAATTGTTGTCATTCCAAGTATTGCAGCACACTGAATTTTGTTAATATTTGGAAAGACAACACATATCAGTAAAGTCCACAATCTAATGGTATCAATGTTTTTGTGAACTCATTGTTTAAAAACATAGCACTAAAATGAGGTTACAGTACACCATGTTGCTGACGCTCACACAGTTTGCTCTAATCTCAATTTCACGTGGCTTTCCTTTGTGATTTTCCTTTGTTATTTAATAAACATGTTTTGTCTTTGGCGTTTATGCCTTGTAATATTGTTTTACCCCTAACAGAGTTTCATACACAAGATGTCTACCACACTGCTGTTCTCTCAATAGATTCTCTCGGTGTGTGTTGATTTCATCATGCACACAGTGTGAAATATAAGAGAATACACACACACACACACACAATATTGCAGTGCAGATCGGGTGCTTTCTGTGTGATAGTATGGCAGACAACACAGGTGGCTCCAGATTTGTGGTCAGCCAAGTGAGGCGGTGGCAACACTGGCCAGATGGACCCGTCCACCATGTTTCCTCTCTGGTTCCATTGCAATGCCGACTGTTAGCTGTTATCTGCATATGCTTCTCTCAGTCTACTAAAATTCACGGCTCATGTGAACAGAGAAAGGAAAAGTGGGGGCAGAGTTAGATTTTCTAACCAGGATCATTGGGTCAACAAGAAGCTGTAGATAACCACGTTCAGTGAAGCATGTGACTCAGACAGCTTTATATGTCATGTTTCTCTGGCCCTGACCAGATTGTTGTTTTTTTGGTCCCTGACACGCTACTTTTCCAATCACATTGACGAGACCAAAAGCAGCTGGCCTTCTACTGTTAATTAAAAAAAAAAAAAAACTGGAGCACTGCTGCGGAGCACATAGGACAAAGGGTAGGATGTAACATTGTTGAGGTAGCAAGATTTTCATTTCAAAATTGCTAACTTTCTGTCAGGTTGCTGTAGATCTTTTTGCTCCAAGGATATTGCTAAATTTAACAAGCAGAACATTTCAGACATCAGACAAATATTTGCAAGCTTAGGTCAGCCAATCAAACTCGCAAATTGATGCATTACCAAATAAATCTGCACATCAGTGGTTGGTGCCAATTGTGGAGTTATTTGGTCGGATATTATTTTCTTATTTTTGGGATTATTGAAGATTGTTTTACAGTGTATCACAAAAGTGAGTACATCCCTCGCATTTCTGCAGATATTTAAGTATATCTTTTCATGGGACAACACTCACAAAATGACACTTTGACGCAATGAAAAGTAGTCTGTGTTCAGCTTATACAAGAGAGTTAATTTATTTTCCCCTCAAAATAACTCAAAATATAGCCATTAATATCCAAACCCCTGGCAACAAAAGTGAGTACACCCCTTAAAAAACTACAGTACGTATATCCCTAAATGTCCAAATTGAGTACTGCTTGTCATTTTCCCTCCAAAATGTTATGTGAATTGTTACAGGAGTGCTGTCAGCATTGCTGCAGAGTTTGAAGAGGTGGAGGGGGGGTCAGCCTGTTTGTGCTCAGACCATACGCCGCACTCTATATGAAATTGGTGTGCATGGCTGTCAACCCAGGAGGAAGCCTCTTCTGAAGACGGTACACAAGAAAGCCCGCAAACAGTTTGCTGAAGACACGTCAGCAAAGGACATGGATTACTGGAACCATGTCCTATGGTCTGATGAGCTTTCTTGAAGAGTTGGATGAAATGGCTTGGGAAAATGAAGTCTGGGCTTCCCAGCTGAAAATGCTGCCCCCGTGACCCAAACTCGGATAAACGGGAGGAAACGGATGGACGGAGCACCAGGGGACTAAACACCCAGCCACCCACGAATATATATGGCGGAAAACACTCAGGTGACTTGAGGTTCCCCTCTGAGACCCCCAATTTGGCCAAAATTCTAAGCTGTCCTCTTTGCATGTGTGATATATCATTGAAGAGCTCAAAATCCCAATTTTCTAGGGGAAGAAAAATTTTGAACAGGTGGGCATTAAAAAAAAAAAAAAAAATTAAACAGCGAAACCCTAACTGTAGGTGAGAGTATGAGCGAGCATAATTAAAGACGCCATGATTTTAACAAGATATTTTCGCATACTTACCTTGTTTTGAAACAAAAACCCCATGTAGCATGTATCACTGAGTGTCAAGGCACAGATGTGAATCGCCACAGCTGGATTTTGGGGGGATTTTATGGGTAAAATATTGTAATATAACAAAGGGCACGATGCAGAAATTGCAGACATTAAGGAGTAGTCGAGATTTTCTTTTTCATATATTTACCCTTGTAAAGGTTTTTAATTTTTCTTTGTTTGATCGATTATTTATCATCTAAAATATCGGGGAAAATGTGACAAAATTTAAAAAATAAAAATAAATAATTAAGCGACAGTTAGATATCCGTTACTTATTTACAGACACTATTTTTTTCATTGTGATGAAATCTGTTTAAAAGTTAAAAATATGCGAGTGTATAATTTTTTAAAGTCTTTTTTAAAAACTAAATATTAGACATCAATTAATGATTCTAAGCTAAAAATGAAAGACATTTCGAGTAATATATATGATTACTTAGCTTGTTTTTATGGCTGGGTTGAAACAAAAGCGGTTTTGCAGTGTCTGTAAACGGGGGTCTTCAGGGTAAAACGGACAAATCAAAAATAGTTCATGTGCCATGAAACTGCTATAGTAGCATATAGACATAATGTTCTATCCAACACAACAGTTCTTTTGGCTTAAAATACAGCAGTTTATTATAAAGAGGGGTACAAGAGCAGAAACTGCTTTTTCAGCCTTGTCTATGTTTTCCGCCATATATATTGCAGAAAACACTCAGGTGAGTTGAAGTTCCGTGCGGAGACCCCCAATTAGGCCAAATTTCAAAATTGTCCTACATGCATGTGTGATACATCATTGGAAAGCTTAAAATCTCAATTTCCTGGGGGAAGAATCATTTTTGAACGGGAGGGCATTTAAAAAAAAAAAAAAAAAAGGTTTAAACAGTGAAACCCTAACAGGAGGTGAGAGCATGCGAGAGCATAATTAAAGACACCATTATTTTAACGAGACGTTATCGCATACTTACCATGTTTCGATACGAAAACTCCATGTAGCATGTATCATTGAGTGTCAGGACACAGATGTGAATGGCCACAGCTAGATTTTGGGGGGATTTTATAGGTTAAACATGGTAATATATAACAAGGGTCACGGTGCAAAAATCGCAGACATCAAGGAGTGGTCGAGATGTTCTTTTTCATTTATTTACCCTTTTGAACATTTTTTTTTCTTTTCAATTTTTCTTTGTTTGGATCAGTTATTAATCATCTAACATATCGGGGAAAATGTGACAGTAACAAAAAAAAAAAAAATTAAGCCATAGTTATGAGGTAGATATCCGTGACTTATTTACAGGCACCATTTTTTTATTGTGACTTAATTTGTTTAAAAGTTTAAAATATGCGAGTGAATAATTATTTAAAGTCTTTTTTTTTTTTCCTAAACGAAATATTAGACATCAATTAATGATTGTAAGCTAGAAATGACAGACATTTTGAATAATAAATATAATTACTTACCTTCTTTTTATGGCTGGGTTGAAACAAAAGCGGTTGCGCGACATCTGTAAACGGGGGTTTCCAGGGTAAAACGGACTAATTAAAAATAGTTTGGGGGCTTAATGCGCCATGAATCCGCTGTGGCAGCATATAGACATATTGTTCTATCAAACAGAACAGTTCTTTTGGCTTAAAATACAGCAGTTTGTTTTAAAGAGGAAACTGCTTTTTCAGTCTTGTCTGTGTTTGTGTGTGCCCATATATATAATATCTGGGCAGATAATCTACTATATATAAAAAAAATTATAAGATAAATTACTGCTATGGAAGAAAAGAGGAGACACAGAAGTTGACTGAGTAAAATAAAATAATGAACATAACAAGTGTGACTTGGTTCAGTACAGCTTTTGAACAAAACAACAAATAAATGTAAATAAAATACAAATATGGATTATAACGAGTGTTTATCCCCTTCTTTAAAATAAGTGTTGTTGCTTTTTTCTTTCCATGCCACCTTAGGGGCTTTTGATGCAGAGACAGGCAGGAATATACTGTAAAGATGTATATATATATATTTTTTAAATCACATTTTTAGTGTTGATTTTTTTTGGGGGTGGGGTGTTAATTCTTAGTATGTTCAGTGTTTATTAACCGTGGATGATGAATTTATCAGAGTTTAAACCTGATTTAATTATTCCCTTTTAACCATCATACAAGTGCGAAAATCATTATCCATAAGAATCCATCTTCATCACGGGGGCCAGGGTGTTGTAGCCTATCCCAGGTGACTATAGGTAGTGGTTTATTATGAACTGAATAAAACTAAATTTGAAGTAAAACGTAATATTGAGGTTATGACATTTCCTGCTATACTAGTATAACATTGAGATAGTTTATGAATAAGTAAATAGATTTTTAAATATTCATTTTAATAGGAAAGCAATTAAACAATCGAAAGTTGAACCAAGGTTAAGGAATTATGATAAACTTGTTCTTCTTTAATGTTCTCAGAAGGCATCTACAGTGGGGAGAACAAGTATTTGATACACTGCCGATTTTGCTGGTTTTCCCACTTGCAAAGAAAGCATGTAGAGGTCTGTAATTTGTATCATAAGTTCTCTTCAACTGTGAGGGATGGAATCTAATACAAAAAAAAACAGAAAATCACGGTGTATGATTTTTAAATAATAAATTTGCATTTAATTGCATGAAATAAGTATTTGATACATCACAAAAATCGAACAACATTTGGTACAGAAACCTTTGTTTGCTATTACCGATACCAAACATTTCCTGTAGTCCTTGACAAGGTTTGCACACACTGCAGCAGGGATTTTGGCCCACTTCTCCATGCAGATCTTCTCCAGAGCCTTCAGGTTTCGGGGCTGCTGCCGGGCAACATGGACTTTCAGCTCCCTCCATAGATTTTCTATCGTGTTCAGATCTGGTGACTGGCTAGGCCACTCCAGCACCTTAAGATGCTTCTTACGGAGCCACTCTTTAGTTGTCTTGGCTGTGTGCTTTGGGTCGTTGTCATGCTGGAAGACCCAGCCACGACCCATCTTCAGGGCTCTCACTGAAGGAAGGAGGTTGTCAGCCAAGATCTGGCGATGCATAGCCCCATCCATCCTCCCCTCAATACGGTGCAGTCGTCCTGTACCCTTGGCAGAGAAGCAGCCCCAAAAAAATGATGTTTCCTCCTCCATGTTTCATGGTTGGGATGGTGTTCTTGGGGTTGTACTCATCCTTCTTTTTCCTCCAAACACGACGAGCCGAGTTTAGACCAAAAAGTTCAATTTTGGTCTCATCCGACCACATGACCTTCTCCCATTGCTCCCCTAGATCATCCAGATGGTCAGTGGCAAACTTCAGACGTGTCTGGACATGCACTGGCTTCAGCAGCGGGACCTTGCGTGCGCTGTAGGATTTTAATCCATGACGGCGTAATGTGTTTCCTATGGTTTTCTACAAGACTGCGGTTCCAGCTCTCTTCAGGTCATTGACCAGGTCCTGCCGTGTAGTTCTGGGCTGATCCCTCACCTTCCTCATGATCAGTGATGCCCCACGAGGTGAGATCTTGCATGGAGCCCCAGAACGAGGCAGATTGACCGTCAACTTGAACTTCTTCCATTTTCTAATAATCGCTCCAACAGTTGTTACCTTCTCACCAAGCTGCTTGCTTATTTTCCTGTAGCCCATCCCAACCTTGTGCAGGTCTATTATTTTATCCCTGATGTCCTTACACAGCTTGTTGGTCTTGGTTATTGTGGAGAAGTTGGAGTTTGTTTGTTTGAGCATGTGAACAGGTGTCTTTTATACAGGTAACAAGGTCAAACAGGTGCAGTTACTTCCGGTAATGAGTGGAGAACAGGAGGGGTTCTTAAAAAAGATCTAAGAGCCGAAATATTTACTAGGTGGTAATGTATCAAATACTTATTTCATGCAGTTAAATAGAAATTTATTATTTAAAAATTATACAATGTCATTTTCTGGATTTTTCTATTAGTCCCTCATAGTTGAAGAGAACTTATGATACAAATTACAGACCTCTACATGGCTTGCAAGTGGGAAAACCAGCAAAATCGGCAGTGTATCAAATACTTGTTCTCCCCACTGTAAGTGGAATTTTGGACCACAAAGCGGAGTTAATTCATCAAACTGAGGAAGCTATCCGGAATCCTGGCCAAAAAGAAAAAAAATCTGCAGAAGACAACAAAATTGTATTTTGTTGCCCTTTAAGGTTTCAGACTGGCATATTTCCAACTTCTCAGTATTCTTAAATTCAGCATATCTGCTTCTTGCACATACATGGAGATGTTCTTGCTAGAAGCTTGTCAACCTGTGACTCTCGTAGGTTGTGGCCGTAAAGCATCACATAGCTGCTATAAATGTGAGAGATGGGCCTATCAAAAAGGTCAGCCATAGCACGGACTGGCTTATCCTTCACTTTATTTAGAGCAGAAAAACGAGGCTAGTCGCAATGACTAACATCAATTTTATTTCATGGCGATCCTTGACAAACATCAACAGGAACAGGCTAGCTTCATTTATTTTCCACCTGGTGAGCAAAGACGTGGCATACAATTTGGGCCTGTAAAACGGGACGTCACACTACGGCATCAAAATGACATAAAACTCAAAAAGCATGACTTTAGTTGCTATCAAGCGTCACTTACTGTACAAACACATTGTGTAATCAAAAATCAATTAAATAATACATTTGACAACTAAGTATGGCACATTGACAGAACCCCCAATAAAAATTAAAAAAAAAAAATCCCCTTGTTGCCAATCATACAGCTAAATGACTAAACATCAGCTAACCAGGCCAAGAAATAAACGTGTGGCTATATTTAGGTGAAATAAATGCCATTGCAACAATTGAACAAAAATTTACTTCTTCATATATTATAAAACTTAAGGTTTACAGAACTGATCAGAATTAAATCAAAGGCTTGCATGGGATGCATATGGCTGAAGAGCTGCAGGTTCCCACTCCCATGTGATAACGCCTAACTGGATTATCCCCTTTAATCGGTAAAATCCGTCTTCGTCACGCTGGCTTTATGTTTGAAAATGTCCTCAGTCACTCCTTGTTCTCTTACTTCTTACTTACTTCTGATTTCCCTTTTTTCCTTTTAGCTGCTTGGAAATAGATTCATCCAAAAGTGTGTAACAGATCAGACCAAATCAACCTAGGGGAGACTAACAGTTCAGTCCTTCATTCACTCAGTACTCTTCCGCATTGGATGCTGACTGCGACCTACAACATAGACATGCACCGTTAATAACCTCCATCCATGTTTTTTCCTTGTTTCCTGATTCAGAAGTTGTACTAAGGATAGTACTAATTTCTATTAAACCGAGGAAGGAGTTTCGCTTTCCTCTCTCTTTTCTACATAGGTAGAGTTTGACTTTTGGGGCAGAGGGGGGCACAACATGTTGATGACCCCGAAACGCAGCGTCAGCAATAAAATTAACTTTCAAGAATATTTATAATAATAAGTTGACTGAGCATTTTTTGTTTCCCATCATTCTTGAGGGGAATTCTAAATCAGGCTGCTTAGGCAGTACTTTTTGCCAAGATCGTCATCCATTGAATATGGTACGCCCGTCGGTGTCGTGCTATTGTGGTTACCTCAGTCAAAAATTATAACCCCTGGGCGGAGCCATATGGAGGTAGATTTATGTCTTTATTATTCAATCAAAAAAAGTGGCTTCAATAAAAAAAGAAGTTTCTTCAATCAAAATATATATTTTTAAACCAAAAAAATTTTGCTTCAATAAAAAAATGTGTTTTAATTAAAAAAAAAAAAGTTTGAAATTTAAAACAACAACAACAACAAAAATGCACGTGAACGCTATTTTTCTTTGATTTCTGTTTTGTTTTGTTTTTTTTTGATTGAAGTCGTTTTTGTTTTTTATTGAAGCAACTTTTTTGATTGAAGTAATGTTGATTTGTGTTTGGGCCACAATTTGGCTAGGACATTTTCGTCTTTATTATTCAATCTAAAAAGAAGTTGCTTCAAAAAAAATATAAATTTTCAAAAAGTAAACCACTTAAAAAAAGAAACATTTCAATCACAAAAAAAGTTTTTGAATGCGAAAAAATATTTGAGATTGAAAATTTTGCATTTGAACACTTAATTTTTCATTGAAAAAGTTTTCTTTGAAACAAACCTTTTTGCGTTTGGGCCATATTATGATTAGGACATTTGTGTCTAAATCATTCAATCCCGAAAAAGTTGCTTCAATCAAAAAAAAAAAAAAAAGTTTTCAACAAAAAAAATATTAAAAAAAAAAAAAAAAATTCTATATATATATTTTTTAATTATATGCAAAGCAAATGACCGTCTAAGGTGCTCAAAAAATAATCCTGACCCATTACAAAAATTTTTTTTTTTTGTTCATTTCATTCTTTTTTGTTGCAGTTTTATTGCTTGACAACTTTTATATATATGGGAAAGTCAATTACATGCAATGGCACTTTTCAGCCACCAGCCCCCCCGCCCCCCCCCCTTAAACTCCGCTTATGCTTTTCTACCTAGGCGTTCTCCTTGGGCCCCAACTCGGATTGTCGGCTGGACGCCCCAACCAGGTGGTGATCCTTTCCTGCCCCACATCGGTTGGGGGTTGCGGCGGTGGCCGGGGTCCGGGTGGGTGGGCGGATGGGGGGGGGGCAGTAGCAGCTAACCTTATCCCTTCCCTGAGGGCTGATTAATGAGAGCGCGGATAGTCCAGGGGAACGCCCTGCGTCCTGGGGGGATGACGGTGGCCCCTTTACCGGAGCTGCGGGACGCGCAATGAACCGCCCTCGCGCCCCCCTCTGATTGGCTGGGGGGAGCCGGGGCACTGGAGTGGCCCCCGCGCAGCATTTCAGCAGGACTAATACACGCCTGAGTGGATTAATGCATAAACAGGTGCATTTCAACACGCTCAGGTAGAGAGATTGTCGGTGCCAGAATTAGCGATCAGGTAGCATAGAATAGGATGTCAACATATCCAAACTTCCTTCTTGCTCCAGCCTTCACCGTGTACAGACGCACTCCCTGAGCTCCTGAAGCACTCAACCGATAAGCGCTCAGGGCCAGCAAGCTCGACTCCCAGTATGGCTCCAAAGAATTTGAAACCTAGAGACTTGGATGAAATAAAATTCTCCATACAGAAGTTGGAGGTCTCCTGGACCACAACTTCTACAATAGCTGGATAACTGTAAATACTACACAGCAGACCAGTATAACAACTCGTGGATGTAATCGAGCTGCTTGACTGGACGCTGAGTGACTAACCCTAGATTGTTGATCGTGTTATTGTACAGTTTTGTGGCCATCTGATGTATGTACCATGTCTGAATGTGCGTCTTTAGTTGGATGGGGGACGGGAAACTGATAAGCATATGCTTCCTCCCGTCTGCCTTTGTCTTCTTCTTCGGTTCCTTTGGGTAAATCATATCACATTTTGTAATTGTCAATGATTGTCAATGATACCGATGATGATGACAATAAATTTCATTCATTCATTCATTCATTCAAACTTACAGGTGATTTACCTAATACAGTGGTACCTCTACATACAAAGTTCCAGGACCTTGTTTGTAAGTCGAAATGGTTGTATGTTGAGCAGGATTTTCCCATAAAAATACATTAATTCATTCTACAGCCCGAAAAAATACACTAAATCCTTAATAAATACTGCTGTTACTATTGTAAATAGCAATTACAAAGAGCAAAACAAATAAATTATGGATAAAAATTGGAATAATAATATAATTATTATATTAATAATAATAATACCTGTAGGAGTGTAACGAATCGGGTTCTAATGTGGCGGACGCGTTTATGCGTGGTGTCCATGACAGCACAACGTGGCTGATGAAAGAGTGAGAGAGAGTGCATTAGAGTTTTGACTTTCACTTTTTGTCTTCTGTTGTTGGCCGTCAGCTGCCGGTGTTCTGACAAATTTTGCAACCCATCAAAAATTGCTACCTTGCGGTTTTGCGCATGCGCGTAACGTTAAAAATGGCCACGAATGCAGCGATTCCAAAGTAAACACTACAAACTTTCTTTAAAGAAAGGAATATTTACTTAAGTTTGATCATGTAAAGACATGTACAGAAGTTCTCAAACACATCCTACCATGTTAGCTGCACACAGCAACTGCACCCCGTGCTCTCATTGTTAACGACTTTGCCGTGTCGTTAAGTATTAATTTACGCCATTTTCGTGTTGCACATGTATGTTTATGATGTCTCTAGTTTAGTTAGCACCTTTGGATAACATTGACAGTCCAATTGAATGTAAAAGAGGGCTTTTTCAGCGCCACAAAAGCTTTGGGAGCAAAATTTTATAAGGTAGAAAATTTTGACAGAACACCGGCAGACAGTAGGCATGTTGTGTTTCAAGTTCTGAAATAAATTATTAAAAACCTGACAGAGCTGGTGATTTTTTTGGTGATGTTGCAATAATGATATTTGTCACCTTAATTTTTTAAGACTGGCGAACAGATGAAGACCGCCAAGATCCTTCTACGGCCGTATTGTCAAGCCAGTTCACGGACGCGCACACCACGCTCATATTTTCTTATCATTTCCATCTTCATTTAAATGGTAAGCCTCACCTTTTCCCTTTTGTCATCACCGGCACTAACATTGCTGGAACCCATGTTGATTTCTCTCCCAAGAATTTCCGCTTTGCGTCCGCGTTGTGGGAAAACAAAGAAACTGCGGCGCTGTCATAAATCGTCGTATTTCGAGCATGTTGTCGGCTGTAGAAACAAATGGCGAGTCAAATTTGACGTCTAATGGCGAAAAGATCATGTGTTGAAGCGATCATATGTTGAGGTACCACTGTACTGGGTTCCCCACCTCACATTACTGAATTGTGTACGCTCCACCCTGCCTAATCAGGTCTCCATTTGACTCACTTTACGTCATCTTTCTCTTCAGTTATCAGGCCCCCCGCATTATGTCCACGGGTAAATATAATTAGCAAACAATAGCACCACTATGTTCTTAGCATAGGTGTGTAATAATGTCTTTTTTGTTGTTGTTTGTTCTGTCTGCTTCCTTCTTTTCTACTCTTCACCCCTTCCTGTTCGCTGCTTTCTCTAAATAAATAAGACATAATGGACAACCACAATGGGAGTACAGCAAACTCTCATATGATACATAAAACTGTTAAGACCATAAGAGCACTCGGATTCCTATTCTCCGTGTTTTAGCAGCTGAACAGGACAGGTTAAAAAGGAAAAAGAGAAAACCACTTGAAAGTTTAAGTTCCTACTTATATGTGTTGGCTGTAAGGAACCTAATTTTATATATATACTGTATGTTTTTCCCTTTCTTACATGTCACAGTTTCATAGCATCATTTCACAGAAAATGCTAGCATTAACATTCATGTTATTCACAGACCTACCAGAAAAACATGACTACATTTGCAGGTAATTCTTAATAATCTACTCACTGCTTCTTTTTTTCCGCGAATTTTCCTCTGAAGATTTTAAAAGCCAGTTAATCATATGATACATTAAAACTGTTAAGACCATAAGAACACTCAGATTCCTATTCTCCCTGTTTTGGCAGCTGAACAGGACAGGTTAAAAAGGAAAAAGAGAAAAACACTTCATAGTTTAAGTTCCTACTTATATGTGTTGGCTGTAAGGAACCATATATATATATACTGTATATATATATTAGTGCTGTCAAACGATTAAAATTTTTAATCGAGTTAAGTACAGCTTAAAAATTAATCGCAATTAATCGCAATTCAAACCATCTAATACATATTCTGTAAAATAAATTGTTGGAATGGAAAGATAAGACACAAGATGGATATATACATTCAACATACGGTAGATAAGGACTGTATTTGTTTATTAAAACAATAAATCAACAAGATGGCATTAACATTATTAACATTCTGTTAAAGCGATCCATGGATAGAAAGACTTGTAGTTCTTAAAGATAAATTTTAGTACAAGTTATAGAACTTTTATATTAAAACCCCTCTTAATGTTTTCGTTTTAAAAAAATTTGTTAAATTTTCAATCAAAAAATAAACTAGTAGCCTGCCATTGTTGATGTCAATAATTACTTACACCATGCTCATGGGTGCTGAAGCCTATAAAATCAGTCGCACCCAAGCGCCAGCAGAGGGCGGCAAAACTCCATAAAACACAATTAACAAGTGGGGATTTCACTCTGTCATTTAAATCTGTCTGAGCAGGACATGTGCGTTAATTGCATCAAATATTTTAACGTGATTAATTAAAAAATTAATTACCGCCCGTTAACGTGATGATTTTGACAGCCCTAATATATATATACATATATATATATATATATATATATATATATATATATATATATATATATATATATAGAGTATATATATATAGAGTATATATATATATATATATATATATATATATATATATATATACTCTATATATTTTTTTTCTTTCTTACATGTCACAGTTTCATAACATCATTTCAACAAAAAATGCTAGCATTAACATTCATTTTATTCACAGACCTCCCAGAAAAACATGACTACATTTGCAGGTAATTCTTTATAATCTACTCACGTCTTCTTTTTTTCCGCGTATTTTCCTCCAAAGATTTTAAAAGCCAGTTAATCTTTACTTTTAGAAGTTTGCCCCAGCACACAGGATCTTATCCGGTCTTACTTCTGAATCACTTTGCTCCTTCTTGTATTTTAATAAATATTCTAAAGTAATTCACAGTGTTGGCCGGTTTTTATTTATTCATTTTTTTAAAAAAAAATTTACACAAGAGAATCTAGTTCTGAGTTCAGTTAAGTTTGAACATTTTGAAAAATTCAGTTCTTGTTCTTACTCATCAGCGCATCGAATCTACATGGTCACACCAATAGAACAAAGCTTCACCTCCTGCAAAAACAGCCCAGAATGTCAGCAAGTCATTGAAGTCTTGGAAAGTAAGTAGTTCTTTAGCTTTGTCATCAATGCATCTGGGTTTTAGGCTATGTCAATCTTATACATATGATGGCTTTTTGGAAGGTCTACATGTAAATAAGTAATAATTAGAATGAAATTCTAATTATTACTTATTTTTAGAATGAAATTCTAATTATTGTTGCATAAATCACCTAAATTTGAATAGTTATGACCGTTAACCATAAAACTTTGAATAACCCTTCTGCAAAATGAAAATAAAATTGAGTATAGCATAGTAGCCTATCTGATATATTTGTACTTTTGAATGACGTTAATATGAAAAATAATATAAAATAATAAATACCTACTTGGGTGCAGTCCCAAAGAATAATAATTTTTAAAAAAGTACATTTTAATAAATGGTTTTTAAGCACTCCAAATGTAATAATTATGATGTTCTAAACATGTTACTGTCTCACCAAATTATTTTTTAAACAAGAATAAAGTAGTAGAAAAATGCTTTGCTTTATTAAATGCTTAATTGAGTGAGTCCACTCACTCCATTCCACTGCTCATTTACACACAATGAGTTGCCACAGCAACTGATTAACAAGTAAAATGATGATTGACGAATGCGGCGCTTTGAAGCATTGGCTTACAAGCACCTGTGGCAAGATAAAACCCAAACATATGTCAACATTGTTAACTTTAAAAAGCAACTCCAGTGCACGCCTGTTGAACAAAGAGCAGGGAAAGGGAGGGAGGGAGCGATAATGAGACTACGCGATCGGCTTGGGACAGCTTATCTGTATTTTTTTTTAATTTAAAAAAAAAATCTGCGGTGGACTGAGGGCACAAAGTTTGAAGCGCGAAATAGCGAGGGATCACTGTGTAATGTTTGAATTGTAGTTTAATGTTATAAGTCACTTTACCTGAATTTGAACCATACTTTACATACATTGCAATGCGGTCATTTTAAAGCTGCCGTTTAAAATTTTTGAGTTCCATCAACTCACATGAAACAACTTTGATTTTTGTACATTTGCATAAAAAACCAACAATGTTCTTAAATTCACATAGAAGGCTGTTGGTAAGTATGCTGGGTTTCAATAAATGTACAACAGAAAAGGACATTATGAATCATTCACAAAGATGGTTATCAGGATCATACAAACTCCTTTCTCAAGTCAAAATTACTCAAGTTTCCTGATACTGTAAAATGTCAACACAAATAATGTTTAAAGCAAGAACAAATTTATTGCCCCAGAATATTCAGCAGTTGTTTACAAACTATGAAAATTGTTACAACTTACGGAGATATTGCGAGTTCATCATCAACATACTGGTCAAAGCCAATGCTTTTAGTGTTTTGAATTCAAATTAATAGCAATTAATAGCTGATGACTCTGATAGCCTTGTGATCTTAACCTACATGTATCCATCATACTCTAGTCAACAGAAAAACTTTGTATCTCATCTTTCCTCTCAATCATCTCCTTAAAATATTGTAATCACTCAAGCTTTTTGACACTGTGTTCAGTAAAATATAGTGACTGTGGTTTGACTTCTTGATGTGTGTCTCCAATGCAGGGGGATGCATAAAACAGTAATTGCTCAGCTTTATGAACAAGCAGTGGAGAATAACAACATATCCAGTTATGTTAGTCATAAGCACTATAAAATGAAGATATTGGCTTTTAATTGGACAGCTACAATGTGCTTGAAGCTATCTAAGCAATGGAGTTCCAAACCCATGTACAAAACTTTCGCCTGTCTTCACGAACCATACTTAAAGTGAATTTTTCTTCTGAAAACATTTTTGGGAGAAAGTGGTACCAGTCCTATTTCTTTCTTTCTTTTTTTTTTTTTTTTTTTGTCTTTGTGATGTGCTGATTTGAGAAGTACAGGACTCCAAATTGCTTTGCAGCTTTATGAGTCCTGTCCCAGGAGAGGCAATAGCAGTGCCCAGGTCTGGTCTTTGCGAAACCTGAAACTAATTACATTGAAGACAGAACCATTTGTCTTTATTTGTCTTTGTGGCTTTTCCATTGAAGACTTGTCTGGGACCACATAGCAGTGGACATGATGTAAGGGCAGTCTCCAGAGCTACATGAAAACGCACATAAACTTTATTTTTGAATTACACATTTTAGTTCCTCACTTATATGTCCTATAATTATTACCTATTGTATTGTTGTGTATGGTTCACCGGATGTCTTTAACGTCTGTTTGAGTGAAAACATTGCAGGTTAACTGTCATAATTACCATGTGAAAAGTTCCTAATGTACATTGGGTTTGCGTAGTAAAATCTCTCTAAGAGATAGTCACACAAAATATTGGAAACTGTAAAAAGACGAGACAATTTCATAGGGTAGCGACAGTAAGTGTACTTGCTGCTGACAGCAAGGCAGTGTATGTGTCGCTTTTCCTGTATCTTGCTCAAAAGTTTGTTCTATTTACAGCTAGAAGTGACAAGCCATTTTTAATAAAAGGTGGCATAAAAAAATGAATAAATAAAAAAAAACTCAAAATGTGCGAAAATACACAAACAAATCCAGAATAGGAAAATGACAGGTTACTGCTAGCTTGGGCAAGAATAGGCACATCAGTGCATAATACCAAATACTCTACACTTCTTAAAAAATAAATAAATAGATAAAATAAATAAGTAAATAAATTAGGATACTTTGTTGTTGCTGATTTTCAAATGCTAACATGCCAATCGTGTATTCATCCCAAATAATGCAATCATGTGCTTCTTGTCTTGTCACAAATAACCATAGGACAATTTTCCAGATCTAAAGTATCCTTCATGGTATATACAGTATAGTATAACATCCTCATCAATTCCCCAAAAACGCATGAATCCATGGATTTCAACATTGCCTCTATGATGCATTGCTTTAAAGGGAACCTTGGACTTAGACTTGTAGGCTCTAATAAGCCACAATTGTTCTGTTTTACTAAAATATGTTAGAAACACATATATTATTGCCATTGATTTAAAAATTATAATATTCAGTACATGTTTTGACCCTCGGAGGGCGCCATGTTTTACGCGCGCAATGCACACTGGGGTGATGACGTGCTTCGGCTGGACTGGGAGAATAGCTGTGCTAGCTAGTAAGCGAAGCTAGTATGACAATTGGCATGATTTTGTCACATTCTGCTGCTGGTCAGATTGTGTTGTTACAGAGTTGTGGGATGTGTTCCCAACATCGTACCTGCATCCAATTCCAGCTCATCAGCAGTGTCTTTAAAACGATCCGAGGCGGCTTGCCGAGATATTGACTTTCTTATAGTTTGTGTATTCCTTCCTTGCTAGTTGCACCATTGCCTTTTTTTTTCGTTCTCATCATGGTTTTCGCTCAGGTTTTTTTTTTTTTTTTTAAATGTTCCTGACCTACTACCACAGACCCTTTTTGTGTCTTCCTTTTCGCGATCGCGTGCTTTTTTGTGTGTTCAATAAACCCTTTTACTCAATCCGTATGTTATTGTTGTCTGCTTGCTGTCTGAAGTGGGTTGCGTTTTCTAATTCCGTGGTCAAGCCAGCCGCACTTTCTTTTCAGTTGCGTTTCCTTTTCCGGTTTTACCGCACAGACAGACAATGCATGTGGGTTGCGATTGTTTTATAAGAAAAATCATGACTCCGGCATCACGTGGAATTATAGTCCTGTGGTCGACGCACTTGTCTGTCGCATGGGAAACACGGGTTTGAATCCCACTGGAGACAGTGCTGTCCTGCTCATCAGCTTTCCACTCGGGTTCAAACTGGAAGGGCAGAACAGACGACATGTTTATGTAGCTAATGAGTGACACTGTGGAAGTACGGCAACGCTGCTCTGTGACGTCACCGCCCAAAGTATGTTGTTTCGTCAACAACAATGGCGACCTACTAGTTAAACTAATTTTTCAAAATTTTAGAAAAACGAAAACATTAAGAGGGGTTTGGATATCAAATTACTCAAATTAACTAACTAATTAACTCAAACTAAGATTTTTCTTTAAAACTACAAGTCTTTTTGTCCGTGGTTCCCTTTAAATAATGATCACTTGTGATACCCCACACATGTGAAAAAAATGGAATGAGTTTGTTGAGCACTGCTCAATGGTGACTTTCTTTATTGATGCACTGCGGCATGTCTATCTCCATGTTTGATGCTAATCTCTTATAATGAGAATAGCGGACATCATTGAGCTGTGTTGGATATTCCATTGAGCTTGACATGTTTTTATATATTTCTTACAGTAATAACTAGAGATGAGTAAATTGTAGCCTGGCTCCTGTAGTGCGGGATGCTAGATATGTGATCGTCTTGTCACGCCATGGAGTTATTTTTCTCCCATTTGCTAAATTTACTGTTAAAGAAGAAATGTCTTGGGGTAAATTTGAGGTGGCTTCGTAGTATAAAACCTCTGCTGTCCAAGTAACACATTAGTTGATGTGCATTTCTGTGGAATTCTTGGCCACAACTTCATCATTGATGTTTGTCTCACTTTCGATTTCGGTCTCCTCGTCAGGCTTCAGTGGCCATAACCACTGGGGCTGTTTCACAATAAAATGAAATGCACACAGACAAATGAGAAGACTTCTTTCTGCAAAAACTCAATGGATCCTGTCTGACAAGAAAGGTGTGCTGATAATGCTGTAGGGGTGTGCGTGTGCGGGTGTGTGTGTGTGTGTGTGTGTGTGTGTGTGTGGGGGGGGGGGTCCATCTCTATTTCACACATGAATGCATGTCCACATCCTAGCTTGAGGAAAATGCGCTTCACTTTGACGGACTGGAAGTTGAGTTGAGACTGGCCAGAGATCAGAATCTTGATGTGATACTGCAGCCACCTTTTTCATCTTACAAAGAGCATCCGTAGTGCAAAAGAATGAAATCAAGCAGAAGGCAGCATACACATTCACCATGTGTCATGTGTTCAGTTCGTAGTCATTTAAATACACTTTAGCACAACATGATAATGGTAGACATGAATTAAATATTGATTTTTTTGGTTACATTCTTAAAATATTCGTATGTTGTGGCCATCATAACTTGTCTTAAGAGTTGTATTTTAATGACACAATTGTTTTGAGGTCCTCAGTATCAATCTGCACACAGGCGTGTTAGACTAGGTGTTGATTTCGCGGATCTGTGTCAGATGTGAGCGAGAACAGTTTACGCTGCCGTAGGCATTAAAGTGCTGACTTCATTTGCACCAATTAAATTGGCTCCACCCCTTGCTTTACAATGGTATGAAGAAGTATCTGAACCTTTGGGAATTTTTCACATTTCTGCATAAAATCCCCATCAAATGTGATCTGATCTTTGTCAAAATCACACAGATGTAAAAACAGTGTCTGCTTTAACTAAAACCACACAAAGTTTTTCATATTCTAATGAGGATAGCATGCAAACAATGACAGAAAGGGGGAAAATAAGTAAGTGAACCCTCTGCCTAAGGAGACTTAAAGAGCAATTGAAACCAATTTTAACCCAAACAATTTAAGCCAGGTGTGTGCCCAATCACTGGTGAGTGGTTTAAAGCTGGCCTGCCCACTATCAAACATACACTTGGTAAGAATTGTCTTGATTAGAAGCATTGTCTGATGTGCATCATGGCTCGGTCAAAAGAGCTGTCTGAAGACCTGCGATCAAGGATTGTTGATTTGTATAAAGCTGGGAAAGAATACAAAACCATCTCTAAATGTCTGGATGTTCATCAGTCGACAGTCAGAGAAGTTGTCGACAAATGGAGAGAGTTTGGCACAGTTGCTTCTCTCCCAAGGAGTGGCTGTCCACCAAAGATGACGCCAAGACTTCAGCGCAGAATACTCAGAGAGGTTAAAAAAAAAAAAAAAAAAACTACAGTGTGCAGAAGTTTTGGCAAAATATTTTGTGGACTGATTGAACCAAAGTTGAATTGTTCGGGAGTAACACACAATGTCATGTGTGGAGGAAAAATAGAACAGCTCACCAATATCAACACCTCATCCTCACCGTGAAGCATGATGGAAGGAGCATCATTATTTGGGGTTGTTTTGCTGCCTCAGGGCCTGGAAAACTTGCAATCATTAACCCTTTAACACCTAAGCCTATTTTGGCCGAATTTGCATGCATTTGATGTTGCCTTTATATTTCAAAGAAAAAATTGTTTACAATGGCCAAGTTGGGTCCCTTTTTTCAGGACACCTTGAACTTCATGTCCAAACTGTTGTTTTCTTCACTGACCAATTTTAATCCACATTTTGGACCCAAAAAGACAAAAAAAAAAAAAAAAATCTTTTTTCAAAATTTGTAATGTTGACGTCCCACTGACAACCAAACATGCTCGACCAACCGTTTTGAAGCTTGATCATATTTATTCAACTTGTTAGGATAAACATTCAACAGAAAAAAATAAGATTGAACAGTTTTATGTTTGACAATTCAACACAAACAGCAGGTATGGTCATAGGCGTTTTTGGCCTTTACACATACTATGGTCAAAACAGGTTATATACAGTGCAAAATAGTGAGAAAAAAAATTATATATATCATCCAACACAAAAAGGGTTTGGAGGATATCTCTTTGTGAAGTTAGGTGTTGTAACCATCACCTTATCAAAAGTATATACCTACATGCAATCAAGCTTCTCGAACACACATCTACATAAAAATTGAAAAGATTATAGTAAAGAAAAAATATATATAACATTGAAAAAAAGTATTTTAAAAAATATTGGCAAGTACTTCAGTTCAATTCAAAATTTACAGGCATGCGACCCAATATTTTTTTTTGTTTTTTTTTTGCGCACTCAATAAAGCTTGAACAGGTCACGGAACTGCGTCACACACAACGTCACACAGCCTACTCTTTCGCCGTTTGCGCGCTGCCGTCACTTCTATTTGCCGAGACGCCGACTCATGCAAAGAGAAAGACGACAAATACGGCTCATCTTCCTCCTTAAGTTAATGAAATAATGCATTGGCTTGCGCTAAATGTAGTTTTATATTCATTCTGCACGTTTCAAAGTCGCTCGCTCAAACCAACCGGCCGTTACTTGCGTCGCATGCCTCCCTTTCATTAGATGGCGCCTCGTTCGGAAATTTATTAAAAATGATCACATTCGGTTCGTCCTTCTTGACATCAGAACGGCTCTTGGGATATGTAGTCTTTTGTGCTGCTTTCGATTAGGAAAAAGGACAAGAAATGATGGAAATATGGAGATCGATACATGGTCCATGCAGCGTTTGAATGCATATTTATGAGTGCAATAAAACTATAAAACTCAAATGACATTATCTCCCATTTTTCTTGGTCGATTGACTTCAAATAAAAAGTGGTGTGGACATCAACTTCCGCACTTTCAAATGAGACCGACCAGCGGGACGTGGGTGATGTAATTACAGCGTGACGATCAGTGTTGTTAATAACGGCGTTACAATATAACGGCGTTACTAACGGCGTTATTTTTTTCAGTAATGAGTAATCTAATTAATTACTTTTCTCATCTTGGCAACGCCGTTACCGTTACTGAGGCGGGAAAGGCGTGCGTTACTATGCGTTACTAAGTTGGTTGAATAAAAAAAAAGTCTGAGAGAAACGGACTCACGGGGACGAGAGCTTAGCAGGAGTGGGGAAGACGCCGTTGCAACCGCGATGCTAGGTGGCTCCAATAATACCTGACTGCAGCCATAGCCGACAAACTACGCCCACATGACACGGTAGATATCATATTATAGAACTAGATGCAAATGACAGCCACTGCTGCATTGCCAACATGTTTTAAGGACTACATGCGTTTGTAAACAGCCGCCATCTTAAAGCAGTAGACCTCTCAGGAAGGCCCTGATGTAGAGATCCTTCCTAGCGAACCTAAGTAATTTTTTTTTAATCTAAAATGCTCCTAAATCGGCAAAATCTTAACTTAAATCTATCTTTAAATGATGAAACAGTTTTAAAACTTACACATGTTTAAAGTAGACAGAAGGGAACTAATGCAATAACGGGAGAAATTTTAACAACTTTAACGATTGATTCACAACTTTAAATGACTTCCACACATAGCAAAGGTTACTAGCTAGTTATCGCAATACCCTTGTGTCTAGTTAAGCGGAGGGTAAAGAATTGGGTTAGGGCCAATTGTCCCCCAAACCCTTTAAGCTTCACATTGTGTGACCTGTGTTTTTTTTTTTTTTTTTTTTGAGAAAAAAAAAAAATATATATATATATCACTAGTTACTTTGCCAAGTAACTAATTACTCTTACATTCAGGTAACTGAGTTACTAACGCAATTACTTTTTGGGAGAAGTAATTTGTAACTGTAATTAATTACTTTTTTAAAGTAAAATTAACAACACTGGTGACGATATGCGTAAACGTGTCGCTGCCGACACGTTCGGTGTTAAAGAGTTAATGGAAGAATGAATTCAAAAGTTTGTCAGGATGTTTTGCAGGAAAACCTGAGGCCGTCTGTCTGACAGTTGAAGCTAAAAAGAGGATGGATGCTGCAACAAGACAATGATCCAAAACACAGAAGTAAATCAACTTCAGAATGGTTTCAGAAGAACAAAATACATGTTCTGAAGTGGCCAAGTCAAAGTCCAGACTCACACCCCATTGAGATTCTGTAGCATGACCTAAAGACAGCGATTCATGCCAGACATCCCAGGAATCTGACAGAACTACAGCAGTTTTGTAGAGAAGAATTGGTCAAGATTAGTCCTGATCGATGTGCCAGACTGATCTGCAGCTACAGGAAGCGTCTGCATGAAGTTATTGCTGCCAAAGGGGGGGGCCACAAAATATTAAATGTGACTGCTCACTTACTTGTTTTTCCCCCTTCTGTCATTGTTTGCATACTTTCTCATTAAAATATAAAAACCAATAAATGTTTGGGTGGTTTTATTTAAAGCAGACACTGTATTTTCATCGGTGTGATTCTGACAAAGATCAGATCACATTTGATGGTGATTTAATGCAGAAATGTGAGAAATTCCAAAAGGTTCAGATACTTTTTCATACCACTGTATATGTGGCCTACTCACATCTTGCATCTCTGTCTACGCACCTCATGTATCTTTGAGTTTTGAGGTGGGTTTTAAAAATGTCTGCTTGTATGATATGCATCAGGAGGTCTTTCCATATTTTCGTACCAGGAATAGAAAAATTATGATCTCCTTTAAGCTGTTGCTTGGGGACTTTCCGGAGCAGCTAATCAGCTGACCTGAGGGATCAGGCAGTGGCATTGGGAGTCACAAACTGCCAGACAAGGCGAGGCCATTTCGGGCTTTAAAGACAAAAGGCAGAATAAGGTACAGGCTAGAGCTGGGAATCTTTGGGCACCTAACGATTCGATTACGATTCAGAGGCTCCGATTCGATTATAAAACGATTATTGATGCACCCCCCTCCTTTTTTTTTCTTTTTCTTTTTTTTTTATGTTTTGTACATTAGTTCCAAAATTGTTCAAAAATACTCTCAGGCTAAACCACACTACTATTTCAGTATCAAGTTAACATATAGCAGTAAACAAATATACAAAAATAACATTAAAAAAATCCTCCAGTCCCCATTCTGTATCAGCAGCTTTAAACTACATTCAATTAATTTAATGTTGTGAATCAACAGTTAAATTTGTTAAAATTGCTCCCGTTATTCCATAATTTCCCTTTTGTCTACTTTCGACATGTGAAAGTTTTAAAACTATTTTAAGTCAATATTTTACCGATTTAGGAGTATTTTAGATAAAAAGTTAATTAGGTTTGCTTGGAAGGTTTGCTACAACAGCCTTACAGGGAAGTGTACTGCTTTAAGATGGCAGCCGTTTACTAACGGTTGCATCTAGCTTTATGTAGATGTACTGCTAACACTACCAAATCTATATTGCATCTAGTCCTATATAAATTATATCCACCGTAACATTATATGGATGTACTTTGTAGCAGCTTTTCGGCAGTAGTCAGGTATGTTGTTGTATTTTTTTTTATCTCGTTGCATGAGTTGAGCTAGAGCCGTGAGTTGAGCATTGGCATTACCCGAGGGGCCGGGTAATGAGAAGCGTGATGTTTAGCTACTCTCGCTCCGTTCCGTCCCGAAGACCGCGTGGCGCGCTGAGTGTTGTGTACTTCCGCTTTACTTCACATATTTCAATAATCGGAATTTGGATGTTTGTGAATCGTTCTCGAATCTTCCACGGCCGAATCGCGAATAATCTAAGAATCGGAAATTTTGCACACTTCTAGTACAGGCAGGCATTGAGGAGGCTAGAACAGACATTATGAGCTCCCTCTCATGTGTTCCAATTAAGAGACAAACAGAGCATTATAAGCTAACTGGAGTAATTGAAGAGAGGAGAAATTTTAACAACTTTAACGATTGATTCACAACTTTAAATGACTTCCACACATAGCAAAGGTTACTAGCTAGTTATCGCAATACCCTTGTGTCTAGTTAAGCGGAGGGTAAAGAATTGGGTTAGGGCCAATTGTCCCCCAAACCCTTTAAGCTTCACATTGTGTGACCTGTGTTTTTTTTTTTTTTTTTTTTGAGAAAAAAAAAATATATATATATATATCACTAGTTACTTTGCCAAGTAACTAATTACTCTTACATTCAGGTAACTGAGTTACTAACGCAATTACTTTTTGGGAGAAGTAATTTGTAACTGTAATTAATTACTTTTTTAAAGTAAAATTAACAACACTGGTGACGATATGCGTAAACGTGTCGCTGCCGACACGTTCGGTGTTAAAGAGTTAATGGAAGAATGAATTCAAAAGTTTGTCAGGATGTTTTGCAGGAAAACCTGAGGCCGTCTGTCTGACAGTTGAAGCTAAAAAGAGGATGGATGCTGCAACAAGACAATGATCCAAAACACAGAAGTAAATCAACTTCAGAATGGTTTCAGAAGAACAAAATACATGTTCTGAAGTGGCCAAGTCAAAGTCCAGACTCACACCCCATTGAGATTCTGTAGCATGACCTAAAGACAGCGATTCATGCCAGACATCCCAGGAATCTGACAGAACTACAGCAGTTTTGTAGAGAAGAATTGGTCAAGATTAGTCCTGATCGATGTGCCAGACTGATCTGCAGCTACAGGAAGCGTCTGCATGAAGTTATTGCTGCCAAAGGGGGGGGCCACAAAATATTAAATGTGACTGCTCACTTACTTGTTTTTCCCCCTTCTGTCATTGTTTGCATACTTTCTCATTAAAATATAAAAACCAATAAATGTTTGGGTGGTTTTATTTAAAGCAGACACTGTATTTTCATCGGTGTGATTCTGACAAAGATCAGATCACATTTGATGGTGATTTAATGCAGAAATGTGAGAAATTCCAAAAGGTTCAGATACTTTTTCATACCACTGTATATGTGGCCTACTCACATCTTGCATCTCTGTCTACGCACCTCATGTATCTTTGAGTTTTGAGGTGGGTTTTAAAAATGTCTGCTTGTATGATATGCATCAGGAGGTCTTTCCATATTTTCGTACCAGGAATAGAAAAATTATGATCTCCTTTAAGCTGTTGCTTGGGGACTTTCCGGAGCAGCTAATCAGCTGACCTGAGGGATCAGGCAGTGGCATTGGGAGTCACAAACTGCCAGACAAGGCGAGGCCATTTCGGGCTTTAAAGACAAAAGGCAGAATAAGGTACAGGCTAGAGCTGGGAATCTTTGGGCACCTAACGATTCGATTACGATTCAGAGGCTCCGATTCGATTATAAAACGATTATTGATGCACCCCCCTCCTTTTTTTTTCTTTTTCTTTTTTTTTTATGTTTTGTACATTAGTTCCAAAATTGTTCAAAAATACTCTCAGGCTAAACCACACTACTATTTCAGTATCAAGTTAACATATAGCAGTAAACAAATATACAAAAATAACATTAAAAAAATCCTCCAGTCCCCATTCTGTATCAGCAGCTTTAAACTACATTCAATTAATTTAATGTTGTGAATCAACAGTTAAATTTGTTAAAATTGCTCCCGTTATTCCATAATTTCCCTTTTGTCTACTTTCGACATGTGAAAGTTTTAAAACTATTTTAAGTCAATATTTTACCGATTTAGGAGTATTTTAGATAAAAAGTTAATTAGGTTTGCTTGGAAGGTTTGCTACAACAGCCTTACAGGGAAGTGTACTGCTTTAAGATGGCAGCCGTTTACTAACGGTTGCATCTAGCTTTATGTAGATGTACTGCTAACACTACCAAATCTATATTGCATCTAGTCCTATATAAATTATATCCACCGTAACATTATATGGATGTACTTTGTAGCAGCTTTTCGGCAGTAGTCAGGTATGTTGTTGTATTTTTTTTTATCTCGTTGCATGAGTTGAGCTAGAGCCGTGAGTTGAGCATTGGCATTACCCGAGGGGCCGGGTAATGAGAAGCGTGATGTTTAGCTACTCTCGCTCCGTTCCGTCCCGAAGACCGCGTGGCGCGCTGAGTGTTGTGTACTTCCGCTTTACTTCACATATTTCAATAATCGGAATTTGGATGTTTGTGAATCGTTCTCGAATCTTCCACGGCCGAATCGCGAATAATCTAAGAATCGGAAATTTTGCACACTTCTAGTACAGGCAGGCATTGAGGAGGCTAGAACAGACATTATGAGCTCCCTCTCATGTGTTCCAATTAAGAGACAAACAGAGCATTATAAGCTAACTGGAGTAATTGAAGAGAGGACTAACTGAATCCGAAATAAAGTTAAAATGTGACGAGGGCATGGTTTATTGTTTAAAAGTGCCATGAGGAGCAGAAAAGTCTTCACAGTTGCAAGCTGCCTGAGGTGAAAAAAATAAACTGGACTTGAAAAATAATTTCAGTTACACTTTATTTGAATTCTTGTAATGACACTGTCAAAGTCTGTCTTATTCATGACATGACACCTGTCTTGAATATATATGATGTCATTATGTTTCATTTAGTAAATTCTGTCAGTTTTGATGCAATGTTGACATTGTTTCAAATGTCTTTCGGGGAGGGTTACAGTTAGGGTATAGGGTTATGACACTTAATGACATCTGTCATAAGCATTCATTCATATTAATGACAGGCTTCATGTAACGATTATGACAGTCATAAGGAGCATTCAAATAAATCGTTACCGGCAAATTTGACATTAAGGGAGCCTAAACTATTAATGAATCCATCTGCTTTTTTCCATTGTCGTTTGCTTTTCTCCCTACTTGGCTGTCTTTTGGACTTTGTGAAAGCTGCTGTTTAGATATTGTTTGCAATCTCAGTGTTACACTTCCAACTCAGTTCCAGGGGAAAGGAAAAGCAATTCCATGCTTGAGCCACAAGTGAATCCGTCTCTGTCAGTTCCGCTGCTTGATGCCCTCAAATCACATTCCTCCTTCCTTCCACTTTCCCATCTGCACCGCTGTTCTGTGATGTGGGAGCGGAAGAGCTTCGGCAGGGAAGCAAAATGGGGAGGATGTGCTTTACATGCACCCTCTCCCTACCATCCTCCTTGGTGTCATTCACTTCTGTTCCCTGGCGCTTGCAATTTGCTGCTGGGTAAAAGACCTCTGTACTTAACGCAACAGTAGTCACAGCATGCAGTAATATTACACCTCTCTATCATGCTAACTGTGATAACTTCATTATAATACAGCGTTCTTCAAATGTTTGTATTATCACTATTACATTGGGGCAAATAAGTCAACCACCAATTGTGCAAGTTCTCCTACTTGAAAAGATTAGAGAGGCCTGTAATTGTCAACATGGGTAAACCTCAACCATAAGAGACAGAATGAGGGGAAAAAAAAAAAAAAAAAAACGAAAATCATATTGTTTGATTTTTAAAGAAATTATTTCCAAATTAGAGTGGAAAATAAGTATTTGGTCACCTAAAAACAAGCAAGATTTCTGGTTGTCAAAGAGGTATAACTTCTAACGAGGTCTAACGAGGCTCCACTCGTTACCTGTATTAATGGCACCTGTTTTAACTCATTATCCGTATAAAAGACACCTGTCCACAATCTCAGTCAGTCACGCTCCAAACTCCACTATGGCCAAGACCAAAGAGCTGTCGAAGGACACCAGAGACAAAATTGTAGACCTGCACCAGGCTGGGAAGACTGAATCTGCAATAGGTAAAACGCTTGGTGTAAAGAAATCAGCGGTGGGAGCAATTATTAGAAAATGGAAGATATACAAGACCACTGATAATCTCTCTCGATCTGGGGCTCCATGCAAGATCTCACCCCGTGGTGTCAAAATGATAACAAGACCTGTGAGCAAAAATTCCAAAACCACAGGGAGGGACCTAGTGAATGACCTACAGAGAGCTGGGACCACAGTAAAAAAGGCTACTATCAGTAACACAATGAGCTGCCCTGGACTCAAATCCTGCACTGCCAGACGTGTCCCCCTGCTGAAGAAAGTACACGTCCAGGCCCGTCTGCGGTTCTCTAGAGAGCATTTGGATGATCCAGAAGAGGACTGGGAGAATGTGTTATGGTCAGATGAAACCAAGATAGAACTTTTTGGTAGAAACACAGGTCCTCGGGTTTGGAGGAGAAAGAATACTGAATTGTATCCGAAGAACACCATACCCACTGTGAAGCATGGGGGTGGAAGCATCATGCTTTGGGGCTGTTTTTCTGCAAAGGGACCAGGACGATTGTTCTGTGTAAAGGAAAGAATGAATGGGGCCATGTATCGAGAGATTTTGAGTGACAATCTCCTTCCGTCAGCAAGGGCATTGAGGATGAGATGTGGCTGGCTCTTTCAGCATGACAATGATCCCAAACACATAGCCAGGGCAACAAAAGAGTGGCTTCCTAAGAAGCATTTCAAGGTCCTGGAGTGGCCTAGCCAGTCTCCAGATCTCAATCCCATAGAAAATCTGTGGAGGGAGTTGAAAGTTCGTGTTGCCCAACGACCGCCCCAAAACATCACTGCTCTAGAGGAGATCTGCATGGAGGAATGGGCCAAAATACCAGCTACAGTGTGTGAAAAGCTTGTGAAGAGTTACAGAAAACGTTTGGCCTCCGTTATTGCCAACAAAGGGTACATAAAAAAGTACTGAGATCAACTTTTAGTATTGACCAAATACTTATTTTCCACCATGATTTGCAAATAAATTCTTTAAAAATCAGACAATGTGATTTTCTGTTTTTTTCCCCCACATTCTGTCTCTCATGGTTGAGGTTTACCCATGTTGACAATTACAGGCCTCTCTAATATTTTCAAGTGAGAGAACTTGAAACAATTAGTGGTTGACTAAATACTTATTTTCCCCACTGTATGTTCATTCTTTCACTTTTCGTACAGCTTATCAAGCCCGGGAGTTACACCAGACACAACACGCTTCCATGTGGCATATGCATCTCTTGACACGTCAAGAACACATGCATACTTTGCCCACCGGATCTGGCCACCATGGTGACACGCTGTGCTTTTGAGAGATTATCGACAATTCATGCAAAATTTACCGCGAGACATTAGAGGAGTCTCTGAACGCTGGTGCAGCAACACAACGGAGACACAATGCAAACATGCGCTGTATAACTACATACACACATTAATTATAATGGCCGCAAAATGGGTCCACTAGCGAATGGCATTCATATCAGAGCCATGACGCACGCTGTGTAATTTCATGAGGGTCGCCTTGGTGAAGAGCCTATTCGAGCCAACAATGGGCAGGAACTAGTCATCATCCAATCGCAGTGCATAGACTGTAAAGAAAAACAAACTTTACCGCTGACAAACATATGGAGAGTTTGGAGTGTACAATCAGCCTACCATGCATGGTTTTGGGATGTGAGAGGAGACTGGAGCACCCTAAGAAAACCCATGCAGGCACAGGGATAACAATACTAACTCCAACCCGGATCCAACCCTTGATCTCAGAACTATGGCTATGTTTACATGAGCAGGATTTCCTTAATCCGATCAGTTTTTGGCTTAAAATTATGATCGGAAGCACTGTTTTCATAGACACCAAAAATATTAATCCAATTAGGATGTTCATGCATCACACTTTCGGTCAAAACAAAGTTTTTTGAACTGTGCCGATTAACCAAATATACAGGAAATGGTAGTAGAAGAAGAAGAATCCATACTGACTTCTGTGTCAGTAAAACATCACTCCCTCTATTTCTACATTAAACATTAGCATTATTACGTGTATTTCACTTTTTCCATTTTTCTACCAACAAGTCTTTCAACAATTTTAAGATCCTTTAAAATCTCCAACAATGTGTTCATCTCAGGTACAAACCAGTTTAGTCTTGTGCCTAACCTGTCTTCTACTCACTCTGCTTCCACTACCTTCCAGAAATAACAGAAAGGCATATACTGACGGAAAGACGGTTTGTTCTGAAAGTTTGGAATAAAATGTTTTCATGCGCACCAATCGGATTATCAATCGATATATACCACCCCTTTCATTCGGGTTGGACCGGATCGGGTTAGGATATTGCAAATGGGGTGTGCATACCCGACATTGAAATGATTTTGAATCAACATTCCGCTGTCAATCTTATATTGTTGAATCAATGTTGACACCCAATGTTGATTTGTCATCACTTTTGCACCCTCGATTAATGTTGTTCCAACTTTGAAATCCTTACAAAACCTAAACATTACCGTATTGGCCAAAATATAAGACAGCGTTTTTTGCATTGAAATAACACTGAAAAAGAGGGGGTCGTCTTATATTCGCGGTCTAGACATTATACCCATTCACGACGCTAGATGGCGCCAGATATCATTGAAGCGATGTTCTGTCATGATAGATCTCAGCTACTCTCCCCATTCATGATGCTAGATGGCGCCAGATATCATTGAAGCGATGTTCTGTCATGACAGATCTCAGCTACTCTTTTTAGTTTAACCAGTTTGCATTATTTTATTGCAATGTTTTTCCTTATTCAGATTTGTTTCAAGACTACAGTTACAGTTAGACTTCATTTTGATTGTTAATGCAGTTATTGCAATGTTGTTGTTTTATCACAATAGATTGGTTTATTTACATTTCAAAAACCAGAAGCCATTCATTTACAAATGTGATTGCACTTTAGTTTACATATTTAAATGTTCAGATATTAAGATTTGAATGAGGTAAACGCGCTTGCTTTTTCACACATGCTTTTTCTCTCAAATATATTATTATAATCATTTGTTTCGGATGTACTGTAATTATTTTCTGTATAAAAATTAATTTGGTGTTCAAAAAATTTTTTTTCAAACTTGAGTCTTGAAAAAGAGGGGGTCGTCTTATAATCAGGGCCGTCTTATATTCAGGCCAATACGGTATTTCGATTAATAACATTGGAACAACGCTGAATCAGTGTTATGTTTTCCTTCATTTTCAACCATGATTGTTATGTACTTCCTTAATCTAAGTACGCCAGGCCGAGACTTGAATGGAACAACACTTCTTTATTCAGCGAGCTTCTCAGCATATGTGCCACCGACACATCACAGAGATTCCTTTTATACTGTAATACCCCACCCACAGGAAGTGCACACTATGGCAACAGCAGTGTGACATAAATATGTTACAATGATGCTATTAATGCTTTCAAATATGCCCATATTTAGAGGTCCTGCTTTATTTACAGACTGAAGAAACAGCTAGACTGACTAATAAAATATTATACATGAACGAGAAAAAAACTGAAATAATTTAACAATGAATAAAAAAAATAAAAACTAGACTAGATTTCAAAATTATTTTTAATTGAATCGCAACAATTCCTGCAAACTTTGCCACCAACGCGGTCTGGGACATAACGTAGCAACTTCTGCACAACAGCAGCAAATGCATTTGTGATGCAGCCATTCCTATCTGCCTTTTCAGTGAATCTGAAAAATACAAACAAACGGCATTCATTGTTAATTCATATCAAGGAATTCAAGCAGGTGTCATGGGTTAGTTTAACATACTTTAGTATTTTGTGGTGAAGTGAGTTTCTCAACCAATCCCAATCCAAATTAGGGCTACATATGGGAATGGAGTTAGCTAGTTAGTTAGCTACGATGGAAAAATGACTGCACTGTCTTTGTGTTCAATAAATTCATCTATATAAGGCTCGATTGTGTCATATTTAGTGTTTTTAGCGCTTTAATTGGAAAGAGAATTATGTTTGCCTCAACTAAGCTCTACTTAGCTAACATCCAGGCTGATCCAGGCTAAGTAGGTCTTTGCTTGTATGCCAATCACAGCAAATGCACTGTTTCTTACTATTTTGGCAACTTTGTCACGTTGTGTCAGGCAAACCATTTTATGTGCAACTTTGATGACAAACGTGGATTATTCTACCGTATGAGATCATTGCTGATAAAGGCTCTGAAGAAAAGCAACAGGCCTTTAAAATGATCATCCTTAAATGAGGCGTTTCCAGTAGAGTTTATTTGAGGTGATGTGCTGTCTTCCCTCTTAACCACGAACACAACAATTTTTTTTTACCATAACTCCTGCTCATCTATAATTCGATGACTTTTCAATCATATTTCCCGGTCAATCAAAAATCAACTATTTGTCAACATTATTTCATCACCTATAAAACAACGTTAACCCAACAATCACCTGACACACCATAGAACTATGTTGTTTCAACGTCACTGTCTGGTGTCATTTGTATTTGCATTGTTTACTGTCGAAAATTTCAATGTCAACCAGCATGATGATTTTGATTGAAAATCAATGTTTATTCAACCAGTCTGCTATCTGGGTATGAAGCATTTTTATTTCGATCAGGCTTTTAATCCGAGTAAATTGTCCATGTAAACTTAGTCTGAGAGACAGATGTACTACCCACTCAGCCACAGTGCCGCCCTATGTTCCAAATCCAAATTGCTTTTCCATTAAATAATAATAAAAAAACAAAAGAGAATATTTTCAGATACTATTGCAAGGTGGCAAGCCTGTCATATATAAAAAAAATACTTCCTACTTATAATCTGGCCAGTAGTTAGTAATCATTTGAGGCTTAATTGTTGATTGTTCATTGAGCAATCTGGTCTAACAACTGAATTACATGAGTGCCCCATCATCATTTATCATTCAGTCAAATTATCAACATGAGTGCTTAGTTCTGAGTACAAATGATCAGGACTTAAATTTTTCAATCAGTTTTAATTCATTTAAGAAATGAGGTCGGAGTTTGGCATCATAATGATGTGAACACTCACTTTATCTTTTGCAACAATTTTAATTAGAAACTAGTCTCTGGCAGAAGATGTGAGTTTGTTGCCAATTAACACGATGGGCACATCAGTCTGACTCGCTGTACAGCTTTAAACTTGACATTTAGAAGGTTTTTTTTGTTTTGTTTTTTGGCCCAGACACCACACCTCATCATCTCTACTTCTTTTTGCTCAAGGGCCTAAAAATGGTTGTTTTTGCCTTTGTGAAAAACAGTGACACATCATTTTTGAAAATGATGAAGCCCACACAAGATGATTGATCGAGGCATGTTAGATGGGAAAATAACGTTCTGGACCGTTAATTTTACCGAGTCAAGGAAGCAGCCTCAGACTGTCAACACAGGAAATGAGTCGGATTTATCTCGAGCTTGGTGTCCTAGCATTCTCCTGCTGGTTGCATTTCGAGCGACCATAGTAATTGCTTTCACTGGTGGAGCTGCAGTACACTGAGCACACAATTTGATACTTCATAAGAAATAATCATGTAGACAGTTGACGTTAGGTTGTTGTGCAAGGAACATGGCAATGTTAAAAAGACAACGTGATATAGGTAGTTTTCTTTATATTGATACCAGACACATCATTTTGCCCCAGCAGAAAGCTTCTGTGAGACTGTACAGCGACAGGGACAAAGGCCATCACAATAATGGGACACCCATGCAGATTTAGACATTTAAGTTCCCAACGGGAGACTGCGGCAGGTGTCACAAGGTAAGCACCGCCACATGACTCACGTGTGCGTGTGTATTCAGGGTAAAAAAAAGGTTATCAGTATATATGCTGCCATAATGACCCGGCAACGGCCTTGTAAGCATGGGGAAACAGTGTAAATCACAACAGCAAACAACATAGAAACCTTGTTATCCACAAACCTGTACTGCGCACCCGTGGGAACTCAAGGTCACAATTTTTTCTTATTTGCTTCCACAAACAACACCGTTGCTGCATATTATTCATCTGCCACAGGTTTATTATACTGTCCCTACTGTATAAAAGGAAATAATTTGGTGCGCAGCTGGTGCAGGAAAAAAATATAGATTAAAAGCTTTAGAATTTCTACTTGGATATTTCTGATCTTCATCATTCTAACTGCCAGATCAGTTTGAAATTCCATATAGGTGCAGGTGGTACAGTACATATCTGAAATACAAAACTCATTCAGCGCTTAATTGATCCTGGGTGAGAAAAAGCAAGCACACATTTATATTACAGCTTTCCTGCACTAAGTGATTTGCACAGCTTTTTGTTTTCATCAATGGTAAAGATGAATTGTTTGTGTGCTGTTTATAGTCGATCATTTTTCTCCATGAATAACAGGAATTCTGCATAGGATTAGAAAACCAAATGGCGATTCTGACCCATTGTCTCTTATGTGTCTTTGCATAGAACGTGAGTGTGAAAATATTACATTTTTTTCACAGTGGCTTTGGTACGTTTCTCTGCTCAGACTTGAAATTCTCAAAACTATGTGTTCAATCCTCACACCATTATATCACTAGTGCACATCAAAAAACAATTTCTCATTTCTTTGAGCAAATTGCAGATGTTTTCGTGCATCCATGCAAGGCCGGCCCAGCCTATACGCAGACTACGCAGCTGCTTAGAGCCACCACTAGGGGGCCCCTAATCTGAAAACCGCATTTTATCCGTTGTTAATACAGCATCGTGAATAATGTGGCCCGCATTGCCGTTAATCAATGCAAAAATCAATTTTCTTGTCATTACAATCTGGCAACCTGGGGAGTGACGTTGAACTTGCTTTGCAATGATTGGTGCTCAAACTTGCTTGGAAAATAGATGCACGAATACGTCGAAGAGAATTTATCCTTTGGAGCAGAGAAACGAAAAAAGAAAATTAGGGCTGTCAAAATTATCGCGTTAACGCGCGGTAATTAATTTTTTAAAATTAATCACGTTAAAATATTTGACGCATTTAACGCACATGTCCCGCTCAGACAGTATTCTGCCTTTTGGTAAGTTTTACAGCAAGGTTTTTATTGCTGTCTAACAGCGAACTCTTGTGGTCGCTTTGCGACATGGTTTATTGCTTTCTTGCCAGTTCAATATGGCTGCACGACATCTCGGGCTGACGCCTACGTTGTAATGTTGTGCTCATATGATCCTTGGACAAGATTTGTCTGTAAGTATGGTTGTTGTAAAGAATGTACATATTATGTTAGTAAACGAAATGTTACATTTTTTGTATGAGACGTTTTTTGTTTATGTTTACTGAACCTGTATAGCGTGCTAAGCTAACGTTGTTGCTAATGCAATGCTTGTGTACTTTTTTTTTTGTAGTTTCACTACGGTCTAAAGAGGACAGTGGTTTGAGGCCATTTTATTAATAAATCAGATGAAAAAGGAAGAAGTCTGATTATTAAGGCGTCGTTCACGAGCTGTCTAGCTTTGGAAAAAGTAGACGCTTCGGAGTGAAGACAGCATAGACAGATTTAAATGACAGTAGAGTGAAATGCCCACTACAGTCCTTATGTACCATATGTTGAATGTATATATCCATCTTGTGTCTTATCTTTCCATTCCAACAAATTATTTTACAGAATACATATATATAATTTACAGAAAAATATGGCATATTTTATAAATGGTTTGAATTGCGATTAATTGCGATTAATTACAATTAATTAATTTTTAAGCTGTAATTAACTCGATTAAAAATTTTAATCGTTTGACAGCCCTAAAGAAAATCAGAGAAAGGAAACAACAGTATCAAGGTAATAGAGCATGCTTATGAAGTTGTTGTTGTGCAAGACACTCTGACTTGAGCGTTGTTGTCAGATGAGCTTGTCAATATGTCTGGTAATTGTCATTTGCCGCAGGGCGAAGGCCCGGAGCGAGTTGTGACCTGTCGGCAACGGCAAATGTATGGCTCCCGCTAATTATTGTAAAATGATTTGGACTGGTGAGCGTAGATACAGGCTACGTCTACACTAGGATGGATAATAGCCTTAAACGTATAATTACTTGGACTTTACCACATGTCGGCTACACTAATATGCCTATTACCCGGATTAGTTGTTAGACGGCTAATGTAGGCGGGTAATGTTACCCGCGCCTACGCGCCGCCGAATATGGACTGCTTTCATTGTACAACATTCGAATACTCGGCAAGGGACGTGATGTCGTCGCTGTTTTTAGTGCGGCATGACAGCATCATAAACAATGGAGGCGGACGATCACGACGTGACATTGCTGCTCTTTTCTTTTCCACACATTTTTCTTGAACCTTCAAACTACGTCTCAATAATATGCTTCAATTCAGTGCCCATTTGGGGTCCTCCCATCGCGAATGAGGTGGTGGAGATGAGCGTTCTTTACAGAGCTCGTCTCCCGAGTTGTCTCCGATCAGCCAGCTGCGAGGCTGGCCCCTCCCAACTCAATGCCGACCAAAAATGAGTTCTGTATATAAAAATGCGTTGAGGAAAATTAAACCCCGAAAAGTGACCTGCATGGTACCCCCAGTCACAGAGGTGCGCGATCAGTTTTTTTCCAAGTCATTTCTGCCTGTCAAAACGGTCGCCACTTCCAGGATCGCTACTTTTATGCACAAGTTTACAGGAAATACACGCAGCGCCACACTATATGCTTCTATTTGTTATTTTCCAAGCGGCGAGAGCGCAACTGAGCATCGACTGTAAGATCCCAAGTAATGATGTCAGGCTTACGTTGTTTTATAAAGATGTATTTCTATCACGACTCGGTGCCTGCTTGTAAAAGTGCTCTCCCTTCACTCTCGCTCCTGTGTGATGCGTTCAGCTGCGATCACGAAAAAAACAGTGATCACAAAATAATGATAGTATGTGTAGTGATTTCGAAATTTGCCGCGGGCAAGTAATGAGTTTCCGGTTCAGAGGTAAACTGCGCGGGTGATGACGTAACACATTAGGCTTCTCCTTTCTACGCATGCGTAGTTTGCGCAAATGGAGGCGTACCTTGCAGAAGCGTGGGGGCATTAAATGCACCTTAAACGAAGTGTAGAACGGTACAAAAATAGTCGGCGAAATACCCTGGAGAAAATTATCTGTCCTAGTGTAGACGTAGCCGATCATTTCATTTATTCTCAAGTAGTATGCCATGTACCGTATCAGCCTACGATGAATCGACTTAATTAGTTGTGCACTCCCCACAGTACACGTTTTTGTTGACAAATATTTTCCTGGGCTGAATTTTGTTCCATGCAATCATATTTTGTACTTTGGCTGATTCAAATGAGCTTTTAAGAAGTATCTTGGAATTGGAGGTGGAATACCGTCCTCTCCACAAGGGGATTTTCCCAAATGTACAATTCAAGGTAATGCTTGGAAATGTCGTGTACATAGTTATGTGATCAAGAATCAAGAAAGATGCACATAAGGTTACAATTTTAATACATTTTTACAAAAATATGGGCCCCTTGGCATTATTTTGCTTAGGGCCCCCAAACGGCCTCGGCCGGCCCTGCATCTATGCAAATGATTTGTACAATTCTCTAATGTTTCCTACATTATCGGTGCATCTGTCATGATGGTCGAAATAAATTATCATAGGGCTTTATTTAAGAGCTTCACCACCCACAACATTTAGTCTTTAGTTCATTGCATAAGTACAGTAGTTACATGCGAATTGGATTAACATTTTGCCAGAATATGTGTGCTTATTTCTAAGCATTTTCGTTACTTATTTTACAGAACTTATTTTAACCTGCCAAAATTTGTAATAGTTTGGGACAATGTGAGTTTCCACCATGCCAACATAATCAGGGAATGATATGAAACCCACAACAGAATAGTAATGGAGTTCCTCTTCACCATACTTACCATTCCTCAATCCCATAGAAGAATTTTTCTCCACATGGAGATGGCAAGTATTTGTTCGCCAGCCTCACACTCAGATGATTCTCCTGGATGCCATGAATGGAGCATGCAGTGACATCACAGCAGATGCCTGCAGAGGCTGGATAAGGCATTCAAGAAAACTCTTTCCATGCTGTATAGCAAGAGAGGACATCCATTGTAATGTGGATGAAAATTTGTGGCCCAACAGAGAGGAACGTCGAGATGTGTAGAAAGAATGGGGGAAAAAATCCCAACAGCTCTCGAAGTTTAGTTGTGCTGATTGGCATATGTTCATATTTCTAATTTTGCTTTTGTTTTTTTTCTTTGTGCTACTCAGTGATGTCTTTTGCTCTCTGTATTGCAATGACATGGTCTGTCAAGACATTGTAAAAACCATACAAGTTTAACTGAATCTCATCCAGTCCCTTGCAATCAATCTCCCACACACATAGGTGTAACTTGCAATTTTCATCAAAACTTACGTAAACCATGTACAGCATCAAAGCCATCCACCAGAGTAATTGTTATATTGACAGCATGACAAAGCAATTTGACTGTCTTGTCTGCACACAATAAAAAAAGGACTTGTCCATAGACTTCATAATACTTGACACATCAGCTCCTTCATTCACTGCGCCACGCCTGCCCGTAGGGGGCTGTGTGACTCCGCTCCATTTATCAGAAGTCGGTGGCAGTGAAACAATCACAGATGCTTTTGAGCACAAAGCCGGATTTGCATTTAAAAATATGAACGCTGGACCGCATACTAACAAGAAGGATTGTCTCAGGAGTTATTTTTTCGAGGATTCAAGGTAATTATTATATTTTTCATACCATGCATGCATTTTGAAACGTTGTGAAAAAAATCAAAGGGAGAAATTAGCTGCTCCGACATTGGCATTATATTTCACAATATTTACGTAAAATAACTGCCAACTGCTTGGTTTTTGCTTTTAACCAAGAATTGAGACTGTTTTACGTCCATATCTATTAAGAATTCAGTAATTTAAGCATTTGTTCACACAAATTGTCACCAGTAAAGCTCTGTTTACATCAGGCGGCTGCTAGCTACATTCACTAACAGAATTGCATTGTACCTCGACATAACTAACTGCATGTTTTTTTGCTTTTAACCAAAAATTGAGACTGTTTTACTTCCATATCTATTAAGAATTCAGTAATTTAAGCATTTGTTCACACGAATTGTCACCGGAAAAGCTCTGTTTACATCAGGCGGCTGCTTGCTACATTCACCAACAGAATAGCATTGTACTTTGACATATTTACGTAAAATAAACGCTAACTGCACGTTTTTGCTTTTTTTTTTTTTTTTTGTGCTTTTTATCAAGAATTGAGACTGTTTTACGTCACAAGAATTTTCAAAGGAAAAAGCTCTTTGTCTTTGTTTCCACTCAGTCAGCTTTGACAGCCACGCCAGCAATGCAGGCTACTACGCCAGCCTTGAGCTCCCAGCGGGTACCTGGTCCTACACCAACCCCTACACCGACAGCAACAAGCAGATCTTTGTCTACTTTGACCCCGTGCACCTTTGGAAGAACATCTACAGCAGCTTTCCCAACAACAGCTGTATGGTGCTGCCCAGGTGTCCTGGGGCTGAAGTAAGTGGCCAGCATTATTCACTTTATAAAAAAGATGAATCAAAACACCTATCTTTCTAAAATAAACATGTTTTTTAGGAGCCTGAGAGGATTAGGACGGCCCAATTCTCAAGCCTTAAGGTGCTGGCCAGGTGGGAGAACTACAAGTCCGTCAAGGCTGGCTACAAGTTGACCCAGAAGGTGCTGGCGCGCAGAGCGTCGGGCTCATTATGGCGGTCGTCAACGCCAATGCGGTCGACGGGCTGAGGCTCCTCACCATGACCACGGGCATGGAGGAACAAAGGGACACGGAGATGGGCCGGGCAGTCCTCAAGCGGCCATCTGTCCCCATGGCCCACATGGCGTCTGTCGGTATGTCGCAGTGGGACTCCCTGATGTGCAGGAAGCACAAGAGCACCAGCTGGATTTCATGGCGGTCCCTCTTCAACTGTTTTGGTACGAACTTCTCCAAGGGTGTGACTTCAGAAGCGAGGAAGAACAAGGCCTTGGAGTAGCCGACCAGCAGGAAAAGGAGCAGGAGTCGAGGTAGGCAGAAAGGAGACGGTGAGGAACAAGTCGAGGAAGCTGACCAGAAAACGTGAGGCATAGAAAGAGGCTATGTGACTGTTGAAAGACGAGTCTCACATCCTGGTAACACCACAACGATTATTTGTACTGCCTGAATTATAGGACTATCTCATAAGCATTTTATGTTTATGTTTAGATTTCATACTTGCAGGTCACTTTGAGATTTTAACTTATCCTGCACACTGTAAAAGGAGATGCTCCACAATTTCATTGCACAACTGTAGAATGACAATAAAGGGCTGTTGTATTCTATAATAAGTTGTGACTGTATATAGAATTTATCAATAATCTATTTATATATTATTTATAATTGATTCTGCATGTTTTCCTCAAGCATTAAGTTTCTGATGTTAAATCAAGTGATTTATTAGCTGTTGAAAACTTGCAGTAAATTAAAAAAAAAAAAAAAAAAAATTGCTATTTTGGGCAAAAACTTATATATGTTACATATTGCTATTGATCTTGAAAAGATAGGTGATTATCTCTGCATTTAGTGATTTTTGTGCATCTGCATCTGCAGTGTAAAATCTGAGAAGTTTATAGCCATTTTAAGTCTTGTTATACTATAAAAAATAATTAATTTTATAACAGAACGACTTTGAATTTTTTGAAGCTGCTGCTCATGGAGACTAATATATGGCCTGTTGGTTTTAGGTCGGTAGCAGCTTTGGTTTTGTAAATACTTGAATTTGAAGTTTTTGAAAATAGGCCCCCTACGGATCGGCCCCGTTTCATGTCAAGTATAATGAAGTCTATGACTTGTCATTCTGACGACACTGACATGTTCATTGACACAGAAATTTAATTTTGAGCGAAAGACTAAGAATTTTGCACAAAAAAACTCTTTTGCAAGTAATCCATGTTGTTTTGCCCCTTGTGCGACATGTTTTGAGAATTTCAATTCTGATTTGAGAAACGCACTAAAGCAATTGAGAAACACTGCATTGAACAAGATGTTCACAACATCTTGTCTACGAAGTATTTCTTCAGTGGTTCGCCGACTGTATAGCTTTACATGGTCCACTTAGTGGGAAGATCAGCACACCCACATTTCCTGATTGTGAGGTAAATGTGCAAACCACTAAACACTATGCTTGATAATTTTAAAAAAGAAAAAAAAAAAAAAAAAAAAAGGTTTTATCATGTTGAAAACAAAAATTACATATAATACATACATTCATATAATTTCATATAATTTAATAAAAATAAGTGGTAGTAATATGCTAATTTTGCTGTGTTCTTGAAAAACACATGTACAGAATATTATACCATATTTTCGGAATTTTTGCTGTGACTACTAGAGTTGTACTATATTATCAGGTAGCCAATAATATCGACCGATAATGGCATTTTAAAATGGTATCGGTTATATCGATATCAGTTTTGAGCAACATGTTTTACTTCATCAGAGATCCTAAAACCTGAATTGTGATTAATACTCCAGTGTGACACAGTATATGTATAATATATGACATGCTATGACTTATAGACAGAAAATCTATGGTAAAAAAAATAAATACGGTCAATCACCTAGCAGGGCCGAGGAATGAAAAAATTTGGTATGTGGTACAATTGATTTTGCCATGTGGCTTTTTTTTTTGGTATGTGGCAAAATGGATTTTGGCATGTGGTATTTTTTTCCCCATGTGGCAATTACAATCGACCATCATAAATCATGATCAAGTGGTCTTGAGCACAATAATTCTCAGAGGTGGAAGAGACTTCCACATCTTTGAATTCTGTTCTTCTCAGAGATAAACTAATGAACACATCCGCACAGATGAAAATTACACAGCTGTGTTTGCGTCACTATCAGCTATTTCACTTTAGTCACAGTGGGCAATCTCAGTTTCATTTTTGCAGCAGTCTTAAATTTTAATCTCAGCTCTCACCCTCCTGTGTGAAATGCATTTTCTCAATTTTCTTCCACCTAAATTTGAAAAACATTAACATTTGGTTATCTTTATGAGCACAATAATGCCTGTCATCCAGAGTTTGCTCGGATATGCTCCAGCTTCAGTTACAACTCAAATGGGGAAAAACGTATTGAAAATGGATGAATAACAAAAGTTAGCTAAACATATTTAAAGATAAAGACTAGAAATTGTTCAGCTAACTCAAAAACATCCCTACACCACCAAGGGCTGCATCTAGATCAGTAGTCCCTGACCACCGGTTCAACCACTGGGTTTAAGAGTCTGCAAGAGAAGTCAATAATTGTTTCCGTTTTAAACACCTCACATATGAACAGTGTTGTCACAGATTACTTGAAAAAGGTAATTTAATTACTGATTACATCTGAAAAAAGTAATCTATTTACTTTACTGAATACTTTATTATCAAAGTAAATAAGTTGCTTTAAAGCTCATTTATGAGTTAATTTTCACGATTTTTCTGCTTTGCTGCCTCAACACCTATCATCAAAAATTCTGAACTTCCCCTTTAAAAGTTAAAATGCTGTCTATTAAAGTTGTGGAGCAATAAAACAAACAACAAAAAATAAACGAAATGATCAAGAATCCGTAATTGGTCCAAATTATTTTTCGAACAGATCATGTGACTAGCACCTGAGAGATGGTCCTTTGCTTTGCTTAGCTAAAACTACAGCTGAAGAGACAAAATGGATATTTAGAATACCTTACAAACTAACCTTTTAAAAGCTTCAACAACAACTGAGCTTGAACCGAGGCTTGAGCACGAACAGTGTCAAGATGTATATGGCGGAAAACACAGACAGGCCTGAAAAAGCAGTTTCTGCTCTTGCACCCCTCTTGAAAATAAACTGCTGTATTTTAAGCCAAAAGAACTGTTGTGTTTGATAAAACAATATGTCTATATGCTGCCATCGCAGATGCATGGCGCATTAAGCCCCCAAACTATTTTTAATTTGTCTGTTTTACCCTGGAAACCCCCATTTACAGATGTCGCGCAACCGCTTTTGTTTCAACCTAGCTACAAAAAGAAGGTAATTATATTTATTATTCGAAATGTCTGTCATTTTTAGCTTTTAATCATTAATTGATGTCTAATACTTAGTTAAGAAAAAAAAAAAACGACTTTTAAAAATTATTCACTCGCATATTTAACTTTTAAACAAATTACGTCACAATGAAAAATTGGCGTCTGTAAATAAGTCATGGATATCTATCTCATAACTATCGCTTAATTGTATTTTTTTTGTTACTGTCGCATTTTCCCCGATATGTTAGATGATAAATAATCGATCCAAACAAAGAAAAATTGAAAAATAACGTAAATATATGAAAAAGAAAATCTCGACCACTCCTTGTTGTCTGCGATTTCTGCATCGCGACCCTTGTTATATTATCACGTTTCACCCATAAAATCCCCCCAAAATCCGGCACATGCCATTCATAGCTGTGTCTTGACACTCGATTATACATGCTACATGGAGTTTTGGATCGAAACATGGTAAGTACGTGATGATATTTCATTAAAATCATGGCATCTTTAATTATGTTCTCTCGTGCTTTCACCTCCAGTTAGGGTTTCGCTGTTTAAACATTTTCTATTTTATTTTAAATGCCCTCCTGTTCAAAATTTTTCTTCCCCCAGAAAATTGAGATTTTAAGCTTACCAATGATGTATCACACATGCATATCAGTTTTGAAATTTGGCCAAATTGGGGATCTCAGAGCGTCACCTGAGTGTTTTCCGCCATATATATCTATACACAGTACAGGCCAAAAGTTTGGAGACACCTCATTCGATTCAATACAAATGATGGTCCCAACTCCATTAAAAAGTCAACAAATTCCACTTATTAACACTGATAACGCATACCTGTGAAACGAAAACTTTTTCAGGTGTCTGCATCTTGAAGCTCATTAAGAGTGTGCAAAAAAGTGATGAGAGCAAAGGAAGAATAAGTTTGAAGAATAAGTAATTTCTACTGGGCAAAAATGGAAGTAATGGCTGTATTTCCAGTGTGCAAATGCAGCCGTTTGTGGTATCTCTCCTGCCTCTTACATTGTTCGAGTCCTGACGAGGTAGCTAGGCTACGTCGTTATGGCCGCACTCTCAGCGCTTATACAGCAGGGTAGTACACATGACCATTTTTGTTGTTGTTGTCTTCTGCTGAGAAAACGTGACATGCGATGTCACTCCCAAACTCAAGAACAACATTTTCTTTTCAAAATGCTCTTCGTACATGACTACAGTATTCTTCATTCTACATACACTAAGGAAACTAACTATAATCAGATTATTGGTTTGGATGAATGCATGACTGAATTCTTCAGATTGTTCGTTACTGAAAGAAAGTAATCAGATTACAGTAACGTATTACTTAGGCTAGGTTTATACTGCAGGTCTTAATGTAGAATTTGGATTTTTTGTTATATCTTTTGTTTTGGCGTGCCCGTTCAGACTGCCTTTTTCCATTGAGCCCGTTGAAGTATCATACATGCGCGCTAATTCGCAGTCCGAGATGCACTGAGCAAACTGACCCGCATGCGCAGGAGCATCAAAACAAATGACTACACATGACGCAAACACACATGAATTTGGACGAATTGCCCCGACTCCCGGCTGTGTAAGCAATCCTGAAATATTGCTCATTTGGAGCAGAGAGAAAACCAAGCATTTTCAGGCTTATCCTCAACCCATTTAAATTTTTTTTTTTTTTTATGATTGTTGTCAAGCCTGCCCCTTCCCCAAAACGTTCAAACTTGGCACTAACGCTAATACAGGCCTGCACCATTACAGTAGGGCCCTGTCTCTCTCGCTCTTTGCTGACCTAATTTCTGCATGAATTCCGATTTGGGGGACTTGACAGTTCAGACCGCACCCACATTCTCAAAAAATGTCACCCAGATCGGATTTTAACATCATACAAAAGTGACCTAGATCGAAATAATGTTGAGTAAATAGTGTTTTGGTGATACACCACGTACATGTGCAGAAACAGGTCATTTTTTAAAGGAAATTTTTAGCTTCACTGCTTGAAATATGCGTATATCTTTTATGTCTTTTGTTTTAATATTTTTGATGATTCATGACATTTGAAATAAATTGAACAAATAAAATCAAATGTCCAATAATCGATAATGTATTTATGTTTTATTTCCAAAAACCTTTGGGGAAAAAACTGGATTGGGAAAAACCTGTACTGGGAGTCCTCGGTTTGCAATGTCCTCGTCCTACGATATTTTGACTTCACGAAATCTGTGCCTCCAACCAAACAAAACACTGCATTTCACAAAAAACACACCATCCCCACTGTGAAGCACAGAGGTGGCAGACTCATGCTGTTGGGATTTTCCTCAGCTGTCAAACCTGGGAGGCTTGTAAAGATAAACGGCAGAATGAATGCAGCAAAATACACAGAAATCATAGGAAACAATCTTCTTCAGTCTGCAAGAGAACTACGGCTTGGGAGAAGATTTATTTTCCAGCAATGATCCAAAGCATACTGCAAAATCTGCACAAGAATGGTTAAAAAATGTAAATATTGTGGAGATGCCGAGTCAAAGCCCGGGCCTCAATCCTATAGAGAATTTGTCGTTGGACTTGAAAAGAGCTTTTCATGCCCGATACCTGCGCAACCAGCCATAGCTTGAGCAACTTTGCAAAGAAGAATGGAGCAAAATTGCAGTGGGGAGATGTAGAACAATGATTGAGACTTATCCGCACAGACTCACTGCTGCTGCCACGAAATACTGACTTGAAGGGGGTGAATAATTAAAATAAATAAAATTTTTGATTCAACTTTTACATTTGAAAACTATTTTTAAGCGGAAAAAAACTACTTCTCTGAAAGATTCTTCCCAAAATCTGTCTGCATTTTTGTTTTTGAGTACTTCTACTCTGCCTAGATAAGTCACCGCACGTCACAGGTGCGTGGCATATCAAAATTAGACAGCATGATAGCCTCACAGGTGTGCCTGGCATAATTTGCCTTCTAAAATGTGTAGTTTTGCCACATACAGTAGGACAATGCCGGAGATGTTGCAAATTTTGGGGGAGTAAGCAATTGGCCTGCCTACAGAGGAATCTCTCTACTAAAGGCTGTTTCCAAAAGCATTTCAGTGTGAATTTGGCAGCTACACACCTTGTAACGACACCTGCCAAAAACAGCCAAACCAGTATCTTTTCCTTTAAAGATCGTTTGCAACCAGCCACCCAGACAGTCGCTGTAAAAATATGTTTGCATAGCCAAATAATTTCTGCACAAAACTGGAAACTGTCTAAGGGAAGCTCATCTGAATGCTTGTCATTCTCATCAAGGTCTCAACCTGACTACACTTCGTCATAGCAACCTAGTTGAGTCGACCTGTTCTCTTCATAGATGAATCTATAGGAGAGATACATTTTACTGATGGCAAGTCAACAGAGAATCCGTGATGTTGAAGCACCATAATTCCTCTTGAAGTGTAGCAACATCCCATACACAGAATTCCTTAGATGATGAAATCTTTGATTTGCTCTATTTTCTATTTACAACATGTCAATCAACTACTATGCACACCTCTTTGAGGTCAAACTACAGAGAGGACATGAACTCAATCTGCACTGCTGAGACGAGTAGCTCCATGGAGACCCCGATTGGGAGACGCCAGCCAAGTAGACAGTTACATCGCTTAACTGTCATCCCTGCAGGGAGACTTGCAAACAACGGGAACTCTGCACCGCTATTACTGTCTTGTTTGTCAAATCAAGATAAACATGAAAGGAATGGTCCAAGAGGTGGTGAAAGTGTCCGTTGATCTCCCTAAGGGACCATGCAGTACTCAACCATCAGAATACAAGTATAAGTAGAGTGGAGCAACTTTACTCGAAGAAAAAGCTAGGTTGTCCTGGTTTGAAGAGGACAATTGGTTGGATGATATAGAGAACTAACCACTCATTTTCTCAATGAATAACCTTGTATTAATGTACAGTAAATGACATAACAAAAGAGCAATATTCATAAAATAAAATATAAAAAAACATTAGGCTACATGTGTCATTTGAAAGGAATGTTTGCGACAATAACAACATCACAAGTGGTGACTGTTTTTATCATCATTACTTTTCACAACAGTAATTGTATCGTAAAGTTCATACTGTTTCTTTGGTCTTGTATCTACAGTATACTGTGGCCTTCCTGAATCAATGACCATTGTTACTTTAGCACCGACAAGGATATGGCCTCCATGGACAGATTTTAAGACACGTTTGTCATTGGGTTACGTTGGCAAATAAATAAAGGCCCTGGTGAAGACAAAACAAGGCAAGGCAAGGCTAATTTATTTGTATATTGTAGCACAATTCAATATAAGACAATTCAAATTGCTCTACATCACATAAAAATCCCAAAACACAAAATGATACATAGCAGTCCCATTAAAACTTCAAGACAGTTAAAAACATAGACAAAAACAAGCTGACAAATAAATATACTTGTAGATTTTATGCTATTTTAGCGATAAAATATGTACACACACACACACCTACACACACCCACACACTCCCCCACATATATATATATATGTGGGGGAGTGTGTGGGTGTGTGTAGGTGTGTGTACACACACCCACACACTCCCCCACATATATATATATATATATATATATATATATATATATATATGTGGGGGAGTGTGTGGGTGTGTGTAGCCATATATATCATATATACATATATATATACATATGTAACCCCTGTGTCAGCGCCGCCCCGCGTTCCGCTCCCACCTCTGTCTAGGCCGGGACGCGAACCCGCGCGCCAACGACGCTTCCACTCGGCAGGCAAGATCGGTAACCACTACACCAATAAGCTCGAGCCAACGGCACAGCCGCTAGCGATCTTACATGAAGGAATCGGTGGGGAGGTTTCCACGCTCCACATGGACCTGCGTGCACCCGTTACATTCACCCCCCGAAACCTTCGCTGCCGATCCGGGTACACGGCACCATTGTAACCCCTGTGTCAGCGCCGCCCCGCGTTCCGCTCCCACCTCCGACTAGGCCGGGACGCGAACCCGCGCGCCAACGACGCTTCCACTCGGCAGGCAAGATCGGTAACCACTACACCAATAAGCTCGAGCCAACGGCACAGCCGCTAGCGATCTTACATGAAGGAATCGGCGGGGAGGTTTCCACGCTCCACATGGACCTGCGTGCACCCGTTACACATATATACATCAGAGGTTGCGCTAGACATTTTCGTTGTCTGTCATTTTGACTGACAGGGTCATAAAAATCCGGTCATAATCTATTTTTACCAGTCACTGAAATTTTTAAAATGATAATGATGACATATTCAATAGTATTTAGTTTTCATTCATTTTTAATTTTGTAACGCTTGCTTGGCGGCGAAAAATTAGACACTGAAGTTGTATTTTTCTCCCTCTTTTTACTCTGCTTACCGCCAACAACACCAACAAAACAACTCCACTCCCAAAGAAAAGGAGGCAACGATATAGACCCCAATCACCAACGTCACACAATGATCTTAATTGTGGTTGTCAGCCCAAAATCTTCTAAATACATATTAAATTCATCTTACCAGATATAAAATGACTACTACATAGTCTGTGGTGATCGTTTGGTGCCCCGATTTCTTGTCGAATTACAGCAGTCCATCTCGCTCTCCTCTTCGGTAAATCCAGCTCCAATAGCATATATTTAAAAATGCTACCGTTCACAAGTTCGTAGTTGGATCACGGCGATCTCGGCGAACCACCGTCTGTCACAATTCCTCCCTCTCTCGGCCTCTCCCGGGAGTCGAGCTGTCATCATCATTGTGGAACGCAAACTATGTATGTTCGATATATGTCCATCAACGTACAAGTCAAGTTGTCTTCTCTTTTATAACAGCATTTCCCAGCTGTAAACAAACGAATAAAAACTTGTAACACTTGGATATATGCGGTGCATTCAAATACGATTAGCAACAGGCGGCTAGCAGCAGTAGCAGAAGCTAGTTGTTGTAAAAATGATTAAACTTCGTAATTACAATCATCATCGTAATATCAATAGCAAAGGCAACAAGTCGTTTCATGCGCCAGATTTTAGGTTTCGTATTTTTAGAGCACATTACCTTCCATAACAGCGGGGGCATGACTGCAGGAGCTGTCAGTTTTGTCCATCTCCTTATGACGAGTACGAGCACCCATGGTTTGGAAATCGACATGGTACGAAGCATGGAGGCCTTGGCTTGGTTCTCCACCCGCCTACATCAAAATAACATTCCCGGGATCTTGTATAAAGACCTTCCAACTTCTATTCCACCGCCATTGACTTCAATGGTAAACAGGCGGAAACGGAAGGGGAAGGAAGACATAAGGAAGTAAACCGGTACCTCGAAAACTTGTCTATACACAGGCGGCAATCTAGTCCACCAATTGGATCACGCGCTGGCACACCGGGTGCACCAATAAGAACCTCGCGTTGATGTGTCAATCACGGTGCCGCCGCCAGACCCCGGTTACACTACAATATTCTGACAGAATAGCCAACGACGTCATGCATTAAGAGAGACAATAGCTAATTAATGTGCCACCCTGTGGTCTGGGGTGTGAATTGCAACCATATATATATATATATATATATATATATATATATATATATATATATATATATATATATATATATATATATATATATATATATGGCGGAAAACACTCAGGTGACTTGAAGTTCCGCTCTGAGACCCCCAATTTGGCCAAATTTCAAAACTGTCCTATATGCATGTGTGATACATCATTGGAAAGCTTAAAATCTCAATTTTCTGGGGGAAGAAAAATTTTGAAGAGAAGGGCATTTGAAAATAATACTGTATATATTCAAACAGCGAAATCCTAACTGTAGGTGAGCGCACGAGAGAGCATAATCAAACACACCATAAGTTTAATGAGATATTATCACATACTTACCTCTTTTCTATCTAAAAACTCCATGTACCAATATCACCGAGTGTCAAGAGATAGCTGTGACTGGCCACGGCCGGATTTTTGGGGGATTTTATGGGTGAAACATGGTAATATACAGTGGGGAAAACAAGTATTTGATACCCATTGGCAGTGTATCAAATACTTGTTCTCCCCACTGTAACAAGGTTCGCGATGCAGAAATCGCAGACATCAAGGAGTGGTCGAGATTTTCTTTTTCATATATTTACCCTTTTAAATGTTTTTTTTTTTTTTTTTTTTTTTCTTTGTTTGGATTATTATTTTTCCATCTAAAATATTGGGGAAAGTGCAACAGTAACAAAAAAAATACAATTAAGCGATAGTAATGAGGTAGATATCCGTGACTTATTTGAAGACACTATTATTTTTCATTGTGAGTGAATTTCTTTAAAAGTTTAAAATAAATATATATATTTTTAAGCTAAATATTAGACATCAATGAATGATTCTAAGCTAAAAATTACAGAAATTTTGAATAATAAATATAATTACTAACCTTCTTTTTATGGCAAGGTTGAAACAAAAGCAGTTGTAAGGTGTCTGTAAACGGGGGTCTCTAGGGTAAAACGGAAAAATTAAAAATAGTTCGGGGCCTTAATGTACCATGAAACTGCTACATACAGTGGGGAGAACAAGTATTTGATACACTGCCAATGGGAAAACCCATTGGCAGTGTATCAAATACACTGGAATCGCAAGAGATGCGTTTTTATCCCAATGGATGGTGCTGTCGCCTCAACAATCAGGTAGCATTTTCTATGACTACATACAGTAGACTACAATAAACTGATTACACTTGTAAGTAAAGATGTCCCGATCGATCGGGACCGATCACGTCATTTTCAAAGTATCAGAATCGGGAAAAAAATATCGGACATGCCTTTTCTTAATATATATATATATATATAATATAATTTAAATCATTTTCTAATTGTATTTAATGTTACAGACAAAATGTCTTACACTCATCCAGAGTAGTTTTGGCTTAAAGTATGGCTATCAAATTTATTGCGTTAACGGCGGCAATTAATTTTTTTAAATTAATCACATTAAATAATTAACGCATGCGCTGCACGACCCACTCACGCATTTTCGCGTTCAATCTATAAAGACGCCGTTTTACCTATAGATAGCGCTAAAAGGCTCAGTAATGAGTAGAGAGAGTTTTGACAACCTTTGGAGCCATTTTTTATGTGGGTAAAGCCTTACGATACCTATCTCTTGGGAGGCAATGTGGGGAAGAAAGGTAGTAGTTGATAATTTTCTTAACACCCTATGTTCTTTCCCAATGCAGAGAAGATATTGGTGCCCCTACGCACAGTCATGGTTGCACTTCCCATCATGCATTTGAGCAGAAGTTAAATGCCTGCAGTATCATTTACTGAAAGCTCAACAAATACACTAGATGGCAATATTTAGTCACAATATACAAAGTCACATTTATCCTTTAAGAATTACAAGTCTTTCTATCCGTGGATCCCTCTCACAGAAAGAATGTTAATAATGTAAATGCCATCTTGAGGATTTATTGTCATAATAAACAAATACAGTACTTATATACTGTATGTTGAATGTATATATTTGTCCGAGTTTTATTCATTTTTTTCTTAATGCATTGCCAAAATGTATATGATCGGGAAAAATTATCGGGAATGATTGGAATTGAATCGGGAGAAAAAAAAAAGCAATCGGATCAGGAAATATCGGGATCGGCAGTTACTCAAACTAAAACGATTGGGATCGGATCGGGAGCAAAAAAACATGATCGGAACAACCCTACTTGTAAGACAAGACACCAGATTGGTGCAAAGGTGTCGTCCTGTTTTGTTGGAACGAAATCCTGCTCCCAACCCCCGCTCTAAATCATACTTCTCACTCTTCTTCACTCACACCTTCTTTTGCAGTGCTAGCAATTGCTAATTTAATCACTTTCAATTTTACCTTATTAGCTTTGTGCAACACATGCAGTAGTACTGTAGCTTTATACACCTATTGCTGTATAATCCACAAATTATGAATGTGTGTGTGAGGGGTGTGGGGGGACGTGTGTGTGTGTATGCGCAAAACATGACACTGACTTGTACCACTGATTATTTCTTGGCCGGTGACGATGAATCCTTAAATTCGGTGTTTGTGCTGGCCATTGATAAACCTGGTTTTGTCAACTGCAATTAGTGGTCTTGCTCATCTTTGCAGAGAAGAAATATGTATGCTCACCAAAATGTCAAACTATCTTAACATATACAGAATAATGCAGATTGCTCTGAGAGCAAGGGGAGACGCGAGGAGTGTGTTTTGACTGGATGTGGAGTAGTTTGCTGTAGCTACTAGGTCTCCTTCAGCTGCTCTCTACTTATTATCAATAAATTATCATTGGTGTGATTATTCATACTATGGTCTTGGACTGTTTCACAGAAGGTGAAAAATGTGATTTGAAGGAAAAGCCACTATATTGTACATCTGTAATTGTGCCCCCAGAGCTTCCTTAAGAGGCTCTCCTTCTTAAACCAAGTCTGCTTCCCAGCAGTAGGGTCTATGTGAGACAGTCAGGCTATTGATTGATTTAATGTTTTCTTTAATACAAAACTGGCTTTACCTAACAGAAAACGTACACTGCCTGTACCCCCCCCCCACCCCACAAAAAAAAAAAAAAAAAAAAAAAAGTCACCACCAAAAAAGGTCATACACTGTAATATTTCTTTGGACCGCTTTTAGCTTTCATTATGACAAGCATTTGCTCTGGTGTTGCTTAGATAAGCTTCTGCAATGTCACCAGATTTCTTTCCATCCAGTGTTGCATTAATTTTTCACTGAGATCTCGCTTTGATGATGGTAGGGTCGGACCACTGCACAAAGCCTTCTCCAGCACATCCCAAAGATTCTCAATGAGGTTAAGATTTTTTTTCAACTGTCCTGTTCAGCTGCTTGACACGGAGATTGGGAATCTGAGTATCCTATTGGTTTGAACTAGGGTTGTTCCGATCATGTTTTTTTGCTCCCGATCGTTTTAGTTTGAGTATCTGCCGATCCCGATATTTCCCGATCCGATTGCTTTTTTTTGCTCCCGATTCAATTCCAATCATTCCCGATAATTTTTCCCGATCATATACATTTTGGCAATGCATTAAGAAAAAAATGAATAAAACTCGGACGAATATATACATTCAACATACAGTACTTAAGTACTGTATTTGTTTATTATGACAATAAATCCTCAAGATGGCATTTACATTATTAACATTCTTTCTGTGAGAGGGATCCACGGATAGAAAGACTTGAGACTTTGTATATTGTGACTAAATATTGCCATCCAGTGTATTTGTTGAGCTTTCAGTAAATGATACTGCAGCCATTCAACCCAAATGCATGATGGGAAGTGGACCCATGACTGTGCATAGTGCTAACAATTGATATATCTTCTCTGCGTTGGGAAATAACATAAGTTGTTAAGACAAAGATCAATTGCTACCTTGCTTCCCCACATTGCTTCCCATGATATTTCTTATCGTAGGGAGAGGGATTGTAAGGCTTTAACCTATTAATAAAAGGCTCCAAAGGCTGCCAAAATTCACTCTACTCATTTTACGCTGCCTATTATCTCTCTATATAGATAGAACGGCGCCATTACAGATTGAGCGCGACAATGCGTGAGTGGATCGTGCAACGCATGCATTAACTGCGTTAAATATTTTAACATGATACATTTTCAAAAAAATTAATTACCGCCGTCATCGGGATAAATTTGATAACCCTACCTTAAGCCTAAACTAAAGACTCTGGATGAGAGTAACATATTATGTCTGTAACGTTAAATACAATTAGAGAACGATTTAATTAAAAAATATATATATATTATAAAAAGGCATGGCCGATATTTTTTTGCCGATTCCGATACTTTGAAAATGACATGATCGGACCCATCGATGTGTTTTGTTTATTAGAAGAAAACAGCGAGCAGGAAAGTGTTATGGGGGGACAGAAAGGAAAACAGAAAAGGAGAGCGAGACAGAGAAGAAGAACAAACAACAACAATCAATACATTCAATGTCTACACTAATTATGAATATAATAGCGCTATCATTAGCTAATTGTATTGCCGGTTGACACCATATGGGTGGCCTGATGACCGAGGAGAAAAAGATGGTGGGGAAGAGTCAGAAAGAGATGTAATAGGTGGGGTGGAGCCTACAAAAATCAGCAATGTGAGGTGTAGAACCCAGTATTATGTAAACCACATGTAAGTGTGGATATGTTGACATCCAATTCTAAATGCTCTAAATGCTCATATGTCTGTGAAAACATCAAAATATGCGCATATATTTATAAAATTGCCCTTCGAGAGCTCAGTTGGTAGAGCGGAGGACTAGGAGTTAAATGCTGATATCCTTAGGTCGCTGCTTGAAGTTCAGTTCGAAGGAGCATTTTGAGTTGTTTTGGCTTTGCAAAAACTATATTTATTTGAGTAAATGGTTGCCCACTGAGATCGAACCAACAGCCAATCAGAGCAAACGTTTAGAAATGAACCACTCAGCAGGATATCAACTCACTCACTGCCATTGACACTGCTAGAAATTAAATATCATGAATTCTTAAATTTTGAAAAACATTTCATGTCGGTAAAAACATCCTTCGATAGCTCAGTTGTTAGAGCGGCGGACTCTAGGGCTTAAATGCTGATATCCCTGGGACTCCGGCTCCAAGGAACATTTTGGGTTGTTTTGGCTTTTCAAAAACTACTTTTGTATGAGTAAATGGTTGCCCACTGAGATCTAGCCAACAGCCAATCAGAGGAAACGCTTAAAAATTATCTACTCAGCAGCATATCAACTCACTAAATGCCATTGACATTGCTGAAACTTGAATATCGTGAATTTTGAAATTTCCAAAATATGCTAATATGTCTGGGAAAAAAAGTCAGTTGGTAGAGCGGAGGAGTGTAGGAGTTAATTGCTGATATCTTTAGGTCGCTGGTTCAAGTCCGGCTCGAAGGGGTATTTTGCGTTGTTTCGGGTTTGCAAAAACTAAATGTGTTTGAGTAAATGGTTACCCACTGAGATTTAACCAAAAGCCAATGAAGGCAAACCTTAAAAAATGATCCACTCAGGCGCATATCAACTCACTCACTGCCATTGAGGCTGCCAGAAATGCTGCTGGATCTCTCATATAGTAAATTTTTAAATTTAAAAAAAAATGCTCACATGTCTCTAAACACATCCTTCGATTGCTCAGTTGATAGATCGGAGAACTGTACGACTTAAATGCTGATATCCTTAGGTTGGTGGTTCAAGTCTGGCTCGAAGTAAGCTTTTACGTTGTTTCAGCTTTGCAAAAACTATATTTGTTTGCATGTTTGTTAGTTTGTCTGATTGCCCACTGAGATCTAGCAATAGCCAATGAGAGCAAATGTTTAAATCATTTTTGCAAATATGTCTGACGGCCTCACCTCTGTGGTTTCCCTGCATTTGGGTCCACACTCCCTGCTCGCCCAAGATGTGTAACAGATACACATTTTATTACAATCCAAAACCAAATTAATAATGACTGTAAGACATTAGCAAGTACAAAATATTGTTTATGAAACCTGGACTTTGTGTTCTTAACATGCCTATTCAGGACCTGAGCCGTTGTTTCAAGGTGAAATCCTCCTATTTCTGAATAATACTCATCAATAATGGCTGAGGATGAATGTATCCGTCTTCTATAATAAACTAATCTGCTTTTTTGCCTCCAGCAAGTAGTCTAGTGCTGTCCTCAGTGCATTGCTGCACACAGCTTTTGATTCAGACACATAGTGCAACATTGTATATGAATTTCATCTCTTCCAACTGTTAAAAGGAAACAATAGAGGGGGAAAAAACGAGTGAAACTGAATGATTTACTGGGATGTTGCACCATAAAATACTCTTTATTAGCAAAATGTTCGGTAACATGCACACATAAATAAATTATTACAACCAAAACAACAACAACAAAAATACAAATTAAAATAGAAAGTCATTTCCAAATTTTTCATGCATTAGAGAGTTTTTTTTTGTATTAACGTAACATATTTGGAATTGTTTATAAAGTTGTATTAAACCAAGGTATCTTATATACAGTGCCTTGCAAAAGTATTCGGCACCCTTGAATCTTGCAACCTTTCGCCACATTTCAGGCTTCAAACATAAAGATATGAAATTTAATTTTTTTGTCAAGAATCAACAACAAGTGGGACACAATCGTGAAGTGGAACAACATTTCTTGGATAATTTAAACTTTTTTAACAAATAAAAAACTGAAAAGTGGGGCGTGCATTATTCGGCCCCTTTACTTTCAGTGCAGCAAACTCACTCCATAAGTTCAGTGAGGATCTCTGAATGATCCAATGTTGTCCTAAATGACCAATGATGATGAATAGAATCCAAATGTGTGTAATCAAGTCTCCGTATAAATGCACCTGCTCTGTGATAGTCTCAGGGTTCTGTTTAAAGTGCAGAGAGCATTATGAAAACCAAGGAACACACCAGGCAGGTTCGAGATACTGTTGTGGAGAAGTTTAAAGCCGTATTTGGATAAAAAAAGATTTCCCAAGCTGCAGAGATCTACAGCTGAGGTGGGAGAGTCTGTCCATAGGACAACAATCAGTCGTACACTGCACAAATCTGGCCTTTATGGAAGAGTGGCAAGAAGAAAGCCATTTCTCAAAGATATCCATAAAAAGTCTCGTTTAAAGTTTGCCACAAGCCACCTGGGAGACACACCAAACATGTGGAAGAAGGTGCTCTGGTCAGATGAAACCAAAATTGAACTTTTTGGCCACAATGCAAAACGATATGTTTGGCGTAAAAGCAACACAGCTCATCACCCTGAACACACCATCCCCACTGTCAAACATGGTGGTGGCAGCATCATGGTTTGGGCCTGCTTTTCTTCAGCAGGGACAGGGAAGATGGTTAAAATTGACGGGAAGATGGATGCAGCCAAATACAGGAACATTCTGGAAGAAAACCTGTTGGTATCTGCACAAGACCTGAGACTGGGACGGAGATTTATCTTCCAACAGGACAATTATCCAAAACATAAAGCCAAATCTACAATGGAATGGTTAAAAAATAAACGTATCCAGGTGTTAGAATGGCCAAGTCAAAGTCCAGACCTGAATCCAATCGAGAATCTGTGGAAAGAGCTGAAGACTGCTGTTCACAAACACTCTCCATCCAACCTCACAGAGCTCGAGCTGTTTTGCAAGGAAGAATGGGCAAGAATGTCAGTCTCTCGATGTGCAAAACATATAGAAACATACCCCAAGCGACTTGCAGCTGTAATTGGAGCAAAAGGTGGCGCTACAAAGTATTAACGCCAGGGGGCCGAATAATATTGCACGCCCCACTTTTCAGTTTTTTATTTGTTAAAAAAGTTTAAATTATCCAATAAATTTTGTTCCACTTCACGATTGTGTCCCACTTGTTGTTGATTCTTGACAAAAAATTAAAATTTTATATCTTTATGTTTGAAGCCTGAAATGTGGCGAAAGGTTGCAAGGTTCAAGGGGGCCGAATACTTTTGCAAGGCACTGTATCTATACAGTGGGGCAAATAAGTATTTAGTCAACCACTAATTGTGCAAGTTCTCCCACTTGAAAATATTAAAGAGGCCTGTAATTGTCAACATGGGTAAACCTCGACCATGAGAGACAGAATGTGAAAAAAATAAAACAGAAAATCACATTGTTTGATTTTTTAAAGAATCTATTTGCAAATCATGGTGGAAAATAAGTATTTGGTCAATACCAAAAGTTCATCTCAATACTTTGTTATGTACCCTTTGTTGGCAATAACGGACGCCAAACGTTTTCTGTAACTCTTCACAACCTTTTCACACACTGTTGCTGGTATTTTGGCCCATCCCTCCAAGCAGATCTCCTCTAGAGCAGTGATGTTTTGGGGCTGTCATTGGGCAATATGGACTTTCAACTCCCTCCACAGATTTTCTATGGAGTTGAGATATAAAGACTGGCTAGGCCACTCCAGGACCTTGAAATGCTTCTTACGAAGCCACTCCTTTGTTGCCCTGGCTGTGTGTTTGGGATCATTGTCATGCTGAAAGACCCAGCCACGTCTCATCTTCAATGCCCATGCTGATGGAAGGAGATTTTCACTCAAAATCTCTCGATACATGGCCCCATTCATTCCTTCCTTTACACAGATCAATCATCCTGGTCCCTTTGCAGAAAAACAGCCCCAAAGCATGATGTTTCCACCCCCATGCTTTACAATGGGTATGGTGTTCTTCGGATGCAATTCAGTATTCTTTCTCGTCCAAACCCAAGAACCTGTGTTTCTACCAAAAAGTTCTATTTTGGTTTCATCTTACCATAACACATTCTCCCAGTCCTCTTCTGGATCATCCAAATTCTCTCTAGCGAACCGCAGACGGGCCTGGACGTGGACTTTCTTCAGTGAGGGGACACGTCTGGCAGTGCAGGATTTGAGTCCCTGGCGGCGCATTGTGTTACTGATAGTAGCCTTTTTTTTTTTGCTCCCGATTCAATTCCAATCATTCCCGATAATTTTTCCCCGATCATATACATTTTGGCAATGCATTAAGAAAAAAAAAGAATAAAACTCGGATGAATATATACATTCAACATACGGTACATAAGTACTGTATTTGTTTATTATGAAAATAAATCCTCAAGATGGCATTTACATTATTAACATTCTTTCTGTGAGAGGGATCCACGGATAGAAAGACTTGTGACTTTGTATATTGTGACTAAATATTGCCATCTAGTGTATTTGTTGAGCTTTCAGTAAATGATACTGCAGCGATGCCCCAATGCATGGTGGGAAGTGGAACCATGATGGGAAGTGGAGCCATGACTGTGCGTAGTGCTTCCCCACATTGCTTCCCATGATATTTTTAATCATAGGGAGAGGGATTGCAAGGCTTTAGCCAATTGAAGAAAGGCTCCAAAGGCTGCCAAAATTCACTCTACTCACTTAGCGGTGCCTTTTATCTCTCTATATGGGTAAAACGGTGTCATTACAGAGTGAGCGCGACAATGAGTGAGAGGGTCCTGCAGCGCATACATTAATTGCGTTAATTATTTTAACGTGACACATTTTTAATAAATTAATTGCCGCAGTTATCGGGATATTTTTGATAACTCTACCTTAAGCCTAAACTAAAGACTTTGGATGAGTGTAACATATTATGTCTGTAACGTTAAATACAATTAGAAAACGATTTTTTCATTCATTCATTTTCCATGCCGCTTTTTCCTCACGAGGGTCGCGGAGGTGCTGGAGCCTATCCCAGCTAACTACGGGCAGTAGGCAGGGGACACCCTGAACTGGTTGCCAGCCAATCGCAGTAGAAAACGATTTAATTAAAATATATATATATATTTAAAAAAGGCATGGCCGATATTTTTTTGCCGATTCCAATACTTTGAAAATGACGTGATCGGACCCGATCGATCGGCATTCCGACATCTCTAATATAAATATATTATATATATATATATATATATATATATATATATATTTATATATATATATATATATATATATATATATATATATACACACACACATACATATACTGTATAGTTGTACTTTTAAAGGCAAGTCTTCTCAGAACAATGAAGAGAATTATTTTTCATTAATTAAACAATGACGGAAGAAGGGATGACAGACTAAATGAGTTTTGTTACAATAAATGAATGAATACTTAAAGAACTTTTATTGATTAGTATGGCGCATGATGTAAATGAATGCGCTGATGAGCTTCAAACACAATTTAGGAACTATATTAACACACGCAGTTTATGAAGCAATACACAATTCTGTGTATAGGAGATGTAAAACTTCTTGAAGGGTGTGTAAATAATTACACCACACTGCAGGAGTCTGACATTCTACCTCCTGACACTCGCACACGCTGAAAGATGTCACACAGTCAGAAACTTTACCACTGGATTTGAATATGCTTTTACGTGATATACAGTCAGGAGCAGAAGTATTTTTACCCCTTGTGATTTTGCAAGTTCACCCACTTAGAAAATATAGGTAGAGGTCTGAAATTTCAATCATAGCGGCATTTCCACTTATAGAGACATAATCTACAAAATAAATAAATAAATAAATAAATAAATTCGGAAATCACAGCACTACTTTTTGCTGTGTTTATCCTGCAGTGACTTCAGTTATCTATGCTACCAATCTGGATTTATTGTTTTAGGTCTCCATTATTTGCCTTCTTTATGTTAATAAATACATTTGTTTTAGCATTGTGCTGTTCTTTTGTCCTGTGCATGAGCCTCCAATCCATAAGTGTAACAATACAGGTAGTCCCCAGGTTACGAATGAATTCCGTGCCTCCGCTAGCGACGCAACCCGAATTTCTGCGTAAATTGGAATTGACCCATTAAGAACCTCTAAGTACCCCCTAAATCTCAAAATAACTGCAAAAACATGTCATTGTATTGTCCTCGCCAAGATGTTGGAGCTAAATCCTAGCTAGATAGCGAACTAAACTGTAATCTTTCACCTTCTCATTACGTGATCGTGACAGCCTACCGGATCGCAATGGATTTCTACTGTGCATGCTGGAACTGCCGCCTTTTTCTCTTGAACAATGACAGCAGATATAGATATGTAAATGCTGGATTACACAATAAATATAATTTTTTTTTTCTTTTTGGGGGTCTCTAAAGAGTTTACTTGGGATGAGGGGAGAGGAAGACTGTTGAAACTGCACTGTTTAAATTCTTGAAAGACATTAAGTTTATGTGTCGATCGTATATATCGCATAATCTTGTAGTTGTGGTATGGTGGCATGCACCTGAAAGTTGCTTGCAATCTGCCATTAATCAAAAGAAGATTTTTTTTTACAGGCTGCAATGGCAGATGTGACCAATGCCCATATGCAGACTTTGAACCCATATGGGACCCAGTTGGACATGTTGACTAGGATGACTCGTTTTCTTGTCAGTCAAAGGCCAGGCGCTGAGATTATTGCAGCATTATTACTTACACTTACAGTGCCTTGCAAAAGTATTCGGCCCCCTTGAACCTTGCACCCTTTCGCCAAATTTCAGGCTTCAAACATAAAGATATGAAATTTTAATTTTTTGTCAAGAATCAACAACAAGTGGGACACAATCGTGAAGTGGAACAAACTTTATTGGATAATTTAACTTTTTTAACAAATAAAAAATTGAAAAGTGGGGCGTGCAATATTATTTGGCCCCCTTGCGTTAATACTTTGTAGCGCCACCTTTTGCTCCAATTACAGCTGCAAGTCGCTTGGGGTATGGTTCTATCAGTTTTGCACATCGAGAGACTGACATTCTTGCCCATTCTTCCTTGCAAAACAGCTCGAGCTCAGTGAGGTTGGATGGAGAGTGTTTGTGAACAGCAGTCTTCAGCTCTTTCCATAGATTCTCGATTGGATTCAGGTCTGGACTTTGACTTGGCCATTCTAACACCTGGATACGTTTATTTTTGAACCATTCCATTGTAGATTTGGCTTTATGTTTTGGATCATTGTCCTGTTGGAAGATAAATCTCCGTCCCAGTCTCAGGTCTTGTGCAGATACCAACAGGTTTTCTTCCAGAATGTTCCTGTATTTGGCTGCATCCATCTTCCCGTCAATTTTAACCATCTTCCCTGTCCCTGCTGAAGAAAAGCAGGCCCAAACCATGATGCTGCCACCACCATGTTTGACAGTGGGGATGGTGTGTTCAGGGTGATGAGCTGTGTTGCTTTTACGCCAAACATATCGTTTTGCATTGTGGCCAAAAAGTTCAATTTTGGTTTCATCTGACCAGAGCACCTTCTTCCACATGTTTGGTGTGTCTCCCAGGTGGCTTGTGGCAAACTTGAAACGAGACTTTTTATGGATATCTTTGAGAAATGGCTTTCTTTTTGCCACTCTTCCATAAAGGCCAGATTTGTGCAGTGTACGACTGATTGTTGTCCTATGGACAGACTCTCCCACCTCAGCTGTAGATCTCTGCAGTTCATCCAGAGTGATCATGGGCCTCTTGGCTGCATCTCTGATCAGTTTTCTCCTTGTTTGAGAAGAAAGTTTGGAAGGACGGCCGGCTCTTGGTAGATTTGCAGTGGTCTGATGCTGCTTCCATTTCAATATGATGGCTTGCACAGTGCTCCTTGAGATGTTTAAAGCTTGGGAAATCTTTTTGTATCCAAATCCGGCTTTAAACTTCTCCACAACAGTATCTCGGACCTGCCTGGTGTGTTCCTTGGTTTTCATAATGCTCTCTGCACTTTAAACAGAACCCTGAGACTATCACAGAGCAGGTGCATTTATACGGAGACTTGATTACACACAGGCGGATTCTATTTATCATCATAGGTTATTTAGGAGAACATTGGATCATTCAGAGATCCTCACTGAACTTCTGGAGTGAGTTTGCTGCACTGAAAGTAAAGGGGCCGAATAATATTGCACGCCCCACTTTTCAGTTTTTTATTTGTTAAAAAAGTTTAAATTATCCAATAAATGTTGTTCCACTTCACGATTGTGTCCCACTTGTTGTTGATTCTTGACAAAAAAATTAAAATTCATATCTTTATGTTTGAAGCCTGAAATGTGGCGAAAGGTTGCAAGATTCAAGGGGGCCGAATACTTTTGCAAGGCACTGTACGTAGGTTTGTATGCGCATGTGTGTCGTTGCTGTCTCCTTAGTTCTTTTACTATCAAGTATCCAAGTGTTTGTCAAAGCTAAATCACTGCATTATGTTGACCTTTAGACACACAAGATGATGCCAGCTCTAACATTTACTTCACTTGAGTTCTTTAAAGGCTCATGCCTATTACTAATAGTGCTGTCCTACTATTGACAAGCACTACCTATTATTAAAGGACAATCTATTGAAAGTAATAATGTACTGTGGACGACATTGTAGAAAATGAACAGGGAATTATCAGATTCGTAAAGTGCCTCTGAGATAATCAATTTATACTGTATTAAGGAGATTGAAACTGGCTGTTTGAAAACCGCTTATACAACACCTTGTAAAATTCCAAGTTTCATTTTCGCATGGTTAGGCTTAAAAGTTCTGTAGGAAGTTAATTGTTAATAAAACTTTTCAGTCAGGGACACTTACATTGATATTTTTTTTTTTTACACTGGGCAGATCTGTTGTAATTTCTTCGAGCCAGATGCTTCATGCTGGCCACAAAGCAGCAGAAAAACATGTTGGAGGGGAATTACGGGTAGAGCTGTGAAAAAAATGACATAAGGAAAACTTTTGCAATAAGGCTGTTCAAGCTGAACCAGGGGCAAAATTTGGGGAGAGAATGGCGGTTTGCCCACACCCGGGCCTCTAAGAAGCCTGTTTTTCAAGCTTGAAGGGGGCAACAAGTGGCCGAGGCGGTATAATAGATGCGTGGAGGTATCGTAGAGTGTATAGGTGTCCACTCACTCAGCAACCGTAGGACGATTGTGTGGCTATTATAATGGATTATTAAATATCCTGTATTGGTAAAGCATAGTAGTATGCTAAATAATAAGCTCTTACATCACATTAAACATTCAGTTGAGGTTTATTAATGTGAATCTAATTGGGAATATTGAGATGAATTCTGAAACCAAGAGGTCAGTTGAGCAAGATTCATTTGATCCATGTTGGCTGAATTACATATGAGCACAGGGACTGAGCTCTTTGATATATTCAATCCCACGATGTTTCACGAGTGCTGAAATAAAATGGTTGCTTCACAAGGCATGATGGGATAGGCTTAAAGGGATCCACGGATAGAAAGACTTGTTCTTAAAGGATAAACGTTATTATACCGTAATTTCCCGAATATAAGGCGCATCCGTGTATAACGCGCATCCCAAATTTACTTGTAAAATCTAGGGAAAATTATTGTACCCGTGTATAACGCGCATCCTAATTTTAGCACCAATAAATAGAAGAATACAAGAAAACTGAGATCGTGTACAGATACAGAAATGTCATTTAACTGACTGGTGAAACACAGCACAAGCATAACACATTGGTAGTTCAAAACATTACCGTAAACTGACAATATGTACGGTATTAATATGATTTGACAACTTCTTCATATTACCAGAATCCAGGAGAAAACAAAACAGATGTGGCTTTTGTTTTAAAGGCTGCTGTATAACTTACTCGTTTCATCATGATGAATAAATGTTTCTTCCATGGATAGATACGATAAACTAAAAGTGAGGCTAGAAGTTGGAAAACCGAAAGCGCGCATAGCTGTAGACTTACAAGAGGAACTATAGTTATTTGGGTTTGAGTTTCCCGAGGGACAGATATAGTTGACAGACACAGAAAGTCTGTGTTGTGTTACATTTGTTACGGTCTGAGTTGCGGAGCTGCAATAAACGTTGACTCAAATGAGTTCAAGAAACTAAATTCTGTGCTTTATGAAGAGTGAAAAAAGCTGAATTTAACACAGACAAAATCATTCAACAATCAGCGTAAAGTATTACCGTGTAACGAGTTATAACAGAATGCGGAACTTATGTTGGCACGTTGTATAGTTCCCGGGGGGGAGGTATTTTTCTTTGAGGGAACAGCCGGAAAGATAGTTACCGTATATTCCGCGGGTTGCATGTGAGACAGACATTGCTACCATATTTTGTTGCAGCCTAAATGTCAATAAAGCAACGCGGATTAGCTCGGTTGTTTGATACTCAACCTCCGACTCCTTCGCTAGCTCGCCACGACCGAAACAAAATGGTGACGTCACGTACCGTAATGGTTGGCAACGGATTGCCGCACACGTTTCTTCAACACAACATGGCCGTGTCAAAAAAAAAAAACAAGTTGATTTTGGGGGAAAAAAGTGCGTGTTATATTTGGGAAATTACGGTAAGTTAAAATAATTTGATATGAAAACCCCTCTTGATGTTTCCGTTTTTACAGAATTTGTAAAATTTGTTTAACTAGTAGGTCTGCCTTGTCGTTGACCTCGCAGGGCAGTGTCGTCTCATGGTTATACTGCTGAGCTTCTAGAGTAGGACTCTAGCGACATAAACATGTCATCTGTTCAACCCTTTCAATTTGAACCCAAGAGGAACATTGATGAGCATGACAGCACTGTTGATCTTTCACTAAACGAGCTGCAAAAGCAAAATGAACAGGAAAGACGGGATGAGACAGGACGAGAGTATGACAAAACCAGTGTTCTGCCAAAATGTGCTACACCAACGAAACGTCCACAAGATGCAAATATGACACGCAAAGTAGTACCGTGCGCTTTCAGTTTGTTTTGTGTAGATGCATATAGACAGACCATAAAAAGATGCCTTAAGAAAATACTAAACGTAGTAATTAGGGCTGTCAAACAATTAAAATTTTTATTTGAGTTAATCACAGCTTAAAAATTAATTAATCGTGATTAATCGCAATTCAAATCATCTCTAAAATATGCCATATTTTTCTGTAAATTATTGTTGGAATTGAAAGATAAGACAAGATGGATATATACATTCAACATACTGTATATAAGTACTGTATTTGTTTATTATTACAATAAATCCACAAGATGGCATTAACATTATTAACATTCTTTCTGTGAAAGGGATCCATGGGTAGAAAGATAATTCTTAAAGGATAAATGTGAGTTTGTATATTGTGACTAAATATTGCCATCTAGTGTATTTGTTGAGCTTTCAGTAAATTATACTGTAGCGACTTAAGTGTTCTGCCCAAATGCATGATGGGAAGTAGGCCAACCATGACTGTGTCTGGTGGCTTCAAATGCTATATATTCTCTGCGTTGGGCACAATACAGGGTGTTAAGATAATGATCAACTCCTATCAATCTTCCCAACGTCCCTTCCCACAATAGATATAGTTATTGTGAAAGAGATGTCTAAATTGTTACTAGCTATAAGCACGGATCCTTTGATCAACTCCTATCAATCTTCCCCACGTCCCTTCCCACAATAGATATAGTTATTGTGGAAGAGATGTCTAAATTGTTACTAGGTATAAGCACGGATCCTTTGAATGCTTGAAGCTACTCCTTTTACTTGGCGCTACCTGTTACCTCTGAATATATGTATACGGCGCTGGTAAGCACGAGTGGGTCGTTCCACGCATGCGTTAATTGCGCTAAATATTTTACAGTGATTAATTTAGAAAATTAATTACCGCCCGTTAACGCGATAATTTTGACAGTCCTAGTAGTAATATCAATTAAGGGTGGTTTAAATACGCTATGTGACTAATGTGGTCAACAGATCAACAATCTGCTTTAAAGTTACCACAAAAAACACAATGCTAAAAAGTATGAGAGGGAAACACTTGAAAAAATTATTTTGAGGCAATGAAAAGCTAATAAAAGACTCAATAAAATCACAACTAGTAAGTACTCGCTGCTTTTTACCAATGTGCGCATGTGTTGGACGTCTCGCCGCGTAGAAGGAATTGCAGTAACCCTCTAGTGACAGTGACAAACTACGTCATCACCCTGAGCGTCAATTGTGCGCATAAAACATGGCGCCGTCCATAGGTCAAAACATGTACTAAATATTATAGATTTTTAAATCAATGGCAATATTTTATGTGTTTCTATTAACATATTTGAGCTAGAGAACAAGTGTGACTTATTAGAGTCTACAAGTCTGAGGTTAAAAACACACACACACACACACACACACACACACACACACACACACACACACACAATAGTGTCTTCAACTGAAGTCTATCTATCTATCTATCTATCTATCTATCTATCTATCTATCTATCTATCTATCTATCTATCTATCTATCTACAGTAGGGGGAACAAGTATTTGATACACTGTCAATGGGTTTTCCCATTGGCAGTGTATCAAATACTTGTTCTCCCCACTGTATCTATCATTTACTACACAGTAATGCAATTGTTAAAGTGAGTTTGGGCATCCAGAAGGAAGACAGATACAGCAATGAGAGCACTTTTTCGAGGTAACATTTGATGAGAAATTAGTTGGATTGTTTTTAGTGTGCTTCTCCTACTATAACGCAGCACACGTCCTTTCTCTTTAAACCCGGACACTTTCTTATCACACTTGTTCAGCTGTTGGCCACAGAGACGGTTGGTGCCGTGGCTAGTTGGCGACGCTTGATGCCTCTAATTATTGCTATTTATGATTCTATTTATTTTGTAACTTCTTGTAACAAGTCCACATTCACTTTTCTCTGAGGTTTATAGATATTTAGCAGATAATGATGTTTTATTGCTGTGCAGTGAAGGCAAACGTGTACAAATGCCTTCAGTGTACAATTAAACCATACCTGAAGTTGCCCTCAGGTGCCACATCATGAAAATTATGGGCAGAGGTTGCGCTAGACTTTTTCGCTGTCTGTCATTTTGACTGACAGGGTCATAAAAATCCGGTCATAATCTATTTTTACCCGTTACTTAAATTTTTAAAATGATGATAATGACATTGTGGTGACCCTTTGTTTGGCATAATTCACCTTCCGTACTTGTGTGTCCATTTGGCCGAGCGCGTTACCGGCTACGACACAGTCACGTGACAGAGACACTTAAGAGCCGCGCGCGTTCCGGCTTGAATAGAGAGTTCACAGACAGCAGCAGAGCTACAGTGGCTGGACACAGCAATTCTAGCTAACAAGACTCTTAACATTGCATACCGCTTCAACATATTCAATAGTATTTAGTTTTCATTCATTTTAAATTAATATTCTGTCCGAACAAGGTTAACAGAGAATCCACACCGTGCCATCACACATCAAGCAGATGAATATGTAACTTTTACTCCGCAGTGACAAAAACTGCTGACTGTGGTCCCAGTAGGTAGGCTACATATGGAACAATGAAATTAACAGTTCACCTGCCGTGGCCTGAACGGCAGTGAACGCAGTCTCACACATTCCTCCTGGTGCTCATGGACTTGAATTGCGTGCCCGCTTGTGCAGTCCCTGTTTTTTCACCTCTTTTATCAACACCATCGTCGTTTTGGGGCTTTTTGAAGAAACTTCGGACACTCAGTTGCCTTGACATTTTTCAGAGTAAGGCCAACGACGTCATGCATCAAGAGAGACAATAGCTAATTAATATGCTCACTCGCCACCCTGTGGTCTGGGGTGTGAATTGCAACCTGTCAAAATGACAGATGGACTTCAGTTTTTTCCGTCACCGTTTTAAAAAATCGGTCAACGACGGAAAATATTCAATTAACGCGACCCCTGGTTATGAGTAAGTACTTTTTTTTTGTTTTGTTTCTTTTTTTGTTTTACAATTATATGGCTGTTAAGATCGTTACAATCAAAAAGTTTTATTTTATTGACAGTCTGACTGGAACACACTATTTCTTATAAAACAACTAATCTTGAGAATTTCTTTGAATTTCATGATCATGAATTGTGAAATGAGAGCTTGTGGTAATCACTTTTGACTTACATACACTTACCGTACTTAAACACCCTAGGAAAGGACCATTTCTAAGTAATGGTAGTCACATGATCTGTTCGAAAAATAATTTTGACCCATTATGAAATACTTGATTTACAACTTTTATAGACAACATTTTATCTGCTAGGTATTTATTTTTAAATTCATTTACTCTATATAGTAGAAATGTAAAATAAAATAAAATAAAAATGTTTTTGTTTAATGTTTTAACAACATATGGCTTTCATTATCATTTTAGTCTTTTTTAGTGCAAACCTGCTGAAATGCAGGATTCTAAATTAGGGTTTTTCCGATCATGTTTTTTTGCTCCCAATCCGATCCCGATCGTTTTAGTTTGAGTATCTGCCAATCCCGATAATTCCCGATCCGATTTTTTTTTTGCTCCCGATTCAATTCCAATCATTCCCGATAATTTTTCCCGATCATATACATTTTGGCAATGCATTAAGAAGAAAATGAATAAAACTCGGACGAATATATACATTCAACATACAGTACATAAGTGCTGTATTTGTTTATTATGACAATAAATCCTCAAGATGGCATTTACATTATTACCATTCTTTCTGTGAGAGGGATCCACGGATAGAAAGACTTGTGACTTTGTGTATTGTGACTAAATATTGCCATCTAGTGTATTTGTTGAGCTTTCAGTAAATGATACTGCAGCATGCCCCAATGCATGATGGGAAGTGGAACCATGATGGGAAGTAAAACCATGACTGTGTGTCGTGCTACCAATGGATATATCTTCTCTGCTTTGGGAAATAAGGTGTTAAGACAAAGATCTATTGCCACCTTGCTTCATCACATTGCTTCCCATGATATTTCTAATCATAGGGAGAGGGATTGCAAGGTATAGCCAATTGAAGAACGGTTTCAAAGGCTGCCAAAATTCACTCTACTCATTTTGCGCTGCCTTTTATCTCTCTATATAGGTAAAACGCAGCATAACAGATTGAGCGCGTCAATGAGTGAGAGGGTCGTGCAGCGTATATATTAATAGTGTTAAATATTTTAACGTGACTCATTTTTTCATGAATTAATTGCCGCTGTTATCGGGAGATTTTTGATAACCCTACGTTAAGCCTACACTAAAGACTGGATGAGTGTAACATATTATGTCTGTAACGTTAAATACAATTAGAAAACGATTTAATTAAAATATATATATATATTAAAAAAAGGCATGGCATTTATTTTTTTGCCGATTCCGATACTTTGAAAATGACGTGATCGGACCCGATTGATCGGGATGCCGATCGATCTGGACATCTCTATTCTAAATACTCCATGCCTCTGTTTTTGCAGAAGAAGTCAAAATGAGCCCAAATTTCAGATGACTAATCTGAGAAAAAAATGACCAGAACTACCTCCATTTGCTACTGCTGAGGTGTGCCGCCCGCAGCCCACAACCAACAGCAGCTAATGCTATCATTTACATTGACTGACGCTGGGTTGCTGTAGGTGTGTAAACACCCCAGTAATGGCGGCCAACCACTAGAGGGCAACATACACAAATCACTACTCGGATTAGTGTAACATTGTTGTGACTTCAGCAAACGTCAAGGCAATGCTGCTGCGCGCTGCCAACTACTGGACGGGAGAGTAGCCACTGAATTGTTTATTTCCACCAAAACCACACATGTAAGGATCGATACAGATGGATTTTTAATCAATACGAGACTTAACATCGTGATATATCTCAAATCGATTTTTTTTTTTTTTAAACACCCCTACTTTTCCCTTTTGAGTGGGTGGTGGAAAGCAACATGCAGTACAACTCACAAAAGTACCATAAGTGAATAAGAATAATGTTGCTTAGACAACCATTTTTAAAATTAATTGTCAATACTAAATGTGGATGGAGGTTGTAATTCTTTCTTTCTTTCTTTCTTTCTTTCTCTCTTTCTCTCTTTCTTTCTTTCTCTCTTTCTCTCTTTCTTTCTTTCTTTCTTTCTTTCTTTCTTTCTTTCTTTCTTTCTTTCTTTCTTTCTTTCTTTCTTTCTTTCTTTCTTTCTTTCTTTCTTTCTTTCTTTCTTTCTTTCTTTCTTTCTTTCTTTCTTTCTTTCTTTCTTTCTTTCCCCTCAAAAGCTCTCAGCCTCCCCAAACAATATGTCTGGTGATATTCCATTGATCCCTGTGATTTTTTTTTTGTTTTGCCCATCTCTACATCGAATGAGCAAACATTCAGAGAAGAGCTCATCAATAATGTGATTCTAATTTTCTCTGAGTGTCGTTTCAGGAAGGTCTGTGGCAACCAGAGTGCACCTGGAGGGAGAATTATTAGGTTGTGTTTAGACTGCCTCACCTCAATTATACCTCACTCCTGCAGATTCAAGGCAAACAACCAGCTGCCTTGTCACATGCACACAAACAGAAGACTGTCAAATCACTCATCCACGAAATGTGTGTCAATCATGGAAGAACAGACATAGGTTGTATGTCGGACATTGCCAGGTAGAGTTCTGCACACTACTGCATACTGATCTGTTTAAAAATCAGATAAAAAAAATAGCATGTGAACACTACAGCTGAAATGCGGTTTTCAGGTTTCCATTTATCCGTGCCCTCCTCCCCTCCCCTATTTTTTTATTCCAAATGTCCTGGACATGGCTTGGTTTCAGTGGGATGGAAGCAGATAAAGAGAAATGTTTCCTGCTGCTCTGCGTTGCATAATTCAACCTCACCAAGAATGACAAGTTCTCTTCTGTTTAAATGAATTAAAAGAATTTGGTTCACTGCTAAAAAACAGCCGGATCTTTTTTTAAATTTATATTTTCTGTTCATGTCTGCTATTATGCCTTACTTATCAAACATCCAAACATAATTACAGTATACTAATGTCTCAAAACTGCCGGAACCAAGATTTTGAGATTAGATATTTTATCTGTCTTCAAAAAAATAACACACAGAAAGAACCCGTGTCTTGAATTTGAAAAATAATAGAAAAAAAAGAATTATTTTCAATGCATGAAGAAAATGGGCAACCGCTTTTTTTTTTCCCTGAGAAGGTGATGTGGCATGCAGTCTAATATGGTTCATTGGGTTCTCAGCATGCATGCTTGTCACCATTCTGACATGCTCGGGCCTGACATTTCCTCACCATTTAGGCTGTGAAGCGGTGGCCCTTTTAAAGTCTTTGAGAACCATCATAAATGACTGCAGACATATTGCATGAATTGAACAGTCCTATATTGTAATACCAATTATGTAGCGCTTGGTAGTAGTTTAGACAGCAATGCAGTAAACAATGCGACTGCATCTGTTATGAGCAAAACAATTGTTGAGGAGTAAGTGTATTTTTTTTCATGGCTCTTTCTACAGTAGCAAAAGGAAAATTACTTGTAGGCCACCAGCATGAATATTGAATAGACAGTGTTCAATGCAGTGTTGATAAGCAGACTGAGGTAAAGTTAATTTGATTTTGGAAAGTCAACTGAGATTTGATGAATGTTTGACCAGCAAATAACCTCCCGCTACTTCAATGAAAATATTCAAAAGCTAAGAAGATGTTCTGGTCTATATTCTTGTTGTGATAACTGATATTTGCTTGTACTTGGGCATTTTGTGAAATTAGAGCAGTTGTGAAGGGATGCACCACCTCAACTCTGCTCCATTTTTTTTTTTACAATTACATTATACAGTACTATGTGCTGCAGATTGTAAGTAAACGGTATACTAGTATAATTTAGAGATACGAATTCTAAACGAGGGCGGCACAGTGGATGAGTGATTAGCAGGTTTGTCGCACAGTTCTGATATCTTTTCCACATCCGATGTCAAATTTGACCCGTTTCTACATTCGACGACGTGCTCGAAATACAATTTATGACAGTGCCGCAGTTTCTTTGTTTTCCCGCAGGATGGATGCACGGGTGGACTTTATTGTGAGAGCAATCGACATGGGTTCCAAGAATGTTTGTGCAGTTGGTGAAAAATAAAAAACGTCAGGCTTACCATTGCAATGAAGATGGAAATGATAGAAAAATATGAGTGTGGTGTGCACGTCCATGAAATGGCTCGACAATACGGCCGTAGAATGTCTACGATTTCGACGGTCCTTCTCCGACCTCCATTCGACAATCTTTATAATTTAAGGTGACAATTATTATGATTGCAACATCGCCCAAAAAAATCGCCAGCTTCGTCAGGTTTTTAATCATTTATTTCGGAACTTGTGCAACACAAAGTGCCTACTGTCCATCGCAGCTGAACATGATAAGTGAAATCAAAAAGTCCTCTCTCACACTGGCACGTCAGCCACATTCAGGTACACCATGCAAAACACATCCGACTCATTAGTACCCGATTCGTTACATTGTTAAAGGTATTATTATTACTATTATTATATTATTATTCCGATTTTTATTCAAAATTTATTTGTTTTGCTCTGTGTAATTGCTATTTGCAATAGTACCAACAACATTTATAAAGGATTTAGTGTAGTTTTTGAGCTGTGGAACGGATTAGTGGAATTATAATGTATTCTTATGGGAAAATCCTGCTCGACATACAACTATTTCGACTTACAAACAAGGTCCTGGAACGAATTAACCTCGTATGTAGAAGTACCACAGTGCAACTATGGCATGTTTTATTTCAACCTCAAAACATTGTGACTGTGACAGGATGGATGTGGCCCCTTAACCATATGGTATTTTGCACAGGGTTGCTCTACAACATGCTAATATTGTCTTGTTTAATGTTTATTTTCACTTGCCCCATCTTGATGCATTACCATGCCGTTTTTATAAATCACATAACGCTACCCACAATGTTTGTCCTTGGGAATAAATAAGCACATTCAATAGAAGGAAAATGCCTTAGGCCACTTTTGTTATTAATGAGAATAATGAAACCAAGCAAACTCTTGTAAACAGAGCCGGCTAGTGTCAACTTAAAGCTAATCATAACCTTTTCGTGCGCTGACAAGCCTGTGTTTCTGCAGCATTAACAGAGGATTAGTGTGCGGTGGGAAAAACACAAAATATGTCAAACTGCAATCATTAAATGATAGTTCCTCTTGGTTACGTTTGTCAGAATTACATGATGCATTTGTATGCAAATGAAAGTGATTTCCAAGCATTATTTTCATCCCATAGTCCAATGGTTACATTTCGATATCATGGTCCAAAAATTTACAGCATTAATTTTGCTGTAGAAAATTGATAATCCTCAAGAAGTTCTGCAAACTGTGCATATATAAAAGATGTTTTTGAAAGCCACCCAAGACAGTTTCACTCTCACGTGTTACTGACTCAAATCAGTTTTACACCACTAACATTAATGAGAGATTAAAGTTTTATGACAATTGTTTTGGGGTGATTTATAATTACTGTCTCGCAAACTAAGAACTTGTCTTTGTAATCACTGAATAATGCATTATTTTAAAGATAAACTCTTAAAAACTCTATAAAGCTTGTTTCTCCATTGTAAACTTCAGGAGCAGTTATGAATCTGTAGTAAGAGGAAGAAAATGTTTGACAGGGAAAAAAATAAAAATGAAAAATGCAGTTGTAGATTCTGCAATCTGGTATGAATTTACTCTGCAAATTTCATTTGCAGTCCACAGACTGATTACATGGTCAAGGCAATTCTCAGTAAAAGATTTATTCGGATTTTACGAGCTATACAGCATTGTTGTTTTCGTCAACGATGACGATAACAAAAATATTTTGTCAACAAACAATTTTTTCATGCTTCACGATAACAAGCTATAAACGTGTTTTGGGGGACTAGAACATAACGAGCCGGATGCCAGTTTTCGTCTGACACGGAGACGAGACCAAAATGCGTCACATGTTCACATCTATCCATCCATCATCTACCGCTCAATCTGGGGTCGGGTCGAGCAGCAATGTGTGACATTTTATGAGTAGTTAGCCTGCATCATAGCATTGTCTGGTTGTGTCACTCATGACGTGCTGCACCCCCCTCCTCTCCAACTTACCAGTGTCGTCTCCAGTCACTCCAGCTTGCACACACAGTAAGATTTGTTTTCTATCTTTGCCAGAGAGAATATATACAGTGGGGCAAATAAGTATTTAGTCAACCACTAATTATGCAAGTTCTTCCACTTGAAAATATTAGAGAGGCCTGTAATTGTCAACATGGGTAAACCTCAACCATGAGAGACAGAATGTGGAAACCCCCCCAGAAAATCACATTGTTTGATTTTTAAAGAATATATTTGCAGCTCATGATGGAAAATTAGTATTTGGTCAATACCAAAAGTTCATCTCAATACTTTGTTATGTACCCTTTGTTGGCAATAACGGAGGCAAAACGTTTTCTGTAACTCTTCATAAGCTTTTCACACACTGTTGCTGGTATTTTGGCCCATTCGTCCATTCAGATCTCCTCTAGAGCAGTGATGTTTTGGGGCTGTCGTTGGGCAACACGGACTTTCAACTCCCTCCACAGATTTTCTATGTGGTTGAGATCTGGAGACTGGCTAGGCCACTCCAGGACCTTGAAATGCTTCTTACGAAGCCACTCCTTTGTTGCCCTGGCTGTGTGTTTGGGATCATTGTCATGCTGAAAGACCCAGCCACGTCTCATCTTCAATGCCCTTGCTGATGGAAGGAGATTTTCACTCAAAATCTCTCGATACATGGCCCCATTCATTCTTTCCTTTACACAGATCAGTCGCCCTGGTCCCTTTGCAGAAAAACAGCCCCAAAGCATGATGTTTCCGACCCCATGCTTCACAGTGGGTATGGTGTTCTTCAGATGCAATTCAGTATTCTTTCTCCTCCAATCACGAGAACCTGTGTTTCTACCAAAAAGTTCTATTTTGGTTTCATCTGACGATAACACATTGTCCCAGTCCTCTTCTGGATCATCCAAATGCTCTCTAGCTAACCGCAGACAGGCCTGGACGTGTACTGGCTTCAGCAGGGGGACACTTCTGGCAGTGCAGGATTTGAGTCCTTGGCGGCGCATTGTGTTACTGATAGTAGCTTTTGTTACTGTGGTCCCAGCTCTTTGTAGGTCATTCACTAGGTCCCACAGTGTGGTTTTGGGATTTTTGCTCACCGTTCTTGTTATCATTTTGATGCCACGGTGTGAGATCTTGCATGGAGCCCCAGATCGAGGTAGATTATCAGTGGTCTTGTATGTCTTCCATTTTCTAATAATTGCTCCCACAGTTGATTTCTTTAAACCAAGCGTTTTACCTATTGCAGATTCAGTCTTCCCAGGCTGGTGCAGGTCTACAATTTTGTCTCTGGTGTCCTTCGACAGCTCTTTGGTCTTGGCCATTGTGGAGTTTGGAGTGTGACTGACTAAGATTGTGGACAGGTGTCTTTTATACCGATAAAGAGTTAAAACAGGTGCCATTAATACAGGTAACGAGTGGAGCCTCGTTAGACCTCGTTAAAAGAAGTTAAACCTCTTTGACAGCCAGAAATCTTGCTTGTTTGTAGGGGACCAATACTTATTTTCCACTCTAATTTGGAAATAAATTATTTAAAAATCAAACAATGTGATTTTCAGTTTTTTTTTTTTTTTTTTCACATTCCGTCTCTCATGGTTGAGGTTTACCCATGGTGACAATTACAGGCCTCTCTAATCTTTTCAAGTAGGATAACTTGCACAATTGGTGGTTGACTAAATACTTACTTGCCCTACCTTAATATTGCTTTAGGCATTAAACGTCTGTGCTGAGTGATTATCACACATTAAAATAACTCATAGCGTTAGCATAGCATTAGTGATCATGTTAGGGTAATGCTAACAGCAAGCGTCCTCTTAAACTCTCCGACAATTTTTTTTACATACAGTTCATGGCGTCCAGGTGAGTACAATTCATTGAAAAAAATTTGCTGTTTTCTTGTTTAGGGTGTATTATCACCAAGGTGGCGTTGTCCTTGTAGATGCTACAATACGTGCTCGTCTGTCAATGTTCATTCAAAATAGTTGGAAACCTTTATTTATTTATTTATTTATGAAGTTTAAAAATTTTACAGACAAAAAAATTTTTAGTAAACGTCGACTAAAACTACACGAAATTAGTCTGGACTTTTTACTTCTTGACGTCAACTAAAACTAGACAAAGACAACACATTTTGAGATGACTAAAATATTATTAAGACTAATAAGTGTTATCACCCAAAAGACTAAGAGTAAGATGAAAAATAAAAGAGCTGCCAAAAATAGTACTTTTATACCGTAGAAGTTAACCTCTTTCAATCTTTTTCCTCTTTTTAATCAAGCCAGCAGTAAATAACTAAAGTAGTATTTAAATGCATACATGTGCTTTAGCTGTGATTTAGTACAATAATTTTATGGCATGACCACTTTCTCTTTTTGTCACATCTTTTTCGCGACTCCCACACCCTCTCTGCCAGTCGCCGTTTAATCCGGCTGGGTGCGACTTCGCTCGGCTTCGTCACCGCTAGGACTTGGCCAACTTGCCTGGCTCTCGATTGATTCAACAGCAAATCTTATGATTGTAATAGACAAGAGTAAAGAGCTGGGCCAATGAGTGTCCCAAAGTTCCAAGAAAACGCATTTCTCAAGGTTTCATTGACGTCCACCGAACAGAATGCTAAGACGATGACTATGGAACGTGTTCAGAGTTTGCCACAAAATGCTCACTGCCGCCGGGAACAGACCCTGCCAAAGAGTTTCAGAATCTGCACCTATCAAACAAAATTTCTCGAGGCTAGGGGGTCATAGAACATTTCGGAACATGTTTACGTTCTTGTGAGAAGGGACTTTATTTTATTTCCACCTGGTACTAAGAAAAAACACAAAGGGCATTAATCAGAAAATAATTAATAATTTAAAAAAGAAAAAAAAAAATTGTTTACACCTGTATTAATCGGCCTTTCGGCTCTTTGGCCAAGTGTTTATTTGGTTTTCCGTTTCGGTCAAGAATTTTGCTTTCGGTACATCCCTTCTTTATGGAGATAATAGAAAAAAATGAGCGTGGTGTGCTGTGAACTGACTCGACAATACCGCCGTGGAATGTCTACGATCTCGACGGTCCCCCTCCGACCTCCGTTCCCCAGTCTTTATAAGTTAAGGTGACAATTACTATTATTGTTACATCGCCCGAAAAATCGCCAGCTTCGTCAGGTTTTTAAACATTAATTTCAGAACTTCACATTTCACAACATGCCAACTGTCCGCCACAGCTGAACATGAAAAGTGAAAACAAAAAGTCCTGTCTCACTCTGTCACATCAGCCATGCGGTGCATTCAGGTACAATACGCAAACCACATCTGCCAGATTAGAACCCGATTCGTTACATTATTATAGGTATTATCATTATTATCAATATCACAGTTATTATATTATTCCGATTTTTAGTCATCATTCATTTGTTTTGCTCTCTATAATTGTTATTTGCAATAGTACCAGCAGTATTTAATAGGCTTTTGTGTACGTTTTCGGACTGTGGAACGATTTAATGGAATTATAATGTGTTCTTATGAGAAAATCCTGCTTGACATACGACCATTTCGACTTAAAAACAAGGTCCTGGAACGAATTAACTTTGTATGTAGTGGTACCACTGTATTACAGTTTTTCTCAATTGCTTTAGTCCATTTCACAGATTAGAATTAAAATTCTCAAAACAGTTTGTGCATTTCTCATTACACGTCGCACAAGTAGCAAAACAAAATGGATTACCTGCAAGACAGTTTTTTTTTTTTGTGCTAAATTCTTAGTCTTTCGCTCAAAATTAAATTTCTGTGTCAATGAACTAGTCAGTTCTGTCAGAATGACTTCTTGTTTCATTGTGTGCAGACAAGACAATCAAATTGTTTAGTCATGCTCTCAATATAACAGTTACTCTGGGGGAAGGCTCTGATGCTGAAGATGGTTTACGTAAGTTTTGATGAAAATTGCAAGTTGCACCTTTATGTGTGGAAGATTGATTACAAGGGAGTGGACAAGTTTCAGTCTACACTTTTACTGTTTTTACAATGTCTTGACAGACTATGCCATTGTCATACAGAGAGCAGAAGACATCACTGAGTATCACGAAGAAAAAAAAAAACATAAAAGCAAAAATTAGAAATGTGAGCCTAAAACAATCGGCACAACTCAACTTCGAATGCTGTTGAGATTTTTTTCCCCATTCTTTCTACACATCTTGACGTTCCTCTCTGTTGGGCCACAAATTTTCATCTACGTCACAACGGATGTCCTCTCTTGCTGTACGGTGAGGAAAGAATCTTCTTGAATGCCTTATCCAGCCTCTGCTGTGATGTAATTGCATGCTGCATTCATGGTATCCGGGAGACTCATCTGAATTCTGAAAAAAATCTGGAAAATTCTTCTATGGGATTGAGGAATGAGGAGTATGGTGTGGTGGGAGGAACTTCATTACCATTCTGTTGTGGGTTGCAAACCATTCCCTGATTATGATGGAGTGGCGGGAAACTCACATTGTCCCAAACCAAACACCTCTTTGAAGTTGGCCCCCCGTCAGACGCAAATTTATAGACAATTTATGTCTTTCGTTTGTGCTGCTATCATTTTTGAGATATTAAAAATTCTTTTATAAGTCAATCTGAGGTCAACTAGCCCCCCATTTTGATTAAAAATTGTCTCAATCGTTTGTGCTGTAAAAAAAAATATTATTTGTGCTGCTATCATTTTTGAGATTTTGAGATATTAATTTCGGGTGATGACGTCACACAGCCCCCTAATTATTGCAAAATGGACCCGAAATGGTGTCATTCGTTTATGCTTTTTGTGCTAGTTGTTGGGACACCCCTCTGTTATTGAGAAAATCGGTACACTTTGTCAGCCGCGACAGAGGTGCTGCGATTAACGTCATCACTCAAAATTAATTTCTCAATATCTATAAAACGATAACAGCACAAACGAAAGTTTTACAGCACAAACCAGCACAAACGTAGCATAAATGAATAGCACCATTTCGAGTCGATTTTGCAATAAATGGCGGGCTGCATGACATCATCACTTGAAATTAATATCTCAATATTTAAAAAAAGATAGCTGCACAAACCAAAATATTCACAGCATAAACGTAGCACAAACAACTGACACAATTTTTAGCCGTTTTTAATCAAAATAGGGGGCTAGTTGACCTCGGATTGACCTAAAAAAAGAGTTGTTGTTATCTCAAAAACGATATCAGCACAAACGAAAAAAATTTCTGCACGAACGAGCACAAACTAGCGCATAATTTTTCTATGAATTTGCGTCCGATGGGGGGCCAACTTCACGGAAATGTCCCAAACTTTTACAAAATTTGGCAGATTGAAATAATCTACATAAAGTAAGCAATGAAAATGCTTGGAAATAAGCACACATATGTTGACATATTCTGACAACATGTTCATCCATTTTGCATGTAAAAATTTATGCAATGAACTAAGGACTAAATGTTGTGGGTGGTAAGACCATTCAATAGAGACCCATGATAAAGCATTTTAACCACCATGACAGATGTAGCGGATAATGTAGGAAACAGCAGAGCATTGTACAAATCATTCGCATGGCTGTATAAAAACATCTGCAACTTGCTTTTTTTATGTGCATTAGTAATACAATGTTGTGAGGATTGAACAAGTAGTTTGGAGAATTTCAAGTCTGAGGAGAGAAACTTACTAAAGCAATTGAGAAAAACTGTAAAGAGCTCAGTCACTGTAATTAAGCCAACATGGATCAAATGTATCTTACCTAACTTACTTTCCGACCTCTTGGTTTCAGAATTCATCTCAATATGCCCAACTTGATTCACGTAAAAAAAAAAAAAAAAAAAAAAAAAAAAACTCAACTGAATGTTTAATGTGATGTCAGAGCTTATTATTGGTTTAATGGATGGATGGATGGATGGATGGATGGATGGATGCATGGATGGAAACTATTTCAGCATTAAAATGCATTTAAATTTACCATTTTGCCTGTCCAAGCAGCTAAAGTGGACAGGTAAATAAAAAAAAAATATATATATTTTTTTTAAAACCAACCTTGGTCTCTTAAAGGATCCCCCTTCCCCATATTACAGTCCACAACCTGGCATACTACTGGACAATACCTCTGTCTTAAGTAGGTGTCCTCTTAAACGATGTTGTGACAAAAGACCAATTGTTTTCTGATCTGTTGCTTTAAAGTGCTCCTGCACTGAACCATGTAGTCAATCTTGGTAGCATAAAATAAATAACTGTTTTATTTCAGACAAGGAGACAGCTGCTTTGTTGCTCTAAGACAAAACCAACGTGAGGTTTAGTGTCAGTCGTTAATGAGATGACTCCCCAATCAATACTTATCGACTGGGAGCCTCCATTATCGGCTTGTAAGACATTACTGTTGTACCATTATCTTTTAATCATATTGCAGCAGTGATGCCTTAATGTTGCCCTCTCTAGTACACCGTACAATTCTATGTAGTACATATTATACTCTGTAACACGTACGACCGGGGTCTTTTGGCTCTTGCTGTTGTGTACAATAAAGTTCAGGTTGATGAAATAAACTGTGATGTATTCATCAAAGGATGGCTAAAGCCCGCATATATACACTTTTAACCAGTAAAGCAAGAATAATGCATGTACACCATTAGTGGACAACGTTTCTCTGAAAGGTCAACGGAGTTCATGATGAAGAATGTTCCATTGTAGCTCTATGTGGGCGGTTTGCAGTGAGTAGAAAATGGAGAGTGGTATGACACCTTTGACTTGCCTGCAAGAAATGTCACCCTAATTTAAAATTACAACAAATTCACCTGTGGACAACAATCTTTCTTAGTCATGGAAAACTATCCTATTGTAAGTGTTCATAACACAGAACAAATTTAAACCAGATTTGCCACATCTGTTGTTTACCAAGAACAGAACAGCACATTTGACAACAGCGCCATATACAGTGGGGAAAATAAGTATTTAGTCAACCACTAATTGTGCAAGTTCTCCCACTTGAAAATATTAGAGAGGCCTGTAATTGTCAATATGGGTAAACCTCAACCATGACAAACAGAATGTGGAAAAAAACAGGAAAATCACAATGTTTGATTGAAGAACTTATTTGCAAATCATGGTGGAAAATAAGTATTTGGTCAATACCAAAAGTTCATCTCAATACTTTGTTATGTACCCTTTGTTGGCAATAACGGAGGCCAAACGTTTTCTGTAACTCTTCACAAGCTTTTCACACACTGTTGCTGGTATTTTGGCCCATTCCTCTATGCAGATCTCCTCTAGAGCAGTGATGTTTTGGGGCTTTCGTTGGGCAACACGGACTTTCAACTCCCTCCACAGATTTTCTATGGGGTTGAGATCTGGAGATTGGCTAGGCCACGCCAGGACCTTGAAATGCTTCTTACGAAGCCACTCCTTTGTTGCCCTGGCTGTGTGTTTGGGATCATTGTCATGCTGAAAGACCCAGCCCAGATTTTCACTCAAAATCTCTCGATACATGGCCCCATTCATTCTTTCCTTTACACAGATCAGTCGTCCTGGTCCCTTTGCAGAAAATCAGCCCCAAAGCATAATGTTTCCACTCCCATGTTTAACAGTGGGTATGGTGTTCTTTGGATGCAATTCAGTATTCTTTCTCCTCCAAACACGAGAGCCTGTGTTTCTACAAAAAGTTCTATTTTGGTTTCATCTGAACATAACACATTCTCCCAGTCCCCTTCTGGATCATCCAAATGCTCTCTAGCAAACCGCAGACGGGCCTGGATGTGTACTGGCTTCAGCAGGGGGAAACGTCTGGCAGTGCAGGATTTGAGTCCCTGGCAGCGCATTGTGTTACTGATAGTAGCCTTTGTTACTGTGGTCCCAGCTCTCTGTGGGTCATTCACTAGGTCCCCCCGTGTCGTTCTGAGATTTTTGCTCACCGTTATTGTTATCATTTTGACGCCACGGGGTGAGATCTTGCATGGAGCCCCAGATCGAGGGAGGTTATCAGTGTTCTTGCATGTCTAATAATTGCTCCCACAGTTGATTTCTTTATACCAAGCATTTTACCTTTTGCAGATTCAGTCTTCCCAGCCTTGTGCAGCTCCACAATTTTGTCTCTGGTTTCCTGTGACAGCTCTTTGGTCATGGCCATAGTGGAGTTTGGAGTGACTAGCCACGTTTACATGCTGACTTTTATTCATACCGATTCAAATCATTCCGAATGGAAATTTCACATCAGCTGTTTACATGTCACTTCATCTATTCCGATCCAGCGTTTATTCCGAAAGGACGTTTGACAACTGCCGTCTGACATGCGCAGATTAATCAAAACAAAGCGTCACGTTGCAGAACATGGAGATCGATCGTCAGATCAGCTGCTGTTTTAATTTTTCGAGTGGAAACATAACTTCAGAATGATACGCCGTTCATTTAAAAAGTTGTGTGGGTGCGCTGTGCGTGTGCTTGGAAGCCATGTTGCAAGTGACGTTACTTACGTCACCAGGTCAGTACGGAGCATGCGCAGAAAGAACGCAACCAGACACCATTCCGCTTCCCTGTTTACATGATATAATTTTACTTCTAATCTGTTTGGGAAAAGGAATATTCCACCCCTGTGAATCGGAATGAAATTCCATTCGGTTTGGGCCTGTTCATTCCGAATGAGGTGTTTATATGGAACACATTTATTCGGTTTGAACAAATATTCCGATTGTAATTGGAATATTTGGCTCCATGTAAACGTGGCAATTGACTGAGGTTGTGGTAAGGTGTCTTTTATACCGATAATGAGTTAAAACAGGTGCCATTAATACAGGTAACGAGTGGAGCCTCGTTAGACCTCGTTGGAAGAAGATAGAGCTCTTTGACAGCCAGAAATCTTGCTTGTTTGTAGGTGACCAAATACTTTTTTTCCACTCTAATTTTGAAATAAATTCTTTAAAAATTAAACAATCTGATTTTCTGGGTTTTTTTCCTCCACATTTTAGGCCCTCATGGTTGAGGTTTACCCATGTTGACAATTACAGGCCTTTCTAATCTTTTCAAGTAGGAGAACAACACAATTGGTGGGTGGTTGACTAAATACTTATTTGCAGACAATCATAGTGACTCCCTTTTTGTTGAGATAAGTGCCAAAAACCGGAAGAACCTTATTATCGGCGTGATCTATCATCCCCCAGACGCAGACCTAGAAATCTTTAGGACCAGAATGGAGGAAGCATTATTTTATATAAACAGCAAAAGCAAGAGCTGTATCAACCTTGGTGACTTCAACATTGACCTCTCAAGGGATGACACTACTCAGAATGACTTTATAAATGTATTATATTCTTCATCCTTCTTCCTAACGATTAATACTTATAAAGCGTCACCCAATCCACAAAGTCGATTATTGATAACATCATCACAAATCTTCTGTCTGGAGCCGTACTCTCTGACATTTCGGGTCATTTCCCGATTGTACTATTTGCTGACCTTCATATTAAATCATCACCCATACACCATGAAATAAAAATATTAAATGAACAAACCATGCATAATTTGAGTGAGGACTTGAAGGCCTGAAAAAAACCATCAACAGCAGCACATTTAATCAAAATCCATGGATCACCAAGGGTATACTAAAATCTATTAAGCAAAAAAATATTATTAAATATTATTAATTATAATAATAATTAAATAATCATGAACATGAAGAATTCAAATTCAGCTGCAGCAGATGGATTTTCTAACAAAATTCTGAAAAGCATTTCCAACATTATTACTGCACCTCTTACCCACTGTATCAATCTATCTCTACTCTCTGGAGTGGTGTCTCAAATAGCAAAAATTGCATGAATCAAACCAATTTTTAAGTCTGGAGATAAAAATGATCTGAAGAATTACCAACCATTGGAAAGAGTAGCCTACAACAAACTCAATAACCACCTAGACAAGCTAGACATCATTGTCCCATCACAAAATGGATTCAGAAAGGAAAATACTACATATGTGGCAGTACTTGACCTAACGGAAAAAATCTGCGATACAATTGACAAAGGTAACTACGGAGTCAGCATTTTTTTTTTTTACCTATCCAAAGCATTTGACACCATTAAGAGGCCGAGCGCTAGAGTGGTTCCGTAGCTATCTATCTGGAAGACATCAGTATGTCAAAATTAGTAATTCAGAATCATCCTACAAACTCATCAATCATGGTGTCCCCCAGGGCTCCATCTTAGGGCCACTTCTCTTCATCCTGTACGTTAATGACTTTGTTAATTCCTCATCCATTTTTCATAAAGTACTATTTGCTGATGATACAAATATATTCTTTTTCCATAAAAATCCCTCTGCACTTGAACAAATCATAAATAGTGAACTAAAGAAAATAGACACATAGTTCAAATATAATAAACTCTCTCTAAATATCAATAAAACAAATTACATTGTGTTTCGCTCTTATAAAAAAACAGCCCATCAAACAAATCTGCTTAAACATAAATGGAGAAACCAGTTAAAGAGTCTGCTCTACAAAATTCCTGGGGGTCCATATTGATGAGTACCTTAATTTTAAAAAACATATTGATGAGCTCACAAATAAACTGTCAAAATATGCTGTTTTTTTTAAACTGCAACATTATATCACACTCTCTGCACTTCTCACTCTGTATAAATCTTTATTTGAACCAGATTTACAATATTGTAATATCATGTGTGCAACACATTTCCAACCTATCTAAAAAAGCTTGAAACACTACAGAAAAAAGTTATACGTGCCCTAACATGGATGAGTTCAATCCTCCAACTAAATTAATATTTCACCACCACCACCTTCTGAGGCTAAAGAACACAACTACTTCCAAAATGCTTGCATAATGTATCAGGTCTTCCATAAACTAAACCATAAATTAAGTGATCTCATCCAAATCTGTACACCTCAGCATGCATATACTACAAGAAGAAAAAAATCACATCACTGGGGAAAAACAGAAGGCTAAAGTCTACAAGCTTTGGCATTGCGTGCAGAGGACCACAGATCTGGAATGAACTGGACGGAACACTTAAAATGTCACACTTTATATCCATTTTTAAGAAAAAAAACTGAAAACTCGCCTCCTTGCAATGTATGCTTAATATACTGAGTCTTTGAATAACATTACTAAGGTATCAAATGTCAAATCCGATGTAATCAGAATGTTGAAATTTTCCATGGTTAATTGTATCTATGTGTATGGGTGTGTGTATGTGTGTGCTGTTCAACGGGTCCCCTACTAAAAGCTTTAAATAGCTTATTTGGAGTGTCCCTTTCATGCATCTTATCAGATGAACTGTTTGTATATAAGATCATGTTCTTTGTTGTACCATGATACAATGTGTGAATAAACTGAACTGAACAGAAACCAAATATTACTGAAATATTGATTCCAAATTTGAAAGTTTCACTTCAGACAAATGGAATACTAAAAAAAAATAAAATAAAAAAAAATAAAAAAAATAAAAAAAAGCAATAACAAAGGAAAAAAATACTTTGTTTGGAGAGGTTTACCCAATACGGGGGGTAAATGAAAAGGATTGAATGATGCTGTATTATATGTTCAAGATGGTGACAACTTTGAAAACAGAAAAGATTGCTTTAATATGTGAAATTGCATTGACATGTACTCGCTGCTCAGTTAAATATTGTCAAAATATCTTGGGAATGACAACAACAACAAAAAAATAACTAGGCCTGCAAGCAGGACTGAATGGGCCCTCGCAGTTTAGCGCAACTCGGACGTACATCGCGGAAAGCGGGGTAATACAGTGAAAACCTCGAAAAACGAGAGAATACAGCGGGGGGGGGGAAATCACTGTATTCCCCCGCTTTTAGCGGTGTTCGCGGTTTTTACGAAAAACGAGGGAAAACAGCAAAAAAAATTTCAATGTATTCCTCCACCTACGCCCTCGTTTTTCGCATTTTACGTGTTTTTTGGCCAATTTGACCAAGTGTGCCAAATTTCGTGGCACTATAAGCGGCCTTAGTCCATGAAAAAAATCTGCTTTCTTTTAATGGTGAAGAGAGTCGTCATGGCAACAGACAGAGACATGTGGGCATGGGCCTCAAAATGTTACCTTACAAAAGGTCTTGTAACTACACTGACCACACTGAAAATAACTGGAAGTAAACTTTCTGTTGCCACTAGTTGGCGCTGCATAGTTCATGCAAATGACCCTTTAGGGTACGACAAAAATGTGCTCAGTATCAGAATTAAAAGATTCTTTGTTAGCTGAAAGTCACGTAGGTGAGTTGTTGATCTGGCGATGATCTGAGGCGAAGGACCAGTTTAAATAAGCTGCTGGCGATGATCAGCGGCACCTGGTCCCAGGCTCACCCATCTGTGCAATCAATACACAAATACAGACACACAATGAGGAGGGGCTCAGTTTCAATAATAGTATTCAAACACTGAAACATTTACAGCAACACAAAATAATGCTTTCTCCCTCCATATGTTGTTATGTAACAAATTTGAATTCATAACTTGCAGACATGGCAGATCACTTGAATCCACTGGCCATTTTATTAACGCTCTATTGAATAACTTGTTTAGCAGTCAAGAAGTGACTTTAAAACGCAATTATGACTTTGAATAAATCACTTACCATAAAAATTTCCGTACGCCGAGATGACGTATCTTGAATCCTGCGTGTTCTCCTGTTTAGAGTCGCAGTGGATTCCCGCCTTCAGGGTGCGCGCTGTTGTGACGTTACATGTCGACCGTTAAATTTCAGATTTTCAGCACGTCTGGTCTCTACGGTCCGCCCCGGACCAATGCGTAACCTATCATTTGGACTGTCAGATTGATGATCGTGGCCACATCTGGCGCACTGAGGCATTCAGTAGTGTTGTATCGGTCTTTTTGAACGAATTGTTTTGGTGAACGAGACCGAACTAATCATCATCTGCACTGATTCGTTCTATGAAGGTGGTGCTTGTTCGCTGCGTGGGAGGGCGTTGAGCAAGCGGCAGCGTCTTCTGACATCGCACACGACCAATCAGACGCCAGCCTCATCGCGGGCAGGGGAGGGAGCGGAAACAGAATCAGGGCGTTTGTCACTCACGTCCACGTGTGGCCAATAAGCAGCCAGCGTGCAGGCAGGGGGGCAAGACTGAGTTTTGTCACTTCCCGTTCAGTGACTCGGTCCTCCGGTTCCTGACCTAGCTTGCTGCTAACTTGATTTTCCAGTAATGACTATGCGGTGAACGAATCAGAAAATGAAAGGAAATGACTTTGTCACATATTTGTTAACGTGGAGCCTATCAAATGCTGCTCAAACAGACAAAAACACCACACAAATCTAGCTAGCATTGTTTAGAGTAGTACTTTTCTCAACAAACTCGTGACTGCCTATGACGACATACTATAAAATTTACAGTAATTTAAAACACGGGTAGCTACGAGGCAAGCAAAAGCTGAGCTGCGGTCGCGTGACGGCAGTGAAGCGGGCAGAGAACTGTCACTATATGGAGGCTTCATGGCAGCGATAATTACCTCATATGTGCACAGAAAAAAATATTTAGTATGATCACCATAATACTGATTTGCAATGAAACTATATACATGTCAATTTTTTCCCGAGTGTTTTATTTTTTTTTTCGTGTCAGCGTGTTGGGTGTTGGTTGGTTTGACAAATTATGTCAATCCGTCCATCATGTGCTACTCAAGCGCCCAAAACAATGCACGCAGACACGGGAGATGTCGCAATATGTCTACATTTTTCTTAACAGACTAATGAGAGTAGAAAGGCGACATCGTAAAGAGCAAACAATTATTTCTCGTCAGCATTTGACGATCTGAGATGCGGGGACGACAGGGGAGCTGACCGGATTATTTTATTTATTAATACCAGTGCAAAAAAACAATATGATCACCATAATACTGATTTGCAATGAAACTGTATATACATGTAATTTTTTTCCGAGTGTTTTTTTTTTTTTTTTCGTGTCAGGTGTTGGTTGGTTTGACAAATTATGTCAATCCGTCCATCATGTGCTACTCAAGCGCCCAAAAACAAAGCACGCGGACACGGGAGATGTCGCAATATGTCTACATTTTTCTTAACAGACTAATGAGAGTAGAAAGGCGACATCGTAAAGCGCTAACAATTATTTCTCGTCAGCATTTGACGATCTGAGATGCGGGGACGACAGGGGAGCTGACCGGATTATTTTATTTATTAATACCAGTGCAAAAAAACAATATGATCACCATAATACTGATTTGCAATGAAACTGTATATACATGTAATTTTTTTCCGAGTGTTTTTTTTTTTTTTTTTCGTGTCAGGTGTTGGTTGGTTTGACAAATTATGTCAATCCGTCCATCATGTGCTACTCAAGCGCCCAAAAACAAAGCACGCGGACACGGGAGATGTCGCAATATGTCTACATTTTTCTTAACAGACTAATGAGAGTAGAAAGGCGACATCGTAAAGAGCAAACAATTATTTCTAGTCAGCATTTGACGATCTGAGATGCGGGGACGACAGGGGAGCTGACCGGATTATTTTATTTATTAATACCAGTGCAAAAATTCAACACGATCATCTTAATTCTAAAAAACAAAAATACAACAGAGCGAGATGTAAATATGATGTGTTGGTCGTTCCATATTCAGAAATTAAACTTTCGATGTATTTTTATTTTCGTGACAGCAAACATGCTGTATATGTGATTGTATGTGTGATCAAGAACCTGCTAAAGAAAGTCCTTGCGCCCCCGCCCCCTACTCCCCTCACAAAAGGAAAATGTTTAACCGTGTCCTAAATCGAAATGCAAGCACGAGCCATGACTTTGAGCCCATAGAACTAGGACAGACGACGCGGAAGTTCTCCCTCGCTTTTGCAGCAGCAGGAGGGAGACGAGGCTGTCTGTGAAAGCAGAATGATACCGCCTGTCACTCATTTCTGAAACTACGACGAGTGGTCAATGTGGAAGAGAGGGAGGGACCAAGCAATGTCACTTCCCGTTCAGTTATACTGCGAAGCGGTCTTTGGTGATTCGTTCGGCAACGTCACTTCCCGTTCAGTAACCGAACGATTCGTTTGGGCGGGGAGGGAGATGAGGGGGGCGAACGATTCGTTGAACGATTTGTTTGAACGAATCTTTTTACTGAACGAACCGGAATGGATTCGTTTACTCAAGTGAACGACAAATCTCGTCACTAGCATTCAGCAGACTTGATTGCTATGCGGATCTGGCGAGCTGATGCCGGATCTGGCACACAGTGACCTGCTATCGGGAACAATGGATGTTTATCGGAATGTGGGAGGAGGGCTGTCTTTTTTTTTTTTTTTTTTTTTTTTTTTTTTGAGCTCATACCCTACCTGTTGCTAATCATGTCTGGGTTATTCCAAGTTGTTCTGCGTTTTCTGATGTACTGTATAGACAAACTTGGTTTTGTTTACACACTGGGTTTGGGAGGTGCTAATGTGGCACACTAAAACTGGCACGGCTTTCAATATTCATGAGACATTTTGTTCAGTGAAGACTAGATGGTTGAGTCCCAATTTTTTAAACACAGGAGGCTGCTAAGTCAGGTGTCATCAGGAAAGGCAGGTCGAGGGTGTTTTCCATTAACACTTGCAGCTGTGAACAGCTTAAGTGGAAGAGCCAGGCATCAGGTGTTCAAAAGAAAGGAAAAAAAAATCTTACAATACAAAACATTTGAAATAAAGCGCAGAGCGCTCATGAATACACACAGTGTAAAATATAAAATATATGATATTGTAGTAATCAGTATCATCAATTAATAATACAAAAAATATGCTGTCAATGATTCAAAAATCTGAGGAACTTAGAAAGTAGAAAAATAAAAAGGCTTTATTAAATCATGGGTTTGTTCTGATAAAAAATGTCGACATGTTTCGGCTTTGTAGGCCTTCATCAAGACAAAGAAACGTAGTAATAAATATCATAGTTTAATAGTACAAAAAATATGTTGTCAATATTTGAAGTAATCACTTAAATAATTAAAATTTGCTCACCCTACTGGCAGATTTATTCGCTCAAAAAAAAAAAAAAAAAAAAAAAAAAATATATATATATATATATATATATATATGTATATATATATATATATTTTTTTTTTTTTTTAGGTATATTTATATACAGTGGGGCAAATAAGTATTTAGTCAACCACTAATTGTGCAAGTTCTCCCACTTGAAAATATTAGAGAGGCCTGTAATTGTCAACATGGGTAAACCTCAACCATGAGAGACAGAATGTGGAAAAAATCCCCAGAAAATCACATTGTTTGATTTTTAAAGAATTAATTTGCAAATCATGGTGGAAAATAAGTATTTGGTCTATACCAAAATTTTATCTCAATACTTTGTTTCATACCCTTTGTTGGCAATAATGGAGGCCAAACGTTTTCTGTAACTCTTCACAAGCTTTTCACATACTGTTGCTGGTATTTTGGCCCTTTCCTCCATGCAGATCTCCCCTGGAGCAGTGATGTTTTGGGGCTGTCGTTGGGCAACACAGACTTTCAACTCCCTCCTCACCCTGTGGCGTCAAAATGATAACAAGAACGGGGGGAAAAAAATCCCAGAACCACACGGGGGAACCTAGTGAATGACCCACAGAGAGCTGGGACCACAGTAACAAAGGCTACTATCAGTAACACAATGCGCCACCAGGGACTCAAATCCTGCACTGCCAGACGTATCCACCTGCTGAAGCCAGTACACGTCCAGGCCCGTCTGCCGTTCGCTAGAGAGCATTTGGATGATCCAGAAGAGGACTGGGAGAATGTGTTATGGTCAGATGCAACCAAAATAGAACTTTTTGGTAGAAACACAGGTTCTCTTGTTTGGAGGAAAAATAATACTGAATTGCACCATACCCACTGTGAAGCATTGGGGTGGAAACATCATGCTTTGGGCCTGTTTTTCTGCAAAGGTACCAGGACGACTGATCTGTGTAAAGGAAAGAATGAATGGGGCCATGTATCGAAAGATTTTGAGTGAAAATCTCCTTCCATCAGCAAGGGCATTGAAGATGAGACGTGGCTGGGTCTTTCAGCATGACAATGATCCCAAAGACACAGTCAGGGCAACAAAGGAGTGACTTCGTAAGAAGCATTTCAAGGACCTGGAGTGGCCTTGCCAGTCTCCAGGTCTCAACCCCATAGAAAATCTGTGGAGGGAGTTGAAAGTCCGTTTTGACCAACGACAGCCCCAAAACATCACTGCTCTAGAGGAGATCTGCATGGAGGAATGGGCCAAAATACCAGCAACAGTGTGTGAAAAGCTTGTGAATAGTTACAGAAAACGTTTGGCCTCCGTTATTGCCAACAAAGGGTACATAACAAAGTATTGAGATGAACTTTTGGTATTGACCAAATACTTATTTTCCACCATGATTTGCAAATAAATTATTTAAAAATTAAATAATGTGATTTTCTGTTTTTTTTTTTTCACATTCTTTCTCTCATTGTTGAAGTTTAACCATGTTGACAATTATAGGCCTCTCTAATATTTTCAAGTGGGAGAACTTGCACAATTAGTGGTTGACTAAATACTTATTTGCCACACTGTATATATACATATATTTCACTGAATTCAAGAATATTTGGCTTGTATCCAGTTGGGCTGTTTTTGCAGTGTACTCTGATTACATGTATCTGCTCCCACCAGAAATTCTATTGGGGAAATTGTTGTTTGGACCAACCAATTTTTCACTGAATGAGATACCGTATGGTGTCCATTCATTGTTTTTATTTCACAAAAATAAAACGCATTTTAAATTGTTTCTTGATGTGTTGTTTGATATGTCGCCTTCCTCCCGTTGTTATGAAAAATACAGTTCTTGTGAGACTATATACAGGTAGTGTAATTAACTTGCCAGGGGTAACCTGCCTTTAAGAAAGCCAAAAAATGTGTGTTCTTCCGTAGTGTTAGCAACCATACCGAGAATGATAGTCTTGACCTTTGTCGTGTTTTCGTCGATGAAAAGAAAAATAATTAATGTTTATCATCCACAAATGATTCTCTGAATAATCTATTAAGTCTTCGATAGAAATAAATATTTCACTGAGGTTTAGTTTTGAAATGAAAAAGAAATCCGATGTGATTGAGAAAACTAAAGCAGAACTTTTTGAAGAGGCACTTGATGTCTGATGTGATACATATCAAAGCATTTGAGGTTAGCTGCGCTTGAAAGGGATTTTGATTCTATCTTTATTTCCTTCAGACTGACATTAAACATGGATAACCATCTGTTTGATCATATGACATTAAATCCGTCCATCCTCCCATTTATGTACCACACATCCTCTGATTAGCATGAAATATACTGTAGGTTTATTATATTATACGGATGGGTACGTGGGAGTGGGCATAAATATCCTGATTTTTGTTTATTTTAAAAATATTTTTCATTTCGAATGAACTAATACAATGCAAATGTATAACATCTTAATTGGATTATTTTTTTAAAATCTAGTCCAATGATTTTCTCCTTCTTGTTTTGAGTGTTAAAGACTAGTTCACAGATTAATATGTCGGATTATTCCACTTACTTTAAGTAATTCAATTCAATTCCTTTATTGCCATTGCAAGCCGAGCAAACAACGAAATTGGAAAAGCTACTCTATGGTACCAGAAAACACCCACAAGACACAGGACAGTAAAATAACACACAACTTAAACAACTTAAACATACTACTAAATAAATATTACTATTTGTTCTTATTAAGCCCATACATCTAAAAGTTGATATTTTTCACCGAAATCAATGAAAATTTGCTTTCAATTAATGTTCTGAACAATATCTATCCTTAAATTAAGAACATTGACATTCCAAAGCTTTTTTAAGATTAAATATACAAATTTATTGCTTAAAATAAGTTTGTTAAGCTTATTTTCAGCAAGCTATTTTTCTATTTCAGGAAATCTGAGTAAAATGTTCATATTTCAAGAAATCTGAGTAAAATTTACTTGAAGCACTAGCAGATAATTTCACTTATCGAAGCACTGGCAGATAATTTCGCTTATTTGTAGTAGATTTACACTAAAAACGGGAATATACAGTAGTTACAGTAGTACCTCGACATACGATCGCTTTGATACACAATCTTTTCGACATCCGACGTAAAATTTGACTCACCATTTGTTTCTACATCCGACGACATGCTCGAAATACGACTGTGGTAACATCGTCAATTAAATTGCCATCTTCATCAGGTTTTTATCATTTATTTCAGAAGTTGTACAACACAACACACCTACTGTCCGCCGCAGTTAACGGTGTTCTCAGTAAAACATTAAAAGTGAAAGTAAACTCTCAACCGCAATGCACCCTCTCTCACGTCAGCGACGCGGTGCGTTCAGGCAAAGGACGCAAAACACGTCTACCACGTTAGAACGTTACATTATTACAGGAATTAGTTTTTTCTTTTTTATTCTTCTTCTGGTTTTTATTAATAATTTATGTTTCGCTATGTGTAATTGCCATTTGTAATAGTACCAGCAGTATTTATTAAGGATTTAGTGTAGGTTTTCGGGCTGTGGAACGAATTGATGGGATTATAATGTATTCTTATGGAAAAATCCTGCTCGACATACGACCATTTTGACTGACAAACATGGTCCTGGAACGAATTAACTTCGTATGTAGAGGTACCACTGTAGTTTTAAGGAGATGTGTTTTTGCAGTGTACCTCCAATTAATCTGGGTTTCATCCAGTGCTTTATAAACCACGTGGGATGCTACTATTCTCCTATAATCCAGCTACAGAGATACGAACGTAAACATGTCTATAATATTCCTACTAAATTTCATTCTGATCTGTTAACAAATAAGGGAGGAGCACCAATTTTAGTTAGTTTCTTCTCCAAGAGAGTTAGCGAGAACTTGCGACGTCCCTCTTGGCGCTCTAAAAAGAGAAATATGCTCCAGACAATGTTTAGGTGTTGCATTGTATCACAAAAAAAGAGTACACCCCTCGCATTTCTGAAGATAATTAAGTATATCTTTTCATGGGGCAACACTGACAAAATGACACTTTGACACAATGAAAAGTAGTCTGTGTGCAGCTTATATAATAGAGTTAATTTATTTTCCCCTCATAATAACTCAAAATATAGCCATTAATAGCCAAACCCTTGGCAACAAAAGTGAGTACACCCCTCAGTGAAAGTTGTCTATATTAACATACCACATGTCAACTGTCAATATTTTGTGTGGCTACCACTATCATCCAGAACTGCGTTTACTCTCCTGGGCATGGAGTTGACTAGAGGCTCACAGGTAGCCACTGGAATGCTCTTCCACTCCTCCATGACAACGTTGGGGAGCTGCCGGATATTTGAGACTTTGGGCACCTCCACCTTCCGCTTGAGGATCCCCCAAAGATGTTCTATTGGGTTCAAGTCTGGAGACATGCTTGGCCAGTCCATCACCTTTAGTCACCAGCTTCTTCAGTAAAGCAGTGGTCATCTTGGAGGTGTGTTTGGGGTCATTGTCATGCTGGATCACTGCCCTGCGACCCACTTTCTGAAGGAGGGGATCATGCTCTGCTGAAGTATTTCACAGCACATGTTGGAGTTCATGTTTCCCTCGACGGAATGTAACTCTCCAACACCTGCAGCACTCATGCAGCCCCGGACTATGACATTCCCACCACCATGCTTGACTGTAGGCATGACGCACTTATCTTTGTACTCCTCACCTGGTCGCCGCCACACATGCTTGAGACCATCGGGACCAAACAAATTCATCTTCATCTCATCAGACCATAGGACATGGTTGCAGTTATCCATGTGCTTTGTTGACATGTCTTCAGCAAACTGTTTGCGGGCTTTCTTGTGTACCATGTTCAGAAGAGGCTTCCTCCTGGAGTGACAGCCATGCACACCAATTTGATGTATAGTGCGGCGTATGGTCTGAGCACTAAAAGGCTGACCCCCCCACCCCTTCAATCTCTGCAGCAATGCTGACAGCACTCCTGCAACAATCTTTCAAAGAAAGCATTTAGATGTGATGCTCAGCACTTGGGCTCAGCTTCTTTGGACGACCAACCCGAGGTCTGTTCTGAGTGGACCCTGCTCTTTTAAATGCTGGATGAGCTTAGCCACTGTGCTGCAGCTCAGTTTCAGGGTGTTGGCAATCTTCTTGTAGCCTTGGCCAACTTCATGTAGTGCAACAATATGTCTTTTAAGATCCTCAGAGAGTTCTTTGCCATGTGGTGCCATGTTGGAACTTTCAGTGACCAGTATGAGTGAGTGTGAGAGCCGCACTACAACTTTGAACACACCAGCTCCCTATGCACACCTGAACCTAGTAACACTAACAAGTCAAGTGACATTTTGGAAGGGAAAATGACAAGCAGTACTCACTTTGGACATTTAGGGATGTAGTTTCTAATGGGTGTGCTCACTTTTGTTGCCAGGATTTTAGATATTAATGGCTATATTTATTTTGAGGGGAAAATGAATTAACTCTGTTATATAAGCTGCACACAGACTACTTTTCATTGTGTCAAAGTGTCATTTTGTCAGTGTTGTCCCATGAAAAGATATACTTAAATATCTGTACAAATGCAAGGGGTGTTCTCACTTTTGTGATACATTATATGTATGTTGCTTAGATTGACATATACTCCTGCAGAATATGGCACAACAATGCCAAAAGACAAGCGCATGTGTCAATACAAGCACACAGCCAGAAACGTAATTTGATGTGAGTCGATTCCCCTGACATACCTTTCCCTGGAGAGACCCAAGTGTCCTCCTATGAAAAGATCAACAGAATAGACCTACGATGACTTTAATAAAGAGTGTGCAGCTGCGGAGGAGGTGTTACAGCAGGGGGAGGAAAGGAAGCTGATTTGGCTCCTGATGTGTGCTCCTTCAGCACCACAGGTGGTTACTTTGTAAGACAACACTTACTGTATGTGGAGCTGAGGATCTCCATCTCAGTCGCCAGCCCCTCACTCAGAAATGTTGGCCAAAAGTATCCCCTAACTAGTATGAACACCTATAATGGAACTGTTCACAAAAGTAAAAAGAGTCATTGAGCTGTGCATTTGTTTTTGATCAACTATACAATTTAGTCAAGTCTTACAGTAGTTTCATTATGCCAGTTTACAGTTTTCTCAATTGCTGTAGTACGTTTCTCAGATCAGAATTGAAATTCTCAAAATAGTTTGTGCATTTCTCAAAACAAGCCGCACAAGTAGCAAAACAAAATGGATTACCTGCAAACGTCAGTTTTATGTGCTAAATTCTTAGTCTTTCGCTCAAAATTAAATTTCTGTGTCAATGAACATGTCAGTGCTGTCAGAATGACAAGTCCTTGTTTCATTCTGTGCAAACAAGACAGTCAAATTGCTTAGTCATGCTCTCAATTGAACAGTTACTCTGGTGGCAGGCTCTGATGCTGAAGATAACGGTTAAGATAAGTTTTGATGAAAATTGTTAGTAAGTTACACCTTTGTGTGTGAGAAATTGATTGCAAGGGACTGGGCAAGATACAGTTTACACTTTTATTGTTTATACAATGTCTTGACAGACCATGTCATTGCGATACATAGAGGAAAAGACTGCGCTGAGTATCACAAAGAAAAAGCATAAAAGCAAAATTAGATGTGTGAACATAAGACAATCGGCACAACTAAACTTCAAGTGCTGTCAGGATTTTCCCCCAATTCTTTCTACATATCTTGACCAGTGTTGTCACAGTTTACTTGAAAAAGTAATTTAATTACCGATTACTCCTCAAAAAGGCAATCTAGTCACATTACTGATTACTTTATTATCAAAGTAACTCATTTATCAGTTACTTCTTATCAGTTTTTCTCCTTTTGCTGCCTCAACATAAGAATGATAACAAAAAAATGTCATCGCATGTAATTAAATTTTCTACATAAGGCTTAATCTTCGAGTTAGCTGGGGTTTATTTAGTCGATGGAGTTGATTTCAACCACCGTTGACTTGCGCTAGCTTAGCAACTCCGGAGCCCTGAAACTAACAAATAGCTGAAAAAAAAACACAATTTGTTCAAATAACCTAACTGAGTAACGCTTTACTGACAATACTGTTCTTGATGATCCTCTTTTTTGGGCCACAGTTTTCATCCACATCACAACTGGTGTCCTCACTTTCTCTTCAGTGTGGAAAGAATCTTCTTGAATGCCTTATCCAGCCTCTGCAGTAATCTGCCGTGATGTCATTGCATGCTGCATTTATGGCATCCAGGACAGTCATCTGAGTGTGAGGCTGGCGATCATACACTCTCCATCTCCATGTGGAGAAAAATTCTTCTTTGGGATTGAGGAATGAGATGTATGGTGGAAGGAATTCCATTACCATTCTGTTGTCGATTGCTAACCATTCCCTGATTATGTTGGCTTGGTGGAAACTCACATTGTCCCAAACTATTACAAATTTGGGCTGGTTAAAATAAGTTACGTAAAATAAGTAGCGAAAATGCTTAGAAAGAAGCACACAAATGTTGACATATTGTTAATCCATTTTGCATGTAAAGACTTATGCAATGAACAAATGACTAAATGTTGTGGATCGTGAGACTATTAAATACAGACCCATGATGTTACGGATGGGGAGTAATTTTTCTTTTTGTTCAGGTATGTATGTTTTATATATTATTATATATTGGTTTATGTTGGTTTTCACCTGTATTTTTCCTTTGCAGTAGTTTCCACCTGTGTGATCACAGAAGGCCTCCACAGCTGGAACCACTTCCTCATCATCCAATCATCTGTTCGTCCTGCCACTATATAAGTTGAATTGTTTGCTTGGTTCAGGAGAGGCGGTGGCAGCTCTCAATTTGGTTGTATTGGTTTGTTGAAGCCTGTTATGCTTTGACTTTGATTTTGTTTGTGAAGTTTGCTTTCTGCCACTTGTTTATTAATGGTCTCTTTTGTCTTTTTTTCTTTAGGTTGGCGCAGAGCACAGAGGTAGGGACTTTAGCTATACACCTGCAGGTATACATCGTGTCTCCCACCTCACGTAGGTAACCCTCTGTATTAGTCCATTAGACAGAGCGGCAACACCATCCATGTATTTTGGGGCACAATAGGTGCCTGTCACGGTAGTGTTTTAGTTTGGGGGTTGTTTTGGGTTCTAGTTTTAGTTGGGTTTTTTGAAACTGTTTATTTGGTGTTTGCTGCATAGTGCAGGGGGTTGGGTAAATGTTTGTGTGCTCTGTGTCCATTGTTTCTTTTCTGTTAAATGAACTTTTTATTTGCAATTCCGATTTGTCACTGCCTCCTCCTTGCACACCTGCCGTCTTATGTTACACTCGCGGCCCCTGACCACCAGGGGTACTCGTAACACATAATTCATTTAGACCGTCATGACAGATGCAACTGATAATGTAGGAAACAGCAGAGAATTGTACAAACCATTTGTATGGATGTGCGAAAACATCTGCAACTTGTTTAAAGAAATGAGAAATTGCTTTTTTTATGTGCACTAGTAATATAGGCTGAATTGGGACCATGGGAAAAAAGTGCTTAGAAAATGGATTAAAATAAAATAAAAAAATATATATATCAAATACGTTTTTGGAACTATTGTTAAACAAACTAAAGACTATGTTGTTTGTCAATGCCTAGTTTTACAAATGTTTTACCATCTCTAAACACAAAAGATCCACTCCCAGTTACTTAATGGCAATCCTATACAAGTCTCAAACTTAACTTTTTGCTCATATGTGATCTGACCAGAAGCCCCCCAAACCACATTATTATTCACAACAAAAGGCGTGTGTGTGGCTGTTGTCAATGTCAATGTGGTTAAAAATCAATATCGACGCAATTTTTATCATTTTCAGCAAGATCCTTCGACAAAGCCTGGAGAGAAAGCCATTGTCTGAATCAGGCTCTGTAAGTTTCCCCCAGTTTTCGTGTAAATTCCTGCACTTTTTCACCCTTGGACAGATGAGAGATGCACCTAGCATCGTTTTGATGCCTTTTGACTAAATATGGAATGCGGTTTCCTTATATTGAGTTCATATTCACTCACGTCGGAGCTGGACACTGTCGACACCATGTTGTGTGTTCCTCGTATCCTATTGGTGCACGTGACCTAAAACAGCTTCACACACTGACTATGCTACTCCGCCGTATCAATATCACTGAGCCACAGTAAAAATTTGATAGAAGGACTCAGTGTAACAATCCCCAGGACTATGCATGGCATGGGTGTCCTCCGCCCTGAGCCAAGCTTGCACCTGACCGCATACCTGGATGGACCAGGAGCTGCTGCTTTAAGGCTCTGCTCAGCCACTGAGACACATCATCAGTTGTATCCTCAGATCACAGGGCGTTTCGGCCATTTATCACAAGACGTCCTCAGCTGAGGCTGGCCCACCACAGGTTGATCACTCCTGGGCGTGTGTCTCAGCAGGAGACACACGCTAGGGCATTTGCCCTAGCGGCCCAGATGGTGCCGCTCCTCTTCAGCCACAGCCAGTGGCTTGCCCTCTCGGCGGTGTTGGCCAGCTCTTTAATGGCCTGTCTGTGGGCCTGTCCCCTGACTCCAATTTCCCTAAGGAGCTTTGCTGTTGAGCTGGCCACAAAACCCCACACCCCACCTCCATTGGGGGCACCCTCGCCTTCCAGCCTCTGTCCTCTGCTGCAGCCGCTAGGTCGGATTACCGCAGCTTTTTGCGTTCCTGCGCTTCTTCGACAGCATCCTCCCAAGGAACTGTTAGCTCAATGATGTAGGCGAGCTTGGATGTATTGGACCATAGGACGAGGTCTGGACGTAGGGTGGTCGTTGCGATCTCCGGGGGGAAGATGAGACTCCGATCTAGGTCGACCTGCATCTGCCAGTCCCTGGCTGCCTTCAGGGGGCCCGGGTCAGGGTGTGAGGGCCTTGACCTCTGCTTTTCCCCCTCCCGAATAAACAATGGTGGGTGTTGGTAAGCGTGCTGGTTCATAGGTTGGGCATTGATGGAAACCCTCTTGCGCTCAAGTTTATCAGCTAGACATCTGAGGACCTGGTTGTGTCTCCATGTATATCTGCCTTGAGTGAGGCTAGTTTTGCAGCCCACCATGATGTGCTTGAGTGTTGCTTGGGTCGCACACAGGGGGCATGCTGGGTCCTTTCCAAACTATTGCTGTAGGTTTACGGGAGATGATAGCACATCATACGTTGCTCGAATGATGAAACTCAACCTGTTGGATTCCATGCCCCAGAGTTCACTTCATGAGAGCTTCCTCTTCTCGACTCCCTCCCACCTCGTCCAGTGGCCCTGTTTGGCTTGTGTTACCACTTTGGACAGTCTAGTTGCTTCTTCCTGTCGGCGCACCTCCGCTACAACCATGGTTCGTCGATCAGTTACTGATGCCTTTTGCCAGAGAGGAGTTGGAGTTCCAAGGCCAAAACCTCCTCTGCCTTGCTGGACATGGCCGACTACATCACGATGGAGGAGAGCAGATTTGGCCTGAAGGACAGTGGTGGCAGGGGTCCACTTCCTCCCTGTTGTCAAGGTCAGAGGGGCACCTCTCACTACGGGGTCCCGGGAATCAGTGAGGGGCATCTCCGGCCTCACTTTGGCACACTTGAACTCTTCAACCAAGCTCGAGATAGGCAGTGACAAGGCTCCGTCATTGTAGAGTCCAATGTTGCTGAGGCACTTCGGAAGTCCGAGCCACTTCCTCACATGCGAGTTCACCACCCTTTCCAAGCGCTTAGCATGACATATGGGGACCTCATACATTGTCAACGGCCACTGGAGTCTGGGTAGTAACCCAAACTGGAGGCACCAGAGCTTCAGTTTCCCTGGCAGCGCAGTGTTGTCGATCTGTTGAAGACCGTTTGCTGTGTCCTGCTGCAGTTGTTCCAGTTGCTGGGTGTCTCTGAGGTCTGCATTATACCAACGCCCGAGGCTCTTGATGGGCTTCTCCAGGAGTGTTGGGATTGGCTCACAACTGATGTGGAACCTCTCGTCTGTCAGTTGGCCTTTAATGATTGAAATGCTGCGTGACTTGCTTGGTTTGAAGTCCATTCGCGCCCACTGAATATTTTCCTGGAGCTTCTGTAGCAAGCGTCTGGTGCATGGTTTGGTGGTAGTTATGACGGTCATATCATCTAATGGGCGGAAGCCGCAGGCCACTCTTGGTCCTTTCGCCTCCCACTACCCATCGGGATGCCCGGATGACCAACTCCATTGCCATGACGAATGCCAGAGGGGAAATTGTGCACCCCGCCATGATGCCAATTTCCAGATGCTGTCAGGCGGTGGTGTTGCTCTCAGTTGTTACGCAGAATCGGAGATCCTGGAAGTAGCTCTTGACTAGATCCATGATGTGGGTTGTACGCCAAAGTAATTGAAGGCCGTCCACAAGATCTTATGAGGGACTGACCCAAAGGCGTTGGCGAGGTCTAGAAAAACCACATGTAGATCTCTCCGTTCCTTTTTTGCAGATTGAATCTGGTGCCAGATCATATTAGCGTGCTCCAGACATCCTGAGAAACCCTTGATCCCGGCCTTATGCACTGATGTGTCAATAAAGTTGTTTCTTTGAAGGAAGGCAAAGAGTCTTTGGGCAGTGATGCTAAAGAAAATTTCTCCCTCCACATTCAGCAGGTTGATCTGGCGAAACTGGCTAATGGATGACAAGTCCTTCTCTTTGGGGATTAAGATGCCTCCTGCCCTTCGCCATGCTCTTGGGATCACACCCTTCTTCCATGCTACAATCATCAGCTTCCAGAGATATCTGAGAGTTCCAGGGGCATTCTTGTAAAGCCTGTAAGGGATGCCATTAGGCCCGGGTGTTGATGCTAAATTAGCCTGCTTCACAGTCTTTACCACCTCATTCCATGTGGGGGGCCTTGTGTCCATTTGATGTTCAGGTGCATGAACTGGTGGTATGCTGTTTGGGATAGTGACTGTCTCATGTTTCCGATCATCAGAGTACATCTTGCTCAGGTGCTCTTCCAGGTCTCTTATGGGCACCTTGAGGCTCCCACTCTTTTCTTGTTTAAAGAGTCCTTTGACAAAACCGTGGGGATTGCTAAACAAGAGGGTTCTTGCACGCTCTTTCTTCTTCCATTGTCGTCTGAGGTGCTCGGCTCTTCGTAAATTTGTTAGGCGTTGCTTTATTTCGGCCTGCAGGACTTCAATTCCTTCTCTTTCTAGCTCCGTCTCCTTTCTCCACAGCTTTCTCAACTGTCTTCTTTCTTTCACTAGGCTTTCAACTTCCCGCTGCCTCCTGGACTTTTGCTGGTTTGAAGGGTCTTCCCGTTGCTTCTGTGCCTTGTGCTTTACCCCCAATCTTTCGGCGCCATAGCTGTAAATGAGAGCTCCCATATTGTCCAATTTTTCTTTCAACAGGACCCCTCAGTTCTTCTAAAGGGAGGACCAGGTCTGAATCAATGGTCTCCCATTCTCTCTTCTGGTTGGATTTAGGCCACATGATTGGGGCCTTCCATCTTTCTTTCTCTTGCTGGGAGCGACTGGCTGGGCTCAGTGTTAGAGCTTGTTGTTGACTGGTGGGGTCCAGGATGGGGACTGGTGGCTGGATGGGCTCTGAGCTGGCGACTGCTGTTAGCTGGCTGGGCTCCTGGCTAAGGACTGCTGCTGGCTGGCTGGACTCCAGGCTGGAGACTGCTGCTGGCTGGCTGGACTCCGGGCTGGAGACTGCTGCTGGCTGGCTGGACTCCGGGCTGGAGACTGCTGCTGGCTGGCTGTGCTCCGGGCTGGAGACTGCTGCTGGCTGGCTGTGCTCCAGGCTGAAGACTGCTGCTGGCTGGCTGTGCTCCGGGCTGAAGACTGCTGCTTGCTGGTTGGGCGCCGAGCTGGAGACTGCTGCTGGCTGGCTAAGCTCCGGGCTGGAGACTGCTGCTGGCTGGCTAAGCTCCGGGCTGGAGACTGCTGCTTGCTGGTTGGGCGCCGAGCTGGAGACTGCTGCTGGCTGGCTAAGCTCCGAGCTGGAGACTGCTGCTGGCTGGCTAAGCTCCGAGCTGGAGACTGCTGCTGGCTGGCTAAGCTCCGAGCTGGAGACTGTTGGGGGTTTATGCGACTGTGAGCTTCGTTCGAGGTGCTGATACCCTGAGGACTGTGGGGGTTCTCCTGCCTCCGGGCTTCACTCGACTGATTTGAGCTTGTTCTTAATAAGAACTTGTCAATGCGGGACCCCTTTCTGAGCTCACCGAGGCACTTCTTTTTGCCTTGGCGGATTTTAAGGCCCCTCACTGTTGTTACCTTTGACCAGCCACAGATGCAGTTCCACAGCGTTTGTCCTGTTGCCGGAACATTTGTTGCTGTGCTGGTTGTTCTGCTAGTTGCCAGTTCCATTCCGTTGTCTGTTACCGTAAGATCTGTCCATACTGGGTCATCTTCCGCCCCCGCTCTCGCAGACCCTGGGGGTATTTTTCTCCTTGACTTTTTCGTAGCAATGTTGGGTGGAACCAGAAACACTATGTAGTGCTGGCTCCTGCCAGTGTGGGCTGCTAACCGACACCAGCCCCGATGGGGTCTATTTCCTCCCATCAGCAGTCTTTCCAGGCCGTCATCTGGTCTCTCCCTGATTGTCAGCTGCTCTTTCGCAGCGGTCACTGGATCTTCTCCAGATGTAAGATTCGATAGAAGGACTCGGTGTAACAATCCCCAGGACTATGCATTGCAGGGGTGTCCTCCTCCCTGAGCCAAGCTTACACCTGACCGCATACCTGGATGGACCAGGAGCTGCTGCTTTAAGGCTCTGCTCAGCCACTGAGACACATCATCAGTTGTAAAGAAAAAAAGGCTGACACAAAAATGCTAAACATTAAAAAATGATGGGAAACCGTAAGTAGTACTTTTTTAGTGGGTCTTAATTAGCAACGTATATATACAGTGGGACAAATAAGTATTTAGTCAACCACCAATTGTGCATGTTCTCCTACTTTAAAAGATTAGAGAGGCCTGTAATTGTCAACATGGGTAAACCTCAACCATGAGAGCCAGAATGTGGGGGAAAAAAAAGAAAATCACATTGTTTGATTTTTAAAGAATTTATTTCCAAATTAGAGTGGAAAACAAGTCTTTGGTCACCTACAAACAAGCAAGATTTCTGGCTGTCAAAGAAGTCTAACTTCTTCTAACGAGGCTCCACTCGTTACCTGTATTAATGGTACCTGTTTTAACTTATTATCGGTATAAAAGACACCTGTCCACAAACTCAGTCAGTCACACACCAAACTCCACTATGGCCAAGACCAAAGAGCTGTCAAAGGACACCAGAGACAAAATTGTAGACCTGCACCAGGCTGGGAAGACTGAATCTGCAATAGGTAAAACGCTTGGTGTAGAGAAATCAACTGTGGGAGCAATTATTAGAAAATGGAAGACATACAAGAACATTGATAATCTCCCTCGATCTGGGGCTCCATGCAAGATTTCACCGGTGGCATCAAAATAATAACAAGAACGGTGAGCAAAAATCCCAGAACCACACTGAGGGACCTAGTGAATGACCTACAGAAAGCTGGGACCACAGTGACTCAAATCCTGCACTGCCAGACGTGTCCCCCTGCTGAAGAAAGTCCACGTCCAGGCCCGTCTGCGGTTCGCTCGAGAGCATTTGGAAGTATCCAGAAGAGGACTGGGAGAATGTGTTATGGTCAGATGAAACCAAAATACAACTTTTTGGTAGAAACACAGGTTCTCGTGTTTGGAGGAGAAAAAATACTGAATTGCATCCGAAGAACACCATACCCACTGTGAAGCATGGGGGTGGAAACATCATGCTTTGGGGCTGTTTTTCTGCAAAGGTACCAGGACGACTGATCTGTGTAAAGGAAAGAATGAATGGGGCCATGTATTGAGAGATTTTGAGTGAAAATCTCCTTCCATCAGCGAGGCCATTGAAGATGAGACGTGGCTGGGTCTTTCAGCATGACAATGATCCCAAACACACAGCCAGGGCAACAAAGGAGTGGCTTCGTAAGAAGCATTTCAAGGTCCTGGAGTGGCTTAGCCAGTGTCCAGATCTCAATCCCATGGAAAATCTGTGGAGGGAGTTGAAAGTTCGTGTTGCCCAACGACAGCTCCAAAACATCACTGCTCTAGAGGAGATCTGCATGGAGGAATGGGCCAAAATACCAGCAACAGTGTGTGAAAAGCTTGTGAAGAGTTACAGAAAACGTTTGGCCTCCATTATTGCCAACAAAGGGTACATAACAAAGTATTGAGATGAACTTTTGGTATTGACCAAATACTTATTTTCCACCATCATTTGCAAATAAATTCTTTAAAAATCAAACAATGTGATTTTCTGTTTTTTCCCCCCCCCAATTTCTGTCTCTCATAGTTGAGGTTTACACATGTTGACAATTACAGGCCTCTCTAATATTTTCAAGTGGGAGAACTTGGTTGACTAAATACTTATTTGCCCCACTGTCTTATAAAGCAGAGCTGATGTAGATCCATTTGAGTGGAACGAACAAACACAATTTCGCTCAGCCAATACAGCCTAATATAATGTTGTGTGAATTGAACAAGTAGTTTGGAGAGTTTCAAATCTGAGCAGAGAAACATACTAAAACAATTACGAAAGACTTAATATCACTGGCTAAAAAAATATTAGTATTGAAGATTCTGAATTCTTATCATGACATCACAACAATTATTTCATAAAACCTGCGCACCACCAAACAAAAATGTTGGCAAAATCGTAAATACAAAAATAATCATGAACAATTTACTTTCTGTGAAATCTGGGCTTAGTTAAATACTCAACTAAAATACAGTACAATACTAACAAAAGGCTACGACACATTCTACTGTACAAATGCACATTGGACAATTTACCTTCTGTCTCTTATGGCTAATGTTTATGCCATGGCATCCTATTTGGGAATCATTGCATTAGGTTGTGCATGCTTCAAATCACTCCAGAAAAAGAGTTTTATGTAAATTAGAAAACTAAATTGAGAAGTACAAATTTTCACTGAATGCTACGTAGTAAAAAGACAAATTGCTATATTTTATGGTATGATGTCAGGGGTGGAAGTTTTTACCAATATTTGATGGAACAGCAGCACACATGGTCTATTGCCAAGCATAATGCTCACTTGGCTGCTACAAGCCATTAGAGTGCACTACAAAGACAGGCAGTGATTTTGTCACCAGCATATATGAGCTATTTCCAAGTTAGATTTTCATCCCTTTGGGCTGCCGGTATCCAGACTTAGCACTCCATTTTCAGGACTAGGTCAATAATAATGTGTGTATGCGCGTGCAAAAATAATGGCAATCTGTTTGGGGCCTCATTTCGACACAGCTGTTTTAGTCTGCGATGATAGATCAACTCCAAACGAGAGCAAATTTCACTTTGCAATAAAATCGAACATACAGACATAATGGATAATAGCCCCTATAACAGGCCTTTACACGGATGATGCATCCCAAACTCCCCAGCGTCTGTCCCTCTGTCGAATGAGCACATTTGAATCGCTTCGAGTTTAATGATTGAAATTGATAGAGTTTGAGTCTTGTACTGGAGTGAAGAGACTGAACTTTTCAAAAGTGTTGAAAAGTTCAGTTTAAGCAGTTTCTGTTTGTTTGAAAGATCACCTTTTAACAATTCAACGTTACAGTAGGTGAACAGCCTCAAAATCACTATGTTGCATTACACATATAATATTATCAATTTATTATATTACACAATAATATTATTTGGGAACTGCTAAAACAATGCACAGTTGGAGATAAAAGTAGAAAGGACTGAAATTGAGAGAGTTCATTAAATTAGGCTTTTTTGTGTATTTGTTGACGAAAAACCTAACTGGAAACAATATATCAAATATATAGAGGGCAGACTCTCAAGAAACACTGCAATAATAAATAAAGCTAAGAGGGTAGATTATGAATCACTCCACACTCTTTACGGTTCACTTGTCCCTCCCTATTTGCAATACAGTGCCGAAGTTTGGGGCAATAATTACAAAACTTCGTTATATTCAGTAAATGTACTACAGAAAAGGGCATTACGGATCATTCACAAAGCTGGTTATCTGGGTCATACAAACACATTTGTTTTTAAGTCAAAGTTGCTCAGATTTACTGATATTGTACAACACCAAACAACACAAATAATGTTAAAAGATAGAAAAAAATTATTACCTCAGAATATTCAGCAGTTATTAACAAACTATGAAAAATGTTACAACTTACTGGGATATTGGGATTTCAAAGAACCCAGATATTGGACAACAAGGAAACGTTTGTGCTTATCAGTATGTGGAGTGAGACTACTGTAGAGATTTAGTGTGGATTTAAAAGAACGTACAAATACAGGTATACCTAGACATAGATCAATTCGACACACTATTTTTTCGACATCCGACGTAAAATTTGACTCAACGATTTATGAGAGCGCAGCGGTTTCCTTGTTTTCCTGCAAGACGGACGCATGGCGGATTTTCTTGTGAGATAAATTACCATGGGTTCCAAGAATTTTAGTGCAGGTGGTGAAAAAAGGGAAAAAAAGTGAGCCTTACCATTGAAATGTTAGATGGAAATGATAAAAAATATGAGCCTGGTGTGCACGTCCGTGAACTGGCTCGACAATACGGCCATAGAATGTCTGCAATCTCGATGGTCCTCATCCGACCTCCGTTCGCCAGTCTTTATAAGTTAAGGTGACAATTATTATGATTGTAACATCGCCAAAAAATCACTAGCTTCGTCAGGTTTTTAATCATTTATTTCAGAACTTGTGCAACACAGCATGCCAACTGTCTCCCGCAGCTGAACAAAGTGAAAGTTATAAGTCCTCCCTCACTCTGTCAAGTCAGCCACGCGGTGCGTTCAGGTACACCACGCAAAACACATCCGCCACATTGGAACTCCATTCGTTCCATTATCACACGTATTATTATTATTATTATTATTACTATTATTATATTATTCTTCTGATTTTTATTCATAATTTATTTGTTTTGCTCTGTGTAATTGCTATTTGCAATAGTACCAGCAGCATTTATTAAGGATTTAGTGTAGGTTTTCAGGCTGTCGAATGAATGAATGGCATGAAAATGTATACTTATGGGAAAATCCTGCTCGAGATACGACTATTTCGACTTACAAACAAGGTCCTGGAACAAATTAACTTCGAATGTAGGGGTATCACTGTATAGGTCAATTTAAGAAACTGTATACAGATATGATTTTCAAAACATATAAGGATGAGGGAGATGTCGATAACTAAGTGTGTTGTGACAATTGTGACACATATTTGTGATGTGGGATGTTCTGGTTATTTATGTTTTTCTGGGTTTGATTAATGGACTAGGTTTTTGTGACATTTGTGTGTATATGTAACATGTTATTGGTGGGATTGTACATGTGTTAAATAAGAATATTAGGCTATGTGTATATGTTTATATGTATGGATGGAAGCTAATACATCAGAACTTATATATCTTGCCTCTCTCTCTCCCTCTCTCTCTCTCTCTCTCCACCAAAAAAAAAGGACTTTTGCTGAAAAGTGGCTGCAGGAGTATGGCCCATACAGGAGGTACCATGGCTCGCACGGAAATGCGGTATAAAATGTGCCGTGAGAATCCCAGTGTTGCTGATAAGAGCAGCGCATTTTATGTAGGGTCAAAGAATTTCAGCCATCCAAACTTTGAAAAGCACGAAAAAAACTGCGCATGTGGCAATTTAGCAAACTATCGATGTCAGACAGGACCCCACTCGCCCTATGGACAAGTGGCAGAATAAAGGTAATGAAGAACAGCGCCATGCACTGACAAACGTGTTTTTGCTCGCATTTTACAAAGCTAAACATGCACGTTCAATGAGGTCTTATGAGGAGAACATCCCACTTTTACAAAGGCTTGGAGTTAATGTGGGAGCCGCATAATGCCCTTTATTTTGAATTGGTGCTTTTATGATTATTTCTTTACATTTCACTTCAAAGTAATGGCAATTTTGTTGTGCCAGTTGATGTTAATCAAGCATTAATTGTTAATATAATTAATTAAAGTTAATTGGCTCAAAGTAAAGCTTGTCATAATTTTATCGCATCAGGCGGGTCGGCTCTCAAGCTCAATGAGGACCAAGTCACATCTCCAGGTCCTCCTCTGAGAACCTGGGCAAAAAAAATATGTGCATATACATATATATAATCTACAGTATATACATACACACACACACACAGTGGGGCAAATAAGTAACTCAACCACTAATTGTGCAAGTTCTCCCACTTGAAAATATTAGTAAGGCCTGTAATTGTCAACATGGTTAAAACTCAACCATCAGAGACAGAATGTGGAAAAAAAAACAGAAAATCCCATTGTTTGATTTCTAAAGAATTTATTTGCAAATCATGGTGGAAAATTAGTATTTGGTCAATACCAAAAGTTCATCTCAATACTTTGTTATATAACCTTTGTTGGCAATAACGGAGGCCAAATGTTTTCTGTAACTCTTCAAAAGCTTTTCATACACTCTTGCTGGTATTTTGACCCATTCCTCCATGCAGACCTCCTCTAGAGCAGTGATGTTTTGGGGCTGTCGTTGGGCAACACGGACTTTCAACTCCCTCCGCAGATTTTCTATGGGGTTGAGACCTGGAGACTGGCTAGGCCACTCCAGGACCTTGAAATGCTTCTTACGAAGCCACTCCTTTGTTGCCCTGGCTGTGTGTTTGGGATCATTGTCATGCTGAAAGACCCAGCCACATCTCATCTTCAATGCCCTTGCTGATGGAAGGAGATTTTCACTCAAATTCTCTCGATACATGGCCCCATTCATTCTTTCCTTTACACAGATCAGTCCATCTGGTCCCTTTGCAGAAAAACAGCCCCAAAACATGTTTCCACCCCCATGCTTCACAGTGGGTGGCCAAAAAGTTCTATTTTGGTTTCATCTGACCATAACACATTCTCCCAGTCCACTTCTGGATCATCCAAATGCTCTCTAGTAAACCACAGACGGACGTGTACTTTCTTCAGCATGGGGGACACGTCTGGCAGTGCAGGATTTGAGTCCCTGGCGGCGCATTGTGTTACTGTTAGTAGCCTTTGTTACTGTGGTCCCAGCTCTCTGTAGGTCATTCACTTGGTACCCCCGTGTGGTTCTGGGATTTTTGCTCACTGTTCTTGTTATCATTTTGACGCCACGGGGTGAGGAGGGAGTTGAAAGTCCGTGTTGCCCAACGACAGCCCCAAAACATCACTGCTCTAGAGGAGATCTGCATGTATATATATTTATTGTATATATAATGTATTTTAGCAAGAGTAAATGTAAAGAACGCGGAATGTTCGTTCCACCCCTGAGACAGCAGTAAGGAGGAGGCTCGACGAGGCTTTTCAGTTCACACCAGAGTTTATTTAAAACACAATAAAACAAGCTAAAAACGGGTTAAAAGAGGGTTTCCTCGGTCCCAGCTAGGGCAGGGTGGCGTGGCGTTCATCTCACCCCTGGGAGGACACTGCTCCATGGTTCGGCATGCACAGCAACGGAACAAACAAAACGAGGAAAAAAGTCACTGCAAACCACCAAAACAAAATCGATACCCCTGAGCAGGCCTCCAGGGGATAGAGCCTCCCACTGCCCTGCTGGGCCACCCCTCAAAGTGTCTAAAAAGTTAAAAAACAGAGATAAAAATGGTTTAAAAGAAGAAATAAAAATGCATCTACCCCTCTTCCCTTGGTGCGGCGTTCGTCCGTGGAGCGGGACCTCCCGTGTGCCATCCCAAGGCCGTATTTATAGCGGCCAAGTGTTCATCAGGATGATTAGGAGCACCTGGGGGAAAAAGTTCAGCACTTGTCCGCCACACCCCCTTCAGTACGCTACATAAACACATTAAAGAAGACAATTTATCTCTATTCTTGTTGCCACCCACAAAGTTAAATGATACAACCATGTGAATCATTAATCTTTTCATTTCTTAATATGTGTTTGTGAACTAATGCCTCTGCGAGTAAAACTGTGGCTTCCACGGCTCTTTTCCAGCTCTCCTTTTATCTTTAATCTGTTGGACATTTGAGAAGAAGAAGCCATTTATCGAGTTATGATTTTGTCACACCAGCGTGTGAGCTCTTTTTATTCCAACGTTTTTTTGTTTGTTTCCGCTGTTAGAAAATCACACAATTAGGGAGCTTAACATTTTTTTTTTTAATTCAGGAAAGAACAATGTTAAAAAAATAAGAATTAAAAAAAAACGTTTAGAGCTGACAGCAGTGGTAAACAACTGGTTAGAAAGAATACTAAAAGGTTTCAACTCAATTCGTTAAAATGATCCAAACCAGTGCTTGATGATCATTTTTTTTTGGCCAGACAGAGAAAGGGTTTTTTCGGACAATAATTCGCAGTGTTTTTTTTTTTTTTTTTTTTTTCATAGTTTGGCTGAGGGTACGACTTACACTCTGGAGCGACTTATGTGTGAAATTATTAACACATAATATCATTTCACATGTTATTTTGGTGTTTTGGAGTGACACTGATGGTTTGGTAAACTTGTTAGCATGTTCTTGATGCTATAGTTATCCGAATAACTCTTAATAGCTATGTTAACATACTGGCCACGTTTGCATTTCGTTGTTCATGCATCATATAGCATTATCATGCTGTATACTTATTCAGCACTCAATTGTATTTTTATTTTAAATTGCCTCTCAAGATGACATATCTGTACTATGTATTGGATTTTATCAAGTAAATTTCCCCCATAAATGTGACTTATACTCAGAGGTGTAGCAAGGGTCCCCGGGGGCCCCAGGCAACAGGCAACATGGGGCCCTTTGAGCATGTGCAAGTAAGGGGGACAGCTGGACCTGGAGCAATAGTATATTTAGTAAAAGTCTAATAACGCCTCGCTCTCATAGAGCACTTTTTAGGACACTCAAAGTGCTCCCCCCCAATTGCATTATTCATTCACTTCACACGATCCTTAATTATTTACACACATTTGCCTTTACAAACAAAATGTACTTCAGATTATTATTATTATTATTATTGTGCTTAGTACACATACCTTTGCACATACCGTATTCTACTGACTAGCTGGTAAGTTATATTGCTTTTACTTAATAAGGATAACATTCTGGCACAGAAGTGAATCATGTAACATCTTATCAGTTTGGCTGATCAGTGTGTATGGTGATTCTAAACACTGATTTAATGTTCTAGGTAACATCTTTATGTAGGTAGCATGTAAACGCTAGCATGCTGCAATGCTGTTAGCAAACGCTAACAAGCTAGTTACAACAAGTCAAGGCAGTTAATTGGTTTAGGACATAAAAATACTACTTCTACTACTATTCTGCAGTGCTTCGACTATATTAGGACATAAAACTACAGTAACATAGTACGCTCACCGCTGTCTTGCTTCCTTTTCTCCTCTTCTGCTTTTTTTTCCTTTCTTTTTTCATTTCCAGACGGATAACTTCTCTTCATTTTGCCAATTAAAAAAAGGCCCGATCGCCGCCCACTCTCACTCTGAGTCACGTGACACACATACATACTGTATTTGCGCAATAAAATGAACACGAAGGTGGGGGAGGGGGGGTTTCGAGTGCGCGCTGCGTGCGGTCATATTGGCCATAAAAGTGGCGAAAACTAAGCACTTTACACTCATATGGATGTACAACATCATTTTAAGATGCTAAACTAACACCTTCCCTCTTAAAGAAAATGTGCAATGCGAATATAATGTAAAGAACGCTCTCCTCGACACAGCGAGAACGAGTGGGATCAACCAGCCGACGTAACAGGAAAAACACGAAACGGTCGCGCTGATAACGGCTCTAACTTATCATAAGAACTTTATGGCATGAAGAGGAAATACATACATTCGTTCATGGACGCACAGATTAAACCTCTAACAGGTGGGATGGCCGTCCTCTGCTCGAATTGCACACCTTACGCTTACGCCTATTCTCATTCTCAGAATATGCAGCACTTGTGACGTAGGACAATAACAGGACTGGTTGCTATGGGAACGTACGCAGCGGCATACCGCATACCCATGGAACCTTGCTAAAAGGAGTATTAAAATTGCTAATAAAATCGTTTAGGATTATTTTAGATGCATATATGTTATATTTTTCTTATAGAGTATTCAACGAGGAATACGATAGACCCATTAATAGACTTTCTTGGAAAAATCACAGTTTCTTTAAGTAGTTACATGAATAATGAGGTGGCCTGTGAAAACCAGCATAAGATAATAGAGCAAGGACTCTTCACATAGTTCCTGATGAATCACTCCTTGAACATACATGCAGTGTTAAAACTGATTGGACTTGTTTAAACATGTATGCTAATTGGAAGTGATAACAGAATTGTTAGATAATTTGCCAAATGATTCCATGGTATTGAATCACTCCCAATACTTGAAGTTACGACAGTGCGGTGAAGCTGAGTGTGCTAACTTTTTTTATGCCAAATCTGTTGGCCCTCTGGGGGCCCCTGCTGGCTGGGGGCCCTGGGCAATTGCCTGCGTATGCCTAATGGGACGCTACGCCTCAGCTTATACTCCTGTGCGACTTACACAAGTTTTTTTCCTCCTCGTTGGCCATTTTTGGGCTGGTGCGACTTCTACTCAGGTGTGACTCGTAGTCAGAAAAATTTGGTAATCATGCGATGTCTGCCCTCGCGACCCTGCCGCTTCCTTCTGGGGTCGCACCTCCGCCCGATTGCCGCCACTCCGATCCTTTCATGCATGCGTACGTGCATTTTCGCGTTGGTCCTGGCCAGGTATGCAGGCTTGTTTTCACCCGCGCGCACCTGCGTGTATTTGTCCTTACAAAGGGGCACTAACTAACGTGAGTCATGGGGGGGGTGGTCATTTAAGTTCCCGTTTTTGACAGCTGGCAATAATTAAGTCCAATTGATAAAACACATGCAACAAAGACAAAACATCTGCCAAAATTAACGGCAACACTAAACACACGAACAACACGAACTCCACGATGTCCTGCTTAGCACGAAGAGGTGCAGCCCTCGAAAAAAATGATAATAACGAGGTTTGACTAATAGAGCCTACCCACCAACGTCATAAAACCACGTGCTCGCTGTATGGTTCCGCCCACTTGTCCGTCATTTTGACTCTGTATTAGCATTGTTTTCAATTGATGGCGGAATTTAAAATGCATTTCATGGAAGACCCGGTGCTTTCTGATGCCGCAAACTCACTGGATCTGTTGCATAAAAGGCGTTATGAGGAAAAGCTTCGATCTATACAGTCGCCAGATCCATATTTGATGCCCAAATCGATGTTTTTCGACCCACTGTCTTCGCCCTGTCTGCCTGACATCTGCTACGCTGATATTTACAATTATCTTGTCCACACAAAATCAGCCTATTCCCACGAAAATTTGAAAAACTTCAAGAGCTTGGAGGCTTATAAATACTTCGTTGCTGGTTGGGTGAAACAGGTCCTCGTTCGGCAGGAATCTATCTTGTGCTTGGAAAGGTGAGTTACGAAATTTTCAATTCAAAATCTTTTGTTATTGCTAACATCCACTGTCAAGTCTAATGTATTTCATGTTGTTTGTCAATGGAGTTAAGGCTTTTAATGTTTATATGGTTTAGCGATAGCACTCTCACGACATACATACGTGTATGTTTTCGGCGATTAGCCTAGCAATGATCTTAATTGTGGTTATTTGTCATCCCCGTAGACGAGGCCAGTTTCTTTCACTTGGTACCAGCTAAATATTATTCAAAAAAATAACGATGGTGGAAGAAAGGGAAGTCACAAACATCTTGAATTTGAAACTATGTCGTACTACGTCGTATGTTGTCGGCGATTAGCCTCGCAATGATCTTAATTGTGGTTATTTGTCAGCTCCGTAGACGAGGCCAGTTTCTTTCACTTGGTACCAGCTAAATATTATTCAAAAAATAACGATGGTGGAAGAAAGGGAAGTCACAAACATCTTGAATTTGAAACTATGTCGTACTACGTCGTATGTTGTCGGCGATTAGCCTCGCAATGATCTTAATTGTGGTTATTTGTCAGCCCAAAACCCCCTAAGTATATCTTAAATGCATCTTACCGGATATAAAATGACTACTACATAGTCTGTGGTGATTTTTTGGTGCCCAGTTTTCACGTCGAATTGCAGCCGTCCATTTCGCTCTCCTCTTTGGCGAAAACGGTAAAACTTCAAGTCTCTCCTTCCATCTTCTCTGTTAGTGCAACCAACAGCCACACACGCCTTCACCATTTTGATTATTAATGTTAAGGAGCAGAAAAACACGCCGTAAATAGGAGAAATGTACGTAGCCGTAACAGGTTAACACTATGTTTTGACGGACAAGTGGGCGGTACCATTCAGGAGAGCGGAGCTGTGACGTCATGTGGGTAGGGTCTGTATCTTTTAGGCCAGTAGTTTTTAAAATGCCTGCTCAGCGTCAATGTGCCAGTCTTTCTGCTCTCGTACGAGACATTTGTTGCATTCAGCGAGGCCGACAGTTTTCTGTAGCATCTTCCACTATCAATTGAAATCCTTTCCACACACCACTCGTTGATTCTTGCCTTTTCAATCCCACCGTCTTTAGTTTGCTTTTCACCTCTTGCAGCTCTATATCGAAATTCAGAAAGGAAATACCAGGATGCAGCGTTGCAGACTCACGGAGAGCGCCAAGAGCGGGTGGGGAAAATTAAAAGGAGGGCGGGGCCACAGCGTTCATGTGCGCAAACAATGCACTGGCTGATGTATGTGATTACAAAAGCGCCTTCTCTGTTTTGTCCAACTTTTTTATTTTATAACAAGTATTCCTTAGTTTAACATCCATACATCATTTTAGTATACAAATATATATTTATTTTAAAAAAAAGTTAGCGAGAAAGAAGTCCGGCCCGACCCGACCCGACCCGACCCGAACGTAAATGATTGACACTTTGGGCCCGACCCGGCCTGAAATTCAGTCGGGTCGGGTCGGGTCTGGTTCGGGCTCAAGATCTAGGCTCTATTGTAGAGGGAGCTACTTTACATTCAAATATCAATCCATTCCCTGGATTGATATTGCGATAAAGATGCTGCTGCACTGCAATATTTTCTTTGTCGTTTTCTTTAATATTTACTTGAATATTTTTATCGATGGGTCGTTGTGACTAAAATACAGTGACTGTTATTACTGATTTTGCACAGGAGTTCAGATGTTGCACTGTGTGAAAGGCTGCTACTGTGTGTAAAAAAAAAAGAGAAAGCCCTGGTCTCATTCAAAGCACTAATTAAATGCTGTGATCTATTTTTTTAAAGGTATATATATATATATATATATATATATATATATATATATATATATATATATATATATATATATGAAAGTATACTATTTTCATTTGACTTCAACCAGGAGTGACACAAGAGCCAATAAAAATTTGTTCAATGTCTGACCGCTTGTGTTGCCTCATGATTCACGAAAAATATGCTTTGCTTTAGAATTTTAATGCATCCCAGGCTTGAGTGCATCGCGATGCAGTGCCGAATCGAACCGAATCGAATCGTGGCCCTCCGAATCGTAATCGAATCGAATCGTGAGGGCAGTGCCGATACACACCTCTAATAATTACAATATATTATATACCAATAGAATACATTAAACAGTCAACAAAATGTGTCAATGTTGTTTACAACTTATGGTTTTATTTTTTAATGTAATTCATGCCCCTGTCAGTGCTTCAGCCTCCTCAAGTTTGGCTCTCACGTCTGGGATCTCCTGACGACACAGGCATACTCTTTGAAGGGTAATTACTTGACGGTTTACAGCAACACCTGGAAAATAAAAATCATTTTTTCATTTATTTTGAAAAATCAATAACATATCATTCATTTAGCCACATTTGGGCTAGCTTTACCATATTTAGATTGGTGAGAGCTGTTCCATTACCTAATATCCAGTTTTAGCTATGTGGAGAGCATGGAAAAATATACAACCATGTTATCGCATTCTCTCAAATAAAAAAATCACGATGCTTGACTTAGGCTTACCACTCACTCTCCCATTCGTGAAGTGTCAAGCTGTCAATTGGCGTCATGACAACATCTGCTGTGTCAAGTAAATCGCCGTCATCTGATGCCTCAGGTTCAAAGACGTAGGGATTAATTGTAGTTCATCTTTCCTGGGAGCCTTTGCCATTGGTAGCTTCACGAAAAAGCGATCCTGAATGGTTACCTTTGGTGGAAATATCACTGACATCGTTGTTGCTGCTATGCTAGCTGTGGATAGTCTTCTCTGTTGCGTCGGGGAATCTACGTCACACTTCCGGGTTTGCGAAGGGACCATTGACGGAGTGCAAAAAAACAAAAAAAAAAAAAAGGCAAATCATCCTTGCAATTACGTGTTGATAATGTCATGGTTGTTTTGACGAACTCGTCCAAAGTTTATATTCTTAAAATTACACCAAAATCCAGAAAGGTCTTCAGTTGCCCTTTAAAGAGATGGCTTGAGTGTCGAGGGCTGAAAAAGACAAAAAAAAAAAAAAAACGAGCTGACCTTAGCATAGCCTTAGCTTTTTTATCAACACCTTTTTCTTACGCGACTGACAATCACATTCTCCTGTTTCAACAAGCTATCCTTTACCACAAGCCCTGTCTTTCCTATAGATTATATTTTCTGGTTGTCCTACGTCTCTGACCGTTCTTGTGGATAATTTATATTTTGTGTAGCGATCGCAAATGCTAGTCAGTGACAGCCAACGAACACTTTTAATTTTTTCATTGATAACAAATCTTAATTCTATAATTTATTTACACTTCCCCCTTACTAAAGTTGTTTGTTTGTTTTTTTTAACAACAGAAAAGGTAACAGTGGCAGTCAGATACCATTTTAATTCTTTTCAGGTCATTCATTGTCAGACAGAAGCAGCACGGCACAACGTCACGCTAAAAAATAAGTTGTAAAAATATCAAAATGGCTTACCTCTTTGTCTTCTGAAAGACCATGCCAACCCAACAAAATGTTTACTGCATATGAAATGTGAATGGATACACCGAGCTGGCGTTAAAAGTCTGCGCAAGTTGATTCATTCTTCACATTTTTGCCTCCGAGTTTTTGTTTTCGGGAAAGGCATTAGAAAACCTTCATATGTCGTAATTTCTAAAGTCGTTTCTACAACTTCCAAAAAAGCAATGTGTGATCCGCATGTTCGTTTTTGAAAGATTATCGGAGAAAAGTAGTCGAATTAACATGGTTTCTATGCGAGGGTGGGTCTACAATGTTCCACTTCTGCTTTACTTCCGCTTTACGTGCCTAAAAATAGCATGCGTGCGGTATGCCATTTCCTAGCACCACCTGTGTCGTCATGGTAGTGAAATCCCAAAGTCACTAAGGTTTTATTAATAAACTGTAAAAAATACATATTATGGTTAAAACCAGCAGTTTTGGACGATACAGAAATAAGACAAAGGTAAAAGAAAGAAATGTCACACTATATTATTACGTTATACTATTAAAATGATATTATTACAGTATAAGACCCTTCATAACATATTGTATAATAACATAAGGTCTCCATTTTATGAAAGATTACCTGATTTGTCACATATTAAAAAAGTGCATTCCCATCAAAATTTCACTTTTTATTGTTGCAATTAAAAAGTTGTTGCAATCGTTGTATTATTCATAATGTTCTCTTAGTGATATTCATTTTAGATAATGTCTGGAAAACTTAAATGTAAAATAAGCCGGTCAAATATGAATAGAAGTCCAAATGAATTTCATATTTGACAATGTTTTCTGGGTGACGTTGTTTTGTTTTGCTTTCATGAGAGAAGTTTGTACACGCGGTAATGTTTCTTGAAAGTTACTTACACATACATAATATATAAAAGGAAAAAAGTACATAATAAAGGGAAGAAGGTTTGAGACCCACTATGCCATACATCAGCAACGAGTAAGAGTAGAGTGCTGATGAATATTAACCATAAGCAACAAATAATTAGATTTAAGTGGTGAATATACTGGCTGACTGTTGAAAACCTCTCTTTTACTTTTCAAACAAAGTAGAATCAAATTATAGGTTGTTTGGGCTAACAAAGTTAAATCTTGTCGTTCCTTTTGTTGATGGCTTTCAGCCTTTCATCTGACAACAAATACAATATTCAAGCAACCACCATTAGAGAGGAAAGTATTTTACCAAATTGAGATGCCACTGGCAATATCATGAAAATGCATTTCTTTCATTTGCTTCTGTTTGGTGGACCACCGAATGGGATGTCTCTTACAACAAAGCATTGGCTGTCTATGTGCGTATCATTTTGAGGTTGTTTCATTCAATGTTTGAAATTGCTGCTGTTTGATGTGTTTGATGTTCTAGTCTTAGAAAAGAGTTCCCTTAGAAAAAAATCCATTTTTTTTTACAAAAACCTTCCCTACTTGTTTGTGTAATAGTATTGAAATAACATGTTTGTGAATCTTCTAATTCCATTCTTGCTGCGCTGTGTTGAAGAAAGACATAAGCATAATAACTAGGGGTGTGTATTGCCTCATATCTGGCGATACGATTCGTATCACAATTCGATTCGATTAATCCCAGTTCAACACTTGAAGACGATTTTTGCGATATTTGCATATCACTTTAGAAAAAAAATAAAAAAGGACATAAAAGTACATTTATATCATTTTATTCTTGAAACCTCATCCAACATTCAAGCTGTTTTTTTTTTTTTTTTTTTTTTTGGTGCTTTAATGCAAACCAACTTTAGTCCAACCCTGCTTAAATGCAGGATTGTAATATGAAAGAAAAAAAAATTCTTAAAGGATGTATAGCATGTTAATAACAAACAATTATTTAAAAAAAGAAATGGCAGGTCAAAACATTAGGTTGAGTATCTAGGTATACAGTGAGGAAAATAAGTATTTGAACTCTGCAATTTTGCAAGTTCTCCCTCTTAGAAATGATGGGCTGTTTGGTAGGTGTTTGTCCACTGTGAGAGACAATCTGAAAAAAATCCAGAAATCACAGTGTAGAAGTCTCTAAAACAATTTCTTTGTATTATACTGCTGCAAATAAGTATTTGAACACCTGAGAAAATGAATGTTAATATTTAGTACAAGCCTTTGATTACGATTACAAGTTTCCTGTAACTTTTCACCAGGTTTGCACAGACTGCAGCAGGGATTTTGCACCACTGCTCCACACAGATATTCTCTAGATCAATCGGGTTTGGCGGCTGTCGCTGAGAAACACAGAGTTTGAGCTTGCATCAAAGATTTTCTATTGGGTATGGGTCTAGAGACTGGCTAGGCCCCTCCAGAACCTTGATCTGTTTTTTACAAAGCCACTTCTTGGTAATTCGGGCTGTCTGCTTCAGGCCATTGGAAGATCCAGTCACGACCCATTTTCAATGCTCTAACTGAGGGAAGTAGGTTATTACCCAAAATCTCACAATACATGGCCCTGGTCATCCTCTCCTTAATACAGTGCAATCGTCCAGTCCCTTGTGCAGAAAAATACCCCCAAAGCATGATGCTACCACCGCCATGCTTCACAGTGGGGATGGTGTTTTTGGGATGGTACTCATCATTCTTCCTTCTCCAAACACTACTGTATGAGTGGAATTAAGACCAATAAGTTCCATTTTGATCTCATATGACCACATGACTTTCTCCCATGAATCCTCTGGATCATTCAAATGGTCATCAGCTAACTTAAAATGGGCCAGGACATGTACTGGTTTAAGCAGGGGAACCTTCCATTCCATGCCTGAATTTAAACCATGACGTTTTAGTTTTTACCCACAGTAACCTTGGAAATTGTGGTCCCAGCTCCTTTCAGGTCATTGATCAGCCTGTGTATTTCTTGGCCGAATCCCCACCATTTTTAGGATCATTTAAACCCTACAAGGTAGATCTTGCATGGAGGTTACATGTTGAAACTTCTGCTCCGTGGCGCCACATCAGACTATAGTGTAAAGAAGCTACCCAGGATAATTCTTGCGAGATGTTGTTGTTACCTCAGCAGAATGCAAGACAAGGCAGCTGCGCACTGACAACTAGTGGACGGGAGTAGAAGTGCAGCCACTATATTGTTTATTTATACCAAAAACACACTTGTGAGGATCGATACAGACTGATTTTGAATTGATTCGAGAATTGCGTAATGTCATTTTGCGATGTATTGATTTTTTTTTTTTAACACCATTAAGCATAACGTTGTACACATATTTAAAAGTCACTCCAAATATGTGTTGTGATTGAGGGCTGTGATGATGCTTGTTTTTTGAAGACCACTCAGTCAGGAGTAACCATGTTGCCCATCGGGTTATTGAAAAATAATGAGCCGATCTCATGATGCATTGCTTAAGTTCTTCAGTATCATCTTGGCTATTGTTTCCTAAATTTTGTAAAGTTGCCTAAAGGGTGCTGTAGTGGCAGTATCGCTTGATGCCAAAAAGGCCAATCAACAGTGTGAAATGCAGATTTCATGTAAGGACCCAATGGAAATTTAGATTTTGATCATTGTTTATGCATCATATGTAAAATCACCCAAAGGGTATTGATATTCCAAATGGGATCAGCTCTCCAATTTTAAACGCCATCAGGTGAGCAGACAAGCAAGAACACTTTCACTGCCTCAATGTACAATATTTATTGAATCTTTAGAAACAGCAACACGATAAAACCAAAGGCATTAAAGAAATCCAAAATGATAAATTTGAACATGCAGTGGGGAGAACAAGTATTTGATACACAGTCAATGGGAAAACCCATTGGCAGTGTATCAAATACTTGTTCTCCCCACTGTATACTGTAACAAAGTTATTCTCGATGCAGATTATTTACTTCAGCACATACAAAATCCTACCAATTCACTACAGGAATCCTTAAAATCTATTAGTAACCTCTCTGTATTCTAAGGCTACACAATACTCTGGAATAAATGTACTTTTCTACCATTGACAAACGGACCCTGGCATTCTGGCAGCTCATTGGGGACATAAATGAATGTCTGCATGCTGCTCCTGTATATATTTAATCTTGATTATACTCCATTTGACTATTAATATACAGTGTATCACGAAATTGAGTACACCCTTTGCATTGCTGCAGATATTTAAGTACAGTATATCTTTTCACGGGACAACACTGACTAAATGACACTTTGACACAATGAAAAGTAGTCAGTGTGCAGCTTATATACTGTAATACTGTAGAGTTAATTTATTTTCCTCTCAAAATAATTCAAAATATAGCCATTAATATCTAAACCCCTGGCAACAAAAGTGAGTACACCACATGGGAATTACGTACATCCCTAAATTGAGTACTGCTTGTCATTTCCCCTCCAAAATGTCATGTGACTTGTTACAGGAGTACTGTCAGCATTGCTGCAGAGATTGAAAAGGTGTGTGTGTGGGGGGGGGGGGGGGGGGGGGGGGGGTCAGCCTGTTAGGGCTCAGACCATACGCCGCACTCTACATCAAATCAGTGTGCATGGCTGTCACCCCAGGAGGAAGCCTCTTCTGAAGATGGTACACTAGAAAGCTCACAAATATTTTGCTGAAGACATGTCAACAAAGCACATGGATTACTGGAACCATCCCCATATGGCCTGATGAGACGAAGATTAATTTGTTTGGTTCCGATGGTCTCAAGCATGTGTGGCGGCGACCAGGTGAGGAGTACAAAGATACGTGTGTTAGCCTAAAGTTAAGCATGGTGGTGGGAATGTTCCCCCACCTCTTCAATCTCTGCAGCAATGCACTCCTGTAACGAGTCACATGACATTTTGGAGGGAAAATGACAAGCAGTACTCAATTTGGACATTTAGGGATGTATGCAGTTCTCATGCGGTGTACCCACTTTTGTTGCCAGGGATTTAGATATTAAGGGCTATATTTTGAGTTATTTTGTGGGGAAAATAAATTAACTCCATTATATAGGCTGCACACAGACTACTTTTCATTATGTCAAAGTGTCATTTTGTCAGTGTTGTCCCATGAAAAGATACACTTAAATATCTGCAGAAATGCGAGGGGTGTACTCACTTTTGTGATACACTGTAGACTATGACTTTGAACACTGGAATATTTTACAGCTCAATTTAATTGGTTTCCTAGCAACTGTCAATATAAAAACTACACTAAATATTGTATGTAATACATACAAATCTTCATTGCTCACCAGTCATTGTTTGATGTTTTGGTTCTTTCAAATTTGTGCCTTAGTGTGTCTTGTCCTTCTCTTTACGTATGTATTGCACCTGTTATGGCCTTCTACTTGCAATGTCAGATGTGTGTTCTGGTGCCAACATCCAAGTGTTGTTCTTGTTTGTTAGTAAGTTGCTTTTGCTACCCAATCTTTTGTTCACCTCCTGAGTTTTTTTTTTGTTTTTGTTTGTTTTTGTTCACTTTGGTTAAACATTTTTTAACCTACGGCCGTCTGCCTGGCCTCTGTGTTTCTATGCATTTGGGTCCTTCCTTTGTTCTTGCCTGCTAGTCCCCCACCCTGACATTCGCCACTACTTACACACATAACTGCTTCCAAAATCTCATTATTACATTAAAACGCAATTTTACAGAAAAAAAACACAAATCCAAAAATCTCCTCTTAAAACTATATAATAAGGCAAAATTAATGGGTGGCCTTGAAGCACCATTTTTTTTTTCAGTATTTTAGGTTAAAGCATCTGTAGAAGGAAACACCTAGCCCTTGGATAAAATTTGAACAGATGCTGAGTAAGCCCTTTTCCTTTGCTAATATCCAATTTTTATTACATTCAATTCAAAAAATTAATTGATATGCAGTATGACAATCACAATATTATCAACTCTCACCGCCTGGTGGAAAATGCAAACGATAACCATCTCTCCACTCTTTGCTTGCAGGCAAATAACAATCTTGCATAACCCAGACTCCAACTAGATAAAGGTACTTTCACACATAGATAGGACCAGAAGGGTAGTACCAAATTCATTACCTGTTTCAAGATAACCACTATATACTGCCTTGGAGTTTGGGATCTTGAGGCAGCAATTCCTTCACTACTAGCAGCTAAAATTATTAGTTAAAAATTAAATCTGTGCAGCTATTAAAAACCTTAAAAGTATTTTCATGAGTTTATCGGATTATTCTAGCCCAATATATCAGTAACCACTGAGACTTAGTCTCATGCACTGGTCAGACCCAGAATAGCGCTACATAGCCAAAGGTGGGTAGGGTAGCCAAACGTTTTACTCAAGCAAGAGTAGGGTTACTTCTAAAGGATATTACTCAAGTAAAAGTAGTCATCCAAAAATTTAGTCAAATACAAGTAAAAAAAAAAAAAAAAAGTATTCATTGAAAAGAATACTTAAGTAATGAGTAACATTGTGAGTAACTGTTTACAATGTCCGATTAAAAAAAAAAAATAATAATAATAATAAATTATATATCTATGGCGTAAAACACTCAGGTGACTTGAACTTCCGCTCTGAGAACCCCAATCTGGCCAAATTTCAAAATTGTCCGAAATGCATGTATGATACATTATTGGAAACCTTAAAATCTCAATTTTCCGGGGGAAGAAAAATTTTGAACAGGAGGGCAGTTTTAAAAAAACATGTTATTTTTTTTAAACAGCAAAACCCTATCTGAAGGTGAGAGCACGTGAGAGCAGAATTACAGACGCCATGACTTTAACGAGATATTATCGCGTACTTACCTTGTTTCGATCCAAAAACTCCATGTAGCATGTTATCACTGAGTGCCAAGACACAGCTATGAATGGCCACAGCTGGATTTTTGGGGAATTGTATGGGTGAAACATGGTAATATAACAAGGGTCGCGATGCCGAAATCGCAGACATCAAGTAGTCGAGATTTACTTTTTCATATATTTACCCTTTTAAACGTTTTTTCTTTATTTTTCTTTTTTTGGTTTGGATTAATTATTCATCATATAACATATTGAAGAAAATTCGACAGTAACAAAAAAAAAAAAAAAGAAAAAAAAAAAAAAAATTCAATTAAGCGATAGTTATGAAGTAGATAGTGTATCCGTGACTTTTTTACTGACGCCATTTTTTTCACTGTGACATTGTGACAATTTGTTTAAAAGTTTAAAATATGTGAATAAATAGTTTTTTAAAGTGGTTTTTTGTTTTAAACGAAATATGAGACGTCAATTAATGATTCTAAGCTAAAAACGACAGACATTTTGTATAATAAATATAATTAATTACTTTCGTCTTATGGCTGGGTTTAAACAAAAGTGGTTGCGCGAGATCTGTAAATGGGGGTTTTCAGGGTAAAACGGACAAATTAAAAATAGTTCGGGGGCTTAATGCGCCATGAATATGCTATGACAGCATATAGACATATTGTTCTATCAAACAACATTTGTTTTGGCTTAAAATACAGCAGTTACTTTCAAAGAGGAGTGGAAGAGCAGAAACTGCTTTTTCAGCCTTGTCTGTGTTTTCTGTCATCGATATGAACTGTTGTACATCAGATTACATTACATTATACTCTACTATAGCCCAGTGGTCCCCAACCACACCACGGACCGGGGTGATATGGGCCATTTTTTTATATATGTGGCAGAAAATGCCAGTAAATATACATAAACACTAACACGCTAAAAACCAACATTAAGTACAGGGAAAGAGTAACTCGCCATACCCTGAATCAACCTTTTTAAAAGTGGCCATTCTGTGTGTCACATTTGCTTTATTTATTTATTTTTTTAAATTAAGAATTTCAACAATCTCGCAACTAGCCTTTGTGGCGTTCTCTTTCAACTCTCGGGATCTTGCGAAATACTGCTGGTGTGAAATTAAACTAGCTTCAAGTTGCTTCAATTTCTCGCTGCGTATCTTCCCTGTAATCTTGTCGTACATGTCAGCGTGTCTTGTTTGGTAATATCGCCTCACATTGAACTCTTTACAAACAGCGACTGTCTCTTTGCAAATGAGGCAGACACAGTTGTTGCGTATTTTAGTGAAGAAATAGTCCAATTTCCACCTATCCTTGAAGCGTCGGCAGTCGCAGTCTACTTTGTTTTTTGTTGTTGATTGTTGCCATTTTAGAAAATTGAAAGTCAAGGGTCACACGGGGTAATGTTGCTTAGAGGGCTGCTGCCTTTTAGTGGGTAAATGAGGAGAAGCATTTAATGTGTAAGCAGTACTGCTGACCAATTTAATAAATCTGTGCGCGGGCAAGACATTTTTGATCTTATGACAGAGGCTGGGGGCCGGATGAAATTTGACCACGGGCCGCATTTGGCCCCCGGGCCGCACTTTGGACATGCCTGCTCTAAACCATGTTGTCCTAGCAACCGTAAAGAAACTGCGGTCTTCGCACTTAACCTTGCCGATGTTACGTTAATGCAATAAAGTAGGCGAAACTGTTTTGAATTATTCTCAATTTATTTGCTTACATGGGCCTATACAATAATTACAACTGTGTTAATGGTATAAATTATCATAGAAGTATAATGAATTAACGGATAAATATGTTTCTAAACCACAGACTCAATGCACGAATATAACGGCGTAGTGATACATTTGGTGATGAGGCCCTAGCCATGTATTAATCATCTAGCCATGTTATATCATGATTAATACACAGCAACTGACCAATCAGAGAACTTCCTCAAACCCACCCGTTGTTATAATAAATAATAATGATGGGAGATTTGAAATTGAGGCTTGTAAGTCCCACAGCATGGCAAGTGGACATTTGCATGGTGTTTTCAGCACCATTTTCTGCATATGTTCCGGGACCTGTGCCCGTCTTGTCATCCCTGTGCTTTTATATGTACTTTGCTTTCCAGTACCTTATGATTTACAAATTAAGCACTGCTGACGCTGGGCTGCAATAAGTATGCAAACACCCCAGTAATGTCAGCCAACCACTAGAAGGCGAGATACACAAATCTATTCAGAGTAAAAGTAAAAAGTATTGTGTGGTAAAACCACTCTTTGAAGTACATTTTTCTCGAAAAGTTACGCAAGTAAATGTAATGGAATTAATATAACTCGTTTCTACCCACCTCTGTACATATCTGTCTTCGGCCACAACTGTCCTATGGATGGAAGGAAAAATGTGAAGCATGTTGGCAACTCAGTCTGGTGCTCAGTTATTGCTGTAAGGTTCTCCCTGCCTTTGTCTTGTTTTGCATCACATGTAAGGTATTAAAAAAATAAAACTATAATTTAGCATTAAAATCATTATTCTGTTTTGAATATATAAATTGGTGGCTCTTGGCTTAAAAAAATAAAATGTCACAGTAATGTGTTACTCAGAACGGCTTTACTGACATGATTATGTATTGTTCAGTGGATTTTCCGTAAATCCTAACATGGAGGCAGTCCCCTGTCATCTCAAATTTGGAGGTGGCAGTATAAAGAAGGCAGCTTTGAACTCCTTAAGTCCATAACTGAGGATGACATACTAACCAGTAGTACAACCAAGGTTGATTTAATGACTATTGACTTCTCTGCCTTTGGTGAATCAATCATATTTTTCCTGCAGCTAAAGTATGTACTCTACATACTAAGCAGAAACAAGCATCTACATTTCTCTCCATCTTCTACTGAGGGCTTAATTGAGTGGTGCTATCTATACACTGCACCAATTTCATTTATTTTCAAGTATTGATGATGTTTTCATACAGATACTAGTGCTCCCTTTTGGAGAAATGAAAAGTGAAATTATAATATGCGAATGACGCAGTATTTTAAATAAACAGGTGGTATTTGGTTCCCCTGTAGAATGTTGTAAGCTTTACCTAATAGTTTTTTCTGTAGACTCATTTATTGTTCCGAGAAAACAATGAGCTGCTATTCGTTTCATTACAACAGAGAAAAAAACAGTTAGATACATTTATCTGACTGATAACATATTGCTTGCTGAAATTAAATCCATTCAAGCAATCCACTGTACACTAATTGGCACAAAGTGACCCTTTTAACGTGTTCTCTGCCTCTTTCCAACACTTTTTTTGCAATCATTATTAAACCCCTCCCCGCACTTCCACTGGTTGCATCCATTCTAATGTGTCAAATGACCTTCTGGAAAACTAGCAACCCCGTTGTTCAAGCTATCAAAATAGTCAAATGAAATCAGCAGCCACATGAAGATTTTAACCCAGTTACTCTACAACGTGTGTACGCACAAAGCCACAAGCACAAGCAGGTATGAAAAGTACAGTACAGTGTTAAGCCTGGTGTGGATAGAGACAGACCATGTTTTGTATTTTGTAATTCATTATTTTCACAGAACACCATGGAAACAAATAAAAACAAACTCTTAATAAAAATTACAACTCAATATTATGCCAAAAGTGTTTGAAGTTAACGAGAGGCTTGTGTTTGTTTTTTTTCCCCAATGATCTCCTGGATGTCTATTCTAGTATTTCGTAACGATCAATGCAGTAAATCACACTTCACAAAGATAGAATGTTAGAAATGAAAGTAAGATTTTCAGTGTCTATTAATCCCGGACTCGTGATTACACCAATTTTTTTGGTTGTTCCCAACTGTCAAAGTGTCAAATTGCAAGACATGGTGTCCTGAAATCGTAGCGTGCTGTGGAACGGACGAGTGGTCAAACTACAAGACCAGAGCCTACCCGATCATCGTGTACTGCTGCGAATTGATCGGCCCGAAAGACTGAACGCTCGAGTCGGGCATTGTTTGAATTTTATTGGTTCCGATTCCACGTTTCGATTCTGGTTTCAAACGATTCTCGATTCCGATTCAGGGTTAAAAAAATGGCATTGCATTATTTTTTCAATTATATGAACTTTCAATTAACTTTGCTATGAATTTCTCACAGGGCTATTTTTAACTTGTATATAAATATAGAGAAGTTCCAAAAAATCGATTATTACATGCATCGTGATTCGACACGTGACGATTCAATTACGATTCATAAAGGTTAAAAAGTGCTGATTTTCCCACATAACTTTATGACAGCCGCTCCTAGCGGAACGAAATTCAAGACACGTCTGCCGCCCCGACACCTTTAACGGACGCACGCACAACGTTATAATCATGGATGGTGCCTGTAACTCAGTGAGAGATTTACTCCTTTTCAAAAGACTGGAAAATAAATTTGTGTATGAGACAGGCAGGTAAAGAAGTGCGACCCGCACTTCTGTGCGACCGCACACTTATTTTTTTAGAGCGAGAAGGGAAGAGCGATAGTTCGTTGCTCATTGTCTTTTAGATGTTCAGCTGTAGTTTCAAGTCATGTCAATTGAAAAATGTCCCAAGTGTGTTGCTAAAACCCGTGTGCGTCTATAAGAGGTGAGTACACGAACTCTCTTGTACTGTTTAGCCTTTATTGTTGTTGTTTTTGAGGTGTTAATAGTTAGCGCCGAGCGCTTAGCTAATTCGCTAGCGTGTATTTCATATGCAGAACATATAAAACCATGATTAAGTACAGCGGTAACACTACAAACATGCAAAATTGTACAGAAATCTGTGAAAACAAAATATATTGGTTAAAAGAAGTCTTATTTCTAAAGACACTTTGTTTCCAGAAAATGTGGAATTCATTCCACCTGTGTAAATTTTATTGTATTGTTGAGAGGAATAAGCACACAATAAGTATTACCTTTAAAATGGTTAATGGTTTTGCACTTTCTTGTAATAGTAAATAAATAAAAAAGCAGTTTACGAGCAGCTTTTTGTTGTATGGGCGTGTTTCCATCGTTCCTGTTAAATCATTAGGATATTTTAAATAAATAATGGACAAAAATTTGTTTGTCTACTTTATTAATTAGTAATGTATGATGCACCGATAATCGTGATAATTGTGATAACAGTAATCCTTGTCAATACCGTGATCATCGTTCAAGAATCGAATCGTAGCCCCCTGAATCGCAATCGAATCGAATCGTGGGGTGCCTTAGATGGGAAACCCCTATATAAATGTCAGTCTTTGAACTTGATAGTTGTTTTTTGTTTTTCAACTCTCTTTTTCTTGAAATCCGTGGTAAATTTTCAGCCTCATCATTTGACCTTTTCTTTTCAAACCAATTTTTGTTAGATTATGAGTTTTCTTTTTAGTAACACATCACATGGGTAAACAGAGCTTTGACATTTTTACAAGTGGTTGTCTTTCAGATTCTTTGAGATAAATGTCGTTAAAATTTTGATAATATACTGTATATTAGACCTGTCCATCACATAATAGTTATTTTTCAAAGTTTTTGAATTTCTCCTCCACAAGGCTATTTTTGTGAAGTATTGTGCCATTCGGTACGCAATTACTGTCCACGCCCTCCATGATTGTTTGTCAGTGGTGGCTGATTGGTGGCCCTCTAGACAGGTTCTCCACCTCCTAATTTCCCACACATTTGGAGGCCTTGAGATATCTCCAAACTCTTTTTGATCCGTCAAATGCTTCATTACGGAAGGCCGCCAAACTGCCTGTAACCCCACGAAGGCTCTCTGGGTACAGTATCTTACGATACGATATAATTTGCAATACAATGCTCACGATACCGGTATTATCACAATATGGCGATACAACGTATATCGATATATTGGTTAGGAAATCATTCTAGAATATGCTACAAAACAACTAATAAACAGAAATACAAGCTTTCTTCATCATACTGCTGTAAGTTTATCACTTGTAGAATCCTGGGAGGGTGGCAGCAAATGACCCCCCCCCCCCTCCAAACGGGCTCCACCCACTTCTGTGGCCATCAGTGGCAGGCAATGCCAGGTAACAAGGTCATTTTGGGCCATTTCAGGTCATTATCTGTTGATTTTCAGTCACTTCTGGTTGATTTCGGGTAATTTTACTGGTCACTTCCAGTTGATTTTGGGTTTCATAAGAGAAAGTGACTCTGGAATGAATAGGTAGTGACAACAGCTTAACAGGAGGTGATCTGTAAATGCCCTAAAATGAACAGAAAGTTACCTATAAATGCCCCGAAAATGGAAAAGTGTGACCGTGAATGCTCTGGTTTCAAATGAACGAACGTTCATTCGCCATTCCCGGTCTTAATGGATTGGGCGCCGAGCGCAGTCAATGGCAGCCCTTAGAGTTAACTGAGACGCAATTATGGTGGACGACACCTTTCAAAACGATATCTCGATTCTTGGCATGAGCGTATCGATAACCTTATACGATGCAAAGCATCACGATACATCACCATTTTGATATTTTGTCACATCCAGACTGGAACGCCTACGAAGGTCGCTCTAATGTCGGAGAAGTGAACGACAGCTAGTGTAATTTTGTTTGTGTGTTTATAGGTCAATAACCACGCAATTCTTTGTGTGTTTATAGGTCGTAAAACCGCGTTTCTCTGTTTTCATTTTGCTTTACTTAGATGGTATTTTATCGGATATCCCTCACCCTGGGGGACACTTCTGGAGAGCGGTCACCAATGGACAACTTGAGGGTTTGGGCGCCGACACTAAATAAAGGACTATGAACGTGAAATTTTGTGTACTTGTTATTGCCTAGGAAAGGAACAAAGATAACCTGGTGGAGCAGCAATTTTCAGAAGTTCATTTTAATGTATACGAGTATATATTTCTCATTCTCACTGTGCAATTTTGATTAAAATGTTTCAGCTGATAGGGTTCTACAGTGTTAAGGGTTTACCGGTTGCCTATGTTTTTTTATTTTATTTATTTATTTTTTGTCACAATAATGCAGGAGAAACAGATGATCTGTACATTATAAAATCCCACCTCTGAATATCCCGTACTGGAAATACCAGGGGTGGGCAAACCTGTCCTCGAGGGCTGTAGTGGGGCCTGGCCTTTGTTCCATCTGATTAAGCACATACACTTTAACCAATGAGGTTTGAGCAGAAACAAGACGCACCTGACTGCAATCAACTGATTGCACTTGTTAAGAAACCAGATTGATGAAAGACTTTCCTCATGATGGGTATGAACAAATACCCGCACCCACTCCGGCCCCTTGAGGAATATACTATCTAATAACATCATGTGACAATGAAACTCAACAAGGACACCATTGCACTACAATGGAATGATTGATTCGAATCCAAACATGCTAGAGCACATTATTGATTATACCTATAGCCAGAACATGATACATTAAAGTATTTCTGATGCAGTCCTATTTGTCCTTGGCAATTTTCTTATTGACTAACTGAATGAAAACTTTTGCTTTGTTCCTCCTCATCTGCTGAGAGTTTTTCCTTGTTTAAAATCATGCATTTTGCAGGTGTCAGTAGGAAGGCAAACATTGTGAAATGGAACCATCAATCAAAGTAACTCGTGGAGCACGACTGGGTCATATTCAATGACTGTTATTACACAAAACCAGAAGAACCGCAATCTTTTTCCAAAGAGTGCACCCCATTAATTGCGTTCTTTAGATCTCCTCAACTGGGGCTGGATAATATTGATGGACACTGATTAGCATTAATTAAAATTGATCTAAATTAATTTAGTAGAACGAGGCCCAGGGTAAAAGACGGTTGAGGTGACGTTGTGCGACAAGTTTTTAGAAAGATAAACAGCGACTCACTTAATGGTCACTGCTCCACGTTCTCCAGGGAGAACATTGCCTGTAAATACAGTGTGCAGACATGTGTGTAATTATTTAATGGACTAGAGGAATGACCTTTAAAATTCAGTATGACAAAAATCACCTGCAGTAATTTGGATGTGTGACCCATATGGCAAGGCTTTTTAGCTAAAATGTGCTACATTTTATTGAAACACAAGACACATCACGAGAGAATAGAATGGCTCATGTTTGCTTGCATCCATTAAAGTGAGCAGTGATGAGGGACCAATGCCATCAAAATCCAATTTGATCCACTGGTATATGCATAACAGGTCAAAATCAATGGACAAAAATTTGTGGTGATAGCACCAATTTCTTGTATTGTTGGCTACAGTACAATAAATATACAAAGTGTGTATAATGTAGACAGTATTTTTCAATTGAAATAGATTATTTTCAGATTGACTGATCGCACAAGTAGAATTTGATCAAATGCAATTGGCATTGATACATTTTCTCTATCACACGGTGACATTATTTCTGGGGTGTTTTCCTGCATTTACAGTTATCTGGCACGGCCAGACTGTTCTCCCTCTATTTTTCAAACACCAGGAGAACAGTCTGGGACCTTGCTCCTCATTGGCCTCTCGAGCCCAAAAGAAAGTAACCGTGCAATCAGATTCGTTTATTCGCGCTAAGTGTAACATCACTCTTGCTCGTTGGAAGTCGTCTCCACAACAACACAGATAGCGAACCGGAGAGCCGAGAATATGTTCCAATCCGCGGTAAATTCAGCTTTAAATGACCAAAAACACATCGAGTCGCTAAAACCCATGCGACTGACAGCACTGGAAGAATTTCTTTTAAAAGAAGATGTGCTTCCTTGCGCTAGAGTAGTAATTTCAGAATTCAGTCCAATGGAAGAGGAAGCGTCCTTCAGCAATTCTGGTTCAAGTGTGGATCTTTCAAGTAATATTGTCGATCCAGAGGAACCCTGTGGCATAAAGCCATATACTGTATGTTGTAGTACAGTATTTGGAGCAGGAGGAAGATTCGGAACAAAACAAAATAGAGGCTGATGACAACAGCACACTGTAAAATGTCATCATTGTTTTTTCTCTCTACTCCAATATTTTTATAGGATTTCCTTTGGCTCTAAGTATTTTTCCCTGATTGCTAAATAAATTGAATGGTCCTGACAAATACCAGTCTTGTGCTAAATGGAATATTAAATATTTAAAATGCATTTATTCATATGACAGGGCTAAATTACTGCATAATGGTCACAGCCGACTTCTTAGACCTCCCGAAGGGTATTTTAGGCCACCGGATTTAGTGTGGCTCTTGTCATTTCCCTCCCGGCGACTCGGAGATGGAGGAACGAGCGTAAACAAAAGAGGAAGCATTAGAGCTAGGCTACATGCTAATCAGAATCGGTTCTTCCTAGTGTCTTTTTCACTTTTCAAAAACGAAAAATCACACAAAACTACCCCGGCTCATGTCACACACTGCTGCAGGAATGACAGCCTTCACCAATCGGCCAGCCCCTGGCGGCGAGTAAGTTTCGGCTTGTCGTTCCCCTGCTGCAGCCCCGGCAGAAGTGCTCGTCGCCGGGGACGCAGCGAGAGAATGAAAATTCTCGGTGGACAAACTGGCCGACTTCGGGTGTCATGGCTGCCCGAGACCAAGCCGAGAATAGTGCTCTCTCGGCCGGCACACGAAGAAGGCCGAGAGGGATGGAAGTCTCCACACAATCGAGAACCACAGACGAGAGCGCACGGTTGCCCGAGCACGGGCGCTAATCGGCCGGCGACCATGGTGTGCGACATGCCGCTGGTCGTCGGCCGAGGGACGCGGCCACCCACGCCTTTTCGGTAGACAGGGAGCATTGTCTCCCACAAAATGTTTTACCCATTCTTTGCATTGAACAGTATTTTTTTTTAAATCGAAAAAGGCTCGCACGCCTCTCCCTGGTGCAGCAACAAAAGCCTGCAGCAAATTGGGCTGGCCTGATGCGAAAAATGAACAAGTTAATCCGCAAAAATCAGATGAATCTGCACTTGATCTGCATACTAGAGTAATGGCTGTATAGAGAAGATGATTAGTCCCCTGACGTCACATTCGCCTTCTTCCTCAATCCAGACTATGGCCGGAAGTCACATATTCTCATGGCGCGGGTTTCAAAAAATTGAATAAATATATTAATCGCTTCAACACACATCCAAGCGGTCCATTTCATTCAGCAGCGTAAAATACTGCGTAAAATAGAAAATAAAAATGCACTTTAAGGATAATCAGCGGAAATATTACTGACAGAAATTAGATAATTTAGATTTGAGATTTTTAAATTAAATTTGGAAACTGAGAATGAAGTATGAACTATGAATGAAAACTAGTTAATGTGATGCTTTAGTTTTATTTTTTTGAAGAAATTTGCCAAATTTTTGCCATAGCCACTACAGCGTCTTTAGTACATAATTTTGATGAAAAGAAAGTAAGCACTTTTTAAATTTTATGTTCATTATGAAAAAAATAGGGGGACAATGACAATGTGGAGCCTTTCCAGATGCTGTGTATTTAATAGTGAAGAATTTGTTGCTTGGTTCCAATTTACAGGTTCCCTATTAACTTCTGCTTCACTGAACCTTAGCCTCTGATAGTTTTACTACAGGACCACCACTTTGAAGCAATCTTCTTTCTGTCTGGTTGAGACTGACTTGTTCTGTACTAAAGAATTTGCTGTAGCTTTCATCTTCCACTGTGCAGCACAAAATTACATCCTGCCACAGCAACCGTAACTTTACCATAAGGAATGCTGCCTGCGGCTCAATGACAAAGATATGGCGACGTGACTGTTCGCTATGGGAAGGCAGGACATAATTATCTGTGTAGTGCCTTGGAAATACAATGTCGTTTACAGGGTTTCACATGGAACATAAGGTGCAATCATTGTTTCTAAGCTGACATCTTTTTTCAAATACGACACAGCGGACTCGGTGGGAAGGGTCCACTTTCTCTAATGCAGTTATTTGGCTGTCTAATTTAAATATCAAGATGTCAAAAACTAATAGGATGTCTTGAGTCTTTAGGAGTCATTAGGAAGACACTGTCACATTACTCCTGCTTTCTTGCTCCTTGTTAGGAAACATCTCAGTGACTCAAACTGTCAAAATGGCCAACTATCTTGTGATTTAGGACACTCTATTACTCAGCATCAAATTAACAGACAAACTAAACTAAACAGCCTAATCTGATGTGGCTTTTAAAAAGAATATTTTACATGTATATTAATACGTATATACGTACATATGCAGTATATACTAGCATATATACATATATACTAGTACAGTGAAGAGCAGATGTATTTGCACCCCTTGGGATTTTGCAAGTTCACCCACTTAGAAAATAGGTAGAGGTCTGAAATTTCAATCATCGATGCATTTCCATTTATAGAGACATAATCTAAAAAAAATCCAGAAATCCTATTTAATGATTTTTCCCATCATTTATTTTTAATTTACTGGGCTTCATAAGTATTTGTACCCCTGAGAGAATCCGTTTTAATATTTGGTGCAGAAGCCTGTTTTTGGCAATTGCAGAGGTAAGATGCTTTCTGTAGTTCTTCACCAGGTTTTCTCATGTAGGAACAGGGATTTTGGCCCATTCCTCCATACAAATCTAAATCTGTCAGGTTCTGGGGCTGTCGTTGAGAAACACGAAGTTTCAGCTCCATCCAAAGATTTTCTATTGAATAGAGGTCTGGAGACTGGCTAGGCCACTCCAAAACCTTGATATGCTTTTTACAAAGCCAATCCTTGGTTATTCTGGCTGTCTGCTTCGGGCCATTGTCATTTAGTGAGACCCTGTCACGCCCCATTTTCAAAGCTCTAACTGAGGGAGGGAGGTGAGTCCCCCAAAACTCATGGCCTAAGTCATCCTCTCCTCAATAAAGTGCAGTCGTCTTGTCCCATATGCAGAAAAACACCCACAAAGCACGATGCTACCACCCACATGCTTCATAGTAGGGACGGTGTTCTTGGGATGGGACTAATCATTCCTATTCCTCCAAACACTATGAGTGGATTTAAGACCGAAAAGTTTCATTTTGATCTCATATGACCACATGACGTTCTCCCATGACTCTTCTGGATAATCCAAATGGTCATTGGCAAACTTAAAACGGGCCTTCACATGTACTGGCTTCAACAGGGGAACCTTCCATGCCATGCGTGCTGAACCATGACGTTCAGCCCCATTCAGGTCATTGACCAGCTCCTCTTGTGTAATTATTGGCTGATTCCTCAACATTTTTGGGATCAATGAGATCCTATGAGGTAGATCTTACATTGAGCCCCAGTCCGAGAGAGATTGACAGTCATGTTTAGCTTCCTCCATTTTTTAAATTAATTTTCCAACGGTGGATCTTATTTCACAGTTGCTTGGCAATTGCTCATAACCCTCTCTAGCCTTCTAGAGCTCTACAATTCTGTCTCTGGTGTCTTTAAACAGCTCTTTGGTCGTGCCCATAGTAGCAGTTGGATTATGACTGACTGCGGGGTGCACAGACGACAATATTGAGCTCAAACGGGTGGTGAGTGGGTGGTGAGTCATGGGGGAAAGGTGGAGTTTTTTTAAGGTTGACTGACAACTCAGTGTGTCATAATTATTGTTGATTCTCAGGAGTACAAATACAGTGCCTTGCAAAACTATTCGGCCCCCTTGAATCTTGCAACCTTTCGCCACATTTCAGGCTTCAAACATAAAGATATGAAATTTAATTTTTTTTGTCAAGAATCAACAACAAGTGGGACACAATCGTGAAGTGGAACAACATTTATTGGATAATTTAAACTTTTTTAACAAATAAAAAACTGAAAAGTGGGGCGTGCAATATTATTCGGCCCCTTTACTTTCAGTGCAGCAAACTCACTCCATAAGTTCAGTGAGGATCTCTGAATGATCCAATGTTGTCCTAAATGACCGATGATGATAAATAGAATCCAAATGTGTGTAATCAAGTCTCCGTATAAATGCACCTGCTCTGTGATAGTCTCAGGGTTCTGTTTAAAGTGCAGAGAGCATTATGAAAACCAAGGAACACACCAGGCAGGTCCGAGATACTGTTGTGGAGAAGTTTAAAGCCGGATTTGGATACAAAAAGATTTCTCAAGCTTTAAACATCTCAAGGAGCACTGTGCAAGCCATCATATTGAAATGGAAGGAGCATCAGACCACTGCAAATCTACCAAGACCCGGCCGTCCTTCCAAACTTTCTTCTCAAACAAGGAGAAAACTGATCAGAGATGCAGCCAAGAGGCCCATGATCACTCTGGATGAACTGCAGAGATCTACAGCTGAGGTGGGAGAGTCAACAATCAGTCGTACACTGCACAAATTTGGCCTTTATGGAAGAGTGGCAAGAAGAAAGCCATTTCTCAAAGATATCCATAAAAAGTCTCGTTTCAAGTTTGCCACAAGCCACCTGGGAGACACACCAAACATGTGGAAGAAGGTGCTCTGGTCAGATGAAACCAAAATTGAACTTTTTGGCCACAATGCAAAACGATATGTTTGGCGTAAAAGCAACACAGCTCATCACCCTGAACACACCATCCCCACTGTCAAACATGGTGGTGGCAGCATCATGGTTTGGGCCTGCTTTTCTTCAGCAGGGACAGGGAAGATGGTTAAAATTGACGGGAAGATGGATGCAGCCAAATACAGGAACATTCTGGAAGAAAACCTGTTGGTATCTGCACAAGACCTGAGACTGGGACGGAGATTTATCTTCCAACAGGACAATGATCCAAAACATAAAGCCCAATCTACAATGGAATGGTTCCAAAATAAACGTATCCAGGTGTTAGAATGGCCAAGTCAAAGTCCAGACCTGAATCCAATCGAGAATCTGTGGAAAGAGCTGAAGACTGCTGTTCACAAACACTCTCCATCCAACCTCACTGAGCTCGAGCTGTTTTGCAAGGAAGAATGGGCAAGAATGTCAGTCTCCCGATGTGCAAAACTGATAGAAACATACCCCAAGCGACTTGCAGCTGTAATTGGAGCAAAAGGTGGCGCTACAAAGTATTAACGCAAGGGGGCCGAATAATATTGCACGCCCCACTTTTCAGTTTTTTATTTGTTAAAAAAGTTTAAATTATCCAATAAATTTTGTTCCACTTCACGATTGTGTCCCACTTGTTGTTGATTCTTGACAAAAAATTAAAATTTTATATCTTTATGTTTGAAGCCTGAAATGTGGCGAAAGGTTGCAAGGTTCAAGGGGGCCGAATACTTTTGCAAGGCACTGTACTTATGAATCCCAGTAAATTACAAATAAATTATTATTTTTTTTAAATCATACAATGTGATTTCTGGATTTTCTTTTAGATTATGTCTCTACGAGTGGAAATGCATCTATGATTGACATTTCAGACCTCTACCAATTACCTAAGTGGGTGAACTTGCAAAATCACAAGGGGTGCAAATACTTCTGCTCCTCACTGTATATTATATAAATTATTTTAAGTCAAAAGTCAAGTTACATTTATGTATATAGTGTTGGAGAAAATAGTCTTGGAATTTAACAGATTCTTCCTTGGCTCTCACCCTACACATTCCTAAAATTTAAGTCTAGAGCTGTTTTTGAATAAAATCCTCAGTTCAAGATGAGAAAATGGGTTCAGGTCTACCAACAGATTGACGTCTCATGCATCTTTTTGATAGGGTGCAGGTGCTGCGCTTGCTAAACTTATACCTCTTTAACTTGTATCTGGGGCACTGTGACTCTGTGCTGCTGTGTTATCTTATCGTAAAGGTAAAGTCAGCACGGCGGCACGCTGCAGATGTCACCTTGGTGCTATAAAAGATTCAAACACTCCTCTGGAGAGGTCTGTCTTAACTTAGAACATTTGCCACTGCAGACTGTGGGGCTCCTTTGGTGCACTATAAGGTAGGAAAATAAGAAGTGGAAGAAAGAAAGGGGGGTCTAAATTTCCCACTTGCGTATGGTGTGACAAGTGTTAAAGTGTTATCCTCATTTTTGTTTAACATTAGAATGACATGAAGCTTACCATCTGCTTTAGTTTCGAGTAGTTGTGCATTCATCCAATATGTACTGTATTTTCCGTACTATTAGGCACACCTAAAAGTCTTCAATTTTTTCAAAATCCGACAGTGCGCCTTTTAATCAAATGCGCTGTATATTTGGATCAATATTGGTTAATCATGGCTTGACATTCCCTTTAGCGCAGCTCCATATAGTAGAAGTATAACGCAACCCCAACCACTACTACTACAGGTAGTCCCTGCGTCACGAACAAGTTCCGTTCCTACGCTAGCGACGTAAACCGAATTTCCGTGTAAGTCGGAATTAACCCTTTAACACATCCAAAATAACCCTAAATTTAAAAAAAAATATCTATCCAAAAACATGTATTATATGTCATTGTACTGTCCTCGCCAAGTGGTTGGAGTTAAGTCCTAACTAGACAGCGAGCTAAACTCGGAAATGGCGATGTCAGAAGTCCGTGTGGTTTGCTGACTTTATTCAGCTGCCCATGACATCAACACTTGCAGAATGAAACTAAAATAAAATGAAATTAAATCAGTCTCATCTTAAATAACAGCAATTCAAATTTGCCTTTATAACCAGCCGCCGATACAGCAATAACAATCCACAAAAACGATAAGCATGTATCATTTAATGTTTGCACATCATCAAAAACAATCCCATCAACTCGCTCCAAGTATTCGACCACAATCGAAAACGCACAATAAACAGTATAAAAGGTGTTATATACACAAATGTTGCCTCTGTGGATGCTTCACATGCAAAAATTATGCGCGCAGGCTTGCAGCTCTTACCCTTCTGTCTTCATGGGCGCAAATAGCTCTTCCTCGTGTGGGTGCGTGCGTTCTCTCTTCTTGGTGTGCACAAATATGTTCTTCTTTGTGTGTACATGTGCTCCTGTTGATGTGCGGAAGTATTATCTGTTCTACGCTTCCTGCACAAAAATAAAAGCATCCATCACAAAACAAAAGTCGACATTATAAAAAATAAATAAATAAATAAATTACTGGAGACTACTTCGTCTGTAACCCGAGGACTACTTCTACTATTACTGCGCCTTAAAATGTGTTGCGCCCTATACAAGTACAGTATATGAAAACAGTTTTAAAATAGACCATTTATTGAAGGTGAGCCTTGTACTCCGATGCACCTTATAGTGCGGAAAATACGGTATATACGCTTATATGGTCTACCATATCATTCATTGTCATGCTCAAGAATAGCATGACAAGGGGGGACAACCGGATATGTTGTCCCGGGCCTCAGGGCCATAGGGGCCCTTTAATGACGCTTACATTATTATACTTTACATTCACAAATTTCTTTTTTGTTTTAATAATTTTCTGATTAAATATTATTTTCTACTCGATATATACTCAAAAACTTTACACATTAAATATTTCAAATATACCGTATTGACCCGAATATAAGACGGTCCTGATTATAACCCCCTCTGTTTCAAGACTCAAGTTTGAAAAAAGACTTTTTGAACACCAAATTAATTATTATACAGAATATAATTACAGTACATCCGAAACAATGGATTATAACAATATATTTGAGAGAAAAAGCATGTTGTGTTGCCTCATTCAAATCTTAATATCTGATCATTTAAATGTGTAGATTAAAGTGCAATCACATTCGTAAATGAATGGCTTCTGGTTTTTGAAATGTAAATCAACCAATCTATTGTGATAAAACATCAAAATTGCAATAACTGCATTAACCATCAAAGTGAAGTCTAACTGTAACTGCAGTCTTGAAACAAATCTGAATAAGGAAAAACATTTCAATAAAATAATGCAAATTGGTTAAACTAAAAAGAGTCGCTGAGAACATCGCTTCAATGATATCTGGCGCCATCTAGCATCGTGAATGGGGAGAGTAGCTGAGATCTGTCATGACAGAACATCGCTTCAAGGATATCTGGCGCCATCTAGCGTCGTGAATGGGTATAATGTCTAGACCGCGAATATAAGACGACCCCCTCTTTTTCAGTGTTATTTCAATGCAAAAAACACCATCTTATATTCGGGCCAATACGGTATATTTTTTCTTTTTTTTTGGCTCAACGCCCACCCCCACACCCTCTGTCTTAGCAGAGAATGGTATGACCCCGCTCTGGCGCTCTCAAGGCTAAACTACGTACATGCCCTTAAGCGGAAAATTAAAATCTGTCATTGTGAAAAACATTAAACATGGCGAGTTGTCATAAATCGGGTGCGCAAAAAAGAAAAGAAAAAATTAAAAGAGATGAAGATCACTGAGGTGAATGAGAAAAAATGCTGAAGTTTTTAAAAGGGGGAAAAGAGGCCAGAGAATTGGGGCTAGAGTTGGCTGTGGACGGTGTTTTCGGAAAGTGAACAAAAGCCGCTGAACACTGAACGTTTACATTCGCGATTACCGTGACCAAAGCCCGATTTGAGTATGTCACCGGCCGCTTGTAGCCTATTGAGCTGCGGTATGACAAGACATGCTGCTCGTGTTGAGCCGAGGAGAGAGAAGGCGCTGGGAAAACAGGGATATATGTTAGTCTGTGGGGAGCAGGTGCGCGAGGCTATACAGACTCGGGCCCAGCGGCTGGATTTATTTTGGGTTGACAACCTAACCGTGCTCTCAATTCAATGTTAGCTTGCTCAAAAACTGGATTTCCTGATGTAATAAATGACTTTGCTGTCAAAAAAAATCTAAGCACATCACTGTTTGAGGGCTTGATAACCCAAGGGATGTGGAGGGGGCAGGCCAGGATGTTTAGTTACTCTGTGTTGTTGCTTACCAGGCAGGCATTCCAGGCAGGCATAGCACTCTCAATTGTATTGCATTGTAGCCTACATGGGACAATAGATGGAAATTGTTTGTTTATATTGTGTTACATTACATTACGGTCTGTACAATTTAACTGTCCATCTCAAATTAAATAATGTGAAAATTTACGCTGTCATTGCTTGCAAAGCAATAAAAGTACTGCGTATGTTGTCGTGACAAGCCGGTGGCAGGGGTGGGGTGGGGTGTGGTTGCCCTATAATGGTCTCTTGTTCCCGGGCTCCTGCAAGTCTGTTGACAGCCCTTCCTCCTGTGCCAAATCATACATGGGTGGATCATTTAAAAACAAAACGTCTTCGCAAGTGTTGGTAGAAAGGGAAAGCTGTATCCTTCACCATTAAAATGGTGCCTCTTTTGTCTTTATCACTGGCACACCTATTGAGGAAAAGCTCTTAAATGCACCAACAAGTTTAATGATTACACTTGTGGACACTGAGTCCCTTTTAATTTCAAGAATTACAGCAAACTATTAACACTGTGCTTAGTAATGGCATAGAGCGACAAGGATGAATATCATCTCATTTGTTTGCACCTATCGTACCGGGCCTGATAACCTCTTGCCAAAGTCACTTCTCACATCCTCATCAATTCGCCGATCGATTCAATAGACAGTGATACATGTTTCTGGAGCTAATGGGAATAATTAAGGATAAGCAAAAGGGTTAGCAGGATGATTTATGTTCGAAAGTGTGGTTGTACTCGCATAACTCCCAATTACTCTGCAGCTGAAAGGCGGTGCAAAGTACAGTAAACTCTTCAGATTGACTTCCACTTAGCTGGATGAAATAATGTAATAACCATGCATGGTATAGGGACACTGTCCCCTAGGTAACCACACAAGGTGAAAGTCACAGTCAATGCTTCAATAAAATCGCTATAACTCGGACTCATAACAGAACAGTAGCTGACCTTGTTGGCTCGTATTGTAGGTGTGCATTCTCTTTCAGTATTTGGGGAATTTTACAAGTACACCATTGGTCAGAAGTTTTAAGACTTTCTTATTCAACTGAACGGTGAAGTCTCAAAACGTATGACTGCCGTGTGTCAATAGAACAAATTCCAATGTGAAATGACAGCAACTTATATTTAACTCAATTTGTCTCTTAAAACACATAGCGGACTCAAAAAGTGCAAAAAACTCTCCAACATGTACATTTTTAACAATTCTTCATTAGAACAGCATTGAAGGCCTCTTTTTGTAATCACTTCTCTAGTGCCCTTAAAGTAGTTGCTCATACAATACTAGAACAAAGTACTTTAAACCACACAGCAGCTAGTAATCATGGCAGCATTGTGTTCCACGAGATTTTTAAATTATAGGTCCTTTTACAATCTTCGGTTATTTCACCTTCTCACTGAATGCTTATTTTAATTGCAATCACATTAAATGTTTGATTTATTTATTTATTTATTAAACAGGAAGGAGCACCAATCTCTTGATGATGACACAACCAAGATAATACAAGGGTCCCACACAAGGTTTTGTCTTAGGGCGCTTTCAATTTAGACCCAGAAGACCAGGGTCCGGTTGGGGAACTACCTCGCAACAACACTTGCAAATGACTTGTTGAAAAGGTTCAGCATACACACTTTGCTAACCGAACTTTCCGAGTAGCATCACTTGGACGAAAGCTGCTCTCATTGATTGGACAAATAGTAGAGGAAACAGCTTCGTGCAGGAAGGTGAGGGAGCGTGTAGCGTCACAGCACTGCGCTATAGTGTAGCATAAATTGAGTTGCCACTCGGCCAGCGGTGGGGTAGCTCCCTCCCGACTCTATGCCGAGCGAGTAAGTCGCACCAGCCAAAAAATGAGCAATGAAAAGGAAAAAAAACATAAGTCTCACCGGAGTATAAGTCGCATTTTTGGGGGGAAATTTATTTTTATAGAATCCAGCCCCAAGAACAGGCATGTCATCTTGAAAGAATATTTCAAATACAATAGAGAACAACAGGTTGAATAGGTGTACATACGGTATGCTAACATTACATGACGCCAACCGGCCCGCGGGAATTAAAGCCCGACGCAGCCCGAGCACGATCAACTACCTTGATTTGCTTGGCCGAGCCTGAAAAACCCCGAAATTTTATGTTTTATTTGTAGGCAAGAGCCCGAAAAAAATAAATTTCATGTTTTATTTGTGAGAACTGAGGAGAAGGAGGAAATGCAGGGATGCGATGTGTGGTTGCATTTTTTTGTGTGATCACGTTTGTGATAATGCCGGTACATATATTGTATGCATAATGATAAAAAATTAAAGCTTGTCTTTTGTAACGAATTCTCCCAGTTAAACAAGACTGTAAGATGGATATTCAATAAACATTTATATCTTTTCTATTTGCGTGTCTGTTCTAACAGGCAGATGGTAGATTTGACATTTATTTGGCAGAAAAAAAACGCTAGTTTTCTCAATGTTTAAATAGTCTACATATTTTTATGATGATTATAAATGCATTTACACAACGAAATAACGCTGGAAAAGTTTGTTAAATACATTTCTCGTATGAGACCAAAGCGCCACATTCGTTTACATTCAGCGAAGCCGACAGTTTTCCGTATAGCACCTTCAACAATCAATTTGAATCCTTTCCATATCCCACTCCTACCAAAGTTTTTTGCTTTTCAATTGCCCTGTCTTTAGTTTGTTTTTCACTCCTATAGCTTCTCCACGAAGGAAATACCAGGATGCGCGCGGGAGAGGAAGATTGAAAAGAGAGCGAGGCCACTGCGTTCACGTGCGCAGGCATGCACAGCGCCTTTTCTGTTTTATTCAAATTATTTATTGTTTTTAACATCCATACATCGTTTTAGTATACAGTAAATATATGAATATATATTTGTTTGAAAAAAGTTAGCGAGAGAGAAGTCGGCCCGACCCAACCGTAAATAATCACACATAAGTCGCTCCAGAGTATAAGAAGCACGCTCTGCCAAACTATGAAAAAAAACTGCGACTTATAGTCCGAAAAATATGGAATATAAAATATGCATGGGGAAAATTAAACCACGAAAGGGAACCGCATGGTACAGTCACACAGGCATGCTTTCGCTCTCACTTTTGTGACTTTATGGACTGTCAAATTGTCACCACTTCCAGGAGAACGAGACTCACGAAACAGCGGCCCCAAGAGGCTCCACCTGCCTTGGTCACCATCACTCTCACACAGTCTGTTCAGGAACAGCATGCAAAACACAACCGCCACATTAGAACCCGATTCTGTGTATCAAATGCAACTGCTTAGCACAGAACAACAGCATTTGGCCATGGGTAATCGTCTGTCATTTTGCCGTTGTTGATTTTGAATAAGTTGTGCGCTGTGCTTCTGCTTCCAAGGATGCCCTGCGTGTAGCGTCACAGCCTGGAGCAACACAGTTCCAGGCTGTGACGCTGCACATAAAGTGGCAAAAGCGCACCCTGCTCTGGTTGCATTCACAAGCGAAGCAGGGTGCGCTTAAAGAGGACCAAGACACATGATTTTTTAGCGGACGAGAGTTCGTTTGTTTGGTCCTAACTTAAGTTTGGATGCGCGCTCACATTTACAAGACGAAGCTGACCATCTGAGAAAAGAACTCTGTCCCGTTTAAAACGGACCAAACAGTGCTAGTGTGAAAGCACTCTTTCTACAGGATTTTGCCCAAGCAAATGTATCTTTAATTTCTAGACTTTCCACTAAAAAATGAACATACAAACTCCACACAGGAAGGCCCCGGGTTGATCTTGGTCTTAGATTTGTGACGTGTTGTGCTAACCAGTCAGCCACTGTGCCACCTCTGCAAGCATCTTTTATAAAATGGCATCCATGTCTGCACACTACTCTGTTGGTTTTCCATCCTTTTTTTCATTCCCAAACTAAATTTGTGGGCACTATAATTGTCCCTGTAGATTTTCATTGAACTCTATGGAGTGTCTTTTTATTTTACATTAACAAGAAAATGACATTTTTGGCCACTGCTGCATTTCGGCTCACCACACCTCTTGACACACAAAAGGGTTCAATCACCTGCACTACATGGGGGCCAGGGTAGCTCACATAAAACATGACAGACTTGATAAAGATCTAAACTGTATTTCCTAGCTCATTCATTGCGGATGGAACAGTTTGGTTTAAACCATGTTTTTGGGAATCCTATTGCAATGGTAGAACCAGCTTCGGCTGGGTTGGTAAGAAAAAACAACCACAATATAAACTTGCTGTCTCGTGTAATGACCAGATTCCCATTCCAAGTGTGTCATAATGGCATATCTAGCAAAAGAGATACTGAGGTCCTCTTGACTACTTGCTTTTCGCAGAATTTATTTATTCTTTTAATTTTTTTTACAGTGTTTAACTTTTTAAACTTAGGAAAGAGATAAGAATGTTTAAAAAAAAAAAAAGTGCAATGGAGCACTGAAAACGTTATCTGCTTGTATAAGCCGCTTATTATCTAGCTGCTTTTCGTGCTGTCACTATCAAAGATGGAGCGTTTTATCTTTTTTTTTTTTTTTTTTCTTAAGCTATTCTCTGTAACTAAAAGAAAGTTTTAAAAAAATTTTAAAAAGGCGCGGGATTCACAGTGGCTGGTTAGCACATCTGATTCACAGTTGAAAGGTCTTAGGTTGAAATCCCTCCTGCCCAAGGTCAGATGCGATAGACTACAGCCCTAACTTTATTGAGAATAGGTAGTAGGGATGGATGCAAGGGTAGATATCCCGGGGGGGCGGTGGGACATGTGCCCCTCCTCAACTAAGCTGCCCCCCCCCCAATAATTTGGGACACAATATTTTTTGAGGAGCCGTAGACTTAATTCAAAGTAAAATCTGGGAATGGCTTAGTCCACTCCACATGGTAGAGGCTGAACTCCTTACCGTCTGCCTTCTGCTTAAGTGCCTATTGCGCACTGCTGAAGGATCAGGTGGACATCAACTCACAAACACAGACAGTCACACAAGTTCTAAAACATCACATCAACAGATATGTCGAAATTCCGACTATCTGCATCGTTTCTCCTCCATTGTTAAAAGGTCTACTCTCCATTACTGAGTGCTGTTAAACTAACCAAAAGCTGGTAATAGCTAAGATTGAGGTGACAGTCACAGACAGGGAGGAGAGAAGAGAGGAGCTGAGTGTAATTATTTATTTCTATCACTCTAAACGGCTAACTGTCTGGATATTGATATCAGAAATGGTTAAGATTTTTTATTAATTTACAGGAAGGATTTATTATATTAAATATTGATGTTTTTTTTTTTTTTTGTCTCCAAGGGAAAGTAGCCTTTACACTCCCGATCAAAGTCTTAATACAGTTAAAAAGTTGCAAGAAATTGCATTTTCAAATTAGAATCTCAATGAGGTTTTAAGTAGAGCTACAATATGCAAAGGCAAGAAGGGGGAGTTTGATAAAAAGCACATTGAAAAAGTAATTAATTGAAAACAACAAATAAACTGAAATATGCTGTTTATCACCCAATCAAAAGTTTAAGACCATCGCTCAAAAAATTAAAAAAAACTCTCCAAACCTAAACAAAATATTTTCTTAGTAGGACTGTAATGAGTAGCTCCACCATTCTAACATTTATTTGGGCATGCCTGATGTGAGTGTTTACAGGAGGAGATGATATCTCATGATGATAATAGATAACATTTGATTTCAGTCATTTGGTGGTAAATCTGGACTCGACCAGTAGTAAGATACTAGTATCCCTTAGTTGATTTTTTTTCTTTTATCCCAGACAATAGATATAGGTGGTTTAAATACCTGACATGTTTCGGCGAACACTTCCGCTTTCATCAGAGTCACTGGTGTTGGTCTGACGCATCTTTATCAGCTGGTGGATGGAGGCGTGACTAACCTGTCAGATTGACAGGCGAGTCACACCCTCTGCTGGCTATTCAGTCTTCTAGGATGCTGGTCCAGGTAGTAGAGAGCATGTAAGCCCCCTCGTCCCTGTTGATGGTCCTCGGGCCCCGCTTGCGGATCTCAATGGCCTCCCTGATCCAGCGCTGATGTTTGTTTTCTTCTGTGTGGATGACTCTGGCCTTTTCACAGTCCATAAAGTGGTTTTCCCTTTTGCAGTGATCGATGATGGATGACTTGTGATGGTCCTGTTGTGCTTGTTCTTTCATTGCCATCGTATGTCTTATTTTTGTCTCCTTCTTACACTCCTTCTTGTGTTCTGTTTTTCTTGTAATAAAGCTCCTCCCTGTCTTCCCGATGTATGATTTCTGCATGGAATTTCATTTATTGAGTTACATTTGTTTTCTAGGTGGATTTTGTCCTTAGGATGGATTAATATCTGGCGGAGTGTTGCATGTGGTTTGACCGGTGTGTTTATATTGTATTTTTTCATGACTTTTTGGATGCGTTCTGTGACTCCTCTCACGTACAGCAACGTCACCATATCTGTGTCTTGTTGTTTTTTTTGTTTTTTCCTTCCCCCCTGTGTTTTGTTGTTCTTGTTATTAACCTGTTCTGCACCTTTTACTATCGCCAGATGTGGATACTGACACCTTTTTAGTGTATTTTTTATGTATTTTTCCTCTGATGAAGGTGGAAGTGTTCGCCGAAACATGTCAGGTATTTACGCTGCTGGCCAAAAGTATTGGCACCCCTGCATTTCTGTCAAGATAGGGTTACTCCCAGAAAATGATTGCAATTACAAATGCTTTGGTAGTAATATCTTCATTTATTTTGCTTGCAATGAAAAAACATAAAAGGGATTGGGAAAAAAATTAAATCATTATCAATTTACACAAAACTCCAAAAACGGGCCGAACAAAAATATTGGCACCCTTCAGAAAACCTTTTGATGCTTCTCTAATGTGTGTAATTTACAGCACCTGTTACTTACCTGTGGCACATAACAGGTGATGGCAATAACTAAATCACACGTGCAGCCAGTTAAAATGGATTAAAGTTGACTCAACCTCTGTCCTGTGTCCTTGTGTATACCACATTGAGCATGGAGAAAAGAAAGAAGACCAAAGACCTGTCTGAGGACTTGAGAAGCGAAATTGTGAGGAAGCATGGGCAATCTCAAGGCTACAAGTCCATCTCCAAAGACCTGAATGTTCCTGTGTATACCACGCGCAGTGTCATCAATAAGTGTAAAGTCCACGGCACTGTGGCTAACCTCCTAGATGTGGACAGAAAAGAAAAGTTGACAAGAGATTTCAACGAAAGATTATGCGGATGGTGGAGATAGAACCACAACTAATAATAATAACCACAATAATACATTTTATTTGTAGAGCGCTTTTACAAATGCTCAAAGACGCTTTACAGTTGAAACAAAAAACAGCAAACAATGTGAACAGAACAAAACAATAAAGAAAATAATTATAATTTAAAAGTTTAAAATGGTGAGTTTTTAACAGTTTTTTGAATGTGGGAAGGTCTGAACAGGTACGGATAGGTTTAGGGATTGAGTTCCAAAGGGAGGGGACAGCGACGGAGAAGGCTCTGTCCCCCCAAAGTTCGGTGTGTTCTTTGTTGGGGCAGTGCGACGATGTTGCCATGAGAAGAGCGGAGGTGATGGGAGGGGGTGGGGGGACAGACTAACATACAAACAAGTTCAAGCTGTCCTGCAGTCCGGGGGTACAACAGTGTCAACCCGTACTATCCGTCGGCGTCTGAATGAAAAGGGACTCTATGGTAGGATACCCAGGAAGACCCCACTTCTGACCCAGAGACATAAAGAAGCCAGGCTGGAGTTTGCCAACACTTACCACAAAAACAAAAACGTTTTGGAAGAATGTTCTCTGGTCAGATGAGACAAGAGTAGAGCTTTTTGGGAAAAAGCATCAACATAGACTTTATAGGGGGGAAAAAAAGGCTTTCAAACAAACGAACACGGTCCCACAGTCAAACATGGCGGAGGTTCCCTGATGTTGTAGGGTTGCTTTTCTGCCTCTGGCACTGGAGTGCTTAAAAGTGTGCATGGCATTATGAAGTCTGAAGACTACCAACACATTTTGCAGCAATAATTAAGGGCCCAGTGTGAGAGAGCTGGGTCTCCCTCAGAGGTCATGGCTCTTTCAGCAGGACAATGACCCAAAACACACTTCAAAAAGCACTAGGAATTGGTTTGAGAGAAAGCACTGGAGACTTCTAAAGTGGCCAGCAATGAGTCCAGACTTGAATCCCATAGAACACCTGTGGAGAGATTTGAAATGGGCAGTCTGGAGAAAGCACCCTTCAAATCTCAGAGACCTGGAGTAGTTGGCCAAGGAAGAATGGTCTAAAATTCCAACCGAACATAGTAAGAAACTCATTGATGGATACCAGAAGCGATTGTTCTCAGTTATTTTGTCTAAAGTTTGTGCTTCCAAGTATTAGGTTGAGGGTGCCAATACTTTTGTCCAGCCCATTTTTAGAGTTTTGTGTAAAATGATAATGATTTCATTTTTTTTGTTTTTCATTCTTTTTTGTGTTTTTTTTTTTTCATTGCAAATAAAATAATTGAAGGTATTACTACCAAAGCATTTGTAATTGCAAATATTATCTGGGAGAAATTGAGCATTATCTGACAGAATTGCAGGGGTGCCAATACTTTTGGCCAGCAGTGTAAACCACCTGTAACTATCGTCTGGGATAAAAGAAAAATTCAACCAATCTATAAGTGTAGACAAAATGAACTCAATACAACTACTAGTATCCCTGTTAAAAGATTAAAGTGACAATATGCAGTAAAATATGCTGTATAACTCAACATTTATCATTGTGTCCCCACCACTAATTATTCTCGAAGATATTATTGTTTATTTTCTCCCCCAGCATTGAAAATTGATCTCCACCCCTGGATGGATGGACAGACTGATGATATGTGTTAGGATAGTCAACCACTGTACTTATTTGACCAGAGTTTTAGCATTGCCAAACAAATTGCATTTCAGTTACTATCCTCGTGTGGACAAGGAAACATGTTTCTCTTGAAATATAGACCCTGGAGAACAAAAATGAAATGCATATGACAAATTCTAACAGTAATGCATTTTCAACAGCAGCTGTACGTTTTCAGTATAAACTGTAAATAATGCATAACATTCAATTTACTGCGCTACTAATAATGGTCAATGTATTATTCATCTATTGTGATTGCAAAAGAGTCTATAATCCCAACTCAGCCTTGAATAAAAAATATAAAGATTTATGTTTCACCTACTGTATGCTGCATTATGTATACAGCAGTAAATAAGTTCCCAAAAGGCGCATAAGAGATTTTCCGATTTCACAAAAAGTTTTCCATCCATTTTCTATTCATATTTTTGTGTTTAGGTTTGACAGTCCACTGGAGCATATCACTGCTGACTTTGAAAGGTGCAAATGGCGCTCAACATCCAAGACTGGTTGCCAGTCAGTTACAGGGTACATGGAGAGATGAACAACCACTCATGGCTCCAGACTAACATTTTTTAGTAGGAGCACAGTGGCCCCTAACTTAAAATTTTAGGGGTGCAAGCAGGGTCGCTGGAAGTCACTCATAGCAGGGGGTGCTGAGGATCCTAATTTGTTTTTCCCATCAAAAAACAGTCGTTTCGGTCCAAATTTGTCATGCTCGCGCTTTTTCTCCATACAAAGCGTACACAATGGCAGCACACACGCATGCTGGATAGTTTACGTCCTACTGCTAGGCTACTACAAAGACAGTGTTCTATTTCACCTACAGTGTGTGTGTTTTTGTATTGGAAATAAAAAACTCTATACGGCGCAATGACACACAAACACATTTGAAAACTAAAAGGTCCAATAAGCCTCAGTTTGACATCCACTTTTCACAACACTCAAATAAATTGCACACAAATATCCAACAACACTCTGCACGGCGACAGCTCAACAGCAACAACAAACAATAATATGGCTACAATGCAAACTATATGAAGTTCTCCACAGTCTAAATCTGCAGCTCACTTTTCTTTCGCGGGGCACTATTATAAACTATCATAAACGTCTTCGTTTTTGGCCTTGAATTGAATTTTACAAAATTTTGCTGTTTTTATAGAGAAAAAAATCATTAATTTTTGCACCATGTTAACGCCTCCTCTTTCAACAGTTAATCTTTCCATTCCAATAGCACCATATCCAATGTGACCTGGTAGCAAGCAAGGTGTCAAACAAAAAAAAAACTTTTTTAACATACAGTGGTACTGTACTTCTTTCTACATACGAAGTTAATTCATTCCAGGACCGTGTTTTTAAATCAAAATGGTCGTATGTCGAGCAGGATTTTCCCATAGGAATACATTATAATTCCATTAATTCGTTCCACAGCCCAAAAACCTACACTAAATACTGCTGGTACTATTACAAATGGCAATTACACATAGCAAAACAAATAAATTAATAAAAATGAGAATAGTAAAATAATCCTAATAATAATTCCTGTAATAATGTAACAAATCGGGTTCTAATGTGGCGGACGTGTTTTTCGTGCTGTACCTGAACGCACCGCGTCGCTGACCTGACAGAGAGAGGGAGAAGTGCGGTTGAGAATTTACTTTCTTTTTTAATGTATTGTTGAGAACAACTGCGGCGGACAGTAGGCGTGTTGTGTTGCACAAGTTCTGAAACAAATGATAAAAACCTGATGAAGCTGAAGATTTCTTTGGCAATGTTACCACAGTAATAATTGTCACTTTAACTTATAAAGACAGGCAAACGGAGGTCGGAGGAGGATCGTGCAGCTCGTTGACATTCTACGGCCGTATGGTTGAGCCAGTTCACGGATGTGCACCCCACGCTCATATTTTTCTATCATTTACATCTTCTTTTCAATGCAGTAACCTTCTTGTAACCTGTGTTGATTTCTCTCACAAGAAAATCCGCCGTGCGTCCGTCTGTCATGTTGTCGTATTTCGAGCATGTCCTAACAAATGGCGAGTCAAATTTTATGTCGGATGTCGAAAAGATCGTGTGTCGAAGCGATCCTATGTCGAGGTACCATTGTATATATTTAATCCCCTAAGTTAAATACACTATTGTTTCAATATGTTTTGTTTCTTGATTCATTTAAAAAAAAACAACAACAACAACAACAACACAGGGTGCTACCCCACTTCCCATGCCACTGGGAGCAAGTAGAAGATACAAGGGCGCACACTGTAAATCGACATGCAACTTTTTTCCCAAATTTTCACTGTTTAGCTGATAAATACTTTCATAATAAATGCATGAAATTAGAAACTTGTAAATCAATATTTTATTATCTATCAGTTTCAGAAATTAAAACAAAATTCCCATATTAATCTATTTCGGTCGCTGTCACATGGCACTACAACCAATCAGCAATGGACTTATAGATCAAGAAATTACCTGCAAGGTCACTGGCGAACTCGGAAATTGACATCTACACACCACACTTTGTCAACATGGAGGATTATATCATTTTAGCAGCGTGCAACCAGCTCATACTTTATGATACCTTTCGGTATGATTTACAGTGCATAAATAAAAAAGCGGCAGTACGGGAAGTTGTTGGTGTTCTGGAAGGACTGGAAATTTTAAAATGCCCTCCAAATTCATAGCTAATCAGAGATAAGCGATGACGCACAAGCAGAAGGCAGTGCGTGTTGCTGCCGCTTGCCATTGCAGTCACATCGCGCCCTGTGTGCTGGCTCTTAGCTCAACAGTGATGACTTTCGCATTTCGCCATTGCTCATCGCCTCCCGTGTGCCAAGCCCCTGAGGTGGACTTATTCCCCCTGTCGGCCTCCTATGAAACAGTGCTGGCAGGTTTGTTGGAAAAAAAGTAGTCACTTATTGTCTTTTTCACCACTGCACTTTTTCCTCTGTTGTATTTTCAGTTGTAGCAAACCAGCTCGTTACTTTACCCCCAACTAGTGGATTTAACGCTGAAGGAGTTTGTCAGAAAAATAAATAAATAAATAAATAAATAAAAACGCAATGTTCCTGGTCGCACATGTGCGAGTATATGAATAGAATAATAGGGATGGAAATTGATAAGATTTTTACAATTCCGATTCCATTATCGATATTGCTTCATGAATCGATTCTTTATCGATTCCCTTATCATTTCTAATTTGGACTAATGGACTGTATGAGGTTCTGGGTTCAATATATTTTATGGTTCATTGGCCTCGGAGTGTCGGTTAGAACACAAGGAGTGGAGTTGGTCTTTGGCGCTTTTAATCCAACTTGGCAACAGGCACAACTATTTACAGGCAATGACACTTGATATGACAATCACTGAATGAGCAGATGAGAGCATGCGTGGAAAGATGTTGATGTATTTGTATGTGTGTGGAGAAGACTGGAATGTGTTAGTATATGTGTGGTTCTGAAAGGAAAGAAAATTACATCATATTGTGCTGATGCAATAAACAATACAACTTGACTGTAAAGCAGTCAATAACACACATAGATGAGTCGGAATATTGTAATGAAACAAACGTGGGGGGGCGTGAGCGAGCGCGCACAACTAGGAAGCACGCTGCGTGCACGTGCGTTAATCTTGGCCATAAAAGTGGCAAAAACTAAGCACTTTACACTCTTATGGATGTACAACATCATCTTAAGATGCTAAACTAACACATTCCCTCTTAACACAAATGTGCAACGCGAATATAATGTAAACAACGCTCTCTTCAACGCAGCGAGAATGAGCGGGAACAACCAGCCGACGTAACAGTAAAAACACGAAACGGTTGTGCCGATAACGGCTCTAACTTATCGTAAGAACTTTATGACATGAAGAGGAAATACTTACATTCATTCATGGACGCACATAGATACTTCCTCTTACAGGTGGCCATGCTCGAAATGCGCACCTTACGCCTATTCTCAGTCCCAGAATAAGCAGTGTGCATGACGTAGGACAATAACAGGAACTGACTGGTTGCTATGGGAACGAACGCATACCCATAGAATCTTTCTAACAGGAATATTAAAATTGCTAATAAAATCGTTTAGGATTATTTTAAATGCATATATGTTATATTTTTCTGATAGAGTATTCGACGAGGAATACGATAGACCCATTAATAGACTTTTTGGGAAAAAAATCCCCATTTCTTTAGGTAGTCTCATGAATAATGACATGGCCTTTAAAAGTCAATGCAAATTCACTCGGCAACAACTCTCTTCAGGTTACACTTAAAGAGAAGTTTCGCCATTGCTATTAATGTTGCCGTGCTTGTCGATTCGAAAGTGTGTAACATGCGTAAATTTGAAAATGTATGGTATAATCCACGTTACTATGATAGAGAACATGATTCATATGGAAATTTAGTGAGCTAGGAATTATAATAAGAAATATCAACTCAAACAAAAGTTGTTGACATAAAATTAGTGAAGGAAAAAATGGGTTATTAGAAAAAAATATATTTTTTAATTAATTACTCTTTAAAAGGCAGCAACCTACAAGCCAATGGGAAATCGCGATATTACTCGCCCTTAATCAATGAGCGAGCACGTTCTAGGCCAATGGTAGGATGACAGGAGCGAACCGGTCTTCCCTCCTTTTTTTTTTTTTTTTTTTTTTTTTACCGTCTCATCGCAAGTGAGTGAAACCGCAGCTTCTTTGGGTTGTCAGACAGTTACAAACATACTGTGAAAAAAACCTGGATTCAACTGCAGTCTTTGTGCGTCCCTGGAATTGAGGGCAGCTCGTGACAGCGCAGCTTGGCCAATCGTTAACCACGTGCCGCCATCACCTTGTTCTGGGAGGCAGTTTATGACAGCGCGGATTAGCTAACAACCGTTAGCTACGTGCCCTCATCACCTTATTCTGGCCGGGTCTTTTATGCGGGAGACGCCTTTCTTTCATTGAGGACATCGTGGGAGATCGCTTGTAGAGCATATATTTTTTCCCTTTTATTTTTCCGCTCTCGACCTGTCCAGCCACAGGAGTGGTTGTCGAAGGGGAGATCGGTGGTGAGCTAACCCAATTTTCGAACCTGAACTGGACACCTTTTTTTGTTTCAGCTGGGAATCTGGTAGGAACGTTCCATAATATTCAACAGTGATTCACATGTGAGCTCACATAGCGTTTTAGGACTGTAATAAGACGTTAAAGAAAAAAAAACACTAAGTGCACTTAGTAAAGTTAGGGTGGTTTAAGTAACTGATTAATTGATTTGTTTTATGCATTTAAATTGCTTTCTTGCTTTTCAGTGCACATATTGTAAATAGTTTAATATTGTTGTTTTTTTATTACACTCAAAAACCCCCCATTTATCTGTGTCTTCAGATTTTTTTGCTTCTGCCGGGTGCACGCTGTCTCCTGTGAGTCGGGTCTAGCTTCTGATGCACTGGCCCAATACATTAACAAGTTATAATCAGACATCATAAAGTTATACAAAGCAAACCTTGACACTTGTTAACCACCGGGTTACAATGACGTGCTGGTTGGAACTGATAAGCGATTCGTTAGATAAGTTGCCAAACGATTCCATGGAATCGGAACACTCGGAACCGGTTCTACCGGTTCTCAATTCCCATCCCTACTCGCACTGGCTCTAATTTTAGTCGCAAAATTCGACCATTTGTTGGCAGTCTGGATCCCTGCCACTCAAAATCACTTGGGACTTTCCATTGAATTACATTCATTTTCATGATGACTGAATCATTCTGATGAAATGCTCTTTATAGTGATATTGACTCATGTCCAAAAACTGGATGTCTTTGCTATTGATTCTTCGCTATTATGAAACTTTCATTCAATCAGTGATATGTGCCACACCAGGGCCCCAGTAGGACACAAGAAACTTGCCAGGGTTCCATTTGGCTAAGGATCCATTTTTCTTCTTTTTCAGGTCTGCTGCTGCTGCAAATTTGCATTTCTATCTTGTGTGGACAGTCAGGGAAACCTTTGAGACCTATGCCTGGGTTTCCTAGTCTGACCAATATACAAAAATAAATCTTACTTTTGGAAGGCTCAGAAAACACAGCAAACTATTGCAATTTTGAATTTCTAGTCATTATTTACATTTTTTGCAAACACACAATCAATCAATTTACATTAATTAAGACGATGCTTGATTATAGTGCTTATCAAATTACTATACTTTAAAAACAATGGCATAACAAAAAGTCCATCAAATCGATTAGTCCTACTTTAGCATCAGTTGAAATAATATTAAAACAATGCCGATCTTAAAAGACTATACGTAACACTCAGTTTTAAAATACTGAAATTCATCAAATATGCAAAAATAAAAAACACTGCACTATGTTTAGTAATGAATTGAGTATGTGCGCATAAGGGAAAAAAAGGCATGTTCAGGCATGAATGTAATCTATTTTTCTTGCCTCTCAATCTGTCAATTTTACCCACGTGTTGTTCATTTTTTAATCTGGCCCCACTGGCTTTCCTTTGTATCAACGATGACATCCATTCATATGAATTTCAAATTTAAACATTAAAGTAGATTTAGTAGATTTTTTTTGTCTTTTCCCTTCTTTCTTTTCTCTCGACATTTCATCAGTATCATCAAACACTCTTCTGTTTTGACCTAGAGATGTGATGGAGAAAATCTAAATTCTAAATGTGCCTTTGTTTTGTAATTTTGCGAGCTGGGAATGTTTAATGGCCTGTCATAAAGCCTTTCGAATGTCACCAGAGGGACACTATTTTTCATTTGCTGTATGGATCTTTTTTTTTTTTTTTTTTTTTTTTTTTAATTCTCTTTTTGATTATGAATTCGCAACGTTCATGCCCACTGTGATTTTATGTTGGTTGGCATTCATCCAAGGTCTTTCCTTGTAAGCCAACCTCATAAAAACACATTATTTGGCAGAGGTAAGAAAATAATTTGATTTTGAGAATTTAATTTGGCCATAAGTGTGTGAGACAGCAAAAATGCTCGTAAAATGATAGAGTGGCAGTCTACAAATGCATTTTCTTTTATTTGACATACAGAGTGGGTCAAACGTCTTTGCGTGGCTTGAAAAGCGCTCTAGGAATAAATGTATTATTATAAACTGAAATAAATTGACAATGAAGGTATTATTGGCGATGGGCTGATGCTTCATAACTCAAAACCATTACTTTACATCAGTAATCCAAAATCCAAGACATCATGTGTGTGGAGCTATTACCATATAAGCCATTTTCAACTATTTAAACTATTTGCGAAAAACAGACTCATACTCAGACTGACAGATCGTATCGATTTTCACAATTGGACATTTAAAGTTTACACTCGACAGTGACTCCTTTAGATGAGTTCCAGCTGGACAAACAAAAATAATGATAAAAGAATTGTATGCACATGTTCATATTCTAGTTTTGAAGCTCTACTTTTGCCCTTCAGTTCATGGCTCACACATCTTCCGAACAGTATGGGTTCAGATCAAACATGTTTTCCAAAAAACAATTCAAGTAAAGTTTAGGAAAGGAATATAATAAATACATTATCTACTGGAATTAATGTGAAACTAAAGGGGTAGTGTGGTGGATTACAGTTAGCACATAATGTAAAGTTCTGAGATCCGGGGTTTGAATCTGGGCTTTGGTCTTGCTGTGTGGGTTTTCATGTTCTCTTCGTTCTTTGTGTGGGTGCTCTGTGTTACCCAGGAATCTCACTGAGTCTTTGTGCACTCAGCTCCAGTGCAGACCGTATGCCCACTACATACAACTCCCATCCGGTCCGTACACCCACACACTCTAGACGTGCATGCGCAAAACGGAGGAGACTCCGTGATCAGAGGAACACCAAGTTTATTATTGTGACAGTATTTTCAGACAAAACGCACATATAAGGGCCAAAAATCCACAAAGGCCAATAGTACAGTTTAGCTACAGTCAGTGCCGCAACCGATGCACTAATTCAGGGGTGCCCAATCTCGGTCCTCGTGAGCCCCTATCCAGCTTCTTTTCCATGTTTCCCTCCTCAAACACACCTGAATCAACAAATCAGGATCGATATCAGGCTGCTGCAGAGCTTGCTGATGAGCTGATCATTTGATTCAGGTGTGTTATCTGTAGGTATAAGTGAGTGCGAGAATGGTTGTTTGTCTCATTGTGCCCTGCGATTGGCTGGCAACCAATTCAGAGTGTACCCCACCTACTGCCAATAGTTAGCTGGGATAGGCTACAGCACCTCCGCGACCCTCGTGAGGATATGTGGCATGGAACATGAATGAATGAATGAATATCAGGTCTGTTTTTTGGACACAAACAACTAAAACCATTTGAACACTTAAAAACACAAGACTCACTACCACTGACAACAATTACAACTCAAGAAACTTGCAATAAGAAATTCCTCACCATCATTTGGAATTGTGTACCCGTTTGGGAATGCCTGGACCGCAAAATACAACTGTATCATGGATTGACGTTTCACATGTACAAGAAGGTGCGTCTGAAATGTTATACGCCGATTCGTCCCGCTACAAAAGTTGTGTACATGAAGCATTTTTATTTCAATCAGGCTTTTGATTCAAATAAAAATGACCATGTAAAATGTAGCTACTGACAGTGATCGACATCAAATCTATTTGAAGATAGATGCCTGGCGTTGAATGATCGCGATTCAGTGTCATTGACGACAATAGATGTCCAATCCATTTGGGAGGAAATGACAGGCTTACGATCGCGGCCAGGACCCAGGGCGATCACTCCATCTTGCCTTCCAGAATAAGACGAAGGAGCGCACAACAACCGCGACACACCCACCACAACCTTATTCACCTCACACACCATCACCACCCCAGTCCCCCACCCAACTGGGCGCGCAGAGAAGCCCCCACGCCCCCCAAGGCCCAGTATGGGTCTAAATCAAGGGCGTAGGTTTGCATAGGGATGGTAGGGACATAACACTAGCAACTTTTCAGGATGCTCAAATTTTCCCCACCAACTTTTAAGCCACCTTATTTGCATTATATAATGAGTTCAGTAACTAGTATATGGCTAATTTAGATCGTCTTCCCATATGTTGTAAGGATACAATAGACTACCATTATTAAGTGAACTGTTTACATTATGTTCAGACTTACATTTATCCTTTATCACTTGCTGAATGTACCAGTCCATTTTTTCCCTCTCAAACATACGTTTGATTGGCTGATGACTTGACCCCCCGACTCCTCGATGCACACTCACACAACTCCACTGACAGAAATACAACATGCCACCTCCTCCTCCACCCCCTTTGAAGAGGAGGGATATTACAAGTTTTTTTGTCGGCCAGCACAAGCTACTGTAAGTAATGTAAAAAGACATCAATGTTGTGGAGGTGGGGGAAACACCACTAATTTTGCTATTAAAATCAGACCTGCATCAGACTTAGCGTAGACTTAATCTCTGTGAACTTACTAACATGCAAAACTACTGTGGTCAGGCCAGCCTATTGCATTATATGGTAATGCATTATATGCATTACCATAATGAAACGCGGTGGCTTCAGAGTGCAAGTCCCAAGAATGCGTCCACTTCAGAGGGACACTGACATGGACAAAAACATCTGTGAAATGAAATCACACATCAGAATTTCATGAAGAGTACTTTGGTTCAAGTCTTGGGGTAGTCTAGGATGCCTCAGATGTAGCTCGGTCCTTGGATATCTCCTCTCTATTTTTTTTCATGAATTTTTTTCCCAAATCTTTCTTACATTACAGTACTTTAGTTTGAGTCTACGGGTGCTCCAGTGTCCCCCAGAACTGGACCGATTCCTTGATAGCTCCCCGTTTTTTGTAATAAAGGGACTTGCACATCAAAATGTTTGTTTAGTAGTTTTTAAAAAAAAAAGCTGGAATCCAAAGTTTTATCATGTGAACCAATACACATAAAAGTTAGCATAAGTCAATACAGATTTATTTTGCTTTAATCCTTTGACTTATCAATTAATTAGGTTCATATTGGTGAGAAATGTGGCCCAGATCCCCGCTCAATAATCTATTTGGTCTCATTGATGTCCTGTCCCCAGCAAAAAGTGTACAAGCAGGTTATGCTGTTATATCGTCCCTACCAATGTTGAGACCAAACCTATACCTTTGTCTAAATTCCATTGACCAGGCATATCCTCTTTTGGGTCCAAGATAACATGGTAAAGTACTCTACCAGCTCATTGACATTCAATGGCAGGGCACAAATGGGCAAACGAACATTTACACTAAACGCCTCTTTGTGTAATTTAGAGCTTTCAAACCAAATAAATATAAATACCTTATTGCGTTCAGAAGAGAGATTGAAACCTGGATATCCCTATGGAAAGACAGAAGTGCTTAACACTATAACATCTTGAGACCGTTATTAGAAAATCTTTTTTTTTTTTTTTTTTTTTAAACTTTGAACTTGTCCTTCACGGAATGGATTCTATATGACTTTGGGTCCTAAATGTATTTGATTGATTTGTAAGTCTGAGATGAAGATCAATACTGGCCGGGTATTTAGGTAATTAAAAAATGTATGCACTTACTTGAACTCATTCATCTATTCAGATCCACCCAAAATTTTATATTGTGTAGATTTTGGCCTTCCAAATCTGCTCCCTATCTACTAGTATAGTCTCCTAAAATACAATAATCCTTTGTTTATCACACAGGTCATATGCAAAGCAATAAACCGTATGAGGCAAATCATGGAAGTCACAACCATATGCGTAAGTAAGTAAGGAATAACGTTTCAACAGTTTAAGTATGCACGGAAAACATCTGAAGTAGAAAGTTGTGATTAGAAGTTCAACTTCCACAGGCCCGAAGGAAATTTACTGCTCCTTGGAGCTGGATTATTTATGAATGCAAATACTACTTCCTCGGCATGTCAGTCATTTAAGAGCACACTTCAATGCGAAGGGCTAATTAGTATTTATCATGTTTATGTTTTTTCCCCCTCCCTACTCACTCTCTCTCTGCAAGTGTTTCTGGCCTTGCATTTGCTGGCATTTAAAATGCATACAGATGAGAATTTGCCAGTGCCATTACTTCCCCTTTAATTAATGATGTGGTCTGATTTAATGTTTAAATGATCCCGCTTTGAAGTGTAGAAAAGTCGTTATGCTTATCTTATTCTGCTCTTGAAGCCACATGGAGGAAATCTGATGTTTACACAAAGGTTTCATTGGAAAAACACATGAGAATTTAACTTAATTTAGGATGACACCCTGATAAGTAAGGTTATCCTTGACCCTATTTTCATAATTTACATATGTGACCCCCTCGTATCTTATAATAAATGACAGTAGATGTGATTTCAAGATTCAAATAGTTTTTTTTTTTAATTGGGGGTGGAGGGGGGGGGGTTGACCAGGATGTGTTTAAACTAGGGCTGTCAAACGATTAAAAATTTTAATCGAGTTAATTACAGCTTAAAAATTAATTAATCGTAATTAATCGCAATTAATCGCAATTCAAACCATCTATAAAATATGCCATATTTTTCTGTAAATTATATATATACTCTGTAAAATAAATTGTTGGAATGGAAAGATAAGACACAAGATGGATATATACATTCAACATACGGTACACAAGGACTGTAGTGGGCATTTCACTCTACTGTCATTTAAATCTGTCTATGCTGTCCTCACTCCGAAGCGTCTACTTTTTCCAAAGCTAGACAGCTAGTGAACGACGCCTTAATAATCAGACTTCTTCCTTTTTCATCTGATTTATTAATAAAATGGCCTCAAACCATTGTCCTCTTTAGACCGTTGTAAAACTACAAAAAAAAGTACACAAGCATTGCATTAGCAACAACGTTAGCTTAGCACGCTATACAGTTTCACTAAACATAAACAAAAAGCGTCTCATACAAAAAATATAACATTTCGCTTACTAACATAATATGTACATTCTTTACAACAACCATACTTACGGACAAATCTTGTCCAAGGATCATATAAGCACAACATTACAATGTAGGCGTCAGCCCGAGACGTCGTGCAGCCATATTGAACTGGCATGAAGACAATAAACCCTGTCGCAAAGCGACCACAAGAGTTCGCTGTTAGACAGCACAAAAAGCCTTGCTGTAAAACTTACCAAAAGGCAGAATACTATCTGAGCGGGACATGTGCGTTAATTGCGTCAAATATTTTAACGTGATTAATTAAAAAAATTAATTACCGCGCGTTAACGAGATAATTTTGACAGCCCTAGTTTAAACCCAACTTGGATAGTGTTAAATAACAGCACCCATATTTAAAGATGTTTAGAGATGTTTAGAGTCTAAAAGCCTCTTTAGCCCTACTAAATTATGATTCTGCCACACATTGTTCATTCATAACATTCTGTATATGCCTGTGTCATAGATTTATAATGGTATTGACGGCTCACTTCGGGCACATACTGAGCCTCCCCTTTTAGCAGGGGGCCGCCCACATCAAGAGGAGATATTCACAAACACACAGCAAACACAGTGACGCCTGATTTAGTTGGTAAATGGTAAATGGTGCTACACTTATATAGCGCTTTTCCACCTTTCAAGGCGCTCAAAGCGCTTTACACTATCTCACCATCCACCTACTGGTGACGCAGCACCAGGAGCAACGTGGGGTTCAGTATCTTGCTCAAGGACACTTAGGCGTGTTCATCAGGGCGGAGAATTGAACCCACAACCTCTGGGTTTGGGGGACAACTACTCTACCACTGAGCCACGCCACCCCAGTTGAAAAAGTAAGAAAGCTGTACCGCACATCAACAGGAAGGATTGTCTCAGGAGTGATTTGTTCGAGGATTCAAGGTAATTATTATATTTTTCGTCCCATGCATGCATTTTGAAAAGTGAAAAAAATCTTTGGGAGAAATTAACTGCTATGGACTGGCATCGTCCTTTGACATATTTACGTAAAATAAATGCTACCTGCACGTTTTTTTTGCTTTTAACCAATAATCGAGACTCTTTTGCGTCCATGTCTATAAAGAATTCAGGGAATTATGCATTTATTCACAAGAATTTAAACGTAAAAAGCTCTTTGTTGTGGTAAGGCGGCGCCACAGTGTGACTTGAAGACGAGCAGCACATTCAACATTTACTTAAAATAAATTCTACCTGCGCATTTTTTTGCTTTTAACCAATAATCAAGACTGTTTTACGTCCATCTCTATAAAGTCTTAGGATGCGCGATGGGAGGGGATCCCAGAGCAAACACTGGCATGAGTGACTGTGATCAAAAAATGATTTATTGTTGCCAGATCCAAGGGTAAATAGGCAGGCAGGGAGCTGACAAGGAATAGGAAGATTATCAGGGTTGAGGTTCCGACGTGGGGCGCGCAGAGACAGGTCCTGGGACGAGAGCAAAGAAATCATGAGCCGACAATCACAGAGAAAAGTATCAAATGAGTGCGAGACGCAACTGGCGGTGGAAACAAGTTGATCTGAATCTGAATCCAAATTTTAAACCCCCAAGGATGGGGCTTGCCTTTCACATAGGGGAGAGTGGGGTAAGATGAGCCACTGGGTAAGTTGACCCACCCCTTGTATCTAGGCAACCGTGCTATGTGTGGTCATGTGATCACAATGGCAGGAAGCCCTCATCATTGCCATCTGGCTGAGGTGAAAAGAAGCACATTGGAAAAGAGGTAAGCCTATTTTTACTAAAAAAGTTGTTTTTTGACTGTCAAGGTAAATTTTCTGCATTTTGGGTAAAATGAGAGTTATGTCAAACAAGATTATCTGAGACTAAAACTATTTGTTACACATATTGGTGTATTTGTAAGGTGTAAAAACATGTGAATTACTTACCTTAAAATTGGCCACGTTTTTTTAGCTAGCCTGCTTTTCACAAAATGGTGGCTATGGGGCAAATTGAGCCGAAGGCTTTGGGGTAAATTGAGCCAGTGGTTCAACTTACCCCATAAGGCACTGAAATTGAGATGAATCCTTGATGTAATAAACACTATTTTTCTGAAGTACGCTCAACTGATTTGCTGTGTTTATCATTTTTTAATCATTATAGAGAAGAAGAAAAAAGAGGTAGCATGCCGAGAACGTATAAGAGGAAAACAAGCAGGGGCTCGACACCCTTGGAAGAGCTGGAGAGAGCAGTCAATGAAGTCAAGAGTGGAAAGTCCATCAGATCAGTGGCAAATCAAAGAAATATTGACAGGTCAACATTGAGAAGGTACATGAAAAAGAGAGCTGTAAAGGAAGTAAAAACAGTTGGATACGGTGGAACGGCAGAAGCAAAAAGAGTCTTCTCAGAGGAGATCGAAAAAGAGCTTGCAGCCCACATCAAGAAGCTTGCAGAGCAGTTTCATGGCATTACTCCAAAGAAATGTCGTGAACTGGCTTTAGAATTGGCTACAAGAAATAACATTCCCACCCCTAAAAACTGGACAGAGAAAGGTTTAGCTGGTAGGAAGTACAAAAACCTTACCTCAATAGGTTAAGACCAAGCTTATTTTGTGTTGCTCAATGCAATATTGTTTCTCTTTGTAGGTGAAGACTGGTTGAGGTATTTTTTGGCACGCCATCACCTCTCCTGCCGTACACCTGAGGCAACATCTTCGGGAAGAGCTACTGCCTTCAATAAAACAACAGTTGGGGAGTTCTTTGACAATCTGGCTAAGGTGATGGACAGGTAACAGATTTAATGTATTTGAAACTTTTAATAGCTACTGTAATAATTCATGACAACTAATAGCATCATTGTTCTGTTCTTTATTTTACAGGCACAAATTCCCTCCAAACATGATTTATAATGTAGACGAAACAGGAGTTACAACCGTACAGAGACCAAAACAAGTAGTGGCACAAAAAGGAACAAAACAAGTGGGCGCAATCACATCTGCTGAAAGAGGCGAACTTGTAACTGTGATCTGTGCTGTTAATGCTATTGGCAATGCAATCCCTCCCATGTTTATCTTTCCAAGGGTGAGATATAAAGATCATTTCATTTCAGGAGCACCTCCAGGGTCAGTGGGTACCTCCACCAGATCAGGCTGGGTTAACGAAGATACCTTTTTTGAATTCCTTCAACATTTGGTTAAGCAGACTATGTGCTCCCCTGATCTGCCACTGCTGCTGATCTTGGACAACCATGAAGCCCATATTTCTCTGAAGGCTGTGGACTTAGCGAAATCAAGCGGTATTGTTTTGCTCACAATTCCACCTCACACATCCCATCGACTGCAGCCTCTAGATAAGTCTGTGTATGGTCCATTTAAGACCTACTACAACAGAACCCTAGATGGTTGGATGAGATCTCACCCAGGCAAAACAGCCAGCATATACGAGATCCCTGGCTGTGTGAGTGATGCTTTCATGTCAGCAATGACACCAAGGAATATCTCCTCTGGTTTCAGATCCACTGGGATTTTCCCTTACAACAGAGATGTATTTTCTGATACAGACTTTGAGCCATGCATGGTGTCAGACAGGCCCAACCTGGAACAGCAGTGTGCATCAGAAAGTGATGCAACTATGATTTCATTCTCCAATAGTACTGCTGAGCTACCTGCACCAAGCTCTGCACATGGGTTTTCTCCACCAAGTTCACACCCTAAGGATCCTGAATCATATGTGTCTCCAACTCAGATTTTACCTTTACCCAAAAATCAGCAGCCCCGGAAACAAACAAACCGAAAGCGGGTGAAGACAAGAATCCTGACTGATACACCTGAAAAGCTGGCGATCCAACGTGCCCATGCAGAGCGGAAAAGCAAACTAAAAAACAAAATGGACAAATCCATCAAAGACCAAAAAATGCTGAAGAGGAAAAAAGCTAAGATGAAAATAGCAGAAAGCAGTTCTGAGGAGAGTGATATTGCAGTTCCATTAGAAGACACTACTGAGAGTTCCAGCGATGAAAGTAAACCAGATGACTCAGATCTGCAGGTTGACGACTTTGTGATAGTAAAATTTGCATCTAAAAGCAGGTACCATCATTACATTGGTTTAGTCAACAGCCTTGAGGGGAATGAAGTTAGTGCCCGATTCCTAAGAAGAATCCCAGGGGTCACTGGCAATAAGAAACCCACTTATGCTTTTAAGGAGAATGATGAGGCATCATTCCCACGGAGTGATGTGCTGAAGAAGCTGCCCCGACCTCAAAAAGCTGGAGGAACTGCAAGAAGGGACCAACAATTCATATTTCACTGCAACCTGGACAGTTGGAATATTGAGTAGTTCTTTTGAGTAGCTAGATAGTACTGAAACAGCAGGTTTTGTTTGTGGTGTGTTGTTCCTAGTTCAAAAGTGATTGTTACAAAAATGCACAGGTTCACTTTAAAGAAAAAAAACTTTGTTGGTTAGTTTACACGTTATGGCTCAACCTACCCCTTGATGTGGGTCATCTTACCCCAGACCTGGGGCAAGTTGAGGCACAATACCATTTTTTTTTGAAAGGTCATTATTTTGTGAAGCTTTGTCAGAAATGCATTCTGATGATTTCATTTTATAGTAGACATCCTGAAATAAAGGAATATGTTTTCATTTTGTCTCTATGTAGTTTTTCCTTGAATCCAGAACCAAATAAGTAAAATTTGGCTCATCTTACCCCACTCTCCCCTACTGTCTTATTAGACTGTGTGTGCTTCTGAACGACACCATTTGCTCATCAATCGAGTTGTGCTCTTCCGGAGTGATATCCAGACATTGTTTGCGAAACAGATCCAACCACGGCCGGATCTTCCAACACTTATCTTCTGCTTGCCTGCTTCATACGTCGGTGTGGTCAGTGAAATGTAAATTGACCAGCAGGTTCTGAAAACGATTACGTGACATGACGTCAGCAACCATGGGACATCTTTGTCATTTTCCCAGTACACGCGATTTCCTGTCAGTTCACAAAGACCCATTCACAGTTAAAGACCAATCATGATTTCCAGTTCTTTTACAGTGGTGTTCACATTGTTGTGCTTTTCCGACTTTTGTACACTGTACAAATTTGTTTGTTCTTTGAGTAATTCAAGCATTTCTGTTGTTATGAACTTTCTAAAGTACTCAAGAGGGCTACGAAGAATGTCTGGAGGTGTGACATGTGGTCCTTTGAATGTGCACTCTGGGGTTTCAAAAGGTTTTCTCCTCCAAGAAAGGTGTTTTCTACCTTGGACAGTTCCTTCTGTTTCTTGTTTTTTGCCTAGGTTGGACCTATTTTATTTCATTTTAATTCACTATTGTCTGAATCATAATACTGACTTGACTCGTCACTCTCCATGTCTCCAATCTCCTTGCTTGGTAGGATTGTAAAGAGGGTCATCAGGGTATTCATCTGAGCTATCCATTTGCATTTTTATGGGATCAGCATAAGATAGTAAATTGCAAAAATTGTTTTGTAACACAAATAAAATACTTCACCATTATTTTATATTTTTGTTTGGTCAGTACACTTTTGACAAGCAGAACATATATGAACTGAATATAACAGATACTACTAAATTAATTCGGTGGATTATTACCATTTCTGCTATTGTGACGAATAGGTCACATCAATCTCTTCATTCTGATTTTAGGGCTGAAAGCCCGATGTCACATTTATGTCACAGCGATATTTCCCACTTTGATTTGATATTAATTTATTCAATAAATATGGTGAGACCAGGTTGAATGTAAGGTAGGACATGTTATCAAAGCATTGCAAGTGTCAAACGACTTTGAAATTACTTGTAGTATCAAATAACAACTTTTTGAAATTGTCTGGTTCCTTGAAGTCAGCACACCAGCAGAACCACCATTTTGGAGAGACTACTTCCTGACAGAGTCACATGATTATCACATGATCTTCACAACAGGATGTTTCTTATGTGCCGCTTAGGGTTTTAATGAGTTGAAGTCAGACATAAAGCTTTATATCAAAGAGACAGAGACATTCAAAGTGTTTGTGACCCTGGCGCCACCGTGGTTTTTTTTAATTGAATAATAAAGACACAAATCTACCTCCATATGGGAGGGGCGCTCCTGTAAAGCCCCTAAGTAACAAGGCGCGCAACTGAATATGTCTTAATTTCAGGTAAAAAGGCGCTTTTTTTTTTTTTTTTGCCATGTGCTCGCGTGTCACTGGTTGACCCTTCGCGTGCCAGTGCTGACACGCGTGTCATAGGTTGCCGACCCCTGCACTAGAGACTTCCAAGTGGCCAGCAATGAATCCAGACCTGAATCCCATTGACCACCTGTGGAGAGATTTGAAATGGGCAGTTTGGAAAAAAGCACCCTTCAAATCTCAGAGACCTGGAGCTGTTGGCCAAAGAAGAATGGTCTAAAGTTCCAGCAAAGCATCTTAAAAAAACTCATTGATGGATACCGGAAGCGGTTGTTCGCAGATATTTTGTCTAAAGGTTGTGCTAGTATTAAGCTGAGGGTGCCAATACTTTTGTCCATCCCATTTTCAGAGTTTTGCGGGAAATGATAATGATTTTATTTTTTTTTTCCATTCTCTTTAGTCTTTTTTCATTGCAAGCAAAAATAAATAAAGATATTACTACCAAAGCATTTGTAATTGCATTCATTTTCTGGGAGAAATTGAGCATTATCTGACAGAATTGCATGGGTGCCAATACTTTTGGCCAGCACTGTATAAATAAATACATGTATATACATACAATAACTTATTATTTTTAAATATCTCATCCCTGACATATTAAAGTTCACATTAAAAGGCAGCACAAGTTTGGCTATGTTTCTGTGTTGCTGTCTGTGTACTAATAAGCACCCCTGTTTAATTATGAAACAACAGAAACATCAAGTGGATGCAGAGTTTTGCTAAACTGTCTTCAGTGTCTGTTCTCTACGAATATTAATGGTTCCAGACCATCCGTAATTTAGTGTGTTGCTTCTGAACTGTTTAACACAGGAGGAATACACAAATTAAAAGCAGAGAAGAAAGGGGTATTCTAGTAATGCAAACATTTGTGTAACTTGTCTTGTTTTTCTCCTCTGTATGTCAGCATGAGATAGTTTAGCAAAACACTTCATCATGTGTGCCTGAAAACTCTTTTTCATCTTCATCTAAAGCAGAGTTTTCCAGTGTTTATTAAGATTAGACACATTGCACATTTACATTATAAAACCGTCTGGGCACACAACTACACAATATGTCACAGATTTAATCATACTGTACTGGAATAATGAGGTCTTTACTCACAAATTGGCTCATTCTGTGTGAAATTTAGGCATCTTTTTTCACACTAAGTTTCTATAGTTGCAGATATAGTCAACTGTGGCTTGTCTTTTATCTCAGTTCACAGTAACACAGACCCAGGCAAGTTTTTTTGGGAGGCAGCAGTCATTTATTGATTAGACATCTTTGCACATCTTGATCACTCTCTGAGAACTACCTTTATAAAGCAAGTACATTTTGTGTACCTGTACTTCACTTGAGTATATACAAATATGAACAGCACGTATCTGTACTTTTTACTCCACTACTTTTCAAATTGTCGGTGTTAAACGTTATTTTTTTTCATGTTTTTCTCTCACTGTGAATTGATAGTTTCGTTTTCATGCCTCCAGTGCAATCAATAAGCCCTTTACAACTATACCATTACTAAGCACTAGAGGGAGCAACACGAGTATAAGCAAGATTAGGCAGGTGACAAATATATTGACCAATAAAAAGCAACAGTGAGTGCAGTGTGCCTTCAAATGGGTGTTGCACACTCTTGTACAGTAGGTGGGGGTATGCTTTCACTCCACAACATGGGAAAGTTCCCTTCTGCGTAACAATTTACATAGTTTTCAGTTATCGCCTTACCACTCCAAATGTAAAACTAGCATTTACAGTTGTGGTCAAAAGTTTACATACACTTGTGAAGAACATAATGTCATGGCTCTCTTGAGTTTCCAGTTATTTCTACAACTCTGATTTTTCTCTGACAGAGTGATTGGAACAGATACTTCTTTGTCACAAAAACATTCATGAAGCTTGGTTCTTTTATGACTTTATTATGGGTGAACAGAAAAAAGTGATCAAATCTGCTGGGTCAAAAATATACATACAGCAGCGCTAATATTTGGTAACATGTCCCTTGGCCATTTTCACTTCAATTAGGCGCTTTTGGTGGCCATCCACAAGCTTCTGGCAAGCTTCTGGTTGAATCTTTGACCACTCCTTTTGACAGAATTGGTGCAGTTCAGTTAAATTTCTTGGCTTTCTGACATGGACTTGTTTCTTCAGCATTGTCCACAAGTTCTCAATGGGGTTTAAGTCAGGACTTTGGGAAGGCCATTCGAAAACCTTAATTCTAGCCTGATTTAGCTATTCCATTACCACTTTTGATGTGTATTTGGGGTCATTGTCCTGTTGGAACACCCAAGGGAACCAAACTTCATGAATGTTTTTTGTGACGAAGAAGTATCTGTTCCAATCACTCTATCGGAGAAAAATCAGAGTTGTAGAAATAACTGGAAACTCAAGAGAGCCATGACATTATGTTCTTCACAAGTGTATGTAAACTTTTGACCACAACTGTGCATACAGTGGCTCCAAGTATTTGATACACTGTCAATGGGAAAACCCATTGGCAGTGTATCAAATACTTGTTCTCCCCACTGTACATGTCATAATGCAATGACATAATCAAACAAGTACTTAGATCCGTGATTTTATCCATTTTTCCATCAATGTCGCAATTACCGCTGTCAGTTCCATTGAAAGCCACTACAGCGCTGCTTGTGCTTGGAACTACTCAAGCCCGACAATATGAACAACGTGACCACCCGCGACAAGATCAAAGAGTGTTGCAACCCTCTTAAAGAGGCCTTTGTTAGCGGGTCATCAATATGTTGTGAATGTCTTTTGTGTCGAAATGAAACATATGGAGCATCTATACTTCACGCAGCTAGCAATTATTCTCCTAGGGTATGAGGGGGGGCAATAGGGATGGCCCTTGCCTCTTGTCAGCCATTTTACATTGGGGCCATTTGATAACATATTAGTACCATAACATTACAGTCAATTGAGTGTGTTCTTTGAGAAAGCTATAGTGATCAATTTTAAACCAATTTTCAAACAACTTCAATCCAGTAATTTTACTTCAAATGAAAGTTTCTCAGAAAATCCAGCTAAAATCACTGCCACATTAATATGGTTTGTTATTAACCAGTCTGTTTGTAAATCCGTACGGAATTAAGTGAGTTAATAGTATTTTAGTGGAGAAAATCATGCACTTTGCATCGCTACAATATACAGTACATGCAGCCCGCCAGAGAAGTCCTCCGACTCAATGTGGCCGCTGGCTACTTACGTCATCGTTTACGCTTTTATAAAATGCTTACTGTATATGTAAGGATTATGAGGCTGACCAAGTTGTACTGACAGTGCACAATATGGCTGTTGCGCGGCAGATGTAGATGGAATGGTTTTAAGAGCCAACAATTTAATTTTATTTTTTTACATTATCACAATGGTTGAGTGAATTTTTAGGGGTGTAAGAAATGTAAGGTATGGCATAGTGCGTGACAGTGGTCTAAACATGCTCATTGTGTGAGAGTCGAGAGCTCTGAAACTACAGTACTCAAGTCTTGACCAAATATTCATTGAAAATGTTGACATTTCCACATATACTGTAATTACAAAGTATTCAAGAGTAATACAGTGGAAACTGTTGGCATTCAGAACATTTACTTTGCAAGTTGACCACATGTACAGTAAATATTTTGCTTGCTCCCCAAATTTATTAAATTATGGGCCACTGTGCTCCTATTGAATAAAGATCAGTCTGGAGCTCTGACTCGAAGCTGAGCAATAGCTCAGTTATTAGATCAGATGCCTTTCTTAATGCACCGTTTTCTAGTCTTACTGGATAATGGAGATGTTCGGTTAAGAATCAAGCTTGCATGATATTTGTGGAAGTCAATTAAAAACTATCATTCCTCAGCAACCTAACCTTGATTTTCCATCTTTGTTAAGGATCAATAATCCAAATCCAACTCATTTGACTGAAAAACGTGTTTCACCCGCTACCTTATGCATGAGGACTGTAACAACAATAGGTTGAAATAAATAGAAACATGAAAGGTTGAAGTAAAATGAAATATGATTTCCTGTATCCAAGCTGTATAAAAAGCAATTTGAATCCTCACCAAAATTGATTGAGTTTGCTTACCATTCATCTACAAAGTTTCAAGGATATACAAACAAAACCACAATAGCTGCATGAAAAGCAGTGCCTCTATACGGTACCAGCGGTTTCCCAGCAGAGAGCAATATAAAAATAAGACTAAATTGTCTAAATAAGATTTAGACAAGCCTGTATTGTTCTGTTCCCACTGTATTACTTCTGCAATCATTAATCAAGGCTGAAACCAAGATTCTGACCTTTGTACTGTAATTGCTTGATATGGCTGATTGAGGTTTGCAAATCCCACTGCCAACACAAAACAAAAAATGGTCAGGCACTTACTTGTGCTACTCATGTCTTTTTAAAAGGGCAAATTTTGGAGAAAGGAAACTAGACCCCAGCTGACTGGACCTGATTTGAGCACATTGGTGGTTGCTGTCATCTTTCTTTCAAAAGGCAACATGATTGAATCTAATAGTCAGAAAAATAAAAATGAATAAAAAATAGATAAAAACCTTTGGTCCAATAGTGATAACTCAGTCATTCGTGAACTAAACGTAGTTTAAGGCAAGACATAAATTGAAAAAAAAAAAAACGCTATTTTTCATAGATTTTATTTTTCATAAACATGTACCGGTAATTCATTTTTGACACTTTTAAAATCAACATAATGGAATAAAAAGCACATTAAATTCTGATTATATACAAAGACAGCAACATTTACGCACAAAAGTGTGAATTACAGTCAAAAAAATATCGTCCTTTTTTTTTCTGCCTGTTTTGGTACCTTCCTTTTTTCCCCAGCTTCTTTCCCCTTCTCTTTGTTAAGTATTATATGTTTTTATCCTCTTGAAATAAAACGATTGTACTCCTGTACACTCTGCCACTGCTTTTGGGTCCAACATACTGATTATATACAAAGATACCAGCATTTACAAACTGCGGACAAAAGTGTGAATAACAACATAACAACATGGTGGGTAAACACAGTCTACCGGTTACTCCACTTTAAATGTGGCACCATAAAAAAAATCTTAAATAGTATTATTATTGGAATCAAAATAATATTTTGAGAACATTCGACCATATACAACAATTTGGTAAAGCGCAGACGACGAGAAAAACGAGCTTTTAAATCTGCCGCTTAGCTCCTCCTTTCATTATAGCGCTCTGGCGCCTCCATCTGGGTGATGACGTCAGCGGAGTACCAATTTCAGTGGATTTAGAATTGAGCCCAATGGAGGAGGAAGAGTCAGAATGAGAAAAAGGCAATGGACAGCAAAATACAAAATGTCATCATTGTTTTTATCTCTCTACTCCATTTTTACAGGATATTCTTTGTATCTCAGTATTTTTCCCCAATTGCTACATTAATTGTATGGTCATGACAAATATGTGTCATGCTAAATGGAATATGAAATATTAAAAATGCATTTATTCAATATGACAGGGCTAAATTATTGCATAATGGTCAAAACTGCCAACTTGTCAAACCTCCCGAACGGTATTTTATGCCACCAGAGTTAGTCCAGCTCTTGTCATTTCCCTGCGGGAACTTGGAGACTAAGAGATAGGCTACATGCTAACCCAAACCGAGTGGCTCTTCCAAGTCTCTTCCTCGCCTTTCAAACACGAAAAATCACATAGAACTACCGCGATTCATGTCACACACGACGGCGGGGGTGATTGCCTTCACCGATCGGCCAGCCCCTGGCGGTGAGCAAGTTTCGGCTCTTCGTTCCCCTGCTGCGGCCCCAGCAGGCAAGCAGTGCTCGTCGCCAAGGGCACAGCAGGGGAATGACCGCCGAAAATGGTGCATTCTCGGTGGAGAAACCGGCCGACATCGAAGCCCGTGGCTGCCTGAACCCAAGCCGAGCCGAGGGGGGTGGAAGTCTCGACACAATCGAGAACCGGAGACGAGAGCGGGGTGCTCCCCAGGCCCAAGCCGAGGATTTTGCTCTACAGGCGGGCACGCGAAGAGGGCTAGGGGGGTAGAAGTCTCGACACAATCGAAAACCGGAGACGAGAGCGCGTGGCTGCCCGAGCACAGGCACTCCGGCCTACATCGGCTGGCGACCACGGTGTGGGACAAGCTACCAGTCGTCGGCCGAGGGACGCGGCCACTCCTGCCTTCTCGGTAGACAGGAACTATTGTCACCCACAAAACGCAAGACACCTCCTTATTAAAACGTGTGCCATGATCCCAGGATTTGACATAATATAAAACACGTAGCTTACTCACTTCCTCGTCCGTCCAATGCTTCCTCAGTTATCGGACTTGTTTTGCCCATTCTTTGCGGTGAAGAAGATCTTTTTGAAACTGAGAAAGGCTCACACCGCTCTCCCTGGTGTAGCAAAAAAGGCTGCAGCACATTGAGCTGGCATGACACAAAAAATAAATGATTTTTTTCCACAAAATCATATGGATCTGGAGTCCTTTTGCATATGATAGTATGGCTGTGTAGTGAAGATGATGTCACCCATTAACGTCACATCCCCCTTCTTCCTCAATCTTAGACCATAGCCGGAAGTCTCTCATTTTCATAGCGCAGGATTAGAAAAAATTGAATAAATATTTCGATCGCTTCTGCACAAATAAAGTGGTCCATTTCAAGTGAGGAGCATAAAATGCTGTATGTAATATGAAATAAACATGCTTTCTTGTGTCACAGGCACTTTAAATGCCGGGATTACAACTGGATATAAGTAATTTACTTTTTTCTTTTTTATGTGAGATTTTCACAGGAGGTGTAAGGTGGATTGGTTTGTTTGCATCTTGCAGGGATCAATTTATCTCACATCCAAAAATAAAGAAATTGCTGCATCCCCCGTTGCCTTGGCCTTGACGAAATAAACAGTCAATATTTGCTCCTGGGGACCTGCATAAGGATGCCACATAAATCACCCAGCATGCACCTGTCCGAAGAATCAGAAACAGAGTCCTGTGTCATCACGTTTAAGATCATGCTGAGGCTGAAGCCTTCCTTCATCTCTGAATCAATGTGCCGGGGGGCACTTAGAGTGGTGTGTGTGTGGGGACACAAGATGAAAATTTCATTTCCATCATCTCCCATTGCGCTTCCAACAGCTTGTATAACAACGTTTTGTTGCTGTTGTGTGGAAGTTGGCAAACTGATGGCCTCCTGCTGATACTATCAAGTCTTCCTCTCATTGGCCTCTTTAAACTTAATTATACTCACTTGCCCTTAAAGATCCTCAAAATAAAATCAGTGTTCCATGATACAAACATGCTGTAATTACTCACCCTTCATTAGTATTGAAATGTTTCAGTTAATATAAATGTCAGAAATAATTCTGATGGTAATGGAAATGGTAGTCTTTTATTTAACATCCATAGTACAAATCAATGAGGCTCATATTACATTCAGTGGTAATTTTAGACCATTCAAAAGAAGGGGTCCATTAGAGATGTGTGTTTTGTTGGGTGGGTTGAAGTTTGAAAATGAAGTTTTAAACACATAAACTCACATAAACTCATAACATTATAGAGTGATAGGAAATAAGATTTAACGCCTTTGTGATTCATTCTTCTTTGTACTTTCAGACAAAGCAATTACATGCATGTCATTTTCAGTTGTGGAATGGACATCTGGGGAGAAAACGAGCATAGATGTATCATTGGGTAAATTTTGTGATGTCCTTTCCAAGATAAATAGGACCTGTCCTGAAATGCAGAGCAAGTCTTATATCACATCCAGTGTCACCTGGTGTGAAAGTGCCTGGAACTGCAGCCATAATAGGGTTGTGGATCTGAATGACCAGCACGAAAGGAAAAATTGTTAATAAGAATGTGCCGATTGCACATTTTTGCATCCAAGTCCGACTCACCTGATTTTAAAAATCTGCCGATACAGAGTTTTTTTTTTTTTTTTTTTTCATTATTATTATTATATACAGTATGTCGCAGTACTGTACTGTTTACAGCACTTCCTCTGTGTTGCAGAGTATAAAACATATATTTTTGTGTCTTTTCACAATCCCATTGTATTTCTGGGTTATTTTGTTACTTTTTAGCCCTTAAAAATTAAAAAAATGTTTTAAAATTAAAAACCCAGTCCTTTTCGCCTGATTTCGATCCTCTGAAAAAAATGGCATGATCGGCACGATTTCCGATCACGTGATCGGACTGGGGACATCCCAAATTATGAAGATTTAATTTGTCAAATCAACACGAGCTTGATTGTCATTTTCTGGTGAGTGTTTAGTTGAAACTAGTTAAGTTTGAATTGGCAGATGCATGCATGAATCTGGAACAGCGTTAATTTTAGTGTTAGTACTGTTCCACAACCTGTGGTATATTGAGTTTCAAAACAAAGAGAACTAACAATCACATTTGGTAATAAATTATGGGGACAAAAGAGAGAGATAGAATTCAGCAAATGTCAAAATAAGATTTATGGCCCTAAGCCCCGCCCCTTTTGAATGATTTATTGCCCTTAAGCCCCGCCCCTTTATGCACCTGTCAAAGGATAATGATCTTTAAGCCCCGCCCCTGTTATTGTTATGGAGGTATTTAGCCCCGAGGTTAGTTCCGGAGGAAGTGTTACGGAATGTGTGGAATGTCCGAAAGTGTTTGAAGTGAAAATATTCCTTTGAAGTTTCGTAAGAAGACAATGGTTAGTATTGTTATGGTGTTTGGGGGGGTGTTTGCAGCCTAGGGCAGTTCCGGAGGAAGTGTGGTGGGGTTACGGGTGGGGTATCCGGAATGTTAGGAATGTTTGGAAGTGTTTGAAGTGGAAATGTAGCTTTGAAGTTTTGGAGAAGAAAGGTTAGGGTGGGTTAGGTCAGGGGTGAGTAGGACGGGTTTTCAAGACATGTCTGGGCAGTTTCCCAACCGGAACCCATGGTCATTGTGGGTGTGTCGCGAAGAGGTTAGTTTTGAAGCAATGCAAGTCATTTTGTGACTAGCTTACCTGAACAGAGCGCGGTGTGTCATTCTCCTGCTTTTTGAGTGTTTTCTTAGCTCAGGTAGTTTTTGTTGGGCTAAAAGATTGTAAAAGTTTGTGTGAGCGCCATTTCAAGCATTTTCTAAATCTACAGTGTTTTTAAAAGTTACCCAAACAAAATCACCACTTCTACTCCAAAGTACAACGTTTTTCAAGAATGGATTCTGCTTGAACAATTCAACGCTGGTGAAACTTTTCTGATATAATTTCAGGTGAGTTTTCTCAAGAGTTTTGATAGTTAGCATGCATAGTGTATCCATTTAATAGTTAAATAGGGACCTGGCAGCTTTTGATAGTTAGCATGTACAACGTATTTAAGAGCATACAAATAATAGTTAAATAGATGCCTGACGGTTTTTGATAGTTAGCATGTACTATGTATTTAAAAGCAACCAAATAAGAGTTAAAAAGTAGCCTACCAGCATTGTTGTTTTTTGGAGAGAGTCTTTTTTAGGTGTTACATCCTCGCGATCCCATGTGGAACTGATTTGAAACATGTCTCACTACCTGTTGTGAATCTCCGCCCCCATGTACCTGAACCAGCCTATAGCGTTTGGGGTGGGCGCGGAAAAGGTGTTGACGTTTGTCAAAACCGCGCCCCTGTAAACCTGAGCACCACACCCGCTGAAACGTGATACAATAATGCCATCTTGTGTTTGAAACGTATATTGCATTGTCGGTCGCGGAAAAGGCGTTGACATTTCTCAAAACCGCGCCCCTGTAAACCTGAGCACCACACCCACCAAGACATGTCTGGGCAGTTTCCCAACCGGAACCCATGGTCATTGTGGGTGTGTCGCGAATAGGTTAGTTTTGAAGCAATGCTAAACGGTCATTTTGCAGGCTAGCTTACCTTAGCAGAGCGCGTTGTGTCATTGTCCTGCGTTTTGATTGTTTTCTTAGCTCAGGTAGTTTTTGTTGGGCTAAAAGATTGTAAAAGTATGTGTGAGCGCCATTTCAAGCATTTTTTAAATCTACAGTGTTTTTAAAAGTTACCCAAACAAAGTCATCACTTCTACGCCAAAGTACAACGTTTTTCAAGAATGGATTCTGCTTGAACAATTCAACGCTGGTGAAACTTTTCTGATATAACTTCAGGTGAGTTTTCTCCAGAGTTTTTGATCGTTAGCATGCATAGCGTATCCAAATAATAGTTAAATAGGGACCTGGCGGCTTTTGATAGTTAGCATGTACAACGTATTTAAGAGCACACAAATAATAGTTAAATAGTTGCCTGACGGTTTTTGATAGTTAGCATGTACTATGTATTTAAAAGCATACAAATAATAGTTAAAAAGTAGCCTACCAGCATTGTTGTTTTTTGAAGAGAGAGTCTTTTTTTAGGCGTTACATCCTAGCGATCCCATGTGGAACTGATTTGAAACATGTCTCACTACCTGTTGTGAATCTCCGCCCCCTTCTGCCTGAACCAGCCTATAGCGTTTGGGGTGGGCTCGGAAAAGGCGTTGACATTTCTCAAAACCGCGCCCCTGCAAACCTGAGCACCACACCCACTGAAACGTGATACAATGGCGCTATCTAGTGTTTGAAACATATATTGCATTGTCGGGCGCGGAAATGGATGATTTACGACTTTGAACCCTTTGACCCCGCCCCCCTTGACCGCAGGCCTTTGATTTAAGTTGGTATCATTATTTGATGTGGTTTTGATTGATGTAAAATGGGAGTTAATTATTGGGTTTGCGGTCATGGGTATGACTTAATGTCTTGTAATTAGAGGGTTATTGTGGTTTTGAATGATCTAATTGGGGGGTTAATTAAAGGGTTTTTGATGGGTCTAAATTGGGGAGTTAATTAAAGGGTTTCATGTGGTTTTGATTGATCTATTTTGGGATTGAGTTAATTAAAGGGTTTTTGTCCGGTTTGGATGGATCTAGTTTGGGGAGTTAATTCAAGTGTTTGTGATCATGGGTGTGTCTTAATTGGGTGAATGTCCATACATGTCCATGTCCGGATGTTGGGACATGTGCGGTCATGCCCCTCTAGAAAATGGAGGGGTGCGTGTTTAGCGAATGCGTGCTCCGGGGTTTTGGGACATGTACGGACATGTCCCCCTAGAAAATCGTAATGGGGGTGGGGGCGTGTTTAGCGCATGCGTTCTCACGGATGTTGGGACACGAACGTACATGTTCAATCGAAGAATCCTAAGTAGTAGAGCGTAGCTAGCGCGGAGGGTGTGGTCTGTGTGTAGGCTAGTTTTGTAGCAATGCTAAGTTAGTATTTTTCGAAAGCCTACCTTAACTTGCGGCGAATCTTTTACCTTCTGGATGAAGTCTCCTCCGTCAGGTTTGTGGTTCTATAACAAGTTTTAAAAAGTCTTGCTCGAGTTCATTTTCAAGCATTTGTGAAACTACAGTTTTTATGTCCAAGTAACTTCATTCCATTTACTCCAAAGTACAGCGTCTTTCAAGTATGAAGTTTGCTTGATCATTTCACCACAGATACTACAGGCAGCGCATCGACTTCAAACCCAGACAGCTTTTTGCTGCAACTATAGGTTGGTGATAATGTATGCATATATACACTTAGGCAAATAACTATGTATTTCAACCGGGTTTAATTCATTCTATTTCGCAAAGTTAGCATGCTCTCTATATCTTTAAAAGTAAACAAATAAGATTTGGTGACATACCAGTTTTGTTGCTGAAGAGTCCTTTCTCCCCAACTCCTTCCTTGCGATTCCGAGGGCCGACTCATTCGAAACATGTCTCAATACTCGACGCGAATCTCCGCCCCTCATCCATAGCATGGAAGCATAGTGTTCTGGTTATTGTGCAGTAGACCTAACATACAGTTTCAGAGATTTGCACTGGTGAATGGTCAGAACTTTACATTCGAGTGTTCTTAACAGACTGCAATATATTTGATCCAAATAAATACCAAATGCTCTAAAATACTGTATATAGTGTTCTTATTCTTCAATCAGTTAATATAAACATCTTTGATGTGAAAGATGTTATAGAATGTATAAGGTAATAACATGTAGAACATGAAAAGCACAACATAAAATGTTGAATAAGAACGAGTACTGCATCCGAAGTGTTATGTTGAGATTATGTTAATGTTCATACTTGTAATTCTTGGGGTTCGAGGATTTACCTCCCGACTACAAAACACATGGTCTCTAAACTCGGTATATTAACTTTTGTGTTTAGAATGACAACTGTCTTCTTACTATTAAAATGAGCAAACAGTAGGATGGTTTACATCTCAGTTTCATTACAAACGTATTAGTTTAAGAGTATGCCATTTAAAAGACCCCCTACCATAAGAAAAACAAATGGAAACTAATATTCACTTTTAAACTAAAATTACATGACATAAAATGTTGAATATAAAAGAATGCAGCATCTGAAGCGTTATATGAACGGACTCTGTTAATACTTGTAGTTCAGGGGGTTGGACTATTTAAACATTTATGTTAATGTAATTATTTCCTTGTGAGTATGTTTTTAAAGAGTTTCGTAAGCGAGATGAATACGTTTATACACACCATGAGTTGCTACCTCATATACTTTTTTTGGGCAGAAGTAATTTTTAACTGTAACTCATTACTTTTTCATGTAAGATGAACAACGGTGGTTACAAGTTAACTTTTGTGTTTAAGAACAACAACTGCCGTCTTACTATAACAATGAGCAAACAGTAGGACAGTGACCATCTCAGTTTCTTTACAAATGTATTAGTTCAAGTGTGTTCCATTTATAATAGACCCCCCCCTACCATAACATAAAAAAATTGGAACTAATATTCCCAGAGACACTAAAATTACACAACATAAAATATTGAACATAAAGAATGCTACGTTTGAAGCGTTATATAAAGTGACATTGTTAATACTTGTAATTCAGGGTTTTCAGTACATATCTTGTAGAAAATAAGTGAAATGGTCTGCCATTCTTTCAAGGACATTTTACTCGGATTTCTTGGAATAAAAAAAAGTAGTTGGATATAAGCTTAAACTTATTTTGAATATTAATTGAGTACTTAAATATTTTTATAAAAATAAAAAATCTTATTTCAAAAATAGATACTGTTCAAAACTAGAGATGTCCTTATCGATCGGGTCCAAACACGCCATTTTCAAAGCATCGGAATCGGCAAAAAAATATCGGACGTGCCTTTTTTTTTTTTTTTAATATATACAGTACATATATATATATATTTTTTTTAAATTAAATCGTTTTCTGGTTGTATTTAACGTTACAGACAAAATGTCTTACACTCATCCAGAGTCTTTAGTTTTGGTTTAAAGATTGGTTCACAATAACAAACATCCTCCTTTATTTTATGCGGAGGGGGTTAAGTGTTAAGCGTGAGTTTTATTCATATTTTTTCTTAATGCATTACCAAAACGTATATGATCGGGAAAAATTAGCGGGAATGATTGGAATTGAATCGGGAGCACAAAAAAAAAAAAAGCAATCGGATCGGGAAATATCGGGATCGGCAGATACTCAAACTAAAACGATCGGTTCGGGAGCAAAAAAAACATGATCGGAACAACCCTATTCAAAACATTATTTAAAAGCACATTTTGCTTGGTTGAGATGAAGACTTTGGGGTGTTAGGGGGTAGAGAGGAGCCACAGACATGATGACTTTCTGATGTTAGGGCTTAGATAGGGGGCACACACATCCCCCAGATCGTTTTCTTAAACAGCCCTGTTTCCAGTTGAAGGTAAGGGTACACATACCACGTACGTCAATATTGACAGGTGAACAACCACACGTCAACCTCCCCAAAAAATTAGGATGAGAAGCAGATCCAAAGAGCTTCATGTTTCTTAGTCATTGTAGTCAGTGTTAAAGTTACTTTTGTGTTTAAAAAGTAATAATTCAACAGTTTCATTACAAACGTATTAGTCCAAGAGTGTTCCATTTAAAAGACCCCTACCTTAACAAAAACAAATAGGAACTAATGTTCACAAAATTACACAACATAGAATATTGAACATAAAAGAATGCTACATCTAAAGAGTTACATGTCAGTATATTTTTAAAGAGTTTAGTAAGCCCAATGAATAAGGTTAAACAGTATCCAGACCAAATGGACAGCCAGCTGAGTTCTACTAGCCATCTCCACCCCACCACTAGTGCCTGCAAACACCTACAGCGCGATAAAACATAGATCTGAAAGTTTCAATTTCAGCAAGGGGGCAAGGAGAGGTTAAAGGTAGGGGCAAAAAAGCAGGCTTCAAAGCCCAAGACAATTATGTATTTAAAAATATCTGCAATGATACTATTATCTTGTTATTTCAAAAGATTTCCTGGACATTACTTTAGTACATTACGCATTTGTTTTATGCATATATTCATTCATTTCACATCCTAAAGAAATGATTGAACAACTGATACAGTTGGTATACCTTCTCTTACAAAACAAAATCATCTTGTAATTTCATAATAAGTGCTCTTATGCAAACGTTTTCACTTGAAAAGTGCAACAAGCAACAAATACGGTACCTCGAAAAGCATACTGTACATATCTGAACAATGATGAGGGAAGGGAATATGTTGGACCATTTTTAACCTTTTTCCAAAAGCTACCACTACTTACATACACTTATCTCATACCTGAGTCAATCCAAGTTACCTAAAGAAATATTCAAAACAGTATATGTTGCTTTACCAAGTTCGATTTAAAAAAAAAAAAAAAAAAAAATTCAAATAAGAGTTAGGTAGTTACATACCGGCTATGTCAATGACCATACGTGTGCGCAGTTTGAAGATGAGTCACGTTTCTCATTGGTTCTCTCATTGGTTATTCCAAATAATTCTAAAATACATCAGCCATAAAACTATTCATTTAACTTTCTGCTAATAATGCAATTCAGTGTAATTGAGGTGGCACTGTCATGACTGAATGTCTGACTGTCATGCCTCATTGTGTGAACTTTGCTCGTTCTTCCCCCTACCTGTGTGGGGTACTCAAGTTTCCTACCACATTCCAAAAACACGCATGTTAGGAGTATTTTAACGCATCAAATTGGCCACATAAGTTTTTGGGTTATCTGGAAATTAGTCTGGTAACCCTTCCATTTTGGAAGGATCTTGTGTTCGAGGCATGCTCGTAAGGTTTCCTATTTTTACCCATTACATACTTTCCTGAAGACTTAAAAGTTGGCATTATTTTTTTTTTCTTCCTCAAAACCCCTGTTTGTTTTTATTTTTTAATAAAAGCAACTCTATGTATCTTTAATACACCATAATAAAATATATACACACCATTTAGCAGTCTAAATTTGTCTTTTGAAAACTTCAGCTGTACACTCCCTGACGTCTGGCTCGTACAGAGTACTGTTTTCTTACAGCTAACACAATTTATAAACCTGAATTACTTTTTTGCATAAGGCAAGGCAAGGCAAGGGAAATTTATTTATATAGCACAATTCAACACAAGGCAATTCAAAGTGCTTTACATCACATGAAGACCATAAAAATCACATTTAAATCAACACAACGTAAAAACCAAGACAAAAGATCGCATTTAATCACAGAATAAAAATAAATAAATAAAAATAAAACAAAAATAAAAATAAAGCAAAAACTACTACTAATAATAATCATTGAACTCAGCAATGGAGATAAGCACAAGAGGAATAGAAGGCAGGTAGATTGAAATATATAGACAGTTATGGATATGCAGCATACTTACAAAATGACCTGAAGAACCTTCACCAACATGGATTTTCTTTAAAAACTCAGTAGCTAGGTTCCTGAAGGCAGAAAAGATTCTTTTCTCCTACAAAAGCGTTTAGTTTTTTTAAATTCATACATGAATACATGAAATACGACAATAAATACAACCAAGTCACTTTCCTGCTCTGTAAAAGAATTTCAGTTCCAGTATTTGTATTGACTTTTTTTTGTATGGTGTACATTTAAAGAGAATCACCTGAACATATGTATATTATACGGTAGCAGCTTTTCTGCGTTAATGTCATATCTGAAGTCAAATTATAGCCCAAATATTTCACGCCTGATATTTTATATTGTTTTTTTTGTTTGTTTTTTGTTTTTTAATTAATTATTGAACAAATTATTAAACAGGCTTTTTAATTTTACCTCTTTATTCTTAATAATAGATTTATTATTTCTAATTAGGGGGCTGAGTGATTAGCACGTCTAAAATAATATAAATAAAATATCAATAATTAAAATAATCATCTAAAATAATTAGAAATAAAATTAATTGATCTTTTAAAATATTAAGATAATTATTAAATTTTTTTGGAATAAAAATGAATGATTTAAAATAAGTTCATCAAATAATTAATCATTTAAATGATTAAAAATGCATTCATTCCTTTTCAATGCCGCTTATCCTCACTAGGGTCGCGGATGTACTGGAGCCTATCCTAGCTTACTACGGGCAGTAGGCGGGGTACAGCCACAATGAGACGTACAACCATTCACTTCTAAGGTCATACCTATGGACAATTTAGAATGTTCAATCAGCCTACCACGCATGTTTTTGGAATGTGGGGGTGGAATCGGAGTCCACAGAGAAAACCCACGTAGGCGGGGTGGTAGGGGGTGGGGGGTGGGGGGTGGTGGTGGTGGGGGGGGGGGGGGGGGGGGACATGCAAACTCCACACAGGATGGCCGGAGCCCCTGAGATTGTACCCTTGATCTCAGAACTGTGAAGCAGACGTGCTAATCACTCAGCAAATAATGATACCAACTTAAATCAAAGGCCTGCGGTCAAGGGGGGCGGGGTCAAAGGGTTCAAAGTCGTAAATCATCCATTTCCGCGCCCGACAATGCAATATATGTTTCAAACACTAGATAGCGCCATTGTATCACGTTTCAGTGGGTGTGGTGCTCAGGTTTGCAGGGGCGCGGTTTTGAGAAATGTCAACGCCTTTTCCGAGCCCACCCCAAACGCTATAGGCTGGTTCAGGCAGAAGGGGGCGGAGATTCACAACAGGTAGAGAGACATGTTTCAAATCAGTTCCACATGGGATCGCTAGGATGTAACACCTAAAAAAAGACTCTCTCTTCAAAAAACAACAATGCTGGTAGGCTACTTTTTAACTATTATTTGTATGCTTTTAAATACATAGTACATGCTAACTATCAAAAACCGTCAGGCAACTATTTAACTATTATTTGTGTGCTCTTAAATACGTTGTACATGCTAACTATCAAAAGCCGCCAGGTCCCTATTTAACTATTATTTGGATACGCTATGCATGCTAACGATCAAAAACTCTGGAGAAAACTCACCTGAAGTTATATCAGAAAAGTTTCACCAGCGTTGAATTGTTCAAGCAGAATCCATTCTTGAAAAACGTTGTACTTTGGCGTAGAAGTGATGACTTTGTTTGGGTAACTTTTAAAAACACTGTAGATTTAAAAAATGCTTGAAATGGCGCTCACACATACTTTTACAATCTTTTAGCCCAACAAAAACTACCTGAGCTAAGAAAACAATCAAAACGCAGGACAATGACACAACGCGCTCTGCTAAGGTAAGCTAGCCTGCAAAATGACCGTTTAGCATTGCTTCAAAACTAACCTATTCGCAACACACCCACAATGACCATGGGTTCCGGTTGGGAAACTGCCCAGACATGTCTTGGTGGGTGTGGTGCTCAGGTTTACTGGGGCGCGGTTTTGAGAAATGTCAACGCCTTTTCCGCGACCGACAATGCAATATACGTTTCAAACACAAGATGGCATTATTGTATCACGTTTCAGCGGGTGTGGTGCTCAGGTTTACAGGGGCGCGGTTTTGACAAACGTCAACACCTTTTCCGCGCCCACCCCAAACGCTATAGGCTGGTTCAGGTACATGGGGGCGGAGATTCACAACAGGTAGTGAGACATGTTTCAAATCAGTTCCACATGGGATCGCGAGGATGTAACACCTAAAAAAGACTCTCTCCAAAAAACAACAATGCTGGTAGGCTACTTTTTAACTCTTATTTGGTTGCTTTTAAATACATAGTACATGCTAACTATCAAAAACCGTCAGGCATCTATTTAACTATTATTTGTATGCTCTTAAATACGTTGTACATGCTAACTATCAAAAGCTGCCAGGTCCCTATTTAACTATTAAATGGATACACTATGCATGCTAACTATCAAAACTCTTGAGAAAACTCACCTGAAGTTATATCAGAAAAGTTTCACCAGCGTTGAATTGTTCAAGCAGAATCCATTCTTGAAAAACGTTGTACTTTGGAGTAGAAGTGGTGATTTTGTTTGGGTAACTTTTAAAAACACTGTAGATTTAGAAAATGCTTGAAATGGCGCTCACACAAACTTTTACAATCTTTTAGCCCAACAAAAACTACCTGAGCTAAGAAAACACTCAAAAAGCAGGAGAATGACACACCGCGCTCTGTTCAGGTAAGCTAGTCACAAAATGACTTGCATTGCTTCAAAACTAACCTCTTCGCGACACACCCACAATGACCATGGGTTCCGGTTGGGAAACTGCCCAGACATGTCTTGAAAACCCGTCCTACTCACCCCTGACCTAACCCACCCTAACCTTTCTTCTCCAAAACTTCAAAGCTACATTTCCACTTCAAACACTTCCAAACATTCCTAACATTCCGGATACCCCACCCGCAACCCCACCACACTTCCTCCGGAACTGCCCTTGGCTGCAAACACCCCCCCAAACACCATAACAATACTAACCATTGTCTTCTTACGAAACTTCAAAGGAATATTTTCACTTCAAACACTTTCGGACATTCCACACATTCCGTAACACTTCCTCCGGAACTAACCTCGGGGCTAAATACCTCCCTAACAATAACAGGGGCGGGGCTTAAAGATCATTATCCTTTGACAGGTGCATAAAGGGGCGGGGCTTAAGGGCAATAAATCATTCAAAAGGGGCGGGGCTTAGGGCCATAAATCTTATTTTGACATTTGCTGAATTCTATCTCTCTCTCTGACAAAATATGCCTTTTTTTTCATTTATTTATTATTATTATTATTTTAATTATGTGCATTAGCCACGTTTACATGCTGACTTTTATTCATACCGATTAAAATCATTCCGAATGGAAATTTCAGATCAGCTGTTTACATGTCACTTCATCTTTTCCGATCCAGCGTTTACATGTGTCTGCCTTTATTCCGAAAGGACGTTTGACAACTGCCGTCTGACATGCGCAGATTAATCAAAACAAAGCGTCACGTTGCAAAACATGGAGATCGATCGTCAGAGTGCTGTTTTAACTTTAACCCACTTGTTGTGTTTGTGGGGTCGTATCCGCTTCTGCTGTTTTGCTCTTTTGCCTTGTAGTAGCCGGTTTTCCACCGGTTTCTAATCTGGTCAACGCTCCGGTCTATTCTGGCTTCGTGTAACCTCTCGTGAATTTTTTTAAATAGTTCACTGTTCCTCGTTTTACGCCCGTCTAAGCGAGCAATTATATTCAATTCTTTTAAAGTTTGAATTAAATACAATCTTTCCGCCAGACTCCAATTAGGTGCGCTGTGCTTGGAAGCCATGTTGCAAGTGACGTTACTTACGTCACAAAGTGACGTCACCACGTCAGTACGGAGCATGTGCAGAAAGAACGCAACCAGACACCATTCCGCTTCCCTGTTTACATGATATAATTTTACTTCTAATCGGTTTGGGAAAAGGAATATTCCACCCCTGTGAATCGGAATGAAATTCCATTCGGTTTGGGCCTGTTCATTCCGAATGAGGTGTTTATATGGAACACATTTATTCGGTTTGAACAAATATTCCGATTGTAATTGGAATATTTGGCTCCATGTAAACGTGGCAAATGTCTTGTCATAAGTCTTGTTAAAGTTAGTAATTACTTCCCCAAAAGAGTTTCCGATATGGTAAAATGCTCTTTCATAAGTGTTCGAAACTAACTCGCGCGTTACTTTTTTGATAACCCCACCCCTCCAAAAAATAGGATAAAAAACAAAATTAAAAAAAGACATCCCGCACTCTTTGTCATCTGGGATAGGCTCTAGCATCCCCGCGACCCTCATGATGAATAGCAGTATAAATAATGATTGAAAAAATATTGGTCTAATCACTGTTTATAAACTCAATCAATGGAAATACCAGCAGAGGATTTTGGTCAAATCTAGTATATTTTTTATAGTCCTTGAGAGGCATAACCCTGGAACTAATCACAGTTAGGGCAAATTTTTAGCTGCATAAAGCAATTCTAACTGTCTTACAACGATGATTTGTGTACATACACTAGAAACATAAAAACTGTGATTTGACAACTTCAGAAAGCAAAAACAAAAATATTGGAATTATACATATCGACAAGAAATTTAAGGCGCATCTCACAATAAGCCAGCAAATTTTACAAGAAAACTACATCAGTCCATTAGTTGAATTTTTTTTTTTTTTTAATCCCGGACAATTTTTTTAGGTTGTGTTAATTACCTGGCATATTTCTGCGAACACTTCCGCCTTCATCAGAGAGTCACTGGTGTTGATGTGACGCGTCTTTATCAGCTGATGAATGAAGGCGTGACTCACTTGTCAGATTGACAGGCGAGTCACGCGGCTCACGCCCTCTGCTTACCATTCATTCTTCCAGGATGCTGGTCCAGGTAATAGAGAGCATGTAAGCCCTCTCGTCCCTGTTGATGGTCCTCGGGCCCCGCTTGTGGATCTCAAAGGCCTCCCTGATCAGCCGCTGATGTTTGTTTTCTTCAGTGCGGATGACTCTGGCCCTGTCCCAGTCCATAATGTATTAGTTCATGTTTAAGTGGCACTGGACTGTAAATATCAGATGTCCACATTATATTTATGCAATATTTACACCTAAAGACTTGCAGCTCATTATTAGCCTGTAAAAATCCATACATTAGCCATACTAGACTAAAAGCAGCATGGTTAAGGTCATAGGAAAAAAATAGCCTGATAATTACGGTAATTATAGATTTGTCTATTTGAACAATGCAGTGAAACTGCAGACACATGCTAGTGCCAAACATGATTAATGTCTTTGAAACCAATGATTTTCTAGTTAATGTATTGTTTTATGAACGGGAAATTCATCGGCATGAAAGATCTGGAAAAAGTCTGTCAGGGGGAAAATTAAGATTCATAGTGGATAATGACTATCTTGTTCTGTTTTGTCTGTCTGAATGGTTGGTCTTTCTGTCTTATGCACATGCACACACTCTCGCACTGCTCCACCATTTCTTTAGCAGGACTTTATATGACTCTCCGAGGTCTAATTATCAGTGACAGATGACTTTGGCTGTTCATACAAATGACAGGGCATAAAGAAACTTTCCTACTTCACATCGGGAAACGCTGTAGTTTAATGTAAAAGCCTCTAATAGTTTGTGAGTTAGAAGTTAATTGGAGAAAATCATTGCTGGCCTTCAAGTGAAAAATAGGCAGGAGGATGTCAATAAAATGAAGTCTTAATGGTTCGTGGCGCTATTTGATTTTGAGAAAATTACAGCCTGTCAACAATCTTCTGTAGAACATTGGCAACAGAAAATGTATTTTATTCTATTTAGTTTTTTTCCCCTGTTGAAAAGAAAAGGGAAGTACAATAAAATATCCTGCAGTAACAAATGAAATTATGTGTTTAAAATAAATTCATATTGCAACCAACCAATGCATTGAGTTAAAGGATGAGGTAAATTTAATAAATACATTTAATTTAATAAACTCGCACAATTGTGCACAAATATGCACAATTGCAAAATGACAAATGCTGATTTACAAATGATTGGGGGGTCATGTTTAAAGGCCACATATGTTTTGACTAGGGCTCAAAATTAGCGCGTTAACGGGCGGTAATTAATTTTTTAAATTAATCACGTTAAAATATTTGACGCAATTAACGCACAAATGCCCCGCTCAAACAGATTAAAATGACTGCACAGTGAAATGTGTACTTGTTGTGTTTTTCTGAGTTTTGGCGCCCTCTGCTAGCGCTTGGGTGCGACTGATTTTATAGGTTTCAGCACCCATGAGCATTGTGTAAGTAATTATTGAGATCAACAATGGTGGGCTACTAGTTTATTTTTTGATTGAAAATTTTACAAATTTTATTAAAACGAAAACATGAAGAGGGGTTTTAATATAAAATTTCTATAACTTACAAGTCTTTCTATCCATGGATCGCTTTAACAGAAAGTTAATAATGGTAATGGCATCTTGTTGATTTATTGTTATAATAAAAAAATACAGTACTTATGTACCGTATGTTGAAGGTATATATCCATCTTGTGTCTTATCTTTCCATTCCAACAATAATTTACAGAAAAATATGCCATATTTTATAGATGGTTTGAATTGCGATTAATTACGATTAATTAATTTTTAAGCTGTAATTAACTCGATTAAAAAATTTAATCGTTTGACACCCCTAGTTTGAACCCAAGTAAAATTGATTTTTCATCCTCTAAAGTGGTTATGTGCCACTGAGTACACAGCGCTTTTTGAAAAATGACTCTTTCTGATGCTACTGCCTAGGTCAGGGGTTGGCAATCCAAAATGTTGAAAGAGCCATATTGGACCAAAATAACAACAACAACAAAATACGTCTGGAGCCCCAAAAATTTTAAAGCCTCATATAAGCCTTACAATGAAGGCAACACATGTATGTATCTATATTAACTATATTAGCCTACGTTCAAAAGTTGGCTATGAATACAGTGGGGAGAACAAGTATTTGATACACTGCCAATGGGTTTTCCCATTGGCAGTGTATCAAATACTTGTTCTCCCCACTGTACATAAGGCTTCATGATTAAATGTTTATTTTCCCTGCAGTGCAACCTTTAGTTAAAGATGCACTACGTGACTGTTGTACGACGCCAACTACGGTTTAACTTCATTACAATATTAATGAATTGCGTTTAATTGCATTGATGAATGAAATGCAATAAAGAAATCCAAATTTTGAAGACATTTTTATTATGAAGATTCAAGGAAAAAACAAAACAAAATAGAACGTGCATAACGTGCTCCTTATCTGGGCAACAAACATAGTGCAACAAAGCACAGCCTGCATTTATAAAAAGAAATAAATAAAACAGCACCCTATTGAAAAGGTAAAGTACTTTATGTAACCGGAATTCACGTGTTTTGATGAATGACTTTTTCAATTACTTGTCACCGTCTGTGAACGGTTTTCCACGCATTATTATCTCCCGGGTTGCAACAAAACTTGCAGCAATAGTGGAGTTTTGAGAAGCAATCCACTTATTAAATCTATTTTTGTACTCCTCTAATTTCTCCAGAAGTAATGCTATCGCACTTACTGGGTACTCGGCTGCAATAGTAATATGCCTTCCCTGGCTTCCTTTTGTGATTTGACAACTTCTCGCTACAGAGCAAACATCCAGAGCATTGAATGCAAATGCAATTGACTCGGCCCAAGAAACATTGACTCCTCTGTTCTCCTCAGTTATTTATCGCTCTTCCCCTTTGGGATCCATAGCCCATCAAATAGCTGCCGGTTTGTTAACAACAGCCGCCCTGCTGATAGAAATGCGTGTCGCAGGCAATGACGCGTATCTTCGTTGATAGAAATGTTGAAATGTAAAATTTATTCTACACATTTTTACACCATTAGAAAACATTAAGAATGTTTGTGTCATGCTTGGCCTTCTACTAAAACCATATTAAAACCAAAAAAACAAACAAAAAAATCCCTTCCCTATTATTTATGAAAACACTCCAGGGTCCAACTTGGGTGAAGCTAAAGAGCCGCGTGCAGCTCTAAAGACGCTTGTTGCCTACCCCTGGCCTAGGTGAATAAGTGACACACATATTGGACCAATCTAGTAGTCCAATTCACGTGGCAAAAGAATGGCATACCAGGCTAACCAATCGCGTGACAGCTTGGCATTGCTACAGCAACTTGGCATCATATCACCTAATTCCCACTAAAACGGTACTTTTATCAAAGAAAGTGAACATTTTGCTAACAGTATGTTTTTGTCTCTTCTTTTGTGTGTTTTTTTTTTTTGTTTTGTATTTTTTGGGGGGCCGAATCGTAATTACAGCTCCAGCCACGAATATATCTTTGTCCGTAAAGGCTCACGTCTCCATGGAGTTCTGCCCAGCATGTCTGTCTCAGTGTATCTGAGTCTGACGAGTCGTGTCGATGTGTGCATGCGCACATCACACCACCCTGGACTGAGTTGTCCATTTAATTGGCTGACATATACACATGTAATCAGCATGGATAGTTAGCTCTGATTAGCTCAAATGCACATTTCTATCTGCGTGGGTGTGAGGGTATGAGTGGAGGGGAGGAAAAGATGGGACCTTGAAATTAAAGGTGGGAGCTCAGTCTTTGTGACATAGAAATGTTACGGGAGAACGAAATCACTCATTAGAACTTAGCTTTTGGGAACATTACTGGACTATTTCTTAGTGTAGTTTTTTGTTTCTTCTTCTATAGGGTTCCCCTTCATCGACGGTGCCATATACTGTATTGAGAATAAATGGGGTTAAAAATCATAATATGCGGAAAACAATAAACAGTATGCATTAAATCATGATGATGCATTACAACATTCTCTGTAGTATGTTTTAGAATAACTCCTAGGATAAAAAATGAGTATGAAAGTCTGCTTTTACAACTATAAAAGAACCAAACAAGCAGAATAATAGACATTCGGAAAGACTAAATCTTTTTTGAAGTACACAACAGAGTGAAACCAAAATGGGATAGTGAGTGATCGAAGTCTATTTCACAAAGTCTGCTCTTCAGTTTTCTTCCTCTGTGCTGCTTTGCGATACCAATTCTAATTTATTCACGCAGTGCCTCTTTTGAAGCATAGCAGAATTAGGAAGACTGGAAGCTGTGAGTCACATTTATCAGCTGTAGGAGTTAACAACATGCCGGGTGGGATGATAAGAGAAGCTTGCTTCAGCCGTAGAAGTGGGAATATGAAGTTAATCTAAACGCAGCGGGGTTTGGGGGCGGGGGGTGTATCTTGGCGCATGATAGTGTAAGATGGAGCCACAATATTCCATTGAAAACTCAATGATTTTTATGCGTAGATCTCCAAGAAAACTTGGACTGAACCTTGTCACCCATGATGATCCCATCTGTGCTTTTCTGCCTTTCCCTTGATAAAAACTCTCCTATTCGAGGTTTTTAAGGTGCATTTGACTTTTTTTTTTTTTTTTTTACATTATTTGTTCTAACATTGGATGCCATTTTACCAGATTTGTACAACAATTTGCAATGAAATTGCACAGAATATCATTTTCTGAGCCAGGGTGGTGTGGCGTGTCCCCTCATCCCTTCCCTTGGGGCTGGTTAATGGGGGTGCAGATGGTCTGGGGGACCTCCCTAGGTCCCAGGGGGATGACTGTGAACCCTTTGCTGTAGCTGCATAAGGAGGGGTGAACTGCACTTGCTCACCCCCCCCCCCCCCGCCACACACACACCAACACACAGACACACCCATTGGCTGAGGTGGTGACAGGGCCCTGGGCCGACCCCTGTGCAGCATTTCAACTTTTCTGCAGGACTATCACACGTCTGAGAGGGTTCACGTATGACTGGGTGCTTTTGGACACACTTGGGTAGAGAGATTGTCAGTGCCAGGATTAGCGATCAGGTAGCATAGAATATGATGTCAACATATCCACACTTACAGGTGATTTACATAATACTGGGTTCCCCACTTCACATTGCTGAATTGTGAACACTCCACTCAACGTAATCACGTCTCCTTTTGACTAACATTCCCTCCTCTTTCTCCTCGGTTATCAGGCATGGCATCCACGGGTAAATAAAATTAGAAAACGATAGCACCATTATTTTCATCTGTAGCATAGGCGGGTAATAATGTATTTCTTGTTGTTTGTTCTTCTCCTCTTCTGTCTGCTTCCTTCCTTCCCCCATAGCATCTCCCTGTTAGCTGATTCTCCTAATAGATAAAAACATAATGCACAACCATTGTACCAGTGTATCAAACTCCCATGCGATCCATTAAATTAAAAAAAAAAAAAAAAACTGTTCAGACTATAAAGATACTCAGATTCCTATTCTCCATGTCTCCATCTCCTTCAGCAGCTGAACAGGACAGTTTAAAAAAAAAAAAAAAAGCTTTCAGGATACGGCAAGCTTTGTTGCACCATGTAAGCGTTCATGAAAAACTCAAGGCGACTGCAAGCAGCCTGCTAATCAACACGTTAAGACAACATGCAGGTACTCAAAGTATTCTGTGTGTGTTCCAGTGCAATTGTAAAAAGCCACCATGACACCCAAATTTTGGTGCTGTGCCTTTATTTTAAGGGTCTTATTTTAAACAGGATGTGATAGATTGACCTTGTATAAGTGTTTCAGAGAAGGCCAGGAGAGTCATTGAGCTGCATTTCAGACTTGCATTAAGGAATACATATAATTTTTGTAATTCTTCAGATGAAAGTGTACCAGTTCAACGTAATAATTGGTTGAATGAGTCACTATTTTTTTGTAAGTAAATCAGGATGGGTGTGTAAAAGCTGGGAATAAAATTAGGAGGCCCTTACCCCCACGATTCGTACATTCATTTTGTGTTCCGTTCATCCTCACGAGGGTCGTGAGGGATCCAACAGCGTATCCCGGCTAACTAGGAGGCAAGGTACAGTGGTATGAAAAAGGAATTCTCACATTTCTGCATAAAATCACCATCAAATGTGATCTGATCTTTGTCAAAATTACACAGATGAAAAAACAGTGTTTTTTTTTTTTTTTTTTTTACTAAAACCACCCAAACATTTATAGGTTTTCATATTTAAATGAGGATAGCATGCAAACAATGACAAAAGGGTGAAAAATAAGTAAGTGAACCCTCTGCCTAAGGAGACTTAAAGAGCAATTGAAACCAATTTTTACCAAACATTTTAAGTCAGGTGTGTGCCCAATCACTGATGAGTGGTTTAAAGCTGCCCTGCCCATGAAAAAAACACACACCTGGTAGGAGTTGTCTTGATGAGAAGCATTGTCTGATGTTCATCATGGCTCGGTCAAAAGACCTGTCTGAAGACCTGCGATCAAGGATTGTTGATTTGTATAAAGTTGGGAAAGATACAAAACCATCTCTAAAAGTCTGGATGTTCATCAGTCGACAGTCAGAGAAGTTGTCTACGATCAGAGAGAGTTTGGCACTGTTGCTTTTCTCCCAAGGAGTTGCTGTCCACCAAAGATAACGTCAAGAGTTCAGCGCAGAATACTCAGAGAGGCAAAAAAGAACCCTAGAGTGTCTGCTAAAGACTTACAGAAAGCGTTGGCACAGTCCAATATATCTGCGCACACATCAACTATATGTAAAACTATGGCCAAGAATGGTGTTCATGGGAGGACTCCACGGAGGAAGCCACTGCTGTCTAAAAAAAAAAACATTGTTGCTCATTTAATGTTCGCAAAAAGGCACTTAGACACTCCTACACAAGTTTTGGCAAAATATTTTGTGGATTGATGAAACCAAAGTTGAATTGTTTGGGGGTAACACACAACGTCATGTGTGGAGGAAAAATAGAACATCTCATCAACATCAACACCTCATCCCCACTGGAAGCATGGTGGATGGAGCATCATGATTTGGGGCTGTTCCGCTACCTCAGGGCCTGGACAACTTGCAATCATTAATAGAAGAATGAATTCAAAGGTTTATCAGGAGGTTTTTTCAGGAAAACCTGAGGCCGTCTGTCAGACAGTTGAAGCTAAAAAGAGGATGGATGCTGCAACAAGACAATGATCCAAAACACAGAAGTAAATCACCTTCAGAATAGTTTCAGAAGAACAAAATACACGTTCTGGAGTGGCCAAGTCAAAGTGCAGACTTGAACCTCATTGAGATGCTGTAGCATGACTTAAAGACAGCGATTCATGCCAGACATCCCAGGAATCTAACTGAACTACAGCAGTTTTGTAGAGGAGAATGGGTCAAGATTAGTCCTGATCGATGTGCCAGACTGATCTGCAGCTACATGAAGCGTCTGGTTGAAGTTATTGCCGCCAAAGGGGGGGCCACAAAATATTAAATGTGATGGTTCAATTTTTTATTTATCCCCTTCTGTAATTGTTTGCATACTATCCTCATTCAAATGTAAAAACCTTTAAAAAGTTGGATGGATTTAGTTAAAGCAGTTTTTTCATCTGTGTGATTTTGACAAAGATCAGATCACATTTGATGGTGATTTTTTGCAGAAATGTTAGAAATTCCAAACGGTTCCGATGCTTTTTAATACCACTGGATGCCCGGAATTAGTTGATAGCCAATCGCAGGGCACAAGGAGAGACAAACAGCTCTCCACGCTCTCACTGATACCTTTGGACAATTTCGAAGTGGCCAATCAGACTCCCATGTAGTTTTTGGGCTGTGGGCTGAAACTGGAAACTGATGTTTATCAAACATAAAATAAACATGGTTTCCAGCTGATGCAAAAAAGCACGTCAAGGTTCTACAAGCTCCTACTATAAACAAACAAACACACAAACAAAAAAATGATACATGACAGAATGCAAATTAAAAGTAGTTTTTCATATTTATGAAGTTTCGTTTTTGTAAGTAAAGTATTTTCTTCACGCACCCAGATAAGTGTGGCATTTTCCTATTGGAACATTCCTCCTCTAAAATGGCTCCCACTCTTCTTGTGTTTGTCAGAACCTAAGAACATTGCTTCAAATACCATTTAATGATCTCTCAGTGCTGTAGGTAGATAGGGGAAAAAAATGTCAATATACAAAAGACGTGAATCAAGTGTCCATCCATGGTAACTAAGCTCTAATGGCTATTACCCACTCATTTATCATGAAACAACTGAAGCCTGCCACTACTACACACTGTTAAAAGACAGCAGTATGTGACTCTCAGGGGCTTGCAAAAGGGGCCACAGTGATGCTGGAAACACCCACACATGATATGAAATTGCCTGTGACTGTGTAAAAATACAGGGAGGCCACGTAGGTAGGAAAATAGAATTCAATTCAATTCAATTCAATTTGTATAGCCCTCAATCACAACAGAGGTCTCAAAGGGCTTTACAGAGGCAATATGATACACAATTAGAAATGAAGCAACAAAGATGAATAGATGCAGTTCAAGTCCTGGGTATCCCCTATCCTTAAGACCCTCCATGCCGGCAAGGAAAAACTCCAAAAACTCCAGAGTCAATTGAATGAAGGATGAAGGCTAGAGTGTATGGATGTATGGAAGTACACTGCCGGAAGGAGGTGTTTTTTTGTTTGTAGAGCACAAATGTTCTTTCCTTGCAATTATCAAGCATGTCCTGAAGCAACTCACTGACTTGGTTAACAAGCCAAAATGGTACATAGCATGTTTGACTACTACTGACAGGACAGTGATTCAGTGCTACAATGTATCACACTAATTTTCTGTCTTTTTGCTTGAAGCTGCCTTTGTGTCAGCTCAGCTGCATTAAAAAAATGAATAAATGTAACTGTCTGTCATTATAGTACTGAGACACTTTCTACCAGATCTGCCTTCGCTGTGTCTCATATTACAGCTGTAGCATCTACTCCGTGCTCTCATTAGACTTTTTGTTCTGATTCACTTCATTTGATCTCGTATGACACACCTGTCAGCAAAATGAAGACAGACGCACCCTCGGAATGCTTCAGTAATTGGTTTGCTTGCCTTGTGTGCGAACAGTTTTTTACTTAGATAAACTATTCCATGCATTTTATTGGGTTGGTAGATTGGAACATTTTTCTTTAATAATCAGGTGCCTGAGAAGCCGGGTTTGTGCTCATAATGGGGAATTTAGCATTTTAAAAGTTGAAATAATTTAAACTAATTGGAAAATGGAAGCTGCATCTGCTAATTAAGTCATAAAACAAGAGAAAGTGCAGTGTTACAGCTGTAATCACCTACAATCGTGACAAACTGAAGAGGAACATTGCAAGGATAGACATTTTAGTAGAAATTAATAGTGTTTTAATAATTCACTATATTTGTCATGATTTTGCGTTTTTGTGGTTGAAGTGGAACTGTGGAATAATGACTACTACGTTGTAGAATTTGCTGCTTTCAGCAGGCGTCTGCTCTGTAATGTTGTGCAGAATGAAGGTTTGAGTGCTTTCGCTGGCAAGTTCGTAAGCTGAGTAGCTACACCAAGTTCTTGTGTCTTCTCACATTAGCGTGTGCAAAGGGAAACGTGTGTTATTGTGTCTTTGCGTCTGGCGTGACTTTAATAATGCAGCAATTGCCATATGTAAATGACTCCAGTGAAGCTGGTCCTCACAATGGGGGGAGCAATTTGAAATTTGAAGCTGCTACAGGCATCTTAAGATGAACAACAAATTTCGCACAAGAACAATATGCAGGGGGTGCTAAAATATTCAGTGTTGCCTGCAAACACTCCTTTCCTTTGGGTTACTGTGCTCTAAAAATGTACCAAATGGTGACAAAAACATATGCAGATTCTATAATGTATTTTCAGCAAATACTATTATTTGACCACTTGCTCATTTAAAAATATACTTTCCATTAAGTGGAACAAAAGCAGGAAAACAAATATTTAAAGAGTGTGAGGGATCATTTGGATAATATGCTGGTGGTGTCCTTTATTCGCTTTACTTTTATGGACCACAATTGTGAGCTGCTGTGATTTGACGCAAACTGTCACCGTCAGCACTATCTAGCCCATTTTAAAGTGGTTAGAGGCCCTGGAAATGAGTTACAAGCCAACGTTCCTCTAGTTCTTTAAAAATGCATAGGATTAAGGAGGAATTGTTTTGCGCTGCATCAATCAAGCTCGACCAAGTGAGTAAAAGGACGGCGGGGATGAGGAAATTGGAGCTTGACAACCTCCATAGATTGCACATTAGCAATTTTAGAGTCTCATACAATTACTCTCTTTCTTACAGGAGTAAACCCACTTATAGGTCTGCATGGAGGTGTGGTAGTCTTTTTTGTCATCTGCAGCACTCATGTCGGCTATGGTCACATTTATAAAGCTTGATGAACAAGGACTTCCATTTAAAATTTCCACTTAAAAGGGTTACATGTTAGCAATTGTGACATTTTTAATATATACAGTGGTACCTCTACATACGAAGTTAATTAGTTCCGGGACCTTGTTTGTAAGTCGAAATGGTCGAGCAAGATTTTCCCATAAGAATACATTATAATTTCATTAATTCGTTCCACAGCCCAAAAACCTACACTAAATAATACTGATGGTACCAGTGTTGTTTTTGGCAGCCCTTTTCATTTTCGTTTTACGAAAATACTTGTTAGTCCTTCCTGGTATAACATTAGTTATTTCAAAATGTGTTCCTCTTCGTCTAGTCCTAGTCGACAATTCTCAAAATCTTTTCGTCTATAAACTTCAAAGTTTCAGTCCATGAATAAATAAATAAAAGGTTTCCAACAATTTCGAATGAAAATTGAAAGACGAGCACATAATCATAGTCTACAAGGACATCACCATCTTCGTGATAATCACACTCAGCAGGAAAACATAGATTGCTTTCAATTAAAGGCCAAATGTGAAGTAAGGTTGGCCAACCATGTTTTTGAATAATATCAATCGCTAAAGAATTATAAGCATATTGTCGTTATTTTTTTAACGCAACCCTTCCAGATTCTTTGTTTAACCCATAGCAACGCCCTTGACAACGAAAATGCTTTTCTTCGACAATCTTCGGAAATCTTTGGAATTGACGTCACACCGAGAACTGCGAGGGAAGTCCGCCATACACACAGTATTGTTGCATTGCTTCTCGGTAAGATGCCACGGCGGTGTGTGGCGATGTATTGTTCTCAATCTAAAGAAAAGTTGCATGAGTGGCTGAAGGATAGCAGGGCACGTAAATGGACATCTTTTGTTCGCACTAGGCGAATGAATTTCATGCCATCATCGAGTCGTGTTCTCTGCTACAAGAACTTCGAAGATGCCTGCTTCCTCAACGAGTCTGCTTATGATCAAGGATTTGCAAAAAAGTAAGTGTGATTTTTGGATAGATGACTGATGACTTTGTCAAAGCAGAGCTGCCAACTGTTGTGGAACAGTGCTTAATTTGTAAATCATAAGGTGCCGGAACGCAAAATACATATGACAGCGCAGGGATGGCGGCATGCGGACAGGTCCCGGAACATATTGTAATAGCCCGAATAGGGAAATAGAAAGGAGAGGAGTGAATGATGTCTTCCTTCATTTTATTTTGGCAATAGTTAATAAACAAATAACAAAAATAACAGCGGACTGCTGCAACATGCGACTGCCAACTTCGCTCTCACGCCGCACTCTTCTCCTCACTTCCCGCTACGTCACCACTCTGCTGTCCGATGGCCCCTTCATGAGCCCGCACACAGTTACGGCTATTACAGTGCCTTGCAAAAGTATTCGGCCCCCTTGAATCTTGCAACCTTTCGCCACATTTCAGGCTTCAAACATAAAGATATGAAATTTAATTTTTTTGTCAAGAATCAACAACAAGTGGGACACAATCGTGAAGTGGAACAACATTTATTGGATAATTTAAACAAATAAAAAACTGAAAAGTGGGGCGTCCAATATTATTCGGCCCCTTTACTTTCAGTGCAGCAAACTCACTCCAGAAGTTCAGTGAGGATCTCTGAATGATCCAATGTTGTCCTAAATGACCGATGATGATAAATAGAATCCACCTGTGTGTAATCAAGTCTCCGTATAAATGCACCTGCACTGTGATAGTCTCAGGGTTCTGTTTAAAGTGCAGAGAGCATTATGAAAACCAAGGAACACACCAGGCAGGTCCGAGATACTGTTGTGGAGAAGTTTAAAGCCGGATTTGGATACAAAAAGATTTCCCGAGCTTTAAACATCTCAAGGAGCACTGTGCAAGCCATCATATTGAAATGGAAGGAGCATCAGACCACTGCAAATCTACCAAGACCCGGCCGTCCTTCCAAACTTTCTTCTCAAACAAGGAGAAAACTGATCAGAGATGCAGCCAAGAGGCCCATGATCACTCTGGAGGAACTGCAGAGATCTACAGCTGAGGTGGGAGAGTCTGTCCATAGGACAACAATCAGTCGTACACTGCACAAATCTGGCCTTTATGGAAGAGTGGCAAGAAGAAAGCCATTTCTCAAAGATATCCATAAAAAGTCTCGTTTAAAGTTTGCCACAAGCCACCTGGGAGACACACCAAACATGTGGAAGAAGGTGCTCTGGTCAGATGAAACCAAAATTGAACTTTTTGGCCACAATGCAAAATGATATGTTTGGCGTAAAAGCAACACAGCTCATCACCCTGAACACACCATCCCCACTGTCAAACATGTTGGTGGCAGCATCATTGTTTGGGCCTGCTTTTCTTCAGCAGGGACAGGGAAGATGGTTAAAATTGACAGGAAGATGGATACAGCCAAATACAGGAACATTCTGGAAGAAAACCTGTTGGTATCTGCACAAGACCTGAGACTGGGACGGAGATTTATCTTCCAACAGGACAATGATCCAAAACATAAAGCCAAATCTACAATGGAATGGTTCAAAAATAAACGTATCCAGGTGTTAGAATGGCCAAGTCAAAGTCCAGACCTGAATCCAGTCGAGAATCTGTGGAAAGAGCTGAAGACTGCTGTTCACAAACACTCTCCATCCAACCTCACTGAGCTCGAGCTGTTTTGCAAGGAAGAATGGGCAAGAATGTCAGTCTCTCGATGTGCAAAACTGATAGAAACATACCCCAAGTGACTTGCAGCTGTAATTGAAGCAAAAGGTGGCGCTACAAAGTATTAACGCAAGGGGGCCGAATAATATTGCACGCCCCACTTTTCAGTTTATTTGTTAAAAAAGTTTAAATTATCCAATACATTTTGTTCCACTTCACGATTATGTCCCACTTGTTGTTGATTCTTGACAAAAAAATTAAATTTAATATCTTTATGTTTGAAGCCTGAAATGTGGCGAAAGGTTGCAAGATTCAAGGGGACCGAATACTTTTGCAAGGCACTGTACATTATGCAGAAAATGGTGCTGAAAACAAAACGCAAATGCCCACTTGCCATGCTGTGGGACTTTCCTTATTTTCTTTCTTTTCTATGTGCTTTTCTGACTCGTTTTGAACCATCTTCCTTCTTTTTTAAAAAACGAAGTAAATGCAACAGTCTTTTTGGCATGTTGAAACACCGTTTGATCCTGGCTGCTTGCTCCCAAGATGCTGCAAATTTCAAGTTTTTTTTTTTTTTAAATGTCAGGAGTGTGATTTGTTGGTCCAGCTTCTCAGTGCATTATTATTATTTTATACTCTAATGTCATAACTGCGTGTCATATTCTGATATAATGTTTTTCGAGGTACCCTGAAGTGCACGCAACGTTACTCTTGTTTTAGTAACGTGACGCGGGAGTGTGATAGAGAGGCACAGGCTCTATCTATCGCTCCCCACAGCCTGCCGAGAGCCCCAAGCTGTGTTCGTACTGTTAGCTCCATGTGTTAATAAAGAAAGTTGTCAGCACGTCGTGTGTTCGATAACTTTGTCAACAAAAAGCTCAAAACAAGACACTATGCACGATCCGTTTAAGAGACGCCCGGACTGGAGAGCTGTGAGTAGTAGGAGGCGAGGGGGTGAGTTGAGCGAGAAGCAAAACTTGGCGGTCGAATGAGGCGGCAGTCCGCTATTATTTTGTTTTCTTGGAGTGGAGAGTGCTAGTGGAGAAAGTGGAGAAAGCCATCAACGACTCATCTCCTTCTTTCCCCCCAACGTTTTTATATTATAATTTTATATGCACGAGAGCTGCCGGATCTGCCAAAATGACCATGAAGTCTGATTATATATTTTTTTAAACAATGTCATCAGATAGACAAAAACATTAAATTGTGTGCAAATGCCTGCATCTTCAAATCATGAAAATAATAACAGCCTATATCTTACCAATCTTGTAATCTCGATGGGTCTTGTCTCCATTCCATGTCAGGTAGTCCAGGTACATTGTTTGCATCCTGATGAGCGTCTGGCTAATACATGTTAGGTCCAACATAAAACTCCAACCTCCTCTTCTTCCTCCAACTCTTCAAAAACTTGGATCTCCTCCCTTGCGCTCGATCTATCGCTTATATCGCTGTTTGAATCATTGTTTGAAGGGCTTTGTATGGCGGCCGTATGGAGCGCTGCCATCGCTGTTCTCGGTGTGACGTATCACTTCCGGGTTCGTCCCCTTTCAGGCTCGAACTTCAGAAACGCCATTATTTTGTCAAATATGCAACATATAAATTATTTTTTCATGCTTTATTTGTTGGACACTGCTTAATTACTTTAATTGTGACCCTATTTGGCATGTTATGAAATTACTTCACATTTGGTCTTTAAACTCACTTGGACACCATGAACAGTTAGCCTAATGGCGTCCAGGTGAGTTTTTACTTTTTACATACAGTTCATGATGAACTGTATGTAAAAGGTTTTCCAAGAGTTTAAGACGACATTTACAATGCTAAATGCTAATGTGAACGCTATGCTAACGCGAACACTATGTTAAAGCGAACACTATGCTAATGCTACAAGTTAGTTTAGTGTGTGATGGTCACTCATCATAGACCTACAGTATAAAGTCTAAAGCAACCTGGCATAACCAAGAAAATAAAACAAAACGTACCAAGCAGCATGTGACACGTGTTTCACTAAAGGAGCCTGGAATGGAGGGTTCGGGGGTAGACACTTCACTTCAAGTGACATGACCAAACACTGCTAAGTGCGTGCTAACTACAGGTACGATAAGAAAATAACACATATTGGAACTTATGACAGAAATCATGGCGAATTTTCATCTCGTTCTCGTCTAGTCAGATGACAACTGGCATCCATCTCGACATGTTTTCGTCTCCAAGACACGTTTTTAGCTTGTCAAAAAAAAAAGTTTTTCTGACTAAATATTTTCATTATCGTCATCGTTGACGAAAACAACACTGGCTAGTACTATTACTAATGGCAATTACATATGGCAAAACAAATAAATTATAAATAAAAATTGGAATAATAATATAGTATAATAATATATCCTGTAATAATTTAACGAATCGAGTTCTAATGTGACGGATGTGTTTTACATGATGTATCTGAACGCATCGCGTGGCTGACGTGACAGTGAGATAGGTACGGTAGAGATTTTACCTCCTCATTTAACTCATTCACTCCCAGCCATTTTCACCGGAGCAAGGCCCTTCGCTCCCGCCCGTTTTACTGGAGTTTGACTGATTTTGCAAGGCCCACAGAAAATTCTGTTCTATTGCTATATAAACATGGAACCCACCAAAAGAAAGATGAGACTCTCTTCTTTCAGCAGAAAAGTTAGGTCATATCTTTTTTCCATTCTTTTGAAATCAGCATTAGAAATTTGCTTAGTTTGAGCAATTTTCTAATTTCTGATGAAATGTGAAAGCATACATTTCAAACATAACTTTTGACTTATACACAGCTATTTTTTTGCTTTAGTTACATCCCAAATATCTGAATAATGTTTTCCTTTTACAAAATAAGATAAACAACAAGACAAATAGAGCTTTTGATCGCAAAGTAACAATTGCAGACTGCAAAAATCTGCAGCTCATTCTGCGTGTGACGTCATGTTTTGTTTGGATGTTTGTTTTTAGTGGTTGGAGCCAACTAAGCTGAGAAAGGAAGACTAGCTGGAATCTAATTTCATTATTAAGCCTTTTTTTGTCACTTTTTTGGGTGTATTTGTGTCCAAAATATAGAGGTGTGCATCGGCACTGCCCTCACGATTCGATTCGATTACGATTCGGAGGGCCACGATTCGATTCGATTCGATTCAGAGGGCCACGATTCGATTCGGTTCGATTCGGCAATGCATCACGATGCATTAAAGCCTGGGATCCATTAAAATGCTAAAGCAAAGCATATTTTTCGTGAATCATGAGGCAACACAAGCGGTCAGACATTAAACAACTTTTTATAGGCTCTTGTGTCATTCCTGGTTGTAGTCAAATGAAAATAGTAATATATATGTAACCCGACCCGTGCGACCCCTCTCTGTACACCACGATGCTCTGCGTTGTGTATTTTTATTGGATCGGTGATGACGGGGTGTATGGCAGAAAGGACGAGTGGGCACGGGCGTTCTGATTTGCAGATTGGACCACGCCGTTTATTGGCACAAGAAACTCGGCAACTTCTTCTTCACCAACCTTCATGAAATACAATGGGGCATCATTGTCATATACAGTATTGCAAATAAAACAAAAATAATATTCGTATATCCCAAAAAATAAAGTTCACAAAAACAAAAGTGCTTCAATCTGCATAATAGAAGGCAATATACTCAGAGCTAAAGAAAAATGAAAAGAAAACTACTTGCATTCACAGATTCACAGTCAAAATAAATATGAAAAATGCACATTAAACTCAATTAAACTTTGCTCAAACTCTTTGTAAACATGTTAGCAGCCCGTTTAGCTTAACAAATAGACTGGATGGCAATATTTAGCCCCCTTATACCAACTTCGATGCTGGGAGCCATTAACACACGTCTTACCTTCATGAAATACAATGGGGCATAAGGCCCAATGACGCCAGCACTAGTGTTGTATCGGTCGCGAACGATTCGTTCTTTTTGAACGAATTGTTTGGGTGAACGAGACCGAACTAATCACCATCTGCACTGATTCGTTCTATGAAGTTGGTGCTTGTTCACTGCGTGGGAGGGCGTTGAGCAAGCGGCAGCGTCTTCTGACATCGCACACGACCAATCAGACGCCAGCCTCATCGCGGGCAGGGGAGGGACCGGAAGCAGAATCAGCGCGTATGTCACTCACTTCCACGTGTGGCCAATAAGCAGCCAGCGTGCAGGCAGGGGGGCAAGACTGAGTTTTGTCACTTCCCGTTCAGTGACTCGGTCCTCCGGCTCCTGACCTAGCTTGCTGCTAACTTGACTTTCCAGTAATGACTATGCGGTGAACGAATCAAATAATGAAAGGAAAGGACTTTGTCACATATTTGTTAACGTGGAGCCTATCAAATGCAGCTCTAAAAGACAAAAACACCACACAAATCTAGCGAGCATGGTTTAGTGTACTACTTTTCTCAACAGACTCGGGACTACCTATTACGACATACTATCAAATTTACAGTAATTTAAAACACGGGTAGCTACGAGGCAAGCAAAAGCTGAGCTGCGGTCGCGTGACGGCAATGAAGGAGGCAAAGAACTGTCACTATATGGAGGCTTCATGGCAGCGATATTTACCTCATATGTGCACAGAAAAAAAGAATATATAGTATGATCACCATAATACTGATTTGCAATTAAACGGTATATACATGTCCATTTTTTCCAAGTGTTTTATTTTTTTTTTCGTGTCAGATGTTGGTTGGTTTGACAAATTATGTCAATCCGTCCATCATGTGCTACTCAAGCGCCCCAAAACAACGTACATGGACACGGGAGATGTCGCAATATGTCTACATTTTTCTTATCAGACTAATGAGAGTAGAAAGGCGATATCGTAAAGAGCAAACAATTTTCTCGTCAGCATTTGACGATCTGAGATGCGGGGACGACAGGGGAGCTGACCGGATTATTTTATTTATTAATACCAGTGCAAAAATTACATACGATCACCATAATACTGATTTGCAATGAAACTATATACATGTCAATTTTTTCCGAGTGTTTTTTTTTTTTTTTCGTGCCAGAGCGTGTCGGTTGGTTTGACAAATTATGTCAATCCGTCCATCATGCGCTACTCAAGCGCCCCAAAACAACGCACGCGGACACGGGAGATGTCGCAATATGTCTACATTTTTCTTAACAGACTAATGAGGGTAGAAAGGCGACATCGTAAAGAGCAAGCAATCATTTCTCGTCAGCATTTGACGATCTGAGATGCGGGGACGACAGGGGAGTTGACCGGATTATTTTATTTATTAATACCAGTGCAAAAATTCAATACGATCATCTTAATACTGATTTGCAATTAAACTGGCAAATATCAAAATGTAGTATTGTCTTTATTTCAGAGCAGCACATTCGACAACTAGCTATTTACACTTATATTTTTAACAATAGTGACTAAAAATAATAGTGATAATAGTGATGAGCATAAAAACAAAAATACAACAGAGCGAGATGTAAATAAGATGTGTTGGTCGTTCCATATTCAGAAATTAAACTTTCGATTTATTTTTATTTTCGTGACAGCAAGCATGCTGCGTTGGCTGGTAGCAAGCAGCATTGTAAATGTGATCAAGAACATGCTAATGAAAGTCCGTGCGCCCCCGACCCCAACCCCCCGCTCCCCCCACAAAAGGAAAATGTTTAACCGTGTCCTCAATCGAAATGCAAGCACGAGCCATGACTTTGAGCCCATAGAACTAGGACAGACGACGCGGAAGTTCTCCCTCGCTTAAGCAGCAGCGGGAGGGCGACGAGGCTGTCTGTGAAAGCAGAATGATATCGCCTGTCACTCATTTCTGAAACTACGACGAGTGGTCAATGTGCAAGAGAGGGAGGGACCAAGCAATGTCACTTCCCGTTCAGTTATACTGCGAAGCGGTCTTTGGTGATTCGTTCGGCAACGTCACATCCCGTTCACTAACCGAACGATTCATTTGGGCGGGGAGGGAGATGAGGGGGGCGAACGATTCGTTGAACGATTCGTTTGAACGAATCTTTTTACTGAACGATCCGGAATGGATTCGTTTACTCAAGTGAACGACAGATCCCGTCACTAGCCAGCACTGGAAGGCAGAGGAAGCTACGGCGTCAGTGAAGGGTCAAAATGCACAAATTGTCTTTATCTCCCAGTTAATCAAAAACTCGCCAATGACATCTGGTGGCGTATTTAAATCACTAGCTTACATCTATTTAAAAAAAAAAAAAAAAAAAAAAAAAACATCACAGCATTTAATTAGTGCTTTGAATGAGACCAGGGCTTTTTTTTTTTATTTACACACACCGCATAAGTTTGGTCAAGTTTCCCACCAACCTCATAGAAGCCAAAATGTCTCCATATGCCTGCTTTCAATGTCTTTGGTGCGTCAATAATATTTCGCACTCCCTCTTTCTCCGCTTCAGCCATTGTTGTTATGTCTTATCTCTGCTTTCTCGATTGGCACTGCGCAATTGCGCATGTCTGTGACGTTACTCCCGTGAGGAAGCAAATTTGGGTTCCTCGTCCCCCCTGCATTTCTTGTACAGTAGCTCCCTCTACAGGTAAACATGAGAATAATAATACAAATGGGGAAACCAAATCCATTGCATCACTGGAAGATTTTTGAAAGGACTTATATATTTTAATATGTGCTGAATCGCTTCGGCTTGTTGCCTGCATCGAATCGCATCGTCCATGGCCCGCATCGGGATGCATCGCCGCATCGATTATTGTTGACACCAGTACCAAAATATGGTCTGCTATCACTTTGAAGTCACTTGTTGTGGTATTTTAATTGCACCATTAACTGTAAAACATTGTGTCTGGTCATTGGGATTACCCATTGATTTCAGATGTTGATGTCAGCCCTTGCAATACTGTGTCAATGTTTACACTTAAGGGTATTTATTATATGGGTTTTGCACTTTACGAACTTAGCTGTATGGATGCTCCAAACAAAATTTGTTGTGCTCTTTCTAACAATTACAATAAATATTCTGAATCTGAATCTGAACACAATGTCCTGGGTTGACTGACATGGAGATTACGCGGACATTTCACGGAGCGTATCTTAGTATAATTCCTGTGAAAGTCCCGGGACAAGGCTTATGTGAAAGCAAGCAATAAATTCCCGTGTCAAAGCACGATGGCTGATGACGTAAATATCATGGCGGGATGATTGTCACTTCCGCTTTCTTCCCAGTGAAGGGAATAGGTACCGTTCTCGCACACACCATATGATTGTTTGTATTAGTCTTACACATTTATCTAACTATAGTTTAGGCAGACTTCACTCCATGCCCTTTGACACAGTAAAGTGAATCACCTTATCGGGGCTCATGAGCGGAAAATGAAAAAAATGGTAACGTTTCTCGTAGGCACCGTCTAACTGTTTTCATTACTCTAACATACGTAATACAATCAATCAGGGAATAGTATAATTTCTCATATGTACTGTAGGATTGTTTGTACTACTCTAAAACACCTAAATAGATAGCACACCAGTGTTTAATGAAAAAAAGCAGAATAGATACACAACATCATCTTATCACAGAAGCCCAACGTATGCGTCATGAGCAAGACTGACGCACCAGCTATTGCAATCAGTTCTCCTGGCCACTCCAAGGACAAAAAGCAGGGCGCTCTATCCTAAAACAAGTAGCGTCTCGACCAGCCAGGATAACAAAGTGGATAGCGGGCGCTTGGGACGTCAAGACTAGTGTCGGTCGCTGTGGCAACAAAATCCCAGCCACGAAGGAGGACCCATGAACCTAACCGCCCAAAACCGGCTACAGAGGGATGATCCCAAAACAACACCCAGACACACCTTCGGCCCGGCCCACTCCACCGTAGCCTTCAAAAACACTGGACACTGAGATAACAAACGCTTTGCTGCTCGGAAACATTTACTATGTAGCCTTGTTTTGGATCCAGCATTGTTTTTACCTTGTTCTTGACATTGTCGACGAATAAATTGTCAACCTGTTTTCGGTGAGCCTTCTTCAGACTTTTGGAACATGGAGTCAGTACAAAGGGTTAAAAACGGGAGTGAACGCGCGGAATGTCAGCCCTCCCGGTTGACTCGCGCGGGGGCAACATCAGCAGAGCGGCACCTCGTTCGGCTGTTGCCGTTTCCGTGCGGCTTGGCCGGGGGGGGCGAATACCTTCAGCAGTAAGACGACGAGCCGTAAACAAACATCGCAATTGTCAACAAAGCAAACTGGAAATAGCTAAATTAAACTGACTACTTAACGAAATTAAATTGCTACTGGATCGTAGAGTCGAGGAAGTGAGTCCATCAACCATCTTTGGAAATGCGTGGTTTATTTTGTTGCCGATGTTAGGGTCCGCAACTGCAGAAAACAAGGTTGTACCTCAAAGCAGAAAACATCGGCGGGAAGCGTTTAAGGGTTTATTAAATACAAACAAAAATACACGAGATAGCGGAAAAGGGGGAATAACACAATGGCTCCGTGACAGTAGGTCGATGAAGATCAATAATACTAACCTAAGCGGTAGGCAGACAGCCAATAAGACAACAAAACAAATACACTCAAATACCAGCACAACGTATGGGATTTCAAAACAAGGGCGACAGAGGTGTCGAATGGCACCCAGCAAGTTAATATATGGCAGCCTTCTCTAGGATCGCCTGGGCTTAAATACAGTCTTGATGAGCTTTAATTGCCTGCAGTTATGACGTCGGGAACACTCCCTCTGCAAAAAAATCATGATTTAACCAACACTGTGACACCCCATGCCAACCACAAAGGACGTGATGTCCGGGTTATAAAATCTCGCTAGCAGCCCTCCCCGGACAGAGAGCGCCAGTTGGCACACGGGACAAGTGTGTGAAAGTGTCCAACCCACGTCATTCTCGGGACATCTCTACATGCGTGAAAGCCATGACGCGAGTAAATCCCGCGTGACCTTACATGGGAATTTACCGGGATATGTTTGTGAAAAGGGCTATGGAAAACAAGCTGAATAGGGGCTCTTGAGGACTGGAGTTGGATACTCCTGGTGTGGACCAATCCGCTGCCTCTTGTGTCACCCACCTGTTCCTCATTGTCTCGTTACCCCAGTACTTCTCAAATAGTGGGACGCGCCCCCCCAGGGGGGCGCAGAGCAATGCCAGGGGTGGCGCATGTGACCTCGGGGAACATGCTTTTTTTTGTTGTTGTTTTTTTCCCCGTACTGGAATAAAGTGTACTTGCACATCCACTCAGTGGGTGGCAGTGGCGCTCTCATTTACAGAGTGCGCGCAATATTTTTGAACCAAGCAAGAGCACACAGAAAAGAGATATGAAAAGCTGTGAGTGTGCGCCGTTTTCGAAAGCCGTTTTCCAGCCCGAACCACGCAGCGACCTTCTCCGGTTCTCACGTGTCCGTCCGAGAAGTGCCATTTTCGACTTGGGATCGTCACGACGACAGCCCTCACCTACGGTTCTCCCTCGGCCGCCGAGAATGCGCTTTTTATCGTGCCTGTTGGCTTTGACTTTTAATACAGTGGGAGATGAGGAAAGGCCACTTTTTACCGTGTCTAAAAATAATTATAGCGGACAGCCGGAAGCCAAGTCAATTAAGACGCCACTTAAAGACATTAGACCCCAATCTCATTGATAAGCCGCTTGTTTTTTAGCGAAAACGTGCCGAATATTGCCAACAATCGTCCCGCTTTGTCAGTGTTATATCAGTAAACCAGTGAGCACTGTTAGCATGCTCAGTGCTAAATAACCCCACAACATTGCAAAGGAGGTGAGCAGCAAAAATAAAAACTGTCCTTCTGTCCAAAGACAATCTTTTTTTCTTTTATTCGGCTTTGTTTTTACGGTCAATTTTTTTGCCATTTGTCCTCATGAGTTAATGTTTCTAATCAATTTGAATTGGTTATTATTTACTGATTTCATTACATTTTATTTTTCTGTATCAAGTGGTCAAAAATGTAACGTGAGTGTATTTTACAGTTTGGATGTGACTTTTTTTTAGATTCAGGCAAATTGATGCGCGTTAAGTCTTTCCTGTTACAAACAAAACATTGTTAATAAAGTTATACTTTATTATAAGTTGATCTATGTTACTTTTTTTTTTTTAATAGAAAAAAAGGACAATGTTAGGCAGAGGCGTACTTATAATAGTAATTTTATAGACAAATGATACTATTTACAGTGGCGGCAGAGAGTTTGGGGGGGGCGCGGAAAATTTACGTCTTCCTTGGGGGGCGTAACAGAAAATAATTGAGAAGCACTGCGTTACCCTATGCCTGTTCCCCATGTGCTGTCTGTTCTTGTTGCGTCATTGTTGATATGTTTCCAAGCCCTCGTGTCTGACTCTCACCCTCGAGTAAGTTTTGATACATTTTGTTTGATCCCCTTGCCTTTTGTTTGTACTTTGTTTTTGTTAACTATCATTAAAACATTTTTGAGTTCTCCGCCACACTTCCTCACCTCCCCGATATTTACCGGCGTTAGGGTCCACCTTGTCTGCCTGCCCACTACCCTGACAGAAAGCATCTCAACAACTACCTTGAAAATATAGTTAGCTAACAATTCTACATTAGTTCTACATCACGCTAGCTACCTACGTTGAACTAACTACACAATAGTCACAAAACAGCAAAATTAAGCTATAAAAGCAACAAAAATGAAAAAGACAATGTAGATAAACTATGCGTAAAAGCCCCAGATCGAAATTTTGTAACTACTAATAGGGTATAAATGAGTGTTAATTTTTTAAATCTTTGTATAGGGTGTTATTAACATAACTGTATTAAACAAGCCCCTTCATGAGTCATCAATTTACCGTGGTGGAGGGGTTTGCGTGTCCCAATGATCCTAGGAGCTAACGGAACAAAGTAAAACAAGACATGAGGACATCTGCAAAAGAGAATGGGATGCCCCATTTTAATTTACTTCCAACTGTGAACATAATGTTCCACCGATAGCATGAATTGAATCACAGTTTGACAAGATAATGCATATAAGAATTTTCTCTGAACTTAAAAAAAGGTGCAAATTCAGTCACTGTATGTGTCCCAGTGTTCTGTTGATTTGACTATAAAAAGAGGGCTCGGCGTCAAAGATTGGGGTCCCGAGCAGGTGATGGCTTTTTAAAGACTATTAGCAGAATTATACCAAGAAAAATGTAACCATCCACTCACCTCAATCACGATGACACTAACCTTCTGTTAGTCAATCTCCATGACCTACAAAGTTGCTGCCTGATAACTAACAAACCAATGGGCACTTAAATACACCTCACATTCTTAACAACAATTAATATTCATTTGTTCCAGTTGGCTTGTACATTGAAACTTGAAGGGTTTTAGCTCTGAGCCTCAGGCAATGTTGACTCGGTTTTTAACTTTCATTCAATTAACAAGGGATTCATTTCAGGGTTTTCAGAATTTTAAAAGTAATCATTACCATCTTACACTAAAATAATTTTTCATTTTCTTAAGTACATTGATGATAGCTGCAGAGGGCTGAGTAGTAAATATAGTGATCCCTCAGGTGTCACTGTTAATGGGGACCATAACTGACCATGTAAAGTGAAAAACCGCAAATGAGTGTCACCGCCCTCATTATTAACATAGGCTACATTTTATGTATATAATATCTATAAGTGTATACAAAACCGATAAATGCATTTGTTATTAAAACATTAAATAACAGTTTGAAACACATAACTAAAATATCAATAATACAAAACACATTAAAAAATTAAAGGAAATCTCTCATATGATACGTATGTGGGTGTGCATGTGGGGTGTTGTAGATATATATTTTCTTTTATTCATGTACACATATATCTGTTCATTTAAATTCGTCACACAAAACCATTTATTATCCCATAGAAATGTGTTTTGTCAATTTGAAGGCCTGTGTTCAGGTTTATTGATAGATATAAGGAGCATGGTTGTTTTCATCAACGATGACAACAACAACATTTCGTTAGAGAACATTTTTTTCATAACGAGACATCACGGTGACGAGCGGAAAACACGTCTTTGATGACTCTAACGTGACAAAAAGATTGTCAGTTTATGTCTAACGAGATAAAAACGACATAAAAATGCGCTATCGTACCCATCGTATGTTCACAATGCGTGACATTTGATATTTGTACGCGTAGTTTTTTTATTTTTTTGGTGCTGTAGTGAGTCAGTCTCCTTCCAAAGCCATTGTTCACATGACTTGCGCATGCCGCCACCCTGCCCTGACGCAGTCCAGATGAACAGAGATTTATCAGCAACAATGGCTGCTGCAAGCACGAGGATTCATGTTCGCATTTTAACTATAATCCAGGCAATGCACTGTCCCTGTGGAAGGCAGGTCTGGCGGCTGTGGGCACATACTTTGTGGAGAAATTACCTGTACTACGAATCTCAAGCGGTACATCAAAGGTAGACACGCTGATATTTATGCAAAGACAAGTTGTTACAAGTCATTTTAAGATATAATGGATCTATTGTTTTGTTCAGCAAACGGTTCGTTATCATTTTAATATGTATTTTCCACATTTTTGGTGTAAATGGAGTGCCAAGTTTAGGCTATGCACCACTGCGCAATGTCCGCCATCTCTTGTACCCCTTTCCCACTGCCCAAAAAAACCATGTCAACCCACTAACAATCGGCTTATGGTGGCAGTGGGAAAGGCGCAGCGACCCACCTCGACCTGTGTCAATCAACCCGCCAAGCGACCCGCATTTAAATCACCTCGGCTCTGATCGTCATGCAGTGTGAAAGCAAAACCGCGGGTCAACAGTCAACACCCTAATCTACGTGGTGGCGTAGGCTCTTACGTGATGCGTCATAACAACTTGCCAGTCGCCTCCCATTTAACACGACCCACAACTGTAGTTACGTCGATGCTCACAACAAAGCTAGTAGAAGAAGGAGCCAGTAGCGCACCACATTGAACAACATGTTCCAGCATTGGAAGCTGAAACCAAAATTCCTGTCGCCTACATTGCCTCAGCACAAGCAGAGTGTTGATCCTTTGCTGCAGTTCAACCATTTTGAGGGCAGTAAAAAGCATGAAAACAGAAACACAAACGGAAAGGAGGCTTCCATGTTGCTCTGCATTGTTTACTTCCTTGAACTGAATGAATTCGGCCGCACTTGTCGACGCGCATCTTAGCGTGGTGACGTCACGTAACCTTACGCACGGCTGAGGAGGGGTGGGGGGTTAGGTGAAAAAAAACAAAAGACACGGCTTTTTTTTGTCAAGGGGAAAGAAAGGTGCCAAATGCCAATTGCTAGTGGGTTGCATCGGCTTGGAAAAAAACGCGCGTTGACCCACTAGTTTCAGTGGGAAAGGGGCATTGATCTACCCACTCTTTTAAAAGAGAGAGAGGGGGAACGCTGGACGTTAAAAAAAACTTCCAGAAGCTTCCAAGTAAGTTCTCTAAGAAAATAAACACACCCTGATAATTTAAAGTTAGTCATTCACATTTTATTTTAAGCTAGAAGGTATTGGAGACGAGTCCAGTCAGCCAAGGAGAGGAAAGTTTGTCAAACCAATACTATCCTGGTGAGTTTCCTATATGTGCTAAATTGAGCTAGTGTTTAATGTGCGCTAAACAATGTGGAAAAATCTACTCGTAAAATTTTAAAACCAGCCAGGACAATACTGTTATGGACAAAGATTTGTGATAGGAGTTCTGTTGTTATGTCATTTATATGTTGAAGAGTGGTGAAAAAGAAAAAAAACATTTTAGCGAACTTTTCAATTTAGCATTCGCGCATGAGCTGTGCTTGTAATAGGAATAACAGTGTAGACTATATTCCAGTCCAATGTATATGGCGGAAAACACTCAGGTGACTTGAAGTTCTGCTGTGAGACCCCCAATATGGCCAACTATCAAAATTGTCCGATATGCATGTGTGATACATCTTGGAAAGCTTATAATCTCAATTTTCTGGGGGAAGAAAAATTTTGAACAGGAGGGCATTTAAAAAAAAAAAAAGTTTTTTAAACAGCAAAACCCTATCTGGAGGCGAGAGCACGCGAGAACAGAATTACAGACGGCATGACTTTAACGAGATATTATCGCGTACTTACCTTGTTTCGATCCAAAAACTTTGTGTAGCATGTATCACCGAGTGTCAAGACATAGCTGTAAATTGCGGCACTTGGATTTTGAGGGGATTTTATGGGTGACAGATGGTATTATAACAAGGGTCGCGATGCAGAAATCGCAGACGTCAAGGACTGGTCGAGATTTTCTTTTTATATATATTTACCCTTTTAAACATATCTTTTCAATTTTTCTTTGTTTGGATCGATTATTTATCATCTAACATATCGGAGAAAATTCAGTTCAATTTTATTTGTATAGCCCTGAATCACAACAACGTTGTCTCAAAGGGCTTTGCAGAGGCAATATGATACACAATCAGAAACAGCAAATGAAGCAACAAAGATGAATAAATAAAGTTCAAGTCCTGGGTATCCCCCATCTTTAGACCCTCCATGTCGGCAAGGAAAAACTCCAAAAACTCCAGAGTCTTTGGGAGAAAATAAGAAACCTTGGGGAGTACCACAGTCAGGAGAGATCCACTCCCAGGACGGATGGACAGGAAGCCCCAGGACTGCTAATGGGAATTAGCAGGCAAAGTTACAGTCCGTAAAGATGCAGTGGAGTAAAGGAACAAGAAGATGTCCATCTAGCCAGATGAGACGGGGGTAGCAACGAGGACGTCCATCCAGCCAGGGGTCCGGACAGTCAGGAGGCAGCAGCTGAAAAATAGCCCCTCCCCAGGGGGAGGGGGGAAAGGGGACACCGGGTGACTAGTGATGAAGAGACTAGACAATTAGATATTAACATTGGAAAATAGAATATAAAGTAAGACAAGTGGTAGGTAGAGTGAGAAAAAGGAGATACAGTAGAACTCAGTGGCTGTACTTCCCCCAGCATTATAACTTCTAGTGCAGCTTAGACTAAACTTTGAGTCTACTCCGACTTCAACTAGCCTGACCATTAGCTTTGTCGAATAGGAACATTTTTAATTTAATCTTAAATGTGCAGACTGTCTCGGCTTCTTTAATATTAGCTGGAAGCTGATTCCATAAAACGGGCTTGGTGGCTAAAGGCTCTAGCTCCGACAGTACTTTTAGAAACCCTGGGAACTACCAGTAGACCTGCATTCTGAGAGCGGAGTGTTCTGTTGGAGCGGTATGGAACCAGAGCATCGCTGAGATAAGATGGCCCCAACCCATTAATGGTCTTAAATGTAAGAAGGAGGATTTTAAATTTATTTCTATACTCGACTGGAAGCCAGTCAAAATGTGACGGAAACAAAAAAAAAAATAGTTATAAGGTAGATATCTGTGATTTTTTTTTACAGATGCCATTTTTTTCATTGTGACATAATTTGTTTAAAACTTTAAAATATATGAGTGAATAATTTTTTTAAGTTGTTTTTTATTGTTTTTTTTTTTTTTTTTAATGAAATATGAGACATCAATTAATGATTCTAAGCTAAAAACGACAGACATTTTGAATAATATAATTTAATTACCTTCGTTTTATGGCTGGGTTGAAACAAAAGCTGTTGCGCGACGTCTGTAAATGGGTGTTTTCAGGGTAAAAACGGAAAAATTAAAAATAGTTCAGGAGCTTAATGCGCCATGAATCTGCTATGGCAGCATATAGACATATTGTTCTATTAAACACAATAGTTGTTTTGGCTTAAAATACAGCAGTTTCTAAATAGGTGTGCATTCGCAGAAACTGCTTTTTCAGTCTTGTCTGTGTTTTCCGCCATATTCATTTTTTTATTTAGCTAGCCCATTACTGGTCTGTGTATTGTATTGTTTTGCAGTTTGAATAACGACCCTGCACGTTTCATGCAGGCTGTTTTTTTTTGTTTTTTTTTCACACGGAGAGAAGGGTTACACAGTGCATTTAAAATTGGACTTGTTCTGAGTGGTCCAGGAGTTGGTTATTAGCTTTGTGTTGTTTAACAGTTTTCAGGGCTTGGCCTATTTTAATTTACAAACATGTTATGTATGTTTCCTCATGTTCCTTATAAATTTTAAGCTACATACAGTATGACTTGGACTTCCCTGCACAGCAGGCATATTATTTTCCTGCATTCATTCTATAAATCTCACCAAAATAAAGCTACAGTTGTGAAAACAAGTGTTTTTCTTGACTGTCAATGTTCATTCGAAATTGTTGGAAACCTTTATTTTTTGTTTTTACTAAAAAGTCAACCAGTACTAGTCTAAAATTTTATTGAGTTTTCGTCAACTAAAACTAGACTAAAACTTGTTTGAATATTCAGCGACTAAAACTAGACTAAAACTAACACATTTTGACTAAAATATGACTAAGACTAATAAGTATTTTTGTCCAAAAGACTAAGCCTAAAATTAAAAAGGCTGCCAAAAACAACACTGTTGGGGAGTGAGATACTGCTCTCTGCCACCGTTCCTCATTTGCCTGTGTTTTTTCCACTGGTTGTGTAAATGACAAATATAAACTGTATAAACGAGAAGGTCGGGTTGTCCTGGTTGGCCAGCTTTTTATTTCTGTTTCCCTAATAAATGTATATATCTTAGGTGATTATTGTTTTCTTTTTGTTCCTGAATTGTCCTTCGTCATCTCCTGTTCGTTAAGAGAATAAAAGAACCTGTAAAAAGAGAAAATCAACTTTTTTACTTCAGTGTATGTGTGTAAGTGTACATGCATATGTAAATAAAGTGTACATAAATATGTTTGAGGAACTCTTTTATATAATAGTATAGTATTTTTTAAAATTCGCTATGCACTGCGGGCGCGAAAGTTGAGCAGCAAAGTAACAAGGGATCACTCTATAAACAAATACAAAGACAGCAGTGTGTACAAAGTCGATGATGTTCAGTAATTATTGTGGTTATGTTCTCATAAAGCAGGGGTCCCCAAACTACGGCCCGCCTCCACATTTGGTCCGGCCTCCTGAACAAATTTTTTTTTTTTTTTTTTTTTCAATAGTGTTTTTTATTTCCTGGATTTTTTCTGTGAAGAAACCAGAGAGGGTTATTTGGTTATTATATTATATTATATTATATTATATTATATTATATTATATTATATTATTAGGGCTGTCAAACGATTACAATTTTTAATCAAGTTAATTACAGCTTAAAAATTAATTAATCATAATTAATTGCAATTAATCGCAATCCAAACCATCTATAAAATATGCCATATTTTTCAGGAAAATTTTTTGTTGGAATGGAAAGATAAGACACAAGATGGATATATACATTCAACATACGGTACATAAGGAATGGATTTGTTATAACAATAAACCAACAAGATGGCATTAACATTATTAACATTCTCTTATAGCCATCCATGGATAGAAATACTTGTAGTTCTTAAAAGATAAATGTTAGTACAAGTTATAGAAATTTTATATTAAAACCCCTCTTAATGTTTTCGTTTTAATAAAATTTGTAAAATTTTCAATAAAAAAATTAACTAGTAGCCCGCTATTGTTGAGGTCAATAATTACTTACACAATGCTCATGACCTATAAAATCAGTCGCACCCAAGCGCCAGCAGAGGACGGCAAAACTCCATAAAACACAATTAACAAGTGGGCATTTCACTGTACTGTCATTTAAATCTGTCTGAGCGGGGCATGTGTGTTAATTGCGTCAAATATTTTAACGTGATTCATTTAAAAAATTAATTACCGCCCGTTAACGCGATAATTTTGACAGCCCTATATATTATATGATATTATATGATAATATGTGATATTATATTATATTATATTATATTATATTATAATAATTTCCAGGGCGGACCATGCTACAGCAAAAAGACAGCGGAGTGGACCAATCAACGACAGGCGGACGTGACGTTAGCAAAGCGACGAGGGCAGGACGAGGGATTTGCGCTCGGAAGTAAACATACGAGGAGAGCGGAGTTTATTTAACATGGCTAGCGCAAGACAGAATGTTGTCAAAGACTCGTGTCGATGTGTTTTTGGTCATTTAAAACTGATTTTACCGAGGATTGGAACATATTCTCGGCTCTCCTGTTTGCCATCTTTGTTGTTGTGGAGATGACTTCCGACACGGAAGAGTGACGTTGCTCGTTAAGAACACCTCACGCAAATAAACGAATCTGATTGGATGGTTGATTTTGTCCGTGCTCGAGAGACCGTTAATGGGCTGGGTCCCAGACTGTTCTCACAGTGTTTGAAAAATACAGGGAGAACAGTCTGGCCGTGCCAGGCAAATATTATATTAAATTATATTATATTATGTTATTTTTATGTTATGTTTTTATGTTATTTACTTTTGTTCCGTGAAGAATCCAGAAAGGGTTATTTGATTGTGGCTTTCTGAAAAACAATACATTTTTACATTTAGGCACTCCTGCAATCGTCACACCTTTTCTGTTACAAACTGACCCTGGCCCCTCATCAGAGAAGGAAAAAGGTATGTGGCCCTCACAGGGAAAAGTTTGGGGATCCCTGTCATAAAGTTTGCCCCTGCAGATTTGAAATTTCTTCAATCCATCTGTCATTTGTTTTATTCCCTTTTATTCACTCTTATGTTTAGTATCTAGTCAATAAGGATAAAAGACACAGTACTGAATTAGTTGGATGGAGGAGCACATGTGAACGTCCCCCTGGCAGATCTACAGTAGATAAGAGCTTTTAAAGCCACAGAGGTTGATGGGATAAAAACCTACATTCAAATGTGAGCAAAACATGAGCTTTTAAGGTAGATGTGAGTGTGTGTCCTCCATGCCTCACAATGTTAGGAATTATCTGAAAAAAGCTTTGACTTTTATAGGCTTCCGTCTTTCACATTTAGGTACAACCAAATAATTCAATAATTTTGTTGCTTTCAAAGTTGCCTTGCCTTTTATATGTTTTTCTTTTTTTCTAACTCAGCCGAAAATGCTTTTATTTCGGTCTGTCGTTAGTTAATTCCATGAGGGTTTTTTACCACCATAACATCTCATACATTGTGTTCAACCCACTCATGTTATTTTCTTTAATTCCCCTTCAAAATAACCAAAACATGCCTGAGTCAAATTTGTTTCTCCTACTTCTAAAGTAATGCTCCGTTTTTCTCAAGCCACCCTCTTTTGTCTCAGTGATGTCTTGTCTCTTTGGTCATCTCTTGCTCTTAAGAGACACTTGAGAAAAGTAATTCAGAAACATGATCACAGAATGAGACAAATATTAAAAGCTCAAATTCATTTCAAGAGATGTGACTGAGCGCAAATGAGCTACACATTTTTCCTATGGATTGTGCTGCTATAATAGAATTTCTTTAATTAATTTTAAATTTGTCATTAGGCCTCTACTTCATTTCCTTCAGACAACTTCTTTTGACATCCACTAACTCTAGAAGTCTAAATTTGTTCGAAAAGTTGCTGTCAGGGGCAGAGTCTGAAGAGTGCTGCTGCACCCGGGTCCCATTCTCAAGAGCGTAAAGGGGAGAGGGTGTGTTTAAATGGGCGTACATATCACAGCTGGCACCAAACTCTCCGCTTCTGTTTTAGTTTAAGAAATGTGGCAGTCTTTTCGTGATTTAAACAAGCGATATTGTGCTACTGCAGTTTGAGGTGTGTGCATGCCCTCTACTGGCTAACTTCAAACCTACAGGCAAATAAGTCTAGAAGTAATTGATCAGCCCTGATACAAAAAAAAGAATCTGGGTCCAAGGATCAATGCGTATACATCTCTAGAATATACGTACCAAATTTCATTGCGATCTGTCCACGAATAACAGAGGACTAAATGATATTGTACACACCACGAATGATAACAACAACATGAGCCCCGACTTGACAGGTCATCCGCCTGTAAAGGAATTTATGATTGACCAGTGACTGCTAAAAACAGTTGGCCATCCGTGGCAAAGAAAATTCTTCCAGTGCTAGTGTGATAGTGAAGTGGATCTCAATTAGTTTAGGTGTGACAGTGCTTTTCATTGTGCTGACAGATGTGTAGTCAGCTTGTCAGTAACACAATCAAAATAAATGAATACCCACAGAAAGAACACTTATCGTCATGGCTGTTAGTGTCTGCTGTTAACGCTCCGCATGGTAGACAATATTTAGTCTGTTAAGTCATGTGCACACCACATTAACATGATATGACTACGTTTGTCCATGTTATTGAGGTAATGACTATTCTGTGAGCAAGATGACACTGTCCCAGACCGAGACTTTACTGAGATCAAAACCAAGACAAGACCAAGACTTTTGGGTGTTGAAACAGAGAAATAACCAAGCTTAAGAAAATATCAAAACCATAAGAATCAAATTAGGAAAGTTTGTTTTCAGCTTTGATTAATTTAGAGTGGAACGGCTACTAGTACTAGTGTTTCTTGTTATTGTTTTTACCTAGTGCCTGTCCTTAATGTCCATGTAATGAACTTTTAGAATAGCAGATCAATTCTGGTCTTAACAGAAAACCCTGAGTCTCATATAAGAGTTAGTACAAGAATGAGGTAAAGTAAGATTTTTGGAACTCCAGACCAATCCAAGTTTGGAGTGGTGTATTAATACTGACATTAATCTTATGAAGGCCTAAACATGTTAACTTTACCAAAGTAAGTCGTTTTACACTACAGTTGAGTATAATGATTAATTCAGAAATCCTCCTCGAAGGAACCACCAACATGCTCTCGCATGACAATAACGTCTCCATTACCATTAACAATGTACCGATCTCTCCTATTCAGGATAAGAGTCTGGGTGTCATCCTCGGGAGCACGCTCTCCTTCCGCTACCATATCAACGACATCACCAGATAAGCCTACTTCCACCTTCACAATATTTCTCGTCTGCTCCCTTCTCTCACCTGCCATACTGCTTCCACTCTGGTCTGTAGTCTAATCACCTCCCGGCTTGATTACTGTACCTCACTGCTCTTCGGTCTCCCAAATAAGTACAGTTGTGGTCAAAAGTTTACATACACTTGTGAAGAACATAATGTCATGGCTCTCTTGAGTTTCCAGTTATTTCTACAACTCTGATTTTTCTCTGATAGAGTGATTGGAACAGATACTTCTTTGTCACAAAAAACATTCATGAAGTTTGGTTCTTTTATGACTTTATTATGGGTGAACAGAAAAAAGTGATCAAATCTGCTGGGTCAAAAATATACATACAGCAGCGCTAACATTTGGTAACATGTCCCTTGGCCATTTTCACTTCAATTAGGCGCTTTTGGTAGCCATCCACAAGCTTCTGGCAAGCTTCTCGTTGAATCTTTGACCACTCCTCTTGACAGAATTGGTGCAGTTCAGTTAAATTTGATAGCTTTCTGACATGGACTTGTTTCTTCAGCATTGTCCACAAGTTTTCAATGGGGTTTAAGTCAGGAATTTGGGAAGGCCATTCGAAAACCTTAATTCTAGCCTGATTTAGCCATTCCATTACCACTTTTGATGTGTGTTTGGGGTCATTGTCCTGTTGGAACACCCAACTGCGCCCAAGACCCAATCTTCGGGCTGATGACGTTAGGTTATCTTGAAGAATTTGAAGGTAATCCTCCTTCTTCATTATCCCATTTACTCTCTGTAAAGCACCAGTTCCATTGGCAGCAAAACAGCCCCACAGCATAATACTACCACCACCGTGCTTGACGGTAGGCATGGTGTACTTGGGGTTAAAGGCCTCATCTTTTCTCCTCCAAACATATTGCTGGGCATTGTGGCCAAACAGCTCGATTTTTGTTTTGTCTGACCACAGAACTTTCCTCCAGAAGGTCTTATCTTTGTCCATGTGATCAGCAGCAAACTTCAGTCGAGCCTTAAGGTGCCGCTTTTGGAGCAAGGGCTTCCTTCTTGCACGGCAGCCTCTCAGTCCATGAAGATGCAAAACACGCTTGACTGTGGACACTGACACCTGTGTTCCAGCAGCTTCTAATTCTTGGCAGATCTGCTTTTTGATGATTCTCGGTTGAATCTTCACCCTCCTGACCAATTTTCTCTCAGCAGCAGGTGATAGCTTGCGTTTTCTTCCTGATCGTGGCAGTGACAAAACAGTGCCATGCACTTTATACTTACAAACAATTGTTTGCACTGTTGCTCTTGGGACCTGCAGCTGCTTTGAAATGGCTCCAAGTGACTTTCCTGACTTGTTCAAGTCAATGATTCGCTTTTTCAGATCCATGTATGTATATTTTTGACCCAGCAGATTTGATCACTTTTTCTGTTAACCCATAATAAAGACATAAAAGAACCAAACTTCATGAATGTTTTTTGTGACAAAGAAGTATCTGTTCCAATCACTCTACCGGAGAAAAATCAGAGTTGTAGAAATAACTGGAAACTCAAGAGAGCCATGACATTATGTTCTTCGCAAGTGTATGTAAACTTTTGACCACAACTGTACCTCCAAAAACTGCAGCTCCTCCAAAACTCAGCAGCATGCCTCATCACTCAGACCCCCACCACACACCACATCACCCCCATCCTCCGTCAACTACACTGGCTCCCAGTCAGGGGCGGACTGGGACTAAAAAGCGGCCCTGGACTTTGACTCAGCCCAGCCCACAAGAATCGCTGTACGAAGGGAAACACAGATCCTCTAAGGGGGTGCGGGAGAATTTTTTTTTTTTTACATTTTATTGCAAAATGTATCAATTTCGTGCACTTTGAGAGAAAAATTAAGCGGCTATGAAGAACTACACATTGCATTATTATACATTTTAACTTGAATAATCACTGAGAAATTAACAGCACAGTCCAGGTCTCAATGTAGAACCAGAAAAGGCAGGAGACTGCTTGAAGCACAAAGAAAACATGGTATGTTTTATTATAAATCACAATGAAAGAGGCTGTAACTATACATTTTAACTTGAATACTCACTGAGAAATGAACAGAACACTCTCAAGATATCCCTGTAGAACCAGAAAAAGGCTTTGCTGCTGCATGTGCATACATTATTTTACAGCTAAAATATTTTTTCTTAGGAGAAGGATTCTTGGACTAGCGTACTGTAACTTGACACGATTGCAAACGGGGACATGGACTAGCTGGCACTAACCCTTTAATTGCCATTCATTTCATTTCAAATGTAGCTACCTGGTGGATACCAATTGCCAATATACCTAGCAAGTAACTTTCTTCATCCCTACTTACTTGCCCTGCGCTTTTCTGGGAAACTTTCACCAGCTCATCATTACCCTCTTCCTCGTCTGTTGTCTCTCCCTGCACCGGCTGCATGTGAGAGCGGCTGCCGCTCCCACTCTCACCATCGCCGGGGCTGGGCTGTTGCTAGCCGGCGTGACCGTTGCAGCCAGACTGCTGCTTGCGAACATGTGTGTCAACTTGTGACATTTCGATGCTTTGCTCTCGAGTTTCTTCAGTTTTTTTCTCTCTAACCTTCTCTGCGCCACCCTTCTCTTTTCTTTTTTTGCCACCACCATCCATATTGTTTATCCACGCTTATCCGATTTTGCTTCCACAAGGAGTAAGACTTTACCAAAGTAGGCTACTCTGTGTTTTCTTCATTCTTCTCCTATCAGATTGGCGGTTAACAGCCAGGCACATTGCTGCCACCTGTTGGATTGGATGTGAACTGTAGATCATCATAGAGGATGGGATGAGATAAACAGTGATGTATGTATGGCGGCCGCCGGCCGTCCTGAGCACCGGCCATTCTGTGATCCTCCAGAAGCAACAGATTACCAGTCCGCCCCTGCTCCCAGTCAAACAAAGAATCAACTACAAGATCCTCGTCATTACCCTCAAAGCACTCCATGGCCTGGCCCCTCCTACCTTTGCAATCTCCTCTGTATTAACAGTACCCCTTGTTCACTTCACTTTTCCTCTATCTTCCACCTTTCCGTCCCCCGTGTCCGTCTCCCCACCTTCAGTTCCAGAGCTTTTAGTCACTGTGCCCCCCCAGCTCTGGAACTTCCTACCCCCCGATCTTCACAATATATCTACCCTTCCACTTTCAAATCCAGACTGTTTACTCTTTCTTACCCACCATGATCCTTAGCTCTGTTCTATCTTTACCTCCTAATTTTTGTTATCTTAGTTTTGTCCTGCTTTAAATCTAATTTTATGATTGTTTTGTTGTTATTGTGATTCCATCGTTCTTGTAAAGCGTCATTGCGTGGCTTGAAAAGCGCTCTAGAAATAAAATGTATTATTATTATTATTAGAGATTCCCGATATTTGGATCGGATCGGACGCCGATATGGGCAAAAAAAAAAAAGTGCATCGGTATCGGATCAGAACACAGGAAAAATTCCGATCCAGACTTCCGATCCAGTTTTTTTTTTAAAGTACGGTCCGGGTTTTCCAGCGCACTGATTTACATAATCCATTCCAGTTTTTTCTTCGGTTTTCCTAAAATCCAGTCCGCATTTTACGGCACACCTTCAACACACTACATTTACATTACCGTCTCCCAATTTAGCGAGAGACTTTATCGGTAAAAATGTCAGCTGTGTGGGATCATTTCACCTTAAAGGACGACAAAGACGAGGCAGAGAGCAACATATGCCACAATAAAGTCAAGCATAGTGGTAAAGCTGTAAGAAGTTTTAATGCAACCACCCTAATCAAGCATTTGGCGAAATACCACCACAAACAATATGAGGAGTATGTTAAGAAAACCGAAGACAAAAAGAAAAGTCCTACGCAACTAACACTGGCAGAAACTTTTGCTATGCGTGACAAACTGACACTTGACAGTCCCAAAGCCCAGGGAAGAATTCATTCTGGATGACGAGCCATCATCTCACGTGAGTAAAGACGCACCATCCAACACGCGATTCGGCCGCTGAAGATTAGAGAACGTTTCACAAACATTCAAATTCCGATTATTGAAATATGTCAAGTAAAGCGGAACTAATACATAGCGCGGTCTTCGGGACGCAATGAGAAACAGACCGCATTGCATCCCGAAAGTAAACATAACTTGTCTTAGACCCGGGTAATGCCAATGCTCAACTCACGGCTTTAGCTCAACTCATGCCGCTGGATAAAAAACACAATACCTGACTTCTGCTAACAGCCGCAACAAACTACGTCAACGTCATTTTACTGGAGATAATAGATATCATATGTATATAGAACCAGATGCTACACGACAGACATTGAAGTATTGAAAACCAGATGCGTTAGTAAACAGCCGCCATCTTAAAGCAGAAGACTTCCCTAGTAGGCTGTTGTGAACCTTCCAAGCGAACCTAATTAACTTTTTATCCAAAATACTCCTAAATTGGCAAAATCATGACTTGAATCTATCTTCAAAACAGTTTTAAGACTTTCACATGTCGAAAGTAGACAGAAGGGAAATTACGGAATAACGGGAGCAATTTTAACAACTTTAACAGTTGATTCGCAAAATTAAATGAATGTAGTTTAAAGCTGCTGATACAGAATGGGGACTTGAGTATTTTATTTACTGTTTTAAAACTGTTTAAAATTAACTTGATACTGAAATATTTGTTTATTTAAACCTGAGATGCTTTTTATACAATTTTTGTAACTAATGCACGAAACATTAAAAGCATCTAATAGCTTGGGGGATTTGTGGGATTTCCCACTGAGGTTGTTGGTGTGTTTTGCTTTTTTAAGACAGTTTACAATATTATTTGCACGTTTTACTGACTGACTATGCCATTTGTTTGTTATTTATAATGTTTTGTGTTTGTCACTGAATAAACAGGTCAGTTTCTTGTTACCAACCGTTGTGTGTTATTCAAACTCACCTAATTCAGCTGGCTAGTTGTTATCAAGAGTACCAAAACCTTTTTCAACATGAGTCTGACAACTAAGTAAGGAGGCTAAATAACTTTAAACTTTAACTAGGGCTGTCAAAATTATCGCGTTAACGCGCGGTAATTAATTTTTTAAATTAATCACGTTAAAATATTTGACGCAATTAATGCACATGTCCCGCTCAGACAGTATTCTGCCTTTTGGTAAGTTTTACAGCAAGGTTTTTTGTGCTGTCTAACAGCGAACTCTTGTGGTCGCTTTGCGACATGGTTTATTGCTTTCTAGCCAGTTCAATATGGCTGCACGACGTCTCGGGCTGACGCCTACGTTGTAATGTTGTGCTTACATGATCCTTGGACAAGATTTGTCCGTAAGTATGGTTGTTGTAAAGAATGTACATATTATGTTAGTAAGCGAAATGTTATATTTTTTGTATGAGAGGCTTTTTGTTTATGTTTAGTGAACCTGTATAGCGTGCTAAGCTAACGTTGTTGCTAATGCAATGCTTGTGTACTTTTTTTTGTAGTTTCACTACGGTCTAAAGAGGACAGTGGTTTGAGGCCATTTTATTAATAAATCAGATGAAAAAGGAAGAAGTCTGATTATTAAGGCGTCGTTCACTAGCTGTCTAGCTTTGGAAAAAGTAGACGCTTCGGAGTGAGGACAGCATAGACAGATTTAAATGACAGTAGAGTGAAATGCCCACTACAGTCCTTGTGTACCGTATGTTGAATGTATATATCCATCTTGTGTCTTATCTTTCCATTCCAACAATTTATTTTACAGAATATATATAGATAATTTACAGAAAAATATGGCATATTTTATAGATGGTTTGAATTGCGATTAATTGCGATTAATTACGATTAATTAATTTTTAAGCTGTAATTAACTCGATTAAAAATTTTAATCGTTTGACAGCCCTAACTTTAACACATGCTCAGATAGGTCGGTATCGGTATCGGCCAGTATCGGTATCGGATCGGAAGTGCAAAACAATATCGGTATCGGATTGGAAGTGCAAAAACCTGGATCGGGACATCCCTAATTATTATTATTATATCACTACATCAAAACCATTTGAACTGGAAGATCTTGCAGTGATCATTCACTGGATGCCCTTTTAATTTAAATGGATTGTACGTGTTTCCTTGACAAGGGCTGCCAATGCATAAAGCTGATAAGACAAGAGTTTTCATGTAAACTTAAATGACTTTTTTTTTTTATTCCATCCTCATAGAATAATACTTACTGCAGCATATATGGAATTTTTATTTAGTTCAAACATCAAACTGCTTAATTCAGATGTAACCTGAAATCACACTGAAACACATAATGGGAAAATAATGTTAAAGGGTGCGCAGTGTTCAACACGGAATTACAGTATAAGGGCAGATTCTTCCATGGTGACTGTATTAGTCCATGCCAGCATCTTTAAAATTACCATTATTTTGTGTGAAAGCGGCATACCAGGCGGCTGATGAGAGGCAAAACAAAGATATATATCACGATGACACTAGATTAGCCCATAACAAAGCTACCTTTGTGCAGCAGTGGGAGGCCACTTGTCAATATAAAGGTCGTGCACAGCAGTCCGCAATACTGCTCTGATTTCAAGCACAGCCATGTGATGAAGTATTTTGTTATACCTGCTGCGCTCAAAGATATTTGGACAAAAACAGCAGAAGCCTTAGAAGTTTTCCCCTCTATATTGACTGATTTCAGAAAGTAAATCTGAGCAAACAGGTACAGGGTCATGAATGTACTCTCCACAATGGCTTCCAAGGCCAGAAGCAGGTCAAGTCATACAATTCCAATATTTCCATGGAAAACCACTCCATTAATAGGGCAGTGACACCGAACAAAAAGCCCACAGTAGCACTAAGCCATAATAGAAGCATGAGTAAATGTGTGAGTGAAACAATGGTGTCTGTGGAAGGATTATGTGCCATCATCCAGCCTCCATTCCTGTTCTCGTGGATAAGAAATGTGACTCACCATTCCTTTTGTTCAGTTTGCAGTTGAATTACAGCCCTGGATTGCTGGAGAATTTCCCAGAGTAAATATTCTCATCTTTTCAAAGGGTAAGTTGTGCATGAAGGTTTATTTAAATGAGAAGTTTCATTTCTCGTTAGGCACATTCACATTATGTTCTACTTGGAAAAGAAAATTGTCTTAGCACGAGCTAGATGCATATTCAGATTTTATGTGCCTGTTGCTTTATGTGCATGCTTGTGTGTGTCGTGTGTGCTACACTATAATACGTATGGGAGCCAATCACAAACTGGCCTATAAAAACTCGTAGAGGGACGGTGGGAACGAAGCGAGAACATAAGACTTTGCCTCTGTTAATATGCTGGCTGTCTTCTCCTGCCTGGCCACCTGAAAGATGACACAAGTGAAGACAATTTATTATAAAGTTAAGTGAAGCTGAAACTGAGATAGCAACCAGGGCATAGCTGAGATGACTGCAGAGACATCCCAGGTTTGGTGTTAAATATCAGCCATTAGCCTCCTTTTAATGATATGCACCTCATTATGATACCTGATCTTTTCTCTAACAGTAATGACAAGAAAGGAGCAAACTACCTGGCTCATAAAACTGCTCATCTCAGGTGTCTACTTGCATGTTAGAGTCTCTAGGTGCATGTAATTAATCACGGCGATGCTTAAGATCCAGACACACCTCAAGATTGCATTCACAAAATTTTAACAGATCTACATATTTCTATAGACAAGTTTCCTGAGCGAAATATAGGTGGCGCCATCTTGGACAATGTCTGCCTCAAACATCCGGTTTAGAGAAAATGACATGTATTACGGTTGAATTAAGCAGTGTGTTGACAAAGTTAAAACTGCAAAATTAAAGCAGAGGAACTCACGGACTCTCCAAATGACGTGATGAGATTGCATGATGATTCTTATCACTTCGTTGATCATTCATGGACAAAATTATAATTATGCCAGCCTGTGTTGACGTGATGTGTAGATTGATACGGCGGCCACTTGAGTGACAAAAATGAGGTGAAATTAAATGAGGTGAAATTTCAAATTATATTTAATTTGCCGACTACAGAAGGTCTGGCAGGGAATTTGTTGTTACAAAGAAATGCTACAAGGTATATAGGCTTACATATAAACAAAAATAGTACGTCATTTTTTTTATTGCAGATATTGATCGCAATAAAATATTTGGACATGATTCCATTTCTTGTTTTATTTAAAACGATTGGTGCATATGCAAAACAGGTCAATAAATCACAATTTATAAAACCATTAGAAAAATATTAATAAAGGTTGACCATATGAGGAATGTGTTATCAGACAGCAGAGCTTAAGGGACCCAAACTTTCACCTGACATTATGAGACCCTCGCCGGCATTCAGACGGGCTTTCTCCCGCTATCCTCGGTAATTCCAGCTCTAATAGCGTATCTTAAAGTTGCTGCAGTTAAGAAGCTCGTAGATAGATCTCGGGATCCAGCTAACGATCCACCGCTAGGCGAGCCGCTTTCTGTCCCAGGCCCTGCCTCTCGGGCGCCCCCGGGAGTCGAGCCCTCCATCATAAAAAGTAGAACGCCCTTAGTCTCGATATATGTCCATCGACGTGTAAGTCAAGTTGTCTTCCCTTGCCTAACAGCGTTTTCCAGCTGTAAACAAACGTAAAAAAAAAAACTTGTAACACTTGCATTTAGCGTTGACATAATTGTGCCATCTACACATAATGAGTAGCAACAGGCTAGCAGCAGATACAGTAGTTGTAGGAAATAATATTAAAAATCATCATGATTACAATCATATTTGTAATAACAATATCAAAGGCAACAAGTCGTTTCATGCGCAAGATTTTAGCTTTAGTATTTTTTGAGCACAAGAGACATGAAAATGCAGAGATAGGAAGAACATAGCTTCCATAACACCAGCGGCAACATGGCTACAAAATCACCTGATTTTTGTGGTGGCACGAGCTTGGTTCAACATCTGCCTTCATGAACATGTTGTCCTCCCCTGTCGCGATGATAGCAGATGGATGCTGTATTCCAAATTGTCTTTTTTAGGGGAATTTGATGAGTAATGTTACTCCGGCTTCACCGTTGTTTTGAATGGACAAATTCTAAAACGGAAGTTGCTGGCAGACATAAGGAAGTAAAGCGGAAGTTCCTCGGAAACTTGTCTAAACAACAGTTTAACAATGCTCACACACAAGCATCAGTAGAGATATGAGTTGCCCCTTTAAAATGCAAGGCAAGGCAAATTTATTTCTATAGCACAGTTCAACACAAGGCAATTCAAAGTGCTTTACATCACTTGAAGATCACAAAAATCACATGAAATCAGTAGAACGTAAAAACAAAGACAATTGAAACGGGAAATAAAATTATACATAAAAATCCCATTTAATCACGTATGTAATAAGAAAAAAGAAAAAATACTACTACTAATTATAATAATTGAAATCAGCAATGGAGATAAAGCACAAGAAGAATAGAAAGAAAATAGATTGAAAAATATAGATAGTTATAGATATGCTGTGCTAAATAAGAGCGTTTTAAGCCCTGATTTAAAGGAGCCAACAGTTTGAGCATACCTCAGACCTTCAGGTAACGTTATCCAGAGGTGAGGAGCATAATAACTAAATGCTGCCTCACCCTGCTTGGTTTTTGTTCTTGGAACATACAGGAGACCAGTTCCAGATGACCTTAGGGGTCTAGATGTTTCATAGGAATCTAACAAATCAAGCATGTATTTTGTCCAAGGCCATTAAGTGTTTTGTAGATGAGCATTAGTATTTTGTAGTCTATCCTTTGACTCACTGGAAGCCAGTGTAACAATTTCAAAACCGGTGTAATGTGGTCCAGTTTCCTTGTATTTGTGAGGACTCTGGCTGCAACATTCTGTAGTAGCTGCAGCTTCCTGACTGATTTTTTTAATCAACACCAGTAAATATACCGTTGCAATAGTCCAATCTGCCGAAAATGAATGCATGCATGTGACCTAGGGAATCGAAATCCGATTCCAATTCGGAACCGGTTCCTAGTGTTTCGAGGCCTCGACATCACAATGAAAAAGCCTTAACGATCCCTTTAACGAGTCCTGAAGACGCATATTGCGTCGTGACTGTCTTGTTGTCCAAACGCATCAAACTAGCATGGCGCCAAGAACCACCCGCTCCAAAGTTTGCCTACACTTCACCAGGGAAGAGGGTGAAAATGAAAGGTTACGATGGTTTAGCACGAAGCACGAGCATTGCAGCCCTAAACATAACAATGACAGCACATAGGTTCAAACGCTCGAAAGTGTGTCTTCACTTCACGAGTAAAAATTACAACAAAACAACTTGCAATCATTGCAAGGTGGAGATAACTGCATCGGGAGGGAATAGACTGCACTGTCCTCACCGAGACAGCTATACAGCTAGCTAAACTCCGAAATGACGATACAGAAGACGTTGGTATAATTTGCTGACTTTTAATCAACCGTCACTTGAAGAGTGAAACTAAAAATAGAAAAGAAACAAATCAATTTCGTCCCCAACAACAAACAGGTTTGCATCAACGTAAATCAGCGATGATTAGCTGCTAATTCAGTCATAACAAAACAATTAGCATGCGTTCGCTAGCATTAGCACATCGTTCAAACCACTACACAACTGGATTTAAGTGTCCGATCGCAAGTGGAAACACACAACAACAACACAAAAGATGATACATACAGGCGTTGCCTCTGTAGATATTTTACAAGCATTAACAAAGAACGTAGGGTCGTAGCAGTGCTTCCCTCTCTCACTAACTCGCTCACTCGCTTGGATGCGGCATTTCTCCTTTGCGTTTAAGTGCGCTCTTCTTCACGTGAGCGCGTTCTTCGCGTGAGGAAGCGCAAGGGCACCCCCACTTCAGCGTGAAAGCACCATAAAAACTAAAAGGCATGCATTTCAATATACTGGTAAATAATACACTTAAACAGGGGTCCCCAAACTACGGCCCGCGGGCCGAATACGGCCCGCCCCGACATTTGGTCCAGCCCCCTGAACAATACCAGAGAGCATTTTGAATTTTTTTTTTTTTTTTCTCAATAGTGCTATTTATTTTCTGGCCTTTTTCTGTGAAGAACTCAGAGAGGGTTATTTGGTTATTATCTATTTGATTAATAGTGTTATTATTATTAATTATTATTATATTATTATTTTTATTTTATTTACTTTTGTTCCGTGAAATATCCAGAGCGGGTTATTTGATTGTGGCTTTCTGAAAAACGATAATTTTTTACATTTAGGCACTCCTGCAATTGTCACACTTTTTCTATTACAAACTGACCCCGGCCCCTCATCAGAGAAGGGAAAAGTTATGCGGCCCTCACTGGAAAAAGTTTGGGGACCCCTGCAAGTTTAACACATATTGCTAACGGCAGACCAACGACCTATATGCCAATATATACCAATATTTTTTATTTCTATTAGAAAAATGTTTCAGTAAAATGTTAAATATTCTTGTGCATTTGCCACTTATTGCCACAGTTAATATTGAGGCTTTGGGCCTCTTTTGACCTTGTTGTGAGTTTGTAAGGTTGTGACTTCTGATTAAACAAACTCGATGCCAATCAAAACGTTTGTTGTTCTTTTTCCCCAAATTAGAATCAATAAGAGAATCGATAAAGAATCGAATCGTTAAGCAATATCGATAATGGAATCGGAATCGTAAAAATCCTATCAATTCCCATCCCTATGCATGTCCAAGTTTTTCCATGTCTTGTTGAGCCAGAAGACCCTTAATTTTGCTTTATTTTTTTTTGGTTGGTAATAAGAAGATTTAGTGATGGACCTTAGATGGCTATCAAATTTTGGGTCTGAGTCAATAATTACGCCAAGATTTCTGACTTGATTTGTAGCTGTAAATGGCATTGTGCTAAGCTGCCTGCTTGTCTTTGACCTTTCCTTTTTTTGGCCCGAAAATGATCACTTCTGTCTTCTCCACATTTAACTGGAGAAAATTCTGGCACATCCATTCATTGATTTGATGAATGCATTTATTCAGGGAGACTAAGGGACTATAATTATGTGGGGACACAGAAATGTAAAGTTGTGTGCCATCTGCATAGATGTGATAGGAGATGCCATACTGTTCCATAAGCTGAGCTAGGGGAAGCATATAGATGTTAAATAAGAGTGGTCCAAGAATTGACCCTTGAGGGACTCCACACGTGAATTTGGTTCGTTCTGACTGATGGTTTCCGATTGACACAAAGAAATCCCTATCATGTAAATAAGAAGTGAACCACTGAAGAAAAGTGTCGGTAAGCCCTACCCACTGTTCCAATCTGCTGAGTAGTATGTTGTGATTAACCGTGTCGAATGCGGCACTGAGATCCAATAGTTGCAGAACAAATGATTTGCCTGCATCGGTATTCCGACGAATATCATTTAGGACTTTGATAAGCACAGTCTCGGTGCTGTGTTGTGGCCTAAATCCAGACTGAAATGAGTTTTAAAAATGGTTTTGCATCATCAAAACCTGGATTTGTTCGAACACAGCCCTCTCGATAATTTTCGATAATGCAAGTAGAGACATTTTATACGAAAATAAAATTATTGCACATGTCATACACCAATGATTGCCCAACTTTACTTCATTAACATTGCTGAAACACTTTCAATATGTAAAAAGTGTTCATAGATAAAGAAGGCCAAATCAGAGACATATTACAGTGGTGCTTTGAGATACGAATTTAATGCCTTGCCTGATCACACGTAAAGCACACACGGCAATATTTGTAACCCTCTTCGCAGAGGATCAATATATTCCTCTGGTCTCTAACATGAAATTTTGTCTTGTTTTTACATTGTGTAATAGACTTCTTGCACGACTGTCTTCTCCGGTAAAAATAAAAAATACCTATATTTATGCTGCCTGAGTAAGCTCCTTGACACTGTGTACATGTACATGTGAATGTTCTTGGAACATAATCAGTGCCTATTCTGCTGTCTTCTTTTTATGCTATTATTGTATTTCCTGTATCCACTTCTGCCTCTAAAAAAAAAAAACAACAACTACTTAGTCAACTAATATTAAGGTGATTGAAGAGAATAACTTTAATATTTACTTGCAAACCGTTTTTTTGTTTGTTTTTTTTTGTTGTTGTTTTTTTTGCATTCTCTTTCATTGAAGCCTGTTTTTGTGTGTTGGGGGGGGGGGGGCAACACCCTTTGGGCTTCTCTTTAGCAAGTAAAAAATGAGGGGTTTAAGCCTGGAGATTGATCTGGTCTATCTAAATCCACTTCTTGGCCTTGATAAGCTCCTACGTTGTTTTCAGTGTGGTTTTTTGCATCTTTTTGCATGATAAAGGATCTTCAACAGTTTTATTAGCATCTTTCTTCAATTTGGCAAACAAAATGTTTCTGTGGACTAGCTGCGGTCATAATGTGTTCCATCAATGAAGTTTAATAAGACCATCTGGTAGAATCTATGCAAGGCTCTGACATTGTCACACACAAGGTCCTTTCTTTGACTAAACTTTATCCTTGCAGTCACTTTGCTAAAGGTTAGTCTTTCTCTAATCAGTGTATAAATCTTTGTCCTAGCCTTTTTCGGCTTGTCATTGTACTTTTAAATAAATTCCAACCTGGCAAACCTATTCTTCATACTAATGGATGGCTTTCATCTTTTGGTGGAATATATAGTTTTGTTCGTGAATTTCGCAATGGGATATTGTTATGGATATCAACAACATTTTTTTGTTTTTTGTTTTGTTTTTTTTTTTACATCTTAATTGTTGTTGTTGTACTTGTTCTAATCAGTGAAGACCCCGATTGGTTTTCTTTCTTCTTGGTCAATGTCTGTGAAAAGTCTCTGATTGATTTGCTTGTTTTTCCCCAACAAACCACAAATCTGAAACAGCAACTTGTTTGACTAGTCAATGTAACAAGACACATTTGTGCAGAAAACACAACTGTCAGTCACAGTTTCCAATACTTCTGCTTCCCTTTAAAAATGGTTTGTTCAAAAGTGAAATCATATATCACCTATGTTGTCTGTCTGATATGTATGTATGTAAATACTTTGGACTATAAATAAATAATGGTTGATCACTTGTCTTCTAGTCAAACCCAAATGTTTTCAGGTGAGAGAAAAACTACTTTAATTTTCAGACTGTAAGCCACTAGTTTTTCTTCTTCTTTGAACCCTGTGGCTTGTAGTCCAGTGTGGTGAATGGAATAGTTGCCTTTCTCGCACACACCATATAACTGCTTGCAATACTCTAACACACGTAATATAATTAATCAGGGAATAGTATCATTTCTCATATTTACTGTAGGACTGCACTACTCTAAAACACCTAATATAAAATAAATAGCACACCCTAGTTTAATGAAAAGAAGCAGAATAGATACACAACGCCATCTTATCACAGAAGCCCAACGTGTGCGTCACGAGTAAGATTGACGCACCAACTCTTCCAATCAGTTCTCCCGGCCACTCCAAGGACAAAGAGCAGGGTGCTCTGTCCTAATACAAGTGGCGTCTCGCCCAGCCAGGATAACAAAGTTGATAGCGGGCGCTTGGGACGTCAAGACCAGCGTCGGTCGCTGTGTCAACCATGTCCCATCCACACATGTCCCTAACCGCCCAAAACCGGCCACAGAGGGATTACCCCGAAACAACACCCAGCCACACCTTAGGCCCTGCCCACTCCACCGCAGCCTTCAAATACACTGGACACTGAGATAACAAATGATTCGCTGCTCAGAAACATTTTCTATGTAGCCTTGTTTTGGATCCAGAATTGTCCCTCCATCGTCTGTTTTTGCCTTGTTTTTTGACCATTGTCGACGAATAAATTGTCAACCTGTTTTCGGTGAGCCTTCTGCAAACTTTTGGAACATGGAGTCAGTACAAAGGGTTAACACAGGAAGGGAATGCGCGGAATATCGGCCCTCCTGGTTGATTCGCGGAAGCGGTAAGCAGCGGAGCACCATTTCCGTTCGGCTGTCACCGTTTCCGTGCGGCTTGGCCGGGGGGGGGGCGAATTCCTTCAGTGGCTTAGGCTATACGTTTAATTTTACATGCTAACTAGCTGCATGTCTTTTGGTGAGAATATCCTGATAGTCGATTGTGGTTTATATATAAACAAATACTGTTTTTTAGTAAAATTTGGTTGGCTCACCTTATAGTCCAAAAATTACAGTAATTGAGGAATTACTGTTTCAAAAATAACCCAGTTTAGGGTGTAGTCCCCCTTTTGCCCAAACCAGCTGTAATAGGCTCCAGCATTCTGCAGCCCTGACAAGGATAAGCAGTGTTGAAAATGGATGAATGGGATGTTTCGATAACTTAAAGATATTTCTGTATCAAAGAAAATCACGTCCAAAAAACACTATAACAATCAGAAGATACACTCACAAACTACTGTATTTGAGTCAATGGCTACTAATGTAGAAAGAACCTTTTCTACACAGTACTTGCTGCTGAATCCAGTGGGTATTGCAAAAGATTTTAAAATCTCCCATGAGTTTAACATAAAAACAGGTTTGCTGAGGGAAACACAGGCAGCGCTATCTTGGACATTTTCTGCAACGGATTTCTGGTTTAGACAGACCAACATAAAGTGCGGTTGAAGTAAGCAGTGTGTAGACAGTGTAGTTAATCTGCAAAATCAAACCAGAGGAAACCAAGGAATCTCCAAAAATGGATTCAGCATGACGTAGATGAGGCTCTGCGACTTTCTGTGCTGTACGATGTTGTGTGAACTCCTGGAAGTGCCTATACATATATGGTTGGGAGTGGAAAGTTTTGACCAGCTACAGGACGTGGCTCGCTGATAGCATTTTTCCTCTTATCACTTTGTTGATGGTTTGTGGACAAAATTCTTACAATCTGTACAAACTGTGTTAACGTGAGGTTTAAGATTGATATGCCGGGCCTGTGAGTGACCAAAACGAGGCGTAATTACAAATAATATTGCAGTTGCCAAATGCAGAAGTGCTGACACTGATTTTGTTAGATAATAGTTATGGTATTATGAGCTCTTCACACATGTACATATAAATTAAAGATACACGATAATATCGGTCACCGATAATTATCGGCCGATAATGGCAATTATGACGTCACACAGATAATACAGATAATAAAAAAATTCAACCGATAATGCAATCCGATAATTATATACTTGATTTAGCCTCCAAATGTGCGCAACCGAAGAATTCAGCATGCCGCCTCCTCAACCCCTCCCCTCTCTGAGACCCCTGAGGAAGGAGGGGTTGAGGAGGCGGAGTTACACGACAAGAAGTAGTTGAATATTATGGCGGCTGTTACTAAAAAAACGACACTCTCGCCATCTGCGAAACATGTAACATAGAAGTTCCGCGAGGCAGAAAGAAAGCATCCTCATTCATAACCACTAACCCAGCAGCCATCTAAAACTGCATCACAAAGATTTTTGGAACAAATACGAGGCTGCTGCTAGCGGGAATGCTAAAGCTATTGTAAACACTAACTAAGTTAAACTACAGGGCTTGTGACGATACAGAGTCGGGCTGTTTGGGAATGCAGCCCAAGGCGGGTGGTAAATTCACAACTACACCGGCACGACTGGAGACCGATAGTCGGCAAGTAGCCGTCTTCCGACGGAGCCTGCCGCTCTGGCCGGTCCGGCAGGCCGCCGCCACCTCTCCATAGGCGGGGCGGGCCGAGCCCGGTTCCCCGGCCTCGGGACCTCCGGCGAACACCCCGGTTTCTCGAGCGTTCCCCCACGGCGTGCGAGCAGAGTTGGACCCAAATACGCTGCGGCGAACCGGCCGGGGCGGGCGGATTATCCGGTACGAACATAGCTGCCGCCGCAGAGACGAGACACGTTTTTTTGGGTTTTTTTTACCTAAATGACCCGAGAACCAAAGCCCTGGATAAAAAAAATAATGCAGTTTATACGACCACCATTCTTCATGAAAAAGTGATGTCCAGTAAGCAAGCTTATCATGATGCCACAGTAGTTCGATGATAATTTAAACATGGAGAAAACGAAGTCAGCCAGTCAATAATGCATTCAGTATGTAAAATGACGAGCGGTCAGATGACTTTGTAACACTGCCTTTATTTTCGGCTTAACAAAACTCAGGCACAAAACAACACACACGCGGATGCGAGCTCCAACTCCGTCCTAACAGTACTGCCGTGTAGCAGTTTAGCTGCTGTAAAACAAATGTCGTGAAAGCCGCAAATGTAAACAAAGCGCTGCAGAATGGGTACATGACTCTCGCCCTTTTGAGTTAAAGAGCATATGACACGAGTAAAAAAGTCTTAAATGGCATTATTATGTGAATTAGAATCATATTTTGAGACGATTCGACTATATACAACAATTTAGCAAAGCACAGATGACGAGAAATTAGTCTTTTAATCTGCCGGTTAGCCACGCCTACCATTATAGGGCTTTAGCGTCCCCAACAGGTGGATGACGTCAGCGGTAGACTGGGCTCATCGGTTTTACTATTCAGCCCATTGAGGGGGAATTATTCAGAACGAGGAAAACGCGACGAAGAGAGCGGCAAAATGTCATTGTTTCAGTCTCTCTACTCCAATATTTTTACAGGATATTCTTTTTATCCAAGTATTTTTCCCCAATAGCTATATAAATGGCTTGAGAAGGACCAGTCAGCCCGTCGAGGGGGAACTATTCACAACGAGGAAAACGCGACGAAGAGAGCGGCAAAATGTCATTGTTTCTGTCTCTTTACTTCAATATTTTTACAGGATGTTCTTTTTATCCAAGTATTTTCCCCAATTGCTAAATAAATGGCATGGTCATGACAAATAACAGTCTTGTGCTGAATGGAATATGAAATAATAAAAATGCATTTATTCAGGACGACATGGCAAAATTACTCCATAATGGTCAAAACTGTCGACTTCACCTTTACTGTCGCACCTCCCGAACGATATTTTATGACACCTAAATCGGACATATGTCATTTCCCTTCCCCGGCTTTGGAGAATGTAAACAAACCAGAAGGCGTGACAGCTAGCCGACATGCTAACCCGAACCGAGTGATGTTTCAAAGTATTCGAAGCGGAAAATCGCACATAACTATCCTGGATTATTTGACATGAGGACTCGGTTGTCGATTGTCATCGCGGATCGGCAAACCGCCCGGCGGAGAGCAATTTACAGTTCGTTCCCCGGAGGAGGGTGGCTGGAGTTGTTGTGCAGCTAACGTGCTGCTGCTAATGCATTAGGAGAGCTTTTTACATGCCTATCAATGATCAAACGTAAGTAGTCCTTCATTTAAAGAAAGTTTTTAGTGTTTACTCTGTAATCGCTGTATTCGTATTTGGCATAATACAAAACAAGATGTTTACTCACTTCCTCGTAAGTCCAATGGTCCCACAGTAAATATCCACGGTGAATGGGAACCCTTTGAAACTCCAAAAAGGCGCATACGCCTCTCCCTCATACAGAATGATTTTTCTGCAGCCGTTTGGCTGGCGTGATGCGAAAAATAAACGTATTAATCCGCAAAATCAGCTGAATCCTTCTTCCTCATACACAACAGTACACTGTAGCGGGAAGAGGACGTCTTCTACCGTACACGTCACAGCGCCCTCCTCCTCAATGCAAGACCGAAGACGGAAGTCACTCATTTTCATGGCGCGGGATTCAAAAAACTAAATAAAAATAGCGATCGCTTCCACACACATCCAAGCGGCCCATATCATTCAGGGGCATAAAATACCGCGTGTATTATGAAATAAACATGCTTTTTCGTGTCACAGGCACTTTAATCATTTTCACAGTGTGCAACAAAGCATATAACATTAGCAATCACTTTTCAAATTATTTAACTTATTTCTCTGCTCAATTACAGTCACAGTAGATAATCAAATTCTTAAATCAATATTCTGTAGCCACAAATATTATTCAAAATCTTTCCTTCTTCCATTTTTTTTTTTTTTTTTTTTGGATTAAGTATAATAATGTATTGCTTAAAACAAGGCTGTTAAGATTATTTTCAGCTAGCTATTTTTCTTCCAAGAAATCTGAGAGAAATACACTTGAAACGATGGCAGATAATTTCACTTATTGCCAATAGATTTACACTTAAAACTGAGTAGTTTTAAGGAAGTGTGTTTTGCAGTGTATTAATGTTATATATGTTAGGAATGGCTTACTTTTAAAGGCATTTTTGTGCAACTTAGGTATTTACTCTGTAAGTAATTGTTGCCAAAGGTTTACCATTACACAATGACAGACAATCTGTCATTATTTAGATGTTTGAATTGACGACTTGTTCATATTTTATGTTGAAAAAAAGAGCAATAAATTATATTTTTGCACAGTAATATTTTCTTTTGTGTATACTTTAAAATTTTACATAAATATTTTAATAGAATTATCGGCTTGACATTATCGGTTATCGGTTGGAATGAGGAGGAAATTATCGGTTATCGGTATCGGTTGAAAAATGTATTATCGTGCATCACTAATATAAATCAAATCAAATTTATTTATATAATGTCATTTTTTCATTGCAGATATTGATCACAATAAAACCTTAGGACAACATGATTCCATTTCTTTTTTTTTATTTGTTTATAACAATTGGTGCATGTGCAAAACATGTCAATAAATAACAATTTATTAAGGGTGTCAAACGATTAAAATTTTTAATCGAGTTAATTACAGCTTAAAAATTCATTAATCGTAATTTATCGCAAATAATCGCAATTCAAACCATCTATAAAATATGCCATATTTTTCTGTAAATTATTGTTGGAATCGAAAGATAAGACACAAGAAGGATATGTACATTCAACATACGGTACATAAGTACTGTATTTTTTTATTATAACAATAAATCAACAAGATGGCATTAACATTATTAACATTCTGTTAAAGCGATCCATGGATAGAAAGACTTGTAGTTCTTAAAAGACAAGTTATAGAAATTTTATATCAAAACCCCTCTTCATGTTTTCGTTTTAATAAAATTTGTAAAATTTTCAATCAAAAAAAATAAACTAGTAGCCCGCCATTGTTGATGTCAATAATTACTTACACAATGCTCATGGGTGCTGAAGCCTATAAAATCAGTCGCACCCAAGCGCCAGCAGAGGGCGTCATAACTCTGAAAAACACAACAAGTACACCTTTCACTGTGCTCTCATTTTAATCTGTTTGATCACCGGGCATTTATGCGTTAATTGCGTCAAATATTTTAACGGGATTAATTTAAAAAATTGATTACCGCTCGTTAACGCGATCATTTTGACAGCCCTACAATTTATACAATTATTAGAAAAATATCAACAAAGGTGGAGCATAAATCAGGTCTTCCATCATCAAGGTAGAATGCACGTAGTCTCGGTATATGTCCATCAACATAAGCACATCAAGTTCTCTTCCTTTGCCTTACAGCACAGGTGTCAAACCGATTCCAGAAAGGGCCAAGTGGGTGCTGGATTTTGTTCCGATTCCGTGAAGAGAGTTTAACCAATGAACTTCCTGCTGAAACAAGCAGCACCTGACAAAGTTTAACTGATTACACATGTAAAAATCTGATTGGTGAAAAGGTGTCGTCTTCATTGGTTGGAAAGCAAACCTGCACCCACTTGGCCCTTTCTGGAATCGGTTTGACACCTGTGCCTTAAGGCATTTTCCACCTGTAAACAAGCAAACAAAAAATGTGTGTAACACTTGTATTTATACATTTAAGGTAAAAAGCCCGTATATGACTTGTAATATATGAGTGTTTGTTTTCTATTTCTTTATTGTTGCATAGCTACATTTAGCTAAGCTAATGATGTCTCAACTGTGACGAAACACACAGAATTGTAGTGTAATTGAACATAATTGTATGTTTTATTGCTTTGTAGTGGCTCTGTCTTGGTTTCACATCTGCCTACATGAGCGCAAAATTCCCGTATTCATGTATTAGGACAAATTCAACTTTGTTGATTTGCAGGCACTGGATGGCCTGAGTGCGTTTCCATCCACTGCCATTTAATCAATAAAATAGGAAAAATATTTTGGTTGTGGCGACTCTTAGCAATTTCTTTATGTTGTCCTCACATGTTGTGATTATGGCAGATGGATGCAGTATTTCCATATTGTCATTTTTGAGGGACTTTGATGAGTGATGCCACTCCAGCTCCATTGTTGTTTTGGTTAGAGAACGTGTAAAACGAAAGTTGCAAGCAGATATGCGGAAGTAAAGTGGAAGTACCTAGGAAACTTGTCTATAGTAAAAGTGATGCTGCATTGTCGTCCCTCCTAGTGTTAAAAGATGAACCCATGCTGTGACACTAAGTGTATAAATTACGGCATGTTTTCAATTTTCCTTCCCCCCTTTTCATCCAGCGTTACCTCACTAGGGATCAATTAAAGTAAGATGAGCTCTTTGTGTCGCATACAATAATAGGATGTTGATATAGTGGAACTATAATTGCATGACATTGAAAGCTTTTCTGTTTCTATGAAATACAATTGACAACATATGTAAAACATATATTATCTTTGAACCTCTCATGAAGATATCTTGATAGATAATGTGATGTTTTTCCCAGCAAAATTTAAGAATTCTGTATACACTTGCAACAATAGTAGACAGCCACCTATTCTTTGTCTGGTAGGGAACATGGGTGGGAGAGAAAGGAATGTTTTTGCTCCTACCAAATGGTGGCCCAGTTTGGATTGTACTCCGAAAAGGACTCGTTGACTACAGGCAAAAATAATTCAGGTTTGTGACAGCAACTGCATTACATACAATCATAGCAGTGTAGGGATTTCTGCATACACTATGTCTTATTTGTGTGTGTGAGAGAGACTTCCTACCTTTTTGTGTGGACATGTCTCCACAGACAAAAAATGGAGGATGGGTTCCTTTCACCCCATTAGCGTGTGTGTGTGTTCAGAAAAAAAGGGGTGATGGTTTGCTGAAGAGCACATCTGTGCCTATCCTCAGTTTCTGTTCTCTGTAGAGACAACCAACTTCCTTTCACGGTTTCTGTGATACTAGCGTCCCCTGTTGCCTGAGGGGGATATAGCAACATCAATAAACGATCAAACACTCAGCAGGTGTATATGCTTTGCCATGATTTGACATTTTAGAGATAAATGTATTTATTATCTATTGAAATTATTCATCTAAAGCAGGGGTTCCCAACCTATTCCACTAAGGCACACTGTGGGTGCAGGATTTCATTCTTACCAAACAAGATGACAACACTTTTTCCCCAATCTGGTGTTTTACAAGTGCAATCAGTTGATTGCAGTCAGGTGTGGCTTGTTTTAGCAGAAGCCTCATTGGTTCAACTGTCTCTGCTGGATCGGCTGGAACAAAAACCAGGACCCACAGTGTGCCTTGAGGACTGGGTTGAAAACCCCTGATCTAAAGACCCTATTTCTGGTCATTAAAATAGCATCGAAGTAAAAATGACCACAGGGGTCCATACGTGGTTTTAGTCATCTGAGAGTGAATTATTTGATATCTGTCTCCATTGGCAGGGAAGGCAGCTCCAGAAATCCAAGTGACTCATTTATGTTTAAGCAATAATTGATTTTAAAGTAATGTTTTTGAAGCTCATGCAGATTAAAAAAAAGAAGAAGAAGAAAAAAGACAGCGAGATAAAGATCATCTTTGAAAGGTTGTTTGATTTTGATTTTGTTTAATCCATGACCTTGAAGAGAGAGGATGCCTGATGGATGTATTGATTCGAAATTCTATGCTGACTGACTGAGACATTTTAAATGCGAACCACTCCAAAGCCTTGGGAAGGATGCGATTCCCTCAAGACCAGCGCCGTGTGCCAAGTAACACAAGGTCCAGAAAACGACAATAGAAAATTATAATTATCATTTTTGTATGCAAGAAGTTCTCTACTTTGTATTTTTGCCGAGTGGCTGATGAGTATGTTGTGGTTGTTGAGCAGCCTCCAGTGGCAATCCACACCGTAAGAAATATTTAAATTCCATAAGAGCCGCCTACAGCGACTGCTTTTACTTCATCCACCCACTGGCCTTGTATGTAGCATATTTGGCATTACAGCAGTGCGCATAGTTTGAGACATTGCTGGATGTGTGGGAGCTCAATTTGGCAGTGTTCAATAGGACTGTAACACTTTCCATTCTGTTTACTTAAGGTTTGTGTCATTGAAAGTAGAGCTGCACCAAATAAGGAGCGTAAGAGAGCACATTAAACATGAGTAAGAAAGATGTAATGGTTCATTGCAGAGATAATGCCATTTAAATGCTAACCTGACTAAATTTTTATGTTGCTGAATAGAAGGTACAGTACAAAGAAAAGAGGAAATTGTCAGATTTGTCTGGTTTTAGACATCAATATGCAGTGTTTCTACTCTCGCATACTTAAAGTGGTACAATGGAAAAGGCGGGCTTTTTGAACCAAGTCAAATGAGTCAACGTATTTAACACCAACACATCTTCAATCAATGGATTCATTAAATAAAGATTGCGCTTAATTCTTTATTAAACCAACACATTCTGGACAATTCTTTATGTCAAATAATGTGTTAATATCTTGGGAGGGGCCTTACATTTCCCAAAATGACTCCATTAAGACATGTATTGATTAGCTTGGTGTCGAAGCACTTGAGGCCTCTACCCCAATAGCAGTGCCAGATACAGCCTCAGCTCGGCAGATTAACGTAGCAATCACACCCGCTTAACGTCAGTGCCAGATGTGGCCCAGATCAGCATAATGCCAGTCCAAATGATAGTTTACGCACTGTTCCGGGGCAGACCGTGCAGACCGGACGCGCTCAAACTCTGAAATTTAATGGTTGACATTTGACGTCACTCTCAGCGCACACCTGAAAGGCAGCTAAACAGAAGAGCACGCAGGAGTCATGGCACAAAAGCGGACAGAGGAAGTTTGTATGGTAAGTGCTTTATCCAAAGTCATAATCGCGTTTTGAAGTCACTGCTTAACTGCTAAAGAAATTATTCAATCGAGCGTTAATAAAATGGCCGATGTGTTCAAGTGATCTGCCATGTCTGCAAGTTAAGTAATTCAAAATTTGTTCCAAAACAACATATGTAGGGAGAAATGATTTACTCTGTGTTGCTGTTAATGTTTCAATGTTTTAATACTATTATTCAAACTGAGCCCCTTCTCCTTGTGTTCGTGTATTTGTGTCACTTTGCCTTAATTGTCGCCTTGTTTGCACAGATGGGTCAGCCTGGGACCAGGTGCCGCTGATCATCGTCAGCCTTGGCCTCACATCATCGCCAGATCAACAACTCACCTAGAGGTATGTGACTTTCAGCTAACAAAGAATTTTGTAATTCTGATAGTAAGCTCATTTTTGTGTCCAACCCTCCAGGTCCGGTACAGCTTCCCTGGCAAAACGCCACTTGTTCTATCAGCAGAGATGAAGCCTCTTGAGGCATTGCACCACTTGAGCCAATTGGTTCGAGAAAGGGTTCATTTCTTGGAGCTTCATGTGTCCACGGAACCACCTACTGGCTAACTGTATAATCACAATCATTTGTCTCCCAACCACATGAGGGATTCGTTAATTTTTGTGTGTGTGTGTGTGTGTGTGTCTGTTGGGAAGGTATTATTCAGCAAAATATTGTCTGACCAAAGCCTCGATGTACATAGATTATCACAGAAGTATAATGTATATATTTTTTCTTCAACTTTCTTTTCATTGTTTTCCAGTCACAGAAGTTAAATTTGACATACATCGCCAGCAATGGGATTAAACTCATAACCTGAGTGCCCATGATGTATGGGGGGGGGGGGGGGGGGGGGGGGCAGTACCACCTGAATTATGGGAAAAAAAAAAAAAAAAACTACATATGAAACAAAAACAGTCTTATAAAATATATGATATGATGTCTCTTGTAAGTCACAGTGTCAAGCAGCTCCACAAAAATCAACGTACAACAAATTATACATATAAACGTTTGAACTTTTGGGTCCAGTAAGAAGAGTTGCCACATACATTCTCATATGTCACTCATGAAGTAAAACCTATATGTATATATTTTTTAATGTTGTCTGTGTATGTGTGAAAATAATTTCATAAATGGCATTATCATAATGTGGTAGGTTGTGATGTACGTACGTATGTCGCCGGTGTTGCATGGATCCGGGCCGCGCGACAAAATCCGTACCCAGGACAGAACTCGAACTCACTCGCACGACGCGTCCAGCATGGTAGGCAGATGCTCTGGCCACCAAGCCAGAAGCCTGGGCTACCCATTTGCCTGCCAGCGCACCCACATGAGGAAAGGGAGGTTTCGACACAACGTACTTGCATGAACCCGTTACACGTAATCAGAGAGAACAGTAAACATGTTCGTGTAACATGAAAAAGGTTACTGATGATGCTTGTCCAATTTGGACATTGATGTAGCGACAGGATAGTGGGGGTTTTCATTGTTTTATTTTATTCATTTTTTTTCCCACAGAGAGAAAATCCTCTTTCTTGCTGGCTTCATCTTAGTATCAACTACTGTACCATTCTTTCAACTCACTTAAACTTTTCACTCTCCAAACCAACTCCAAATTATCCAAACTCTCACGTGATCAAAACTCTCCTGCTAACACCCACATTTTGAATGCAGGCAGAGGTGTTGATAGACGGAAGCGAGCTGTCAAACCGCGCAGCAAATCTAAAGAACTCCATGAAGCGATCACGTGGTACAGCTTGGCAGCGAGGCTTCGAACGTCATCATTTTCGGAACCTCCCCTAAATGAAGCGAGCCTCGGTACGCGCTTCGCAGAAAAGTCCCTTCATTACTCGACACACGCGTCGAAGTCTCGGCGCACCTCGTGACATCACTACTATCTACCACTGCCTCTCAATGAATTGAGTCCCCCATTACCCCAGAACCTTAACAAATACAATATGTTGTTTATAGTCTAAAATGGGTCATCTTTAATGCGGAGTTGCTTGTTCCAATTAAGTATCACCAATATCAGTTTTACAAAGTTGTGCCGAAATCTGCGGTACATCTGGCCCATGTCCGCTCCAGTTATATTTTGCTATCTGGGTAGTGTTAGCACATTCAAATATATTAGGGCAAAACAGAGATTGAGATCTCAAATAAATACACATTGTAACATCCTGCTGAAAGTTTTCATAAAACAGAGAATGCTGTTATATACTGTATAACTGCGGGAAGGGCAGCCAATTGTGAAGTGGAACGACTAGGTGTCCCGATGCCTTTGTCAACATAGAGAGCCTTTAAGGCCGCGGGTTCTTTAAAGGGCTGACACGATTTGATCTGGTTTGGAGGCCATAATGAAATGTGCTGTTCATTAGGCCTGAAATTCAATTGTGGGACTAGTGGGGGGGAAACAAGATATTGCTTTGGCTTCCATGACAACAGTGCCTGGGAGTCTGAGTCTGGAAGGATTTTGAAATAGATTTAAGGTTATTGGGAGAAATGTCATATTGGAGAAAGGGGTTTCAGATACCCTTTACTCATCCCTCAGGTTTAGGATTTATTTCGGTTTATACTTTCTCACGGTGAAAGTAAATGTGATAAATCATATTATCAAATGTATGCATCTTGTTGCCATGGCAGACTTCATAATTATGATTGCACTTTAAGCTGTTGCGTATAATAATGGCATTTAGAATTGCACTTTAGTATTTTGTTCAGGTGCCAAGAATGACTCAGTTAAAACCAGCAGTGATATTTTCACAGTTTTTCCTCTTTTTCCTTGCTGGGCGATTGAGCGCCCTGCCGTGGTCATAGTTCAGTCATATTGTGCCCTGGACTGCCTCAGCACACAGACGAAATGAATGTCGTCGCCCACAAGTGTGGCAGGTTAAAGATGAACGTTTGTGCAGGCGTGTGCAGCTTTATTTAACACTATCATGTTGTGACGATCACAGCCACTGCCTGGAACACTCCCTGACTAAAAGAGTGAGAACAACACAAAATTGAGATAAGAGATCCTCCAGTAAACCTTCTGTCAACATTATCACTACAGAGCAGAGATTTTTTTTCCCTCCCAATATGTTCAAGGTTCAAGCTCACACCATCATCATTTTTACAGACTATACAGGTGTTATTGCACTAGCATTTTTACTTTCCTAACTGTTGTACAGCTTTCAAAAGAGGTTTTTCAGGTAGGATGTGGGTTCAATCCCTTGTTCTCTTGTAAAATGGTGGCGGTATATTCCTTTAATCTCTATGTGACCAAATGAGCGGTGTCTTTTTATTCCCATGGAATGAGTCCAAAATATTTGTAAAACGTTTCTAAAATAGCAGAAAAGTTCCGCCTCTTCTCAAGCTTACGCGTCAAAGTGGCTAAGTTTACATGCAGTATGCAGTATTCATATTAAAGTCCATATTCCTTTTTTGACTTTAGAACAGTGGTTCTTAACCTTGCTAAAGGTACCGAACTCCACAGGTTTCACATGTGGATTTATTGAACCCTTCAGAATTAGATATTTTTTACAAATTCAAAACCGATATATATCCAAGCTAGCAAGCTAATAATTCAGCAAATTCCCGTTCAAGATTCTTCTTATTTTGACAGCATGTTTTGTAAACAGGTCAAACTTTGTGATCATGCTGCCTATTGGTCTGTTGTATTCCGTCATACCAAGTACAAGTCAACTTTCCACTGAGCAAACCAGTTCCTCCTCCCATCAGATCGAGGACTAGCAGATAAAAAGTGATGGATTAAGCCTGTAAATTGGGAGCAAACTAGTCTAAAACCTGGTCTAAAAAGCCACTTTGCCTAGATTTAATCAGCGTACAAAAACAGGGCTCTGCATTTCTTGACCTTCACCGAAAATAGGGCTCTGCATTTCTTGACCTTCACCTTAGCCTTACTCACCGAACCCCTGGGGTCCGATCGAACCCAGGTTAATAACCACTGCTTTAGAATGATCCTCTTATATAGACAAGTTTCAGATGTACTTCCGCTTTACTTCCACATGTCTGTAACTTACACACATAAAGACCGTTTGTTTTTGTAGCCATGTTGCCGCTGTGTTATGGAAGGTACTGTATTTTCGTCCGATCCCTGCATTTTCATGTGTCCGGTGCTCAAAAAAATAAAAAGCAAAGCTAAAATCTTGCGCATGAAACGACTTGTTGCTTTTAATATTGGTTTTATGATGATGATTTCAATTATGATGATCTTTAATATTATTTACTACAACTACTACAGTATGCTGCTTGCCTGTTGCTAATCAGTACATGTAAATGTCACAATTATGTCAACGCATAAATGCAAGTTCAAGTTTTTGGTATATCTGTTTACAGGTGGAAAACGCTGTTAGGCAAGGGACATGAACATATATCGAGACTATGTGCTTTCTACTTGGATGATGGAAGGCACGACTCCCAGGGGTGGCCGAGAGGCAGGGGCTAGGACTAGTGTTTTCTTAACATGTAACTGTAATCTGATTAATTTCCTTCAGTAACGAGCAACCTAACGCGTTCATTTTTCCAAGCCAGTAATCAGATTAAAGTTAGTTTCCTCCGTGCCTGTGCATTACTATTTTGTTGTTGCCTCATACTGTATGTAGAATGAAGAATACTGTAGTCACGTACGAAGAGCATTTGAATAGAAAATACTGCTCTTGAGTTTGGGAGTGACATCACATCTCACGTTTTCTCATCGGAAAAAAAGGGTCACGTGTATTACCATGTTGTGTGCGCGCCATCTGCCATGGCGGTCAACAACATAGCCTGGCTACCTATCAGGATGCTAACAGTAAAGGAGCCGGAGAGATACAACAAACGGCTGCATTTGCTCACTGGAGATTCAGCCATTACTTCACATATTCGTCCAGTAAAGATGACAAAAATATCTCTGTGCGTTGCAAACTCTGCGCTGGCTCAGAAAGACCACTAAAAACTCGACATCCAATTCAACAAGGAAGCACTTGGAATTACAGCACAACGCGAACAACTCAGAACAAAGCCGACAGGTAACGAGACAGCCAGCACTTCTATAGTTTGTAACCAGCCTTTATAATATGTATAATTATGTATGTATTTTATAGTTAGAATTTTTAATCACAGGCAGAGTTTTACATTTGTGGGACTGGGGGAAAAGCATGTTGAAGACTCTGAAACAAAAATCAAAAGTTTGGACACACGTCATAATTTTTGCTTTAAATATACTGTATATTTTCACTACTATTGTAAATTCTCACTGAAGACATCAAAACTATGAACGAACATGTGGAATGGCAAAAAAAGTGAAATAACTGAAAACAGGTTTTGTACTCTACATTCTTCAAAGTATCCACCTTTGAGGTGTCTCCAAACTTTTGGCCAATACTGTATATATATACACATCTTCACACTGTTCGAGTTCAATCAACTGTTCAAGTTGTTGTTCGTAGCGTTTGAAAGTTTAGGTTTAAAGAAATTCTAAATATCCATCTCTCCTCCTCTGATGTAGTTTTGGCTAAGCAAAGCAAAGGATAGTCTCCAAGGTGCTAGTTGCATGATCTGTTCGAAAAATGATTTCGACCCATTATGAAAACTGTACGTTGTAGGATTTTTGTTCATTTCATTAATTTTTGTTGCTTGTTTTATTGCTTTACAACTTTTATAGACATTTTAACGGCTACGTCTTTATTTCAAAGGGGAAGTTCAGAATTTTTTACATTGGCTTATTCTTGGAGTCAGCAGGGGTTTAATTAGTCGTTGGAGTTTATTGAAACAAATTTCGTACAGTTTGTCAGTTACTGTATTTGTTAGTTTTAGGGCTTCGGAATGGCTAAGCTAGGGCGAGTCAATGGTGGTTGAAATCAACTCCATCGACTAATTAAACCCCCGCTAACTCGAAGATTAAGCCTTATGTGAAAAACTCAATTACACGCGATTACATTTTTCTGTTATTTTTATGTTGAGGCAGCAAAAGGAGAAAAAATGGTAAAAAGTAAGTTACTTTTAAAGTAACTTAGTTACTTTGATAATAAAGTAATCAGTAAACTAGATCACCTTTTTGAGGTGTAATCAGTAATTAAATTACTTTTTTCAGTAATACGTGACAACACTGGCTAGGACAGATGGTTGCTCGCCTCACGGCGGATCGTCAGCTCGATCCTGAGATCCAACTACAAGCTTTTTAACTGCAGCAGCTTTAAGAGACGCTATTGGAGCTGGAATTACCGAAAACAGCGGGAGAAAGTTCGTCAGGATGCCGCCGATGGTCTCTGTAATGTCAGTTGAAAGTTTGGCGAGGCTCAGGAGCTGTGCTGTGCTGTGATATCACATTCTCGTATGCTATTTTTCTCATAATTGTATAAAGTGTGATTTATTGACCTGTTTTGCGCATGCACTAATCCTTTTAAATAAAACAAGAAATGGAATCATGTCCAAATGTTTTATTGCAATCAATATCTGCAATAGAAAATGACATACCGTTTTTTTTTATATGTACATACCTTGTAGTATTTCCTTGTAACAACAAAATCCGTGTCAGCCCTTCTGCATTCGGCAAATTCAATATTATTTGTAATGTCACCTCATTTTGGTCACTCAAGTAGCCGGCGTATCAATCTACACCTCACGTCAGCACAGGCTGACAGGTTGTTATAATTTTGTCCACGAATGATGAAAGAAGTGATAAGAGTTCACACACAGAACGTCTCGGAGTCTCGTCTACGTTGTGCTTAATCCATTTTTTGCAGATTCCATGGGTTCCTCTGGTTTGATTTTGCAGTTTTAACTTCGTCAACACACTGCTAACTTCAACCACAACTCATGAGGTTTTTTCTCAACCGGAAGTTCAAAGCAGAAATTTTCCGAGATGGCGCCGTCCATGTTTCGCTCAGGAAACTTGTGTATACAGTATGTGGTGCACAGGGTTATTGGTCAATTGGCATATTTCAGACAGAAAAATCATAACATACAGAAAACGTGATGATTCAAATCGAGTCATTTATGGCAAAGATTTTTTTTTTTCGGCAATGGTGTCCTTTCATTTGTCTGTGTATTCTCAGGCTACATCTCTCAAATGCCAGTTAAATCAGACCTTTTGGAGCATTGTGCTGCTGTGGTCTGTAAAAAACGACAACAAACAAACAGGCTCTACTCATTTTTCACTCTGAGTGAAGAATGAATTCCTCACACATTGCCTTGGAGGCACCAAATGATAGACCATGTTTAAAAGTGAGTAAAGCTGCACACTGAACACTTGGCATGGCTCTCAAATACATGTACCTATTTAGTACTTTAACAGTGACATGACTATAACAACAGTTTTCTCATTTTTACTGTTTCTATTTTATTCATTTATCTATTTAATCATCATCTCACTCTCCACAGACTTATTACAATAAAATTTATGTTTCAACTGTGTAGAAACAAATGGCCTGACCAAGGCAAATGATTTCTTTTCAATTTTTGGCCACAATAAAAGATAATAAATTGAGTGCAAGTGTGTGCATGGATGAGCACACACAGCAGATGATGTACAAACACCATTACAGACACAGTGTAAATATAAATTATGCATTCCGTCTGAACAAGCACAACACTTGAATGCTGTTTTGCCCCTTTTGTCTGCAAGTAGCTGTTAAAGAATTAAATATAGTGAGTTACAACCATACCAGTCGTGCTGAACTGATAAACAATATACACTCCCTTCGTACCCCACATACTTGTGTGCCTATACTTGACTACATGGTTCGTGGCAGAAAATCAAGTGTCCTCAGCTGCTTGTCTTGCTGTTGCTTTTGAGAAGCCTCGCTCAGGTGTGCACTCTGTTTTTGGCAGATGTTATTCCACTAGAGGACAAGATAACAGGATTAAGCCACATTACCATAAGCAAATGGTCTTTTCAATGTGCAGCATTGAAATATAGGCCCACTTGTGACCTTTTTCCTTGTTGTGACTATGTCTACGACAGCAAGTGCGCAGTTTTCTATAGGCGGAATGTATACCTTTTATACAACCAATATATATGCATAAACTATTCTGTGATATGTCGAAATAACTGTATAACGTATAATTGGCGATATGTTTTCTCAAATGATACTCAATTAAATGACTTTGCCTATAATATATGCAGAGCTAGCAGTGATCTGTTCTGTTTTTGGCATCCAAGATGTGTACATTTGTGGCTAGATGTACATGTGGGATCGCGTCAGGTAAGCTTTCCACACACTTGCGTCGTTTTCATCTCTCGCCCTGAAAGTAAGGTTTCGATTTCGTTAGTGCATACGTATTTACAACAAGTGTTTTTCCATAACTATATAGCAGTTAATATTTCCCATTCTTTTCCTACTTGGTGCATGACCATGACCCACTCTGATCTCTCATCTTTTTTTACAGGAACCGTCTTGTAATGTTGAGCAAACACTCAAGTCTTTACAGTGTGTGATAAGCAGCGCCTCAATGATTTGAGTGATGGTGAACTAGAGTCTGACCTTCCTCCTGTGTAAAATAAAACTGAAACAAAACCTTTGCAGCAACAGACAAGCTGTTATCCCTCTTAAACTGTTTTGTCTCTGATGCCTTTTTTGGAAATAAAATCTTTCATTCAGGGACGCCATCATATTTTTTTTTGTTCTGAATCCCTGCAGTACAGAAGTGTTTTTTTCTTTCCTTTCACCTCAGCACACACACCAACCTTATACATAGTGCAATCTGCACAAGTACAGAGTGGATCAATTAGTGAGAACCTTTCAAAGACTCTGTAGGCTCCAATTTTGTGTCCAGCACAAGTCTAGACTTGAGTGGTGCTGTGCTCGGCAGGTATCCATGTAAGACCGGGTTTTGATGATTTGGTGGACACGTACAGGCAGGTAAAATTGAAAGAGGGTATTTTTCGCTGCAGGGGGTCCTGAACACCACCAAACCTTTTCGTCACCACATCATCAGCGTCAATTTTGCTAAATATATTGTTTCATAAAGTGGCTCATTTAAACTATTATAATGTTAAGAATGGTAAGACGGTTCCAATTCTTTTTTCCATTTGAATTTATTTGTTGGGGTCGTGATGTGTCACACTAAGAAATTTGCTTTGTTTATTTCAGTCAGGTTGCTTGAATACCACTGATGTTTAAATTGATTTCTATTTTCATGGAATACATTTATATATTTTTAGAGTTTAAAAAAAATACTTACCACTTACCTGAAAATATATATATATATATATTAGTCCTCATCAAAAATTAGCACATTGTGATAAAGTTCATTATTTTCATTACACACTCCTGAAGTAGTTCAAGCCTTTAATTGTTTAATATTGATGATTTTGGCAAAAAAAAAAAAAAAAAAAAGAGAAAAAAAAGTCAAGAAAAACCAAACATCCCTATCTCAAAAAATTTGCATATTTCATCTGACCAATACAAAAAATGTTTTTTTAATACAATAAAAGTCAACCTTCAATTATATCAGCTATGCACTCAATACTTGGTCAGGAATCCTTTTGCAGAAATGACTGCTTTAATGCGCCGTGGCATGGAACTAATCAGCCTGTGGCACTGCTGAGGTGTTATGGAGGCCCAGGATGCTTTGATAGCAGTCTTAAGCTCATCCACAGTGTTGGGTCTGGTGTCTTTCAACTTCCTCTTCACAATAGCCCACAGATTCTCTATGGGGTTCAGGTCAGGAGAGTTGGCAGGCCAATTGAGCACAGTAATGCCATTGTCAGTAAACCATTTACCAGTGGTTTTGGCACTGTGAGCAGGTGCCAGGTCGTGCTGAAAAATGAAATCTTCATCTCCATAAAGCTTTTCAGCAGATGGAATCATTAAGTACTCCAAAATCTCCTGATAGCTAGCTGCATTAACCCTGCCCTTAATAAAACACAGTAGACCAACACCAGCAGTGAGGTGGCACCCCAGACCATCACTGACTGTGGGTACTTAACACTGGACTTCAGGCATTTTGGCATTTCCTTCTTCCCAGTCTTCCTCCAAACTCTGGCACCTTGATTTCCGAATGACATGCAAAATTTGCTTTCATCTGAAAAAAGTACAGCTTCTCTGTAGCCCAGGTCAGGCGCTTCTGCCACTGTTTCAGGTTCAAAAGTAGCTTGACCTGGGGAATGCGGCACCTGTAGCACGCCTGTGCACGGTGGCGCTTTATGTTTCTACTCCAGACTCAGTCCACTGTTTCTGCAGGTCCCCCAAGGTCTGGAATCTGCCCTTCTCCACAATCTTTCCCAGGGTGCGGTCACCTCTTCTGGTTGTGCAGCATTTCCTGCCACACTTTTTCCTTCCCACTGAGGTGCCTTGATACAGCACTCTGGGAACAGCTTATTCACTCAGAAATTTCTTTCTGTGTCTTAGCCTCTTGCTTGAGGGTGTCAACGATGGCCTTCTGGACAGCAGTCAGGTCGGCAGTCTTGTCCATGATTGCGGTTTTGAGTAATGAACCAGGCTAGGAGTTTTTAAAAGCCTCAGAAATCTTTCGCAGGGGTTTTGAGTTAATTCGTTGATTCAGATGATTAGGTTAGTAGCTTTTTTTGAGTACTTTTTCATGATATGCTAATTTTTTGAGATAGGGATTTTTGTTTTTTCCTGACATTTTGCCAAAATCATCAATATTAATACAACAAAAGGCTTGAACTACTTCAGTTGTGTGTAATGAATGTAAAATATATGAAAGTCTAATGTTTATCAGTACATTACAGAAAATAATGACCTTTATCACAATATGTTCTTTTTTTTTTTTTTTTTTTTTTAAAGGACCAGTATATTTTGTGATAAATAAATCACTCACACAATAAAAATTGCAAGGACAGACGAATTCAAGAAAGTTACATGGAATAAACACTGTACTTTGTGTTAAACTTAATACCATTTTGTTATACTGTATTTAAATCTTTGATGCCCTCGGAAGTCAACATTCTTAAATCATTGAGTTATTGCACTCTTAATTATACAGAGCTCAATCACACAGCAAAATTACGAAAACGCAGTATGCATGTCCGTAAGAGACAAAAGCAAGATAAGAGAACAGAGATGATTCCCTAATGAGCTTGATGCCCTTACCTCAGACTTTCAAGAGATGGATGTGGATAGGACGAAAGTGGAAAAGGTAACGGCTGAGTACGAGGTGACCCCACTTATTTCACCAGAGCTGAATTTTAAACAGCTGACTCAATGAGCATTACACTTGTGGTTGAAACGCAGCATTTGAATATGATTTATTTCCAGTTGTGCAGCATTTTGTGGTGGTTTTCTAAAGGGAAGAACATGGTAATCTGGCAATCATTACTTTTTTTTGTCTTTGAATTCTATCCTTCCAAAAACTGTCATTCACCAATGTTTTAATTCATAGTCATGTCTGATCTGTAACACTCCAAAGTTCCTTTAACTCTCCCAGCCATCTATCTCAAGAGGGCTCTCGGAGCCTAGATTTGAAAACACATTCTCAACAGCCTCTTAGGGAAACCTAATACTGGACTGAGGCTTATGGGCCAAACTTGGTTCTTCTTCTCAGGTTGAGGCTGGTAAGAACCCATGCTCGGTATAAACAATCCTACAGACAAGTTTTCGAGGTACATCAGCTTTATGTCTGCCTACTACTTCCGTTTCCATTTTTTTTAACCATTGACTTCAATGGCGCTGCAGTGGCATTACTCACTAAAAACCCTGAAAAGCCACAATTGGCAAATATCGCATGCTTCTGCCATCTCAATATAGGAAGACAACATAAAGAAATGGCGAAGGGTGACTACAGGTAAAATATTATCATATTTTATTGACGCTACTGCAGTGGATAGAAACGCCATCAGGAAGCTATTGATATTATAATGATGATTGTAATTATGATCTTTAATATTATTTACTACAACTAATGCTGATAGCCTATTGCTAATCAGTATGTGCTGGATGGATCCCCATAAAAGCAACCGTTACAAGATTTTTGTTCGTTTGTTTACAAGTTGAAAACGCTGATAGGCAAGGTAACAAATTGATGTGCCTCACAGCAACACTTACTGTATGTTGATGGACATATATCGAGACTACGTCCTTCTACCCAGGGGGCGAGAGGCTGGGGCTATAGGTGGTGGTTTCCCTCGAAGCGGACCGTCAGCTTGATCCCGAGATCCAACAACGAGCTTTTTAACTGCATCAACTTTAAGATATGCTATTGGAGCTGGAATTACTGAAGACAGCGGGATACAGTCCGTCTGGATGCCGCCAAGTGTCATCGTGATGTCGAGTGAAAGTTTGGCTCCCTTAAGCTCTGCTGTCTGACAACACATTCCTCGTATGCTCAACCTTCATTAATATTTTTCTAATAATTTTATAAATTGTGATTTTATTTATTGACCTGTTTTGCACATGCACCAATCGTTTTAAATAAAACAAGAAATTACTGGTGCACGATAATTATTGGTCTGATTATTATCGTTCCGATAATAGGAATTATGACGTCATCCCCGGTAATATGTACTGTAATATTTTTGGCACGCTGTCGGTGGATTGGGAATTGTGCGTTTGTAACTCAAGCACTCCCTTTCTGTGACGTCACGCTCAAGTGTGCCGCACAGCTGGCGAGAAACACATCCTAGTAAGCTACTTAAAACACGACAATCGCTTCGATGTTTTAAAAGAGTGCGAGGACGTGCGAGCTGCAAATGAAGCTGCCCATCCAATCCCAAAGCCAATTCCAAAGCCAGCTAATTGTACCATTTAACGAGGCCTTTGAAAAGTTTCACAAAGATGACCGAGAGCTATAGCGATGACAAACATGATCACAGAAATGATGGCGCTAGACAACCAACCCTTTTCCCTCGTCGAAGACATAGGACTCAGGCGGCTACTTCGTCATTCGGAACCAGGTTCATCCTTCCAAGCCGCCGCCACTTTTCAGATGAACGTTTACCATGCGACCATGCATGGCACGTAGGTTTTCACGCCGGACATACAGTATAGACGTGTAATGTTAGTTCTGTCAGCATGCTTGGTAGGATTTCATACAATGCAGAGAAGAGGCCTCATACTTTATTTAAAGTGGGTTCACTCACTACCGTTTGTATTGATTATTATAAGGCAAGCCATTAATCCTTTTTGTTCTACCACATTTTTGTTATGAGTTATGAGTGATGAACCTTACTATATAATGTTTGCATTTTACAGTGTTAGTTATAAGTAAGTTATTGAGAGGCATTTTGGTTATTGATAGGCTCCTAACCTGTCTCTCAGATTAAGAAAGTTGTTTCATGGACCAAGACCACAACAGTCCCTCCTCTCCTGTAGCACCAAATATTTTTGTCTGATGACAAAGCACAATACAGTATGGCAAATAAGTATTTAGTCAACCACCAATTGTGCAAGTTCTCCTACTAAAAAAAGATTAGAGAGGCCTGTAATTGTCAACATGGGTAAACCTCGACCATGAGAGACAGAATGTGGAGAAGGAAAAAAAGCAGAAAATCACATCGTTTGATTTTTAAAGAATTTATTTCCAAATTAGAGTGGAAAATAAGTATTTGGTCACCTACAAACAAGCAAGATTTCTGGCTGTCAGAGGTCTAACTTCTTCTAACGAGGTCTAACGAGGTCTAACGAGGCTCCACTCGTTACCTGTATTAATGGCACCTGTTTTAACTCATTAGTGGTATAAAAGACACCTGAGCTGTCGAAGGACACCAGAGACAAAATTGTAGACCTGCACCAGGCTGGGAAGACTGAATCTGCAATAGGTAAAACGCTTGATGTAAAGAAATCGACTGTGGGAGCAATTATTTGAAAATGGAAGACATACAAGATTACTGATAATCTCCCTCTATCTGGGACTCTATGGAATATCTCACCCCGTGGCGTCAAAATGATAATAACGGTGAACGAAAATCCCAGAACCACACGGAAGGACCTAGTGAATGACCTACAGAAAGCTGGGACCACAGTAACAAAGGCTACTATCAGTAACACAATGCGCCGCCAGGAACTCAAATCCTGCACTGCCAGACGCGTCCCCCTGCTGAAGAAAGTACACGTCCAGGCCCGTCTGCGGTACGCTAGAGAGCATTTGGATGATCCAGAAGAGGACTGGGAGAATGTGTTATGGTCAGATGAAAAACAATTAGAACTTTTTGGTAGAAACACAGGTTCTCGTGTTTGGAGGAGAAAGAATACTGGATTGCATCCGAAGGACACCATACCCACTGTGAAGCATGGGGGTGGAAACATCATGCTTTGGGGCTGTTTTTCTGCAAAGGGACCAGGACGACTGATCTGTGTAAAGGAAAGAATGAATGGGGCCATGTATCGAGAGATTTTGAGTGAAAATCTCCTTCCATCAGCAAGGGCATTGAAAATGAGACGTGGCTGGGTCTTTCAGCATTACAATGATCCCAAACACACAGCCAGGGCAACAAAGGAGTAGCTTCGTAAGAAGCATTTCAAGGTCCTGGAGTGGCCTAGCCAGTCTCCAGATCTCAACCCCCATAGAAAATCTGTGGAGGGAGTTGAAAGTCCGTGTTGCCCAAAGACAGCCCCAAAACATCACAGCTCTAGAGGAGATCTGCAAGGAGGAATGGGCCAAAATACCAGCAACAGTGTGTGAAAAGCTTGTGAAGAGTTACAGAAAACATTTGGCCTCCGTTATTGCCAACAAAGGGTACATAACAAAGTATTGAACTTTTGGTATTGACCAAATACTTATTTTCCACCATGATTTGCATATAATATTTTTAAAACTAAAAAAATGTGATTTTCTGGGGGGTTTTTTCCACATTCTGTCTCTCATGGTTGAGGTTTACCCATGCTGACAATTACAGGCCTCTAATATTTTCAAGTGGGAGAACTTGCACACTTAGTGGTTGACTAAATACTTATTTGCCCCACTGTACCTGTTGGGGTTTATGTTTTAGTTCAGTGCTCGTTGTTCAGGGAACACATTTTCAATTATATTGACAATTGATCGTGATTGACTCAAATTATATTTATTTGAAAAAAATAAATATTAGCACTTTATTTGAAGTCAAGACTGTTCTTGTCTTTGTTTGGTTCATTATAATAATGGTCATGTCATCATGAAAAATCTGGTTAGGTCAAAGCCAAATCTATGTTGAATCCACCACTATTTTTTTTTTTAAACCTCTAGGTGTTCAAAAACTTGTTTGCCCCACTGTACCTGTTGGGTTTATGTTTTAGTTCAGTGCTCATTGTTCAGGGAACACATCTTCAATCATATTGACAATTGATCGTGATTGACTCAAATTATATTTATTTGAAAAAATAAATATTAGCACTTTATTTGAAGTCAAGACTGTTCTTGTCTTTGTTTTGTTCATTATAATAATGGTCATGTCATCATGAAAAATCTGGTTAGGTCAAAGCCAAATCTATGTTGAATCCACCACTATTTTTTTTAAAACCTCCAGGTGTTCAAAAACTCGGGTGAATATACATTTTAAAAATATATATATTTATTATCGGTTATCGAAATTGGCTTTGATGAGCAGGAAGTTATCGATATCGGTTTCAAAAAATGGATATGGTGCACCCTACAGGAAATGGAATCACGTTGTCCAAATGTTTTACTGCGATCAATGTCTGCAATAAAAAAGAATGACATACTCTTTTTCTTTATATGATATGTACATACAATGGGGAGAACAAGTATTTGATACACTGTCAATGGGAAAACCCATTGGCAGTGTATCAAATACTTGTTCTCCCCACTGTACCTTGTAGTATATTTCCTTGCACAACAAAATCTGTGTCAGCCCTTCTGCTTTCCACAAATGTAATATAATTTGTATTTTCACCTCATTTCAATTTTCACCTCATCACTCAAGTAGCCAGCATATCAATCTACTAGCATACCTCACGTCAACACAGGCTGACTGGTTGTTATAATTTTGTCCACGAATGATCAATGAATTGATAAGAACAATCATCCAATCTCATCTACGTCTCATCTAGGTTGTGCAGAATCAATTTTTGAAGATTCCGTAGGTTCCTCTGGCTTGATTTTGAAGTTTTAACGTCGTCAACACACTGCTAACTTCAACCGCAACTCATGAGGTTTTTTCTAAACTGGAAGTTTGAAGCAGACATTGTCCAAGATTGCACCGCCCATATTTCGCTCAGGAAACTTGTTTATAGTAGAAGTAGTTAAGGATCAAATCATTATAATATCCACACAAAACTGGAAGGTTTGTAGGATTTTGGTTGTGTTTGAAACAGAAACAGCTGAAAATTGTAAAAGAAGGCGAGTGGGCCCCCTCCCTCTAAAACAATGGCACCCACATTCATCCATTCTTGTAGATCACAGACGCATTGGATTACAATAATATCATCAAGTACTTTTCACATAGATGTCAGACATTAATTTGGACTGTGTTTTTACCAGTAGAAACCAGGTAGCTGTCAGAAGGGATTTACATGTGAAAATGGAAAAGGTGTACTGTTATTTAAAAGTAATTAGGTTTATGTCCAAAGTGTGAAGCTATTATTCACATTGCCTTTGGGTATGTTTGATGAATAATAATCACCGTTATCATAACAAATACTATCATCATGTAGGGAGAGATCAGGTTTTTATGGAGGAATACAGTATACCAAAGAAGTTAATAGCCTAGCATAGTTATTACGTATTTACAATAACATAATAAAATCAATACTTATAAGAATCTATATTTTGTTATTATGATCACACTGATGAACTTAGTAGTAGTACACTATGAGGAAATAATAAACCAAACCTGATTGCAGTAAATCATTTTGCAAGACTGTTCAAGGGGAGCCTACCAGTAGTGAAACGTTTGAACGGAACTTTAAAGAAAGATGCAAGGCTTGGTTCCTTTTTTTGTAGCAGTAAAAGAAATACAGCATAACATGTGTTTCTTGTCCAGTATCTTTTTGAAACCCTGTGTTGGGACAATTCACAATGTTTCATCTAATTATTACACCAACTGCTCAATGTTGAGTAAATGTTTGTGATTCCTGTTCTGCCTGCATGAAAAGGCTTTGGCTTAGTTCTTTATATTCTTTGAAACGTTTCATTTCCAGATGTACAAACTCTACTGTTTGATTAAATATTCAGTCTGAATTCCACAGTGTTATCATAAATGGACCCATATTCCTTATCACCAAATGCCAGTCTCCTGCATAAATATTTAGCCCAGAGAGCTGCGCCCACAGAAGAATACCAATACTTTGTCAGCAGACCTTCATGCCAAAGGCAAACAGTTTGTGGTATATCACTGAGGAAAAGATTGAATTAATAAAAAGCAAATTAAAACAGCATCTGTACACCTGGCTTGAAAAATGTTTATGTGGACTTTTTAAAAGTGCATCATGAGTATTCTCCATCTGTGCTGCTCCACATCATCGTTTTTCAGGCAATGACTTTCAGTTGGAATTGCATCTCAGCTTCTCAACTGAGAAAGTTTGGGCTATGGAATGTGTTGCGGTTTCTGATATTATTGAAAAGTGCATTGATTTTCAAGAAAGGTATTTTTTGTACTTCCCCTCTACAGCTGTCATTTTAAGACAAAGCAGCAAAGGTGAATTTGAACCAGAAAGTTCAAGTTGAGTTTCCACTCTAATCATAAAATGTAATGAAAATGAACATGCATGCAGAATATCCGTGTGGCTTTCTAACGAATATATGAAAAAACATTGGATTCTGATCGTTTATGAATATTAATATCATTACGTTATGTTTTTATGACGTACAATATTGTACAGGGCTATATTTCTTTTGGGAGTCAGGGGTTAAACTGAAACAGATTAATAGCATTTTCATTACGTTTCAATGGGAAAAGATGATTTGAGATATGGGCGTTTTCCGAGTATGCCTGGGGAATGGCTAGAGCACCGCCTGTTATGTTCAGCGATTTTTATATCAACACTTAAATTAACATTAATAAAGTACTAAAAATTAACTTTCATGGAGAAATTTTCACCAATACAACAAATCACTTTGTGTGTATGCATGCGTGCATGGGGTACATCGGGGCACAGCATCTACTTGAACACATGGCGCTATTAGAGGAAATAGAAATTATGATCCCTGCCAAAAATCTGACAAAATGTACTTTATATTTTTATAAGCTGGCAAAGACTCCAGTGCTCAGGTTGAAAATAAACCTGTATTTTTTCCAACGTGAAACTGTCACAAACATGATTGAATTAGGCAATACATACTGTAATACCAACAAATTACATGCCAAACATTAATAGCTCTTAAACATTGCTGTTTTGGCAGGTGCAGGCTTTCAGCAGGCAGATTTCTGGGGATGAGAAGTAAGTTCTGCCCCTTCCTCCTTTTTACGTGGAATTTCTCGAGTCAACTTTTTTTTTTTAATAAATGGCGGAAAACACTCAGGTGACTTGAAGTTCCGCTCTGAGACCTCTAATTTGGCCAAATTTCAAAATTGTCCGATATGCACGTGTGATACATCATTGGAAAGCTTAAAATCTCAATTTTCTCGGTGAAGAAAATTTTTGAACAGGAGGGCATTAAAAAAAATAAATTTTAAACAGCGAATCCTTACCTGGAGGTGAGAGAACGAGAGAGCATAATTTTTGATGATGATGATTTTAACGAGATATTATCGCGTACTTACCTTGTTTCGATCCAAAAACTCCATGTAGCATGTATCACCGAGTGTCAAGACATAGCTGTGAATGGCCACAGCCGGATTTTGGGGGGATTTCATTGGTGAAACATGGTAACATAACAAGGGTTGCGATGCAGAAATCGCAGACATCAAGGCGTGGTCAACATTTTCTTTTTCATATATCTACCCTTTTAAACATTTTCTTTTCAATTTTTCTTTGTTTGGATCAGTTGTTTATTTAACATATCGGGGGAAATGCGACAGTAACAACAACAACAAAATTACAATTAAGTGATAGTTATGAGGTAGATATCCGTGACTTATTTACAGACACCATTTTTTTCATTGTGAGATAATTTCTTTAAAAGTTTAAAATATGCGAGTGAATAATTTTTCATTGATTAATGATTCTAAGCTAAAAATGACAGACATTTTAAATAATAAGTATCATCACTTACCTTCTTTTTATAGCTGGGTTGAAACAAAAGCGGTTCTGCAACGTCTGTAAACGGAGGTTTCCAGGGTAAAATGGACAAATTAAAAATATTTCGGGGGCTTATTGCGCCATGAATCTGCTATGGCAGCATAAAGAAATATTGTTCTATCAAACACAACAGTTTTTTGGGCTAAAAATACAGCAGTTTGTTTAAATGAGGGGTGCAAGAGCAGAAACAGCTTTTTCAGTCTTGTCTGTGTTTTCCGCCATATACAGTGAGGCAAATAAGTATTTAGTCAACCACTAATTGTGCAAGTTATCCCACTTGAAAATATTAGAGAGGCCTGTAATTGTCAACATGGGTAAACCTCAACCATGAGAGACAGAATGTGGAAAAAAAAAACAGAAAATCACATTGTTTGATCTTTAAAGAATTTATTTGCAAATCATGGTGGAAAATAAGTATTTGGTCAATACCAAAAGTTCATCTCAATTCTTTGTTATGTACCCTTTGTTGGCAATAACGGAGGCCAAATGTTTTCTGTAACTCTTCACAAGCTCTTCACACACTGTTGCTGGTATTTTGGCCCATTCCTCCATGCAGATCTCCTCTAGAGCAGTGATGTTTTGGGGCTGCCATTGGGCAACACGGACTTTCGACTCCCTCCACAGATTTTCTATGGGGTTGAGATCTGGAGACTGGCAAGGCCACTCCAGGACCTTGAAATGCTTCTTATGAAGCCACTCCTTTGTTGCCCTGGCTGTGTGTTTGGGATCATTGTCATGCTGAAAGACCCAGCCACGTCTCATCTTCAATGCCCTTGCTAATGGAAGGAGATTTTCACTCAAAATCTCTCGATAAATGGCCCCATTCATTCTTTCCTTTACAGAGATCAGTCGTCCTGGTCCCTTTGCAGAAAAACAGCCCCAAAGCATGATGTTTTCACCCCCATGCTTCAGAGTGGGTATGGTGTTCTTCGGATGCAATTCAGTATTCTTTCTCCTCCAAACACGAGAACCTGTGTTTCTATTTTGGTTTCATCTGACCATACCACATTCTCCCAGTCCTCTTCTGGATCATTCAAATGCTCTCTAGCGAACCGTAGACGGGCTTGGACGTGTACTGGCTTCAGCAGGGGGACACGTCTGGCAGTGCAGGATTTGAGTCCCTGGCGGCACAGTGTGTTACTGATAGTAGCCTTTGTTACTGTGGTCCCAGCTCTCTGTAGGTCATTCACTAGGTCCCTTCGTGTGGTTCTGGGATTTTTGCTCAGCGTTCTTGTTATCATTTTGACGCCATGGGGTGAGATCTTGCATGGAGCCCCAGATTGAGGGAGATTATCAGTGGTCTTGTATGTCTTCTATTTTCTAATAATTGCTCCCACAGTTGATTTCTTTACACCAAGCGTTTTACCTATTGCAGATTCAGTCTTTCCAGCCTGGTGCAGGTCTACAATTTTGTCTCTGGTGTCCTTCGACAGCTCTTTGGTCTTGGCCATAGTGGAGTTTGGAGTGTGACTGACAGAGATTATGGACATGTGTCTTTTATACCGATATTGAGTTCAAACAGATGCCATTAATACAGGTAACGAGTGGAGCCTCGTTAGACCTCATTAGAAGAAGTAAGACCTCTTTGACAGCCAGAAATCTTGCTTGTTTGTAGGTGACCAAATACTTATTTTCCACTCTAATTTGGAAATTCTTTAAAAATCAAACAATGTGATTTTCTGTTTTTATTTCAACATTCTGTCTGTCATGGTAGAGGTTTTCCCATGTTGACAGTTACAGGCCTCTCTAATCTTTTCAAGTAGGAGAACTTTCACAATTGGTGGTTGACTAAATACTTACTTGCCCCACTGTATATACAGGTAAATACAGATTGGAGCGGGAGATCGACAAGCGGATCAGTGCAGCATCTCCAGTGATGCAGTAATGCGATGATGTAGTGGTGAAAACGGAGCTGGGCCAAGAGGCGGCACTCTCCACTTGCCAGTCCGTCTGCGTTCCTGCCCTCGCCTATGGTTGCAAGCTGTGGGTCGTGACCGAGGGAGCATGCTCCAGGATGCAGGCGGCCGAGGTGGGTTTCCTCCGCAGGGTGGCTGGGCTCTCCCTTAGAGATAAGGTGAGAAGCTCGGTCATCCGAGAGGGACTCGGTGTTGAGCTGCTACTCCTCCGCGTTGAGAGGAGCGGGTTGAGGTGGCTCGGGCATCTTGTTCGGGTGCCTCCTGGATGCCTCCCTGGAGAGGTGTTCCAAGCATGTCCCACCGGCCGAAGACCCCGGGGACGACCCAGGACACACTAGAGAGACTATGTCTCTCGGCTGGCCTGGGAACGCCTTGGGATCCCGCCAGAGGAGCTGGTGGTTGAAGTGGCTGGGAAGAGGGAAGTCTGGGCTTCCCTTTTAAAGCTGTTGCCTCTGCGACCTGACCCAGGACTCAGCAGTAGATCATGGATGGATGGATGGATGGATTGATAGATAGATGGATGAATGGATGAAATACAGATTCATTTATTTAATATGTCATACTATACTGTCACAGAAGAGGCAGAAATAAACAGAAATCAGAAATAATTTGTTTTTATCAGGTCTACACCTCCACTCCTCTGACTACCATCCATCATCATATGTCAATCCAAACAGAAGTGAGCTCCTAACTACGGCAATGGCCTCTGCACACATTCGGACACTTCTATTTAGATTTTGTCAAGATAGACACGTCACATTGTTTGAATTGTTTCTGACTGATAAGCATGGAGGGAGAAAATGTGTATTTTGTTTCTGTAGCTGTTTTAGCTTTCAGGGATGTGATTTGAGAGTGCTGTGAAAACATATTTTAAATGAAATATATGAAGTCAAAACAATTTCATCTGAAATCAGTGTGACAGGCACTTGCGCAATTAAATAGTGCGTAGAGAGAAAGAGAAATGAGCTAAGGAGGTTAGAGACTTGGGAAAAAAAAGAATTCTGAGCCATCTGGTGCCTTTGAAGAAAACTCTTACTGTGGGACAAACAGGAGGAATGAGTAAATATCTTCACAGGTGATGAATTTCGGACTGTATGGACAGTTTAAAAAAAGTGATTTGTACTCTACATGGACAAAAGTAACAAATGGGCAAGACTTTTGAATCTTAATTTGTTATCTGACATTCCAGACAATCCTAAATTCCTTTTTAGTCACCTTTCTATCATTGCAGGGAGTTGGGGCTAATTCCACTTGATATTTTGGCCGGATTACACCCTGAACTAGTCACCAGTAAATCAACTGGCACATACAATACATAAAACAAAAATATTTGCACTCAAATGCACTAGTGGGACTCGTGGGAACAGAAGTCAAACAAACATACAACTACATTACCAGCGACCAGAGTTGTCCGATATTATCAGGTAGCCAATTATATCGGCCGATAAAAGCAATTTAAAATGATATCAGATAATAATGAAATATTATCGATTTTGGACCAATATGCATGTTGCCTTCAAAGCGAATGTAGAAGCCTTCTGCCTTTGTAAAAGGGCTGCTCACAGTTTAGCACAACAGTTAGGCTTTTGACCATTAGATAACTCTAAACCAAGATGCCTGGGATTTGCTATTTGAGAACAACATTTGCATTCATGGTGCAAAAATTAAATATCAGCAAATGATTGTAAGTCCACAACCACTGTATGTATACCACTATATCTGTATCGAGTTAATATTGGTATCGGACTTTTGGAGTTGGACAATTTCGGTTTTCGGTTAGGAAGTCATAATTGGACAACTCTACCAGTGACCTCTGAATTTTGTAAAGACACTATTTTGTGTCAATACAAACAATATCTAATCGGCTGTGCTAAACCAAATTATCATGTTTTCACAATAGGACTGCTGCTAAAAGGACACAATGTCCAGACTTCTGAATGTTTCTCTCTAAGTGGTTATCCAAGAAGGTTGGGAGTCTGTACTCTGAGGAGAGGTTAAAGAACAGGAGGAGGGAATTCATTATCCTTGAGCAGCTCCAGGTTTTGGCAAGAGAGACAAACTGAGATAGGGTCTACGTGCTCACTCCTCACCTCCACCTTCCACCAGTATCTCCTCTACTTGCTCATGATAAATGGGCTCGACTGCCAGGCGGACTGATTGGTGAAGCTAGTAGCACACTGGCAAAGATGGAAAAAGTAGGTCATCTTTCAGTAAATTCCGACTAGAAGTGCTACAGTCTAATATATCAAGGAAAAGGTTACTGTTAGGCTGTGAAGATAGAGGCAGAGTCTGTCTTACAACTAAACCTTAGCAGTATCCATGAAGCCTGACCACAAACCCTAAAAGCCTATTATAGCCTCTTACTTTAAGAGTAACCCTGATCAAACCCAGAGCCCTAATCCTTACACATCATAACCCTAGTAAAGAAATAGTACTGTTTTTAGACCAATTAAAATTTAGTGGGTGAGTCATACAACATCTTTTGAACAAGTACCGTAATTTTCTGACTATAAGGCGCATCTGACTATAAGATGCCATCCGCCAAATTTGACACAAAAATGACATTTGCTCATAGATAAGCAGCACTGGACTATAAGTCATCGCTGTCCTCACTGTATTATAGGTTATTTACACCAAAAGATATTACCCGGTAACACTTTATCTGACATCTGGCAAATCATCTCACTTTTGAATGAATGTAAAAGACCCCAGCTCATAGACTTCGTAATATACTGGCGGGGCGCAGGGACAATTAATAGGGGGCCTATTTCCGTCAGGCTGACCGAGTGGAAATACAGCTTTTTACAGTGAAAATTCATGTGAATAAATGCTTAAATCCCTGTATTCTTTATAGAAATGGATATAAAACAGTCTTGATTCTTGGTTAAAACCAGAAAAAAAAGGGGAAAAAAACGAGCAATTATAATTTATTTTACGTAAATATGTCGAATGTGCTGCTAGTCTTTAAGCCACTGTGGCGCCGCCTTATCACCACAAAGAGCTTTTTACGTTGAAAATTCTTGTGAATAAATGCTTAAATCCCTGAATTCTTTATAGAGATGGACGTAAAAGAGTCTCGATTCTTTGTTAAAAGCAAAAAAAAAAACGGGCAATTAGGATTTACTTTACGTAAATATGTAGAATGTGCTGCTAGTCTTTAAGCCACTGTGGTGCCGCCTTTTCACCACAAAGCTCTTTTTACATTGAAAATGCTTGTGAATAAATGCTTCAATCCCCGAATACTTAACAAAACTGACTACTGAACTGAATACTGAATGAACATAAAACAGTCTTGATTGCTTAAAAGCAAAAAAACGAGCAGTTACCACTTATTTTACGTAAAGATTGCGAATTATGACACCAATGCCGTCACAATTAATTTCTCCCATTCATTTTTAGCACGTTTCAAAATGAATGCATCTTAGAAAAATATAATAATTACCTTGAATCCTCGAACAAATCACTCCTGAGACAATCCTTCCTGTTTGTATGCAGTAGAGCTTTCGTACTTTTTCAACCTAAGTCCGGCGTTGGACCGCTGCATGTGTTTGAGAATAACTGCGACCGACGTCGACCGACTGAAGCGGAGTGTGGGACGGCCCCCTACTTGCAGGCGTGGCGCTGTGTCTGGGGAATATGTCCCCTCAATATCATTTTGAAGTCTTTTTATTGCAGATATTGATCACAATAAGATATTTGGACAATACGAGTCCATTTCTTGTTTTATTTAAAACGATTGGTGAATGTGTAAAACAGGTCAATAAATCACAATTTATAAAATTATTAGAAAAATACCATACGAGAATGTTATATCAGACAGCAGAGCTCCGAAATCTTGCCAAACTTTCACCGGACATAATGCCTCTAGACCAGGGATCCCCAACCTTTTTTGCACCACGGACCAGTGTGATTTGGGTCTTTTTTTCACTGACCTGTGTTCTGTCAAATTTTGCACCCTTATAAAATTTTGCTCCCAAGCTTTTGTGGCGGTGAAAAAAGCCCTTTTTATATTTAGTTGGACTCTCAATGTTATCCAACGGTGCTAAAAAACTATTAACATCATAAACATACTGTACATGTGCAACATGAAAATGGCGTAAATGAATGCTTAACGACACGGCGAAGTCGTTAAGTGAGAGAGCCGCTTGCAGTTGTTGTGTGCAGCTAACATGGCAAACGTAAGTTAATATTCCTTTCTTTAAATAAAGTTTGTAGTGTTGCTTTGGAATCGCTGCATTCGCGGTCATTTTTAATGTTACGCGCATGCCGAATTTGTCAGAACACTGGCAAATTGCGGCAGAAAAATACAGCAAATATAAAATAACATTTGTTTTTCACCCCGTCGTGTTAAGTGCAGGGAGAATACAACTCACCCGCTGAATCAGTGGGAGGCCTAAGCTTGTTTCGTTGAGACGAGATGGTCCCGAGATGGAAGAGTGAGAGAAGCCTGTTCACAAAGATACAATGTTGGAAATTGTAGCAGTTTTCAGTGCTCTCGTAGCGATGTCAGGCGATTTCGAAATGAATTTAATCCAGAACCTCGGTAGAGTTGTTGTCTCAAATGTACGTTTAAGGTCGCCGTGATTTGCGATCTCTACAAGCTGATATTCCTGTTGTACAGACATGCTCGAATCACTCGGTTTATTCACATACGGGTTACGAATCCACTCCTTCGCAGTTCGTGGGTCTTAAATGTTTGGGAAGTAGCATAGATTTTGTTTTCTTCGAGGTTGTAGGCTCATCTTCTGGCTCTTCAGGTTCCCTTTTCCCTGTAAAAAATCTGTCCAAAGAAGTTTGTTTTTCAGTCATTCTAGTGTGGGGGCTAATCATTTCCGGGAACAAATGTGATGGGCGATGACCTACGTCATACGTTATTATCGAGGCCAAGCACACATAGATATACAAAACAAGATGTACTGCTAACAGTCCAATCAATGCATTTGTATGACGACCTCCTATCCTGTACTTGTATATCTAGAGTAGACAGGGATATTGGTGTGTTAAGCGGCACAGGCCAAAGTCAAATAAATTATTTATTATTTCTGCGTGGCCCGGTAGCAAATGCACCACGGACCGGTACCGGTCTGCGGCCCGGTCGTTGGGAACCCCAGCTCTAGACGGGCTTTCCCCCGCTGTCCTCGGTAATTCCAGCTTCAATAGCGTATCTTAAAGTTGCTGCATTTAAAAAGCTCGTGGTTGTATCTCAGGATCGAGGTTGCCTCTCTCGGCTGCCCACAGGGAGAACGCACGTAGTCTCGATATATGTCCATCAACCTACAGTAAGTGAGGCACATCAACTTATCTTCCCTTGCTTAACAGCGTTTTGCACCTGCAAACAAACGAACAAAAAACTTGTAACACTTGTATTTATATGTTGACATAATTGTTCCATGCTACACGTACTGCTTAGCAACAGGCTAGCAGCAGATACAGTAGTTGTAGTAAATAATATTAAAGGTCATCATAATTACGATCATCATTGTGATAACAATTTCAAAGGCAACAAGTCGTTTCATGCGCAAGACTTTAGCTTTAGTAATTTTTGAGCACACACATGGAAATGCAGGGATAGGAAGAACCAAGGGTGTAGGTTTGGGCTCAACATTGGTAGGGACGATATAACAGCATAACACTTTTTGCAGGGGACAGGACATTACTAAAACCAAACAGATTGGGTAAACGGGGGTCAAGGCTACATTTCTCACGAATATGAACCTAATTAATTGATAGGCTAACTGATCATTGCAAAATAAATCTGTATTGAGTTATACCAGTGCTTTTCAATTATTTTCTGTCACGCCCCTCATAGGAAGACACTATGCGCTCATGCGCTGGTCCTCATGGGAAACACAGTCTTCAAACGCTTTTGTCCAACAGCGTCGCTAAAATCGACCAAAACTGAAAAGTTACCAAGTGTTGCTTTAAGCCCACATAAACACAACAAAAATGAAAATTGGGTAGAAGGGGGTAAACCTCGGTTCACTACATTTTTCACAGTTTTATTTACGTTAACGGCAGAAAATACATACAAAAGTGGAGGACACTTCTCTCTAAGCAGCTTCCTACTCAAGTTTTGCAGGTTAGCAAATTCACACAGTTTAATGTTATGCAAACTCTGATGGAGGTTGTAGCAAAATTTAAGGTAGCAAAATTAGTGATGTGTTCCCCACCTCCATAACATTGACATCTTTTTACATTACTTAAAGTGGCTGCTGCTGTCTGAAAAAAAAAAACAACCTTCTAATATCCCTCCTATTTGAAGGGGGCGGATGAGGCGGCATGTTGGCGACATGTTGTATTTTCGTCGGGTCAGTGCGTGTGTGTGTGTGGAGGGGGGGGAAGTCATCAGCCAATCAAACTTGAGTTTGAGGGAGGGAAAAATGGACTAGCACATTCAGCAAGTGAAAAAAGGGTAAATATAAGTCTGAACAAAATGAAAATAACTTAATAATACTTAATAACTTAATAATGGAAATGAGTTTCCTACAAAAATACTTTATGGTGGTACGAGCTTCGTTCCACATCTGCCGTCATGAACATGTTGTCCTACCCTGTCGTGATGATGGCAGATGGATGCGGGATTTCCAAATTGTCTTTTGTAAAGGATTTTGATGAGTAATGTTACTCCAGCTCGACTGTTGTTTTGGATGGAGAAATTCTAAAACAGAAGTTGCTTGCAGACATAAGGAAGTAAAGCGGAAGTACCTCGGAAACTTGTCTATAGCTCAATGCAAGAGCGACAGCATTGCTCGCAGGAAAGAGAAAGGAAGTCTGTGCGGGAGGAGGGAAGCTGGGTTGAGCTATAGCAGAACCAGACATATGGAAATTGATGGAGTCTAGTGGAACCAATTGTCGTAGGACCGAAAGCAGGTTGTAAGGCAATTATCACTATCTCTGCCATTAGCGTTAGAACTGAGTGCGAAATATAGTAAACTAATCACATACAATTGAGATACATTATGGGTCATCGCCTAGCCCTTAAATTACAGTGAATCTTAATCGTGAGAAAATGTAGTTTTCAGATGTTCATATTTGCATAGTATATTATTGAGCACTTACTGAGGGTCAGAGATGGTACAGGGAGGCGAGATCCAGCCAATATTTTGTACCGGTTTACATTGCAAACGTCATATCTCATTTAATGGCTCCGTACGCATGTAGATGTGCATATTGTACCCTAGAAAAAGACCCTTCCATATAAAGAGAAATGGTGAATTGTAAGCCCACCCAAACCTACACATCAGAACGCAAAGAACTGTGCAGCATATAAACCACGTTTCATAGCAATATCTGGAATTTTTCCCCTTTGCAAACATCTACTGGAGACACATTCACACTGATGTATTTTGTCTGTATACATTGTGTCAACATGGTCAATGTGCGTAACCCAGGAGTAATTAAATGTGTTGATATGACAGTGCTAAATTAGCCTGCTTTAGAGAGGATAATCAGGTGGCTTGGTAGAGCTTTTTAAGGAAAGCTTAAATTTTGTTTCATCGCATCTGGGAAATTAATAAACATCTGTTGTTTTGATTTGATATTGTTTGTGAGTCAAGATGAGTACCATCATTGCATTTGTCTTTATAACTCTAATGCTTCAGGTCATACTCAGTTACAAATAATAATCATGTGGTATCATTGGTTAAATGATCTTTTCTTTCAAAATAAGGGATGACTACAATTACCCATAAGCAATATTTAAAGGGAAAATGTATAAAATGTTTTCCCACCAGTATAGCTCCTTTTACCAAATTACAAGGCTGCTCTCTGGTGGTAGTAATGCGAATGGCTTTTCAATGTGCTTGCCTATTAAATTCGTGAACAATCTGGTTGAGGTGAGGGGGGAAAAACATCATATACCTATCCAAACTCAAGATACTGTGTTGTTGAAATAACTTGAGTGGTTCGGATTGCAAAGTCTATTAAATTGCTGTTAGTAAATGGAGCTGCTTACCTGAAAAGGCAAGCATAATAATGTGTTTTTTCTTTCCATATTTAGTCATGGCCGAAGCCTTATATTTCAGTCAATCGGCTTGTTTCTTCTGCTCACATTCTACTAAGCTATTGATTATTTTCGCATTTTTATTTGAGTCTTTCTCCTTTTGAAAAATCACAATGTTCGCTTATTTCACACTTACTTTATTACATTTTCTTTGGCCTTCTGTGTGTGTTATCTTGCGAGGCAAAAGAAAACAAGACTCACACACATGATAAGTTAATGCAACACTTTTTACTTATTTTTAACATTAGTACAGTCAATCACACACAGTCAGGAGGCAAAAGACATTCTGGTCCCTCTCACCCTGCTTTCTACAATGAAGGCAAACCTGGGTGGCATCATTAGAGGCTTTTGTTATCACATTCACTTAAACACATGTTCCAGTTCTTATTTTCCAACATGCAATTAATGCAACACGTGACAGTGTGTCACATACACCCCAAAAGGAAAGAAAAATGGTACAAAACTTTTTTTCTTAGTGGTAATTTGATCATTTGTGGATAGAACATCACAACTTGAATTAGATCCAAACATATAAAATATTCCCAAATTTGATTTATGTGCCAAAGGAGTAATATTTGGTACTTTTCTTCTGAACCTCCGTGATAAAATGTCAACACAATATAATACCCACAATAACAGTATTTATATATATGAAAAAAAAAAAATGTAATAAAAAAATAAAAAGACATGCGTGTAAACATTGTTAATGTGGTCAGCCACAGTATGTACATTGTTGATTCGGGCAGTGCACGACCATTCATCTGATTCTCAGTTAAACCCCAATTAGGGCTACTCTCAAGACATCATTTTGAGTCCTCTCTGAAATTATCTTTCAATAGTGCCATCAGTGTTGGGGAAAAAAACACATTCATTTAACACCATCAAGAACAGAGAGTGCAATAATGCTTAAAACTAATTTTTGAGGTTGCGTTTCACATTTTGTAAGCTAAAACATTATCAGTGAACCCATGAGTGAACCATTATGTGGTGAGAGCCTAAAAAAATGGATGCAACGCTGCACCAATATGTATTCATAGCAATCGCTTCGTAATCTGGTAAGCATGAAAACATTGAAATATGAAAGGTTTGAAAGCACACAGCAAAATAGAAAGGTGCAGTATCCCTTCAGAAAAATTTGCATTCATCCCTAAGTGCTTTTTAGATGGTGAGCATAGTGATTAATGGCAGGTTTTCCGGAAGAATAGGGAAAGCTGTCACACCATAACATCTGCAATATATAGAGATAGACATGCTTAGAGGCACGTACAATTTTATCATACAAAAAAAAGAAATCATAGCAAAAGTAGAGCATAGTGCACGTACAAGCTTTGACACCACGGGATGTGAAAAGGCAAAAGCTGAACTTCCAGCCCTTTGAGTATAAATCAGTATTGTTGGAACAAGAAGGTCAGTAATCTCACAACCCAAACATTGTCACTTGAAATATACTTTTGAAAGATATATTTCTTTTCATAAAAACAAAATTCAACTTTCCTCAAGTATATTTGTTCTTTTGTTTGGCCAGATAAAATAAAAAATATAGAAATTATTACATATCAAGAAAACAATTGAAATAAGACCAGTTAAACAATAAAACATTTACTGTGTTGACTTAAAAGTTGATTTGCCTGCAATATTTCAGTCTTTTTTCTGTTCTGTCTGTTCTGTTTCTTCTGTTAAGTTAACAGAACATTACTGGAAGGAAAAGTATTTTTTCCTTTTAGACCGCCTGCTGGAAAGGGTCCAAATTTCATTGAATTTGTTCTTTTTCTCGGTGAGGCCACTAATTAGAAAGGTTACTCCACTGTTCTTTTTCTCGGTGAGGCCACTAATTAAAAAGGTTACTCCACTGTTATTTGTGGATGGATCAGAATTAAATTTAGTACATGTATTCTAGGGATGTATACACATCGATCCTTAAGAGCTTGATTTTTTTTTTTTTTTTTTCCCTCTGGGCACATTAATTGCGAATTTATCATTTCCTGTAGATTCTGATTCAAAGGCATGCACAATAACAGGTGTATTTTTGTGTCCGGGCTCATTACGTGTTTGAGGAGCCGTCGTAGTTCATTTCAACTTTTTTTTTTTTTTTTTTAGTTGAAGGATTAAAAAAAAAAAAACAATAGTTTATGACAAATTATAGGGCCCTCAAGACTTAAGAAAAATCAAGTTCCATTCATTTTTCTCTTGCCTGATGACATTGAATGCATGAAAGAAAAAATGTGTCACACAAGCGCACAAAAAGTGAACATGATTCAAATAAATGGAATGCTAAAGTATGTCCCCGTGTTGATTCAACTATCTCCCCACTTTAATAAATCTGTTGGAATTTTACACCGTGGTTTGGCAGATTACACAACGAGGAAATCAATGTTAAAAAATAATAAAACAAAAAAAAAAAAACTGTCACTGTGGAGCAACCTGAAATAGAACATTGCATTCAATTGTATTTTTGATGGAGAGAAGTGTGCACACGTTTGCGCACGTAAAAAGCAGTGAGTGCACTGCAGCAGGTGGTGAAGATAAAGAGTGCGACAGCGTCATGAGCGAGATCGCCGTGAAGTCGCTCGTAGAGGCGCCGCCGCTCAGTGAAATCTATTCGCAGTCCTTCGATCTGCAGTAGGGTGCTGACCATGACGAACACGTGAAAGATCTGGTGGCCCTGCCCAATGAAGTCACACTTCCCCGGGAACCAGCTCTCTGGGTGGGGGCAGGAAAAAAAGTAGGCGCCGATAAGAAAAAAGAGCACTTGGTAGAGGTGATACACTGCAACCAGGTCGGAGCAGCCTTCCTGGTAGCATGTGTAGATGCGGTGAAGCACGGGACTGATGTCCAAACAGTAGGCCAAGGCCGAGGGCACCACTTGGAAAAGCTTGTGGGTAAGCTTGGGCAGCGTGGGACTGGCATATTTGCCATAGCAGCAGCCAAAGCATGTGAGCCATGCCAAGAAAGCAGCGGCAGGTAAAAAGAGCCCTTGGACTCTGGCGTGCCAAGACTCCTCAATGGCGTAGTAGTAGTGTGTCAACGCACTTCCGTACTGGTAGACGGCCACACCCACGTAGTCGAGGAAGTAGAAAGTGTAATGCGAAAGCTCGGATTTGGCAGACAAGAGATGAGCGAGCGCGCTGAAGGAGAGGTAGGTGAAAGCAGACAGGAGAATGATGAAGAGGGGCTGAGCGTGAGGGTCTCGCAAAAAATCAACAGTCTGTGAGATTTCCTGCCACTTCACTAAGATGATGAGTGCGGCCAGCAGATGGGTCCATACGTTAATCGTCTCATTGTGCCTTTGGAAAAGGGTGAGAAAGTAGTAGCGCCAGCTATGGTCCGGCTGTCTGTAGCCAGTGAGGATGTGACGCTCTTGGAACACCCAGGGAACGTCCGACACCTTGACGGTGCAAGGTAGTGTGGGAAAGGCCGACTCTAGTAGCTGAGGGATCTGACGCAGCTGCTGGGCGTTGATAAAAAGGCGGCCAATCTGCTCCATCACCACTGTCGCCATGGCAAACTACAAGCAAAGAGGGGAGAGGCAAAGGGCACAGTGGTTTATGGCATTGCAGAGGTGTCAAACTATTTCATCACGGACCACATATTTATACAGGGTTTGCCCCAGTGTGTTATAAGCCCGGCGGGCCGTCTGCCTTTTCTTTCCCCAACCTTCTCACCAATACGAATGAGCCTGGGTCGCATTTTTAAAAAATCTGAATTAGGGATGTCCCGGTCCAGGTTTTTGCACTTCCGATCCGATCCCGATACTGTTTTGCACTTCCGATCTGATACCGATACTGGCCGATACCGATACCGGCCTATCTGAGCATGTATTAAAGTTTAAAGTTATTTAGCCTCCTTACTTAGTTGTCAGACTCATGTTGAAAAGGGTTTTAGTAGTCTTGATAACAATTTGTCAGCTGAATTAGGTGAGTTGGAATAACACATAATGGTTGGTAACAAGAAACTGACCTGTTTATTAAATGATAAACACAAAACATTATAAATAACAAACAGAAATGACATATTCAGACAGTAAAACATGCTAATAATATTGTAAACTGTCTTAAAAAAGTAAAACACACAAACAACCTCAAACTACCGTATTGGCCCGAATATAAGACGATGTTTTTTGCACTGAAATAAGATTGAAAAAGAGGAGGTCGTCTTATAACTGCGGTCTTAAAAAAAAAAAAAAAAAAAAAAACTGCGGCCTAGACATATACCCATTCACGACGCTTGATGGCGCCAGTCATCAATGAATCGAATGCTGAACGCGACTCGGGCGGCCAAAGGGAACCCCTGACACGAAGAAGAAAGTGGTAAGAAGGAAAAGAGAAGAAAATACCGGTAATAGAAGAGATAACCGAAAATGGAGAAACTTCGCGACAATTTGGAGAAAAGTGGGTCGAAGATTGGCCAGGTTAACCGGTGTTTGGCCATTCCTTACTACGCGGCGAAACGTCCTACACAATGCTCAGGGCGCTTGCATATGCATTCACACGCATGCGCACATCGGTTGGAAGCGGCGAGTACTCACTATTTTTGTTTTTATTTAGTTATTTAGAACCTTTTCACAGCCTCAAAGATACTTTTTGCATGTATTACCCTCTCATACTTTTAACCATTGTGTTTTTTTGTGTTAGCTTTGAAGCAGTTGACCACATTAGTCACGTAGCGTATTTAAATCGTCCTTATTTGACATAACTACATTTAAGTATTTTCTGCAGGCATTTCTTTAGTACGTTATTCCTGTATGCATCTAAACAAAACAAGTTTAGAGCGCACGGTAGTAATTTAGGTGTCAAATTCGACTAATGTAGGACGTTTCGCCGATGTAGGACATTTTGGCAGAACACCGGCAGCTGAGGAGAAGTTATGACGCAAACTTCAAGTTGATGGTGATAAATGAGGCGGTGTCTTCAAACAACTGCAAAGCGGCTGTGAAATATGGTGTCACAGAGTGTAATGTACGGAGATGGAGAGCTCAAAAAGATCGCCTAAAAAATGCTCAGTCAGAGAAAAGCTTTCCGTGGTCGTTTCTGTATAAAAATTAATTTGGTGTTCAAAAAGTCTTTTTTCAAACTTAAGTCTTGAAAAAGAGGGGGTCGTCTTATAATCGGGGTCGTCTTATATTCGGGCCAATACGGTATTAACTATTACACACTCCCTTTGATTTGCTTGCCCAGCCCGAAAAAACCCAAAATTTTATGTTTTATTTAGGGCTGTCAAAATTATCGCGTTAACGCGCGGTAATTAATTTTTTTTTAATTAATCACGTTAAAATATTTGACGCAATTAACGCACTAGGCCCGCTCAGACAGATTTAAATGTCAGTACAGTGAAAGGCCAACTTGTTAATTGTGTTTTATGGAATTTTTTCGCCCTCTGCTGGTGCTTGTGTGTGACTTGCATATGTTATGTGGCGTAATGTCGCCCTCTGCTGGCAATTCAGTGCAGCTGATTATTTGGGTTTCGGCGCTTTTTTTTGACGTGATTATATGTCGACGCGAACTCACACTAATAGACAGTGCTATTCAGACCAGCTAACGTCCGCATCCAGTATTCAGTGACAGTTCTCATAGCCCCATCACACTGTTTGTGTCTAATACATGCATCGCTTGTGAGTTATATTCCTCCTTTGTTTATATTCATGAGCATTAGATAGTTATTGATGATGTGTATTTGAATTTGTTCACATATGTGGTGAAATGCAGTTACATTGTTAGATGCTTGTGAGCTAATTGGCTAGTGCTACTGCTCAAATGGACACGTGTGTGTACATTTTATGTTATTTTGTGATTTATGCAAGTTATTGACACATTGCCTTGTTATTTTCAGTTTTACAAAAATACAAGAAACGTGCTCCTGTCAAAAAGAGATGACTTCAGTAAAGCCCATGCAACATTGCCACACCGTCTGATTTCTTTTTGGAACTTATGTTCGCTATCTGTCAGTTTGTGTACTCACACACATTGAGGACAGAATAGGGCCATTAGTTTATTTTTTGATTGAAAATTTTATAAATTTTATTAAAACGAAAACATTAAGAGGCGTTTTAATATAACATTTCTATAACTTGTACTAATATTCATCTTTTAAGAACTACAAGTCTTTCTATCCATGGATCACTTTAACAGAATGTTAATAACGTTCATGCCATCTTGTTGATTTATTGTTATAATAAACAAATACAGTCCTTATGTACCGTATGTTGAATGTATATATCCATCTTGTCTTATATTTCCATTCCAACAATAATTTACAGAAAAATATGGCATATTTTATAGATGGTTTGAATTGCGATTAATTGCGATTAATTACGATTAATTAATTTTTAAGCCGTAATTAACTCGATTAAAAATTTTAATCGTTTGACAGCCCTAGTTTTATTTGTAGGCACGAGCCCGAAAAAAACTAAATTTTATGCTTTATGTGTGAGGACTCATGAGCGATGCGTGGTTACGTTTTGTGTGATCACGTTTGATGACGCCAGTGCATATATGCATAATGATAACAAATTATAGCCTGTCTTTTGTAACAAATTCTCCCAGTGAAACAAGACCGTAAGATGGATATTCAATAAACATTTAGATATTTTATATTTGCATGTGTTGTTCTAACAGGTGGATAGTGGATTTGACATTTATTTTAATCTCCTCGAGTTGGCAGAAAAAAAAGTTTTCTCAATGTTTAAATACTCTACATATTTTTATCATTATAAATGCATTTACACAGCGAAATAACGCTGGAAAAGTACATACATACATACATCGTTTTAGTATAAATATATGAATATAGTATATTTTTTGAAAAAAGTCTGCCCGATGCGTCTAAATCCCACTTTACTCACGAGAGATAATGGCTCGTCATCCAGAATGATTTCTTCGGCAATGACTCTTCCCTGGGCTTTGGGACTGTCAAGTTCCAGTTTGTCACGCATAGCAAAAGTTTCTGCCAGTGTTCGTTGCGTATGACCTTTCTTTCTGTCTTTGGTTTTCTCCTTATACTCCTTGTATTGTTTGTGGTGGTATTTCGATAAATGCTTAATTAGTTTGGTTGTATTAAAACTTCTTACAGCTTTACCACCACGCTTGACTTTATTATGGCATATGTTGCAGTCTGCCTCTTCGTCTTTGTCGTCCTTTAAAGTGAAATAATCCCACACAGCTGACATTTTTACCGATAGTCTCTCAGTAAATTGGGAGACGGTAATGTAGTGTGTTGAAGGTGTGCATAAAATGCGGACCGGATTTTAGGGAAACCGAAGCAAAAACTGGAATGGATTATGTAAGTCGGTGCACTGGAAAACCCGGACCGGACTTTAAAAAAAACTGGATCGGAAGTCTGGATCGGAATTTTTCCGTGTCGGCCGATCCAATACCGATATGCATTTTTTGCCCATATCGGCGTCCGATCCGATCCAGATATCGGATCGGGATATCTCTAATCTGAATTAGACAGTTCTAGAGGAGTTCCAAAAAATCGATTATTACATGCATCGCGATTCGACACGTGACGATTCGATTACGATTCATAAAGGCTCAAAAACGATGATTTTCCCTCATAACTTTATGACAGCGGAGCGAAATTCAAGACACGTCTGTCGCCCGGACACCTTTAACAGACGCACGCACGTAATAATGGATGCTGCTTGGAACTGAGTGAGAGATTTACTCTTTTTCAAAAGATTGGAAAATAAATTTGTGTATGAGACAGGCAGGGAAAAGAAGCGCGACCCGGCACACTTCTGTGCGCACGTTATTTTTTAGAGCAAGAGAGGAAGAGAGATAGTTCGTCGCTCCTCGTCTTTCAGATTTCCAGCTGTAGTTTCAAGTCATGTCAATTGAAAAATGTCCTGAGTGTGTTGCTAAGACCCGTGTGCGTCTACAAGAGGTGAGTACACGAAACCTCTTGGACTGTTTAGCCTTTATTGTTGTTGTTTTTGAGGTGTTAATAGTTAGTGCGGAGCACTAAGCTAATTAGGTAGTTCGCTAACGTGTATTTCATATGCAGAACGTGTAAAACCATGATTAATTACAGCGGTAACACTACAAACATGCGAAATAGTACATAAATATGTGAAAACAAAGTATATTGGTTAAAAGAAGGCTTATTTCTAAAAGACACTTTGTTTCCAGAAAATGTGGAACTCATTCCACCTGTGTAAATTTTATTGTATTGTTGAGAGAAATAAGTACTCCCTTTAAAATGGTTAATGTTTTTGCCCTTTCTTGTAAAAATTAATAAATAAAAAAGCTTAAGGGCAGCTTTTTGTTGTATGGGCATGCTTCCATCGTTCCTGTTGAATCATTAGGATATTTTAAATAAATGGACAAAAATTTGTTTGTGTACTTGATTAATTAGTAATGTACGATGCATCGATAATCGTGATAATCTTGATAACCATGATCATCGTCAATACCGTGATCATCGTTCAAGAATCAAATCATAGCACCCTGAATTGTTATCGAATCGTAGGGTGTCTAAGATAGCACATTCTAGACAGTTCACACTAGGGCTGAACGATATTGGAAAAAAGCTGATATTGCGACTCTCCGGGATATTAAAACTAAAAGAATTTTCACCAGTTGACTTCACTAGCTCTGTTTGGGAAAACTTTCGTGGATCACTATGACCTCATTGTATTCATTAGAAATGTCCCGATCCGATCACATGGTCGGAAATTGGGCCGATTGCACCATTTTTCGGCGGATCAGAGTCAGGTGAAAAGGATTGGGTTTTCAATTTTTAAAAAACATGATTTTCTGTTTCATAAACGAACAGACTCTCACCCTCAGTCCTGCTAAGCACTGCGACCAAACTGTTTTTCTTGACCACCAGTGCAGCTGGCGTTTGGTACTTAAATTTAACAATGATTGACAGGTTTGTAACTTTGCTCTGGCCAGAGACGCCTCGGTAGCTCTACGATCAAAGGCACGAATGTGTTAATCATTGTTAAGCTTTTTGCATGGTCTGAAGTGTGCTGTGCCAACTCATTCATTGTGTAAGTGAGAGGCTGTTCTCGGCAGCGTGAGCGTCAAAGGAAAAAAAAAAGGTTTTCGGTATCAGATCGGGACTGTAACGGCATATTCTCAAAATCAGATTACTTGGATTTGGGTGCAAAAATATGCGATCGGGACATATCTCGTATTCATATAATACAGTTTAATCCAGGCTAAGGTGGTTTATTTGTGTATGATGAAGATTGGTGTAAAAGGGATCCAGGAAGCCATGTTACTGCACAATTGCTGCTTTTATGAAGAAAAACTAAAGTTTACATTAAAAAAAAAAAAAAAAAGCAACCGCACGTCCTGCAATAGGACTATTGCGCATGTGCACATTGCGGTGGCGATGTTCAAACGATATATTGTGCAGGCCTAGTTCACCAAAAAATCAGATGAATGTTGCGTGTGGGCAAAAAAATCGGAATTGATCTGCAGCTTGAACCCTTAAGTCCCAATTTTGAATAAACACACCGGCTCATTTGCTACTTTGATCGGCTGCAAGAAATTTTTAAAACTGATTTCATTTAGGGCTGTCAAACGATTAAAATTTTTAATCGAGTTAATCACAGCTTAAAAATGTATTTATCGTAATTAATCGCAATTCAAACCATGTCTCAAATATGCCATATTTTTCTGTAAATTATTGTTGGAATGGAAAGATAAGATACAAGACGGACATATACAGTACATTCAACATACTGTACATAAGTACTGCATTTGTTTATTATAACAATAAATCAACAAGATGGCATTAACATTATTAACATTCTGTTAAAGCGATCCATGGATAGAAAGAATTGTAAAGTTTGTAAAATTTTCAATCAAAAAATAAACTAGTAGCTCGCCATTGTTGATGTCAATAATAATTATGGTGCTGAAAGCCATAAAATCAGTCACACCCAAGCACCAACAGAGGGCGGCAAAACACCAAAAACACAAATAACAAGTGGAAATGACACTTTGCTGTCATTTTTATCTGAGCGGGGCATGTGCGTTAAATGCATCAAATATTTTGACGTGATTAATTTTAAAAATTAACGCGATAATTTTGACAGCCCTAATTCCATTATTAAAAAAAGTAACGTGGAAACAGCGGGACTCGAGCCATGAGTCAAGCGCCAGCAGAGGGTGGCAAAACACCAAAAAACACAAGTAACAAGTGGAAATGACACTTTGCTGTCATTTTCATCTGTTTGAGCGGGGCATGTGCGTCAAATGCGTCAAATATTTTAACGTGATTAATTTAAAAAATTAACGCGATAATTTTGACAGCCCTAATCTCATTATAAAAAAAGTAACATGGAAACAGCGGGACTCGAGCCATGACACATAGATACATAGCACTCTGTTCTGTGCAGCCACTTACCCACTAGGTCACAGGTGTTAAACTCGAGGTCCAGGGGCCCGATCCAACCAATACATCATTTTGTGTGGCCCGTGCAAGTAAATCATGTGCAGTGGCTTCACGTTTCGCCGAAAAATACAATTTAATCCTCAATAAAAGCTCGAGGACGACAAAGATCTGAGAATGATTATATTTTTTCCCCTCTTTTTAAAATTTAAAATAAAATAAAAAACAATTAATGTTTTTTTTTTAATAAAACTACATTTAAAAAGAATCCACTACCCCCTTATTTTATTAATGTACATAAAAGAATAAAATTGACAATTTTCAGTCAGCATTGTTCCTCCACAATTAAACCAGTATCAAAATAGTTACCAATCCATTTGATAATCAATTAGTCATTCGTGGCGACTCAATTTGGCAGACATAATGGCCCTCCAAAGAAACCACAACCAGAATGCAAGTTTGTAAGAAGTATTTCACATGCAATTGAAACAACGTTGAAAAAATGAATAATAGAGATAAGCGTTTGAGAATATGTCCTTCAAAAATGGATTGAACAAATAACTGCTGAAAGTAACTGCCTCCTCAAAATGAGTCATGTCAAGCATGAATTCAATGTGCTGTTATTTTTTTTAACCTTTCTGTTTTGTTTTGTTTTGGGGTTTTTTTTTTGAAAGAGAATGTCTGAGACCTGTATACGAAGACTTCTGGGAAATGTGTTGTTTGAAATGTATAGTATGACTCCTTTAAACAAATATTATGGTAAGTGGGTACAGCACGCCTATAAAGCATCAAAAGGATCAATACTGAGCTGGTGGGAGCAAACCATATTTAGAGGTGGCTACAAAAAGGAATTCACCCCAAGAATTGGCAAACCATACTACAACACTTCCTCTAGCAAGGGTGTCATGGTGTCATGTTATTGCTGTTTGTGAGCAAGACTTGGGTTATTAAACCTTGTGGTGTAAATCACGTAACTGACTTCTGTTCAACTGTACATTTCAAATGGAAATTTTCACCCCATGATAAATAATGCATTAATCCTTCATTGCATGTACAGGACAGGTCTTCTAAATTTGATATACCACATGAGATTGTTGTTCAGAAACCTGCCAAAATGTAATAATTAAAAAAAAAAAAAAAAAACTGCCAAATCGTTTTCCAAATAATGAAAAATTATGCCATTATCTTCGCTCTCAAGAACAGTGGGCTGGTCTGCTAGATGTGTTAAGAACCACGCCCTGCTCAAGTATCAACTGTCTATCAAAAAACACTGCTGTGACCTGAAAATGAAATACTTCTTTAGAAAGAAAGGATATTTTATGCCAGAAACACATTCTGAGTAAGATGACACACAACCACCTAAAAAACCTCTTAGTCTACAACAGAATTGTAATGTTTTTCCCCCACATTTATAAGTTACCCAAACATTAGTTACCCATAAAACACCTAAAACTGTGGACTCAATAAACATTCCACACCCTATGTCACTTTAGCAGATAGTTTTCTCAAGTTCTTAGTCGGTGGAGGTAATGGTGCCTAGCATTCCATTCCATTTGGAAGCCGTTTCAGACGTGCCTCCCCCCACTCCAAAAAAAAAAAAAAAAAAAAAAAAAACTAAACACAGATGTGGTGAAAACTAGTTTATCGGCCTAGGCCAGGGGTCGGCAACCCAAAATGTTGAAAGGGCCATAGTGGACAAAAAAAGTCTGGAGCCACGAAAACTTTAAAGCCTTATAATCAAAGCAACACATGGTGCATGTATCTATATTAGCCTACAATCAAAATGAATAAGTTGGCTACAAAGACATAATGAGCCTTCTAGAATAAATGTTTATTTTCCCTGCAGTGCATCCTATAATGACAAACCACATGACTACTCTGTTGCACGATGCCGGCTCAAGTTGAACTTCATTACAATCAGCTTCATTACAATATTAATAAATTTGAACGTTTGTGTCGTGTTTGTCCTTCAACACAAACCATATTCAAACACAAAATATATTTCCCTCCCCCATATTTTCAATTTTCAAGCATTTTTGAAAAAACTCCACGAAGCTACTAGGACAACGCTAAGAGCTACGGGTTGCTGAACCCCGGCCTAGGCCTACATAACAGCTCTCTTCAGTCTATTTTACATTTTCTCTAAATATCTTCTGACTAGGGATGTCTCAATCACATCTTTTTGCACCTGAGTCAGAGTCACTTGATTTTGAGAATCTGCAGAGTCCTGATTTGATTCAGAAAAAAAAGTATTTTTATTTTTATTTATTTGAACAAATATGTTATAGTACTGTACTCTTAAAGTACTTCCTCTTCTGCTTTTTCTGGGAGTGTTGCGGAGTATAAAACATATATATTTTTGTTTCTTTTGGCAATGCCATTGTATTTATGTATTATTTTGCTACTTTAAGGCTAGCGGTAAAAAAAAAAAAATAATAATAAAACACAACCCTTTTCACTTGATTCCGATCTTCTGAGAAACGGCGCGATCGGCCCGATTTCCAATCACGTGATCGGATCGGGGACGTCCCTACTTCTAAGCTTACAATGTATTACAAAACACACCTTTGATTTTACTAAAAAAACGTAAACTTTAAGAACAATTAAACTGGAGACGGTGGGCATCCAGTGGCGCGGGAAGTGGAGCACTGAGGGTGCTGCAGCACCCCCTTGTGTTGGGGAGGGGAAAAAAGGGTTATTTTTGGGGGGAGGGGATTAATAAATAAATAAAACATTGAAACAATAGCGTATTTCATTTTTGGGATTAAACATATATGTTGAAAAAGGGGTTGTTTTTTTTTGTTAATAACATGGTCAGCACCTGACACCTTGCTTGCTACCAGGTCACGTTGAATAAGGCTACTCGAACGGAAAAGTTAACTGTTGACAGAGGAGGCGTTAATATGGCGAAAAAACGAATTAGGGATTTTTTTCCTTTAAAAAACAGCTAAATCTTCTCAAATTCAGGTCGAAAATGAGGATAATTATGATAGTTTATAATAGTGCCCAGCGAGGACAAGTTAGCTGCAGATTTAGACCATTGAGAACTTCAAATAGCTTGCATTGTAGCCATATTATTGTTGTTGTTGCTGTTGAGCTGCCGCCGTGCAGAGCTCTTTTGGATATTCGTATGCAATTTATTTGTGTATCGTAAAAAGTGGGTGTTAAACCGAGGCTCATGGGACCTTTTAGGGGCAGTTTACATTGTGACGCTCCAAGAATACGACAAATTTTATATTTGCATTTATATAGTTCCGTCTCCATTCGAACGATGTCGCAATTCTGGGGGCAGTGCAGATTTACAAGGCGAGACCCAAAGCACTTCCTCGACACTAACAACCTCCTCAGCCTGGAAGACAACAAACTCGCCCACTCCAAGCAATGGCATTTTTCTTTTGCTCCAAAAGGCACAAAGACCAGAAAGAATTCTGAAGACTAGTTCCCCTTTTTATTAATTCGCTCGCCCACCAGAAGGCAGAATAGGATTCCCTTATAATCTCATGAGAGCAGAGGAACTGAAGTTGTTTTTTTCCTGTTTTAAAAAACGTTATTGCAAAGAGAGGAGGTTGCTCTCTGCTCATTCCATCCGAACTAGTAATAATTCCTTGTTCAATCCCAAATTTTTGTGTCTCTCCAACACCAAGTGAGTGCCTATTAGCATCTTAATACTTGTGAATTCATTTTTATACTTCAGTTAAGTGAACCTTATTGATAGTATTATTGCAATTCTTATATTGTCTTTGACCTTGTGTTGTGTTTGCTAGACATCTGCTCTAACTCATAGTGGCAATGTGTTATGTTAATCCTTCAGAACACACACCTGTATTAACGTGGATGTAATTCAAGTAAACTAGTGATTCGCAACTCCTACATTGTCTTCATTTAACCCTGAACTCTTGGGGGAATACGAGGCTAATATTACATTCTAATGGATGTACATACTGCGATTATCAAATAGAATCACCAGTAATCATTTGATACTCCAAAACAGAAACATTAAACAAATTTGAATTAAAAATATTATAAAAACAGTCAATTTAAGCAAACGTTCTGCCATGTTTGCCGTTTTTAATGTTTGGTGGCAGTGCTGCGCACGCCCAAAGTGACGTGTGCAGGACGTCATTGGCACGAGAGCTTTTCTTTTAAATGGTTGTGGAGCAAGCCCCGCAATCCAATCCTTCCACTTTGGAGCCCGGAATCAAATAGTTCGCGTCTTCGCTGTCACCATATAAAGTCAAGGCCATTCCGCTACCCAATTGTTGCGTCTTGGTGTCACAGCATCACCGTGTAAACGGTACGGTGGCCAAGAGGTGTCAGGCGAAATGCAAAGTCCAAACACTCTGCAAATAGAAAAACGTAGCACAAACAAAGGGCACTACTTCGGGACCATTTTGCAGTAAATGACGGGCTTAGACTGACGTCATCACTTGAAATTAATATCTCAAGCCCCCCAATTGACTGTAAAATGGACCTGAATTTGTGTTATGATCGTGCTAGTTGTCGGGACACCCCTCTATTATTGATTGATTTGGTACGCTTCATTAGCCGCGGGAGTTAAGCCAAGGAAAAGCTACAAGTGACGTCACCACTCAAAATTAATATCTCAATAAAAGCATAATACTGTATCTACAAAACCGTTGCAGCACAAACCAGCACAAACCATTGACACAATTCTTAATTGAAATGGGGGGCTAATTGACCTCAGATTTACTTATAAAAGAATTGTAAATATGTCTAAAACGAAAGCAGCACAAACAAAACTTTTACAGCGCAAACGATTGACATCATTTTTATATAAATTTGCGTCTGATGGGGCTGGGGGGCAACTTCACAGAGGTCCGTAGAAATGGTCACAAAGCACATATAGCAATTTACAAAGTGTCGTCTTTTTAAAAAATTTTTTTTACTTCCGGGTCATCCTCTTGCTGTTGTGCTGCGGGATTTTGCTGTTGTCTTTGCATTCGTCTTGCGAGCTTTTTGCATTCGTGCTGTGAGCCATTTGCTGTCGTGTTGTGGCAATTGGGGTTCGTGCTTTTGCCAATTTGTAATCGCGCTTTAGGAATTGGGGATCATGTTGTGGCAGTTTGCAGTCATGCTTTTTCTTCTTTCTTTTGCAAAGCGTTTGCAATTGGGGTTGGTGCATTTTTCTATTTGCAAAGTGTTTGGACTTTGCATTTCACCTGACACGTCTCGGTCACCGTAAAACGGTCCCTTAGTTTTCAAATGTGTTTATAATTGCGCCGCCTAGCTGCGGGGATTTGCATTCTAATAGACGGGCGCTATTCTTTCCAATACAAAAACTCCCAACAGACACTGAAATAGTACACTGTCTTTGTAGTAGCCTAGTAGTAGTACGTAAACTATTCAGCATGTGTGTGCATGCCTTGTACGGAGAAAAAATAGGAGCATGACAAATTTGGACCGAAACAGCTGTTTATGGATCGGAAAAACAAACTAAGATCCTCAGCATCCCCTGCTGTGAGTGACTTCCAGCGCCACTGTGGGCATCTATATAGAATTTAGAATCAGAATTTGGATCGGATCCAAATTGAATTGCTCCAATTTTCATGATACAGCTTGCAAATTGGATCCCGTTAAATAAAGGGCAATTTCATAAATAGCGGACCCGTGAAACAGACAATGACTTGTGAATATCTGTGTGTTTGTGTGGGTGCGTTTATGTGGGAAGCCCGCACAGTAGTGAATGGCACGAGATTACGTAACAATAAGCATCCGACGTCCACACCCTTTTCCCCCCACAAAGGTTGTGTACGTGCACGACTTTGAATTCTTTGAAAAAGAAAATTAATAAGGTGGACTTGGTCAGTAATTACGCGAACATCAGGGTTGAACTAAACGCGACGGGCCTGTTGCATTCGTTCTCAATTCTATCAGTCTAATCATGCACCTGATACGCGCGTTTGTAAATTCAAAATCCTTTTTTATCTTTAAATCTACATTTTTTGAGAGCTGGGAAGTCTTTATTCCACTGTGTGTGCGCGCATCACGCACCGGCAACGGGGCGTTTAACGTGTAATGACTGAGATAACCCCTCACATTTGGTAGTGCTCGAGGCGGAAAACCTCCCTTTTTATCATTTGAAAAGGTACAAGCAACCCACAAAGATCCACATACCTGCAGATGGGGGAATCAATCCAATGTCTTAGAATTAGCCGACGACGATGGACTGAAAGCCTGATAAATTATTAAAAACATTGTGCGACGAGTGACACGGATGGAGGACAACCGTGGCTGGAACAGTGCTTGCTTTGCTTGCTTGGTTCTAGGGCGCAGACTCCAAGAGAATGTCAAGGTTTTCTGAGAGACGGCTGTTACAACCAATCAGAAGACACGACCGGACCGGAGCCCCTACATATCAGCCAATTAGAGCTGTCGTATGAGTTTACCAACCCACCCACACCACCGGGACATTCACATTTCACATTCAAAAAATTATTTGTACTCCTGTCACTTTTCCACAGTATGACAGAAGTCATCACTCAACTTCATCCAACGTAATATTATAACTCCCTAATCACATTTTATGTAAAATATCATTTTTATGGTGACATTTAGGGGAGGACATCATCCTTGCGTCCGTGCCGTGCATGTCATGCAGGGCAAAAACAATAACGCCCAATTGTGGACACCCACCGAGGCACGTTTCCAAAAAAAGATTCTACACAGTCGAGTGTAGAAGTCCAACAGGTAAGACAGCCAGAGATGGGTAGTAATGCGTTACACGTACTCCTTTACATTTACTTCAGTAACTTTCTGGGGAAAATGTACTTCTAAGAGTAGTTTTACAAAGCCATACTTTTTACTTTTACTTGAGTAGATTTGTGAAGAAAAAAACGCTACTCTTACTCTGCTACTTTGGGTTACTCAAGTGTCATTACGTTTTTCCACTTTATTCTACATATTAGATTTATTATTTTTTTGCCAGCGATGCCAAGAGTGGCTCGACTAATTTCACCAATGAGACGTCGCAACAATAACCACATGACTCCATTAAACCAATCACTCAAGCTTGCCGTTCTATGATCACACCAGCCTGTTAAATCACGTGGCATCTTAAAAGCACTGTTTAAAAAGTAGTACAGTATTTGACATAGAGCGTTGCCCTCAACATGACTCGAAAGCACAGATTTAAAACTCTCCCAGTTTTTATTTGGCATCGGTTGACCATGGAAAACCGGAGATATGATTGTTTTTATTTCATATAGTAACTATTCAAACTAGGAATGATTTTCTCCACTAGAGGGCACGCATGCTCTTTGGACGAATAATGCATCATTTCAGTCTTTCATTTTCTCTCTCGCTGGAATTGCGTACCCCACGCATGCTATTTTTAGACCGTGACGATGCATCGTAAAGTGGAAGTAAAGCAGAAATGGGACATTATAGACCCGCCCTCGCATAGAAACCATGTTAATTCTGCTACTTTTCTCCGGTAATCTTTAATAAACGAATATGCCGATCACACATTGCTTTCTTGGAACTTGTAGAAACGACTCTAGACATTACGACATATGAAGGATGTTTTCTTCATACGTTTCCCAAAACCAGAAACTCGGAGGAAAAAATGTGAAGAATGAGTCAACTTGTGCGGACTTTTAACGCCAGCTCTGCAGTAAACATTTTGTTGGGTTGGCATTGTCTTTCAGAAGACAAAGAGGTAAGCCATTTTGATATTTTTAACTTATTTTTTAGCGTGACGTTGTGCCGTGCTGCTTCTGACAATGAATGACATGAAAAGAATTAAAATGGTATCTGACTGCCGCTGTTAGTTTTTGTTGTAAAAAAAAAAAAAAAAAAACTTTAGTAAGGGGGAAGTGTAAATAAATTATAGAATTAAGATGTGTTATCAATGAAAAATGTATAAGTGTTCGTTGGCTGTCCCTGAGTAGCATTTGTGATCACTACACAAAACAATATAAATTACTCCCAAGAACGGTCAGAGACATAGGACAACCAGAGGATATCATATATAAGAAAGATGGGGATAGTGGTAAAGGATAGCTTGTTGAAACAGGAGAATGTCATTGTCAGTCGCGTAAGAAAAAGGTGTCAATAAAAAAGCTAAGGCTATGCTTCGGTCGGCTTGTTTTTTTTTCCATCTCTTTCAGCCCTCGACACTCAAGCCATCTCTTTAACTGAACATTTTTATGTTCTTCCACATCTTTGCCAGTGAATTTGGCTCCAGGACATCATTTTCGGAGAGAATTGGTAGGTTTAGCTCTGTAAACATCTCCTTCGTACACAATTTCCATTCATTTCCTGTCGGGGACAAACAGTCGTGTGTCCCCCCCTGAGCAACAGTAGGTAACGTCATGAATATTAATAAACGGACTTTTTAAAACTTTTTTACTTGTACTTGAGTACATTTTTTGGAGGATGACTTTTAAGTAATATTTTGAAGTAAGATTACTCTTACTTGAGTACAATTTTTGGCTACTCTACCCACCTCTGATGACAGCCCAATTGGTTGAAGCTTACTTAACTGGACAATTTTAGCCTCAAGTTCCAAGGCCCCTATAAAATACTATCAGGGTCTTCTGTCGGCCAACAAAATTATTTGCAAATTTATTACAGGTAGGATTTCTACCAACTATTCAAGTAGTAAAGTTCAAGAAGAAATATTTGCATATTAAAAAATAAATAAATTTGGAAAACCTTTCAAGAAACCGTAACTTCGTTCGTCAGGGAAGCCATAAAGTTATTTACAAAACAAGATAAATAACAAGCATGTAACCAACACGCTTGCTGTGGTGACCATGGATGCCAACACCATTTTGTTTTGTCATCCAATCAATCAGTCATTCTTGTGTTGGGTCCTCAGTAACAAAGTGTCCTTTGTTTGTGTCAGTCAGTCCCTACATTGTCCTCGCTCAAGTCAGGAAAACTGTTCAATTGGTTGACTGGATTTCTAAACATTTTGTGGTGACTTAACAAAATAATGAATGTAGTGTGACTGGTGTCCAAGAGGGTGAGTGGAAGTTGATTATGTAATTTACTCCCAACCAGAAAATTAGACTAGAGTCCCAGGGGTCCCCAAACTTTTTCCTGTGAGGGCCAAATAACTGATGAGGGGCCGGGGTCAGTTTGTAACAGAAAAAGTGTGACGATTGCAGGAGTGCCGAAATGTAAAAAAATATTGTTTTTTAGAAAGCCACAATCAACTAACCATTTCTGGATTCTTCACGGAACAAAAGTAAATAGAATTAAAAATATATACATATATAATAATAAATAAAAATAACACTATTAATTAGATAATAACCAAATAACCCTCTCTAAGTTCTTCACAGGAAAAGGCCAGGAAATAAATAACACTATTGAGAAAAAAATTTTTTTCAAAATGCTCTCTGGTATTGTTCAGGGGGCCTGGACCAAATGTGGAGGTGGGCCGAACGGCCCACGGGCCGTAGTTTGGGGACCCATGGACTAGACCATTCTAGAGTCTATCCCTATGGCCAATCTTTACAGAAAAGGGATGGCTGAATCACAGATATTTCACATAATACATAGCCACAGTTACCCAAAGACAATAACATGAAAGCTCTACATACTTTAAACTTGTTTGCACTTGTCAAGAAAAAGTTGAGTAGCTAAAGTATAAAACTTGACGTGTCAACCGTCCAGTTAATATCTGCTATATTTCTTAAAGTGCATCTGCCAAACCAATGAAATGGTCACAGTGGGAACGAGGATTATTTATGCACGTTGCCCACTAACTCTTAAAATATAGACTTTAATTTTGATGTTATCTTTTTAGCACAAATACTTTTAGCCTCTTCTTCATTCCTCCTTCCCTCATCTTTGACAATCTAATGATTTGTTGTAGTCTTAATCAGAATTAAATGAACCATCGTTCAAAGAGAATGGAAAGTACTGGTATGAGTCGCAAAATTATTTGACCCAACGCATTCCTTTTCTGGGAGGTGAAAACTCTCGCTCGACTGTTACGTCCACTAGGTGTCAGCAGTGTGAAACCATTAACAGGAAAACATTGTTAGGAATTCAAATGTGCCACAGTATTATCAATTTATCTGAAGTTTATTTTGTTTAATAGTGCATGAATACAGGGTCACATAGGTAAAAAAAAAAAAAATGGCAAGAGAATGAACAGTACCTTAGCAGTAACTTAATCCACAAACTATGTCAGAAGTGCTTCGTATATGTACTAGTATACTAACCAGAATGCCCAACAATAGAAAAGCATACCACTACAAATACTACAGTGTAAACAGCTGCCAAAAAGAACTAAACAGGCAAAAAAGGCACTAAATTTTAAACTGGAACTATTACAATAACTGTAATGCAAAGCTTATTCTTGATGTTTTATGAACACATTGTTCGCCTCTCCATCTTTAGTTAGGACCTTGTCTTCTTCAATTCTTCAATCTTCTTGTCCTGTTAAAAAAACAAGGGAATAACAAAGTTGTGTTATAATGGGACCACTAATGTCCAGTTTTAAAGACCAACTCCAGCACCCTACCTTATCTTTGAATTTCTTATCAAGAGCAGCCAATCGCGCTTCGCGGTTGTCTTTGTATGCCTCCATCTTCTGATTTATCTTCTCTTGAGTGGTCTTGCTTAAGTTGCTACAGTCATCTAAGGCCCTTTGAAGCACTTCTCGCTCATGCTCTCGTTTCTCAGCCAATTGTTTCAGCACCTCAGCCTCGTGGTTCTGAAAAAGATAAAATGTCAGTGTTTTACTTTTTATTTTTGAAACAGTTTTTTTTTTTTTTGTATCAGTTAAAAACCCCAATGGAATTATTGTGTGTTTGTTTTTTAACCTATAAAATAATCGAGCTCGGACAATTTCAAATCACCCAATCAATCCTACTACGGAGATCTCTTGCTTCAAGCCCACTTACAGTATTTGACACAATATGACCTAAATACGTATATGGCCTTGTTGTCAAAGGGGAACAGTTTTGAAGCAAATTAAAACCAAGAAAATGGTCCAGTAATTTTATTGGTTTGCTTTATACAAAACCAGAAGTTAAAACGAGCGGTTGCGAATTTCAGTCTTTTCTACGTCACCCCCGTGCCTTCTACGTCACCAACACTTAGCTCCAACCCCCTACAGCAAGGGTGGGCAAACTATTCCACAAAGGGCCGCAGTGAGTGCAGGTTTTTGTTCATACCCATCATGAGGACAGCCTTTCACTAATCCGGTTTCTTACAAGTGCAATCAGTAAATTTCAGTCAGGTGCTTCTTGTTTCCACTGATACCTCATTGGCTAAACTGTCTGTGCTGAATAAGTTTGAACAAAGACCAGGACCCACTGCGGCCCTCGAGGACCGGTTTGCCCACCCCTACCCTACAGCCATGTTTAACTTTGGCGGCAGTGGCTTTCTTCTGATTGGTTGAATCATTTGGCAATTATTTATTCTTCTTCTTAGGGGTCAATGGTAGTTGGCAAATCAACCACATTGTGCGTTACCACTTCCTCAAACTTATTTAATTACCAAACATTGGGCACGGCGGTGGGGAACGAGCATGCAGAGCCATCGTCGACGCTAAGCCATGCGAGAGGCTAAAGCAGTAGACTTCAGTTATAAGTCTTCAAAAAGACTCGCCAGACGTGCAACCAAAAATACTAAAGAATGTTTCCGCCTTTATACGCAATTCCTGCGGCTCAGCCTACGTGAGAGTTGGAGTTCATTTTATTCAATATGGCAATGTTCCAGAGATAGTCGGGGATGCCAGGCTTTGCCAAAAAAACTTATTATACATGTGTTCAACAAAAAAACAGATGAAAGCGCGAGTAAAATGTATACCTTCTTTGATAAATATAGGAAATATCTACAGAAAACAGCATTTTGTAAAGGACTTTGAAAACACAGCAAAGAATGCATCAATTTTAAATCCTTGAGGTTTTAGGATTATACAAGGTTGAATATAGTGAATTCATATGATTAATAAAATATTTTAACTTGGTTTAAAAGTATATATATATATATATATATATATATATATATATATATATATATATATATACACAGTATGTGAGCATTCATTTTTTTTTCTATTGTTAAATTCAAGAATGGCCAGAATCTCCAAAATTTTTTTTCAATTATGTGCATCGTGTAGCAATTGAAACTTTTTCTCAAATAATGTCGCGTGAAGAAGAATGTCAATTCAGGCAGGTATCAATGCAGATTTGAGAACAAGAAACTCCTTGCCGAAATCCTATAAAGAATAGTTTACCATAGCTAATCAAGTTAAGCTACAAATGGACAATTACTGTAAGTTTTTTCTTCTTCTCATTTTTTATTTTTTAGTGCAGCTGCTCTGACTGCTGGTATCATTTTCTGTATATAACAACCCTAAAGTGACACACATGCATTGAAGATCAATTACAAGACATGTCACCATGCTCTGAGCAAAAGTGACCTGCATGCGCAGAGGAAAAATAAGATGTCATAAGCAGCCTAAATAGACCGTCTACTCTACTGTATGTGTAACATGAAGGCCTTTGAAGTCGTTCTCAATGGAAACAGATGGATGATTCAAAAGTTGAAGAGAATTTCAAACACTGACTGTTTACGGTAGAGTCCCTTCAAGTCACCTTTGAATTCTTTAAGCTCTCCACCCTCACCCTCCGTGTTTGTTTCCGAACTAAGCATTTCACCTGTCGCTGATCATGTGAACTTAAGATGCCAGTCACACGTGAATTCCAATTGTGGTTTACTGTGCAAACTTCTGTCACATTGCAAAAAATCAATCCCATGTCAGATATAACCCTACATACAAAAGTGGCCTGGATCCGATTTGAAAATATTAGATTTGATTTGGCCTTTCTGTCATTAAAGAATTTAACTCCAGTAAGTTAAAGGAAAATATATCTGATTTGGATCTCTTTAAGCTGCATTCTAAACACAAGCCTTGGTATGGCGCTAACAGATATAGCATATCTGCATTACAGCACTTTATCTGGTTTTAAAACTCCCGGACTGATTTTCTTTATACAGTGCTTATGTTGACTTGAGTTGTTGGGCTACATGCTTGACTTTTTTTTTTTTGTTAATTGGTAATTTATGTATTGAAAAAAGTATGGTAGTGGGGTTCTAAAGAAATGTGCAAATAAACATTTTCTTACCGTACTGCATTATCTACAATCAATGTAGAAATTATATTTAAGGTAACTAATTAGAAGCAAAATAATTTATGATTTTTGTCATGGTTGATATAAGGAAAGTTGGTGAAATGTCCATTCCTTCCATAGCTCTTCTAACAACTCATATTAAAGACACCTTGCGTCTCTCATCAGCAGCATCCAGCTTCTTGATAATCTCATCCAGCGAGGTTTCCTTCTTCATGACAGGGCTAAGTGGAAATTGCACTTTTGCATCAGGGGAGGTGGGGCTCAGGATGAGCTCAAATGCTTGACCTGAAGCACGCCTGCTCAACTCCTTAATGTGTATATCTGCAGAATGATACATGTGTTGGCACGGACAAGTTAAGGAAATCGAACATCGTGACTTTTACGTTTCAATCAAGGTTATAACCCCCCCCCCCCCCCCACCCGCCAATAAAAAACGTTTTTACATCGCAGCACAGTACAAACTATTGTTGTCCACTCACCTGCAGCGTGTGCCATTTCAGCTGAGAGGTAGCCTACCTGCTTTATATTCAAACAAAAACACAGTGTGCAGTTATTATTTAGATTTCTACACAAGTAGCAGTGCAGTGAAATGCTTAAACTAGCAGCAAGGATAAAAGAACATTGGTTAAGGCTGAGTAATCCTTAAAAGAACCTCAGTCGTGGCCTACTAAATCCACGCATGGTGTCAATATAGTCGAGTAAATTAACGGTATTACCGCGACGACACGTGAAACGTGCAAACAAGAGTGTTGTGAAAAAGACTATATAATCATAACTGCCATGGAATAATATTTGAAACAAGTAAAAACTACTTTTCTGCTCGACGAGGCCTCAACTTGTTAACAGGCTCGGACAAACGCCATGTTTTAAGTATTTGGGAGCGCACTTACAAACACGACCGAGGCAGCAGATTTAAATACTTATTTTCACAAACATGTATGATTAATATACTGTAGGTAAGTGACAAGTAATATATGTGAGGTTAGAAACAACATATATACAGTATATATTGTTAGCTGGTCATTTCAAAAGTAGAGGTTTGCTCCAGGTGTAAGCTCCTATTGTTGTCGTGTCGCGTGTAAAGCGGCCATGGCAAGGGTCCATCACCCAAAGCTGACTTCTTGTACTGTTTGAAACTATTTCAAATGTCACTAATTTTGCAAGAATACACAACTCGCGAATAGTCCAACAGCTTATATTTAAACGGTAACGTAAGGTATTGTTCTCACCTTTGATTGTCAGAAACTGGTCTCAAATTCCCAAGTTGTTGTTACACCAAGTAACCCGCCAAATGAGCAGCCTCGCGCACAAAATCAGACCTCTGACGTTATTCCAGCTCTTTCTTTTTTATTGGTCGAAATCCACCAATCAGAGGGGGCTTTGATATTTCTGGGGGAGGGTAGAGCGTCAATAGATATCGAATATATAAAGGTTAGATGTCATATTAGCGCTGTGAGCCAACGGGATGGGCGTCGTCACTTGTCGGCCATTTTGTGTCGGGGCCATTCAAGGAACATAACATAGTCAATGAAGGACTGCTCCAATTTGAGCTGATTTTCAAACGGTTGGTTTTGCTGTTTTTTTTTTTTTTCCCCCAATTTAAACATCAAGCCTGAATCATAGCCATATTAAAACGGTTTGTCATGAACTACGCAGTCCACCGACGAAAGATGACCTTACGCCGCCGACTCCGTTTTATCTACCCTTATGTGTGACATCTATGTATGCATTGGGGAGTAAAATCAGTGACGTTGCAATGAAAAATGTCGGAAAGGAGACGTCAGTGGAAAAACCTCACTTCTAAACTTTTGAACACAAAACGCTTCATTTTGCACAGATATGACATCACGAGTTGTAATAATACTTTGTTAAAAAGGCAACGAAAATTACTCTAAATGGTTGCGCACAGTACTTTATTGTTTCAATTCCACATAGGCATGCTTTCTGATTTACAATAGGAGCAACTAATCGTTTGATTAGTTGATTTTTTGGGGGGGCGGGTTGTTGATATGCATAGTACTCGTTGATGTTAGATTGTGTTATGTGTGTGTCTGTGTTTAATCAGTTTCAGTGTCTGCAGGACTGGCCATCCAGTCAGAGGCAAAAGGCCACTATTTTAACTGCGTTATTGTAAAGAGCCACTGCATTCGTGTGAAGTAAGTACATAAATTTACCTGAGAATAGAAGTTAAAAGTAAGAAAACATATACGGTATTTTCACTGACGTTGTGTTCAGCAAACATTAGCTAAACACTGCTGGTGAAATAGATATGTCCGCGGTATGGTATGTTTACTGTAGGCAAAAATCTAATATGACATTTTTAAAAAGTGCACTTTTTTTATTCTATACTCAAGTACAGTGTATGTTCTTTTTGCTGTCAACTAAGGATAGCCTTTTGCAATACAAGAACACCATGATGAACACAAAAAAATGTAACTTAGACCAGTGTGGCAAGGCCTAGGTATGTCTTTCAATGGCACTTGCGTTTATTCATTCATTCACCTTCACCAGGGTCACGGGGGTGCAGAAGCCTATCACAGATAACAACATGCAGGGTTCAATGTGAGCTGGTTGCCAGCCAGTCGCAGGGTACACAGAGATAAACAACCATCCTGTAAACAACCATTCGTACACACACTCACCTACGGACAATTTGGTTGCCTGATTTGCTCAATCAGGCTAACATGCATCGTTTTGGGATGCGGAAGGAAACCACAGTACCCAGAGAAAACCCACGCAGGCACGGGCATAACATGCAAACTCCACACCAAAACAACACTCGCTTACCGGAAAAAAGAAATCAAAGAACCCTTTGAAGATATGTTAGTACAGTCACCTCAAAGGGTGGTTCAGAATTTTTGACATTAGGCATAATCTTCGAGTTGGCGGGGGTTTTAATTAGTCACTGGAGTTGATTTCAACTAATTCTGTACAGTGATTAGTTATTTGTTAGTTTCAGGGCTCTGGGGTGGCTAAGCTAGCGCGAGTCAATGGTGCCTGCTTAGCCTGCCAATTAAAAACAATATTAACAGATCTAACTAGTTGCTGCAGCTATCAATTGTTTTAGTAGTCGATTAATTCATCATATAGTTAGTTCGAATAATCGAGTATAGGGCTGTCCCAACCGACTAATATCCTCCTGATTAGTCAGCCGACTATTTTTACGATTAGTCGACTAATCTAATACATATATATATATATATATATATATATATATATATATATATATATATATATATATATATATATATATATGTATACATATATATATATAAATAATTTAATAATGAAATTTTTATTGAAGCTTATTAATTCACAAAAAACATTTTGGAATACCTAAATTCTTTATTGGCATATAAATAAATGATATAAATATCAATAATAAATCTCAAACAATGAGGTCAAATGCTGGTGGCATTAACTAGGGCAAAAAATGTAAACGGAAACCCTGTGACTTCACCTTTTTAACAGGAGTCAAAACAATTATTACTTTTTTTGTCGTATGTCATTGTATAAATTGTTTAAATGTTAAAAAAATAAATTGCTATGTCCCGAACATTTTCAGAATACTTTGTGTGAGTTCAGATGCTCTTTCTAGTGTGCGTTCCGCATTTTTTGGGGACGTGAAAAACTGTTCAACTTTTGTTTGTTTTAACCTGAAAAAAAAATAGATAAAGCAGAGAGTACACTGAAATATTACAATTATTTTGAATGAAAGGCACACATAGTCATCGAAACAAAAATTATAGTATTAATTTTATAGTATATATACATACACAATAACACTTTATAATATAAAGTAACTAACATTAGTGCAGTCATGGATTACAGTAAGAAGGCCAGTGCTGTGTTTCCATATATATTTTTATTATATTATGTATATACAGGATATATATATACATCTTTCCACAAGTGGGAGCTTCCATGATCCTAATAAATTTAATAATAATTAAATAAAATATTATATATATATATATATATATATATATATATATATATATATACACACACATAGTATATATACAGTATGTATATATATATACAGTATATATATATATATATATACTGTATATATATATATATATATACATACACACATATATGTATATATATTATTTATTAATTATTTTATTAAATAAAAATGCACGTTGATACGATGCACATAAAGGCAACTTCAATTTAAAAAAAAATCGTTAGAAAGTTGTATGGACTTACAATCTGCTAGCTTGTTGTTTCTTGTTGTTTTCCAAAATTACATTTGGGTGACGGCGCTTCAAGTGTCCGTTCATAGCCGACGTGCTATCGTGGTATGCGAGCTCAGCTTAGCAAAGAGTACACACAGTGGCACCCTCCATATTTTCCTTGAAATAATTTCAGGCTCTGGCTCTTCTGGTCCGCTTTTTTGGCTTTATGCCACTTTCACCGTGTTACCAATTCTGCCCTTCTTGGTAATTGGCGGTGTTTTCAACTCCTCGCCGTAGTGAGGAGTGAACCGGCGATTCACTTGGCTCGTTGTCGTCGGTTCGTCTGATTTCCTCCTCAGGAAGGCGGCAGCGCGCATAAAAACACCAAACGGCTGGATGAGGATGGCTTTTGATGGATACTTTTATTGACCAAAACAAAAACATGGGGGATGCAGCCACTTAACTCCGCGCTACCCGCGCACTTTCCCAACTCTCACCTATCTCACTCCCTCTGTCGCTCGCTCACTTTCTTCGTCTCCGCTCAATCTGACAATGCCAGTCACATTGAGAATAACGGCGGCCGCCTTGGGGATGCCGTTAACAACCGCTTGCATCGCGAGCACCCGCCATTCTATACTTTATCCGCATGTTATTATTTTTTTAACCCGTCATTACCCGTCGACGGTATGTTTTGCCCGTCGACGCATTTACGTCATAGATGACGTCGACTAGTCGGGACAGCTCTAATCGAGTAATCTGATTAGGAACATTTAATGCATTGCAGAATAAATTTTAGGAGATGTAAAACAAAGACTTACCAAGATTGCACTTTCAAAAGAGCATTTGCATTTTGCATACCTAAATATATATTTTTTTAGATAAAAAAATGCGAACACAATAGAGAGGAATGCTTCGGCTACTTGTGCTCAGTCTGCCCCTTTCATTACCACAAAAGAAAATCAGCTGTGAAAAAAATTGATGTGATATCACTCTTCCTTGCCTGCCTAAACAGTCTGTTCCCTGCAGAGCTGCTGGATTACAAATGTTGCTGTTCATACTACAATTATTGTCATGCAATGGTAAGTTTTAATACCTTCAACCTTAAAACATAGCCAACACTGTTGATTGCATGGGTCATCGGTGATTCTCATATGTGCATATGTTGTTTTTTATTGGTAGCCTATGCTAAGCAGGCACCGTTGACTCGCGCTAGCTAAGCCACACTGGAGCCCTGAAACTAACACATAACTAACAAACTGCATGGAATTTGTTGAAGTCAACTCCACTGACTAACCACTGACTAATTAAACCCCGGTGACTCTAAGATTAAGCTTTAGCTCAAAAATTCTGAACTTCCCCTTTAAAAGCAAGCCATAACACATTGACTCAAGTTCACTACACTTACTCAAGATTAGATATGAACTTTTATACAGGGTTACTAAACCATATAGTTCATAATGATATTGACGGGGCGCGGGGCTGATTAAAAGGGGTCCTGCATTGTTGGCGTGGCCACCAAAGATGACCGAGTGGAATCACAGACAAAGCGCTTTTTTCGTTGAAAATTCTTGTGAATAAATGCTTAAATCCCTGAATTCTATATAGACATGTACAAGAGTGTGGGTTTGGTCTCAACATTGGTAAGGACGATATAACAGCATAAGCTGCATGTACACTTTTTGTTGGGGACAGGACATTAATTAGACCAAACAGATTGGATGAACGGGGCAAAGGGCCACATTTCTCATGAATATGAACCCAATTAATTGATAGGTTAAATGTTTCATGTAAAATAAATCTGTATCGAATGATAAATAACTTTTACGTGTTTTTTGTTTTTGTTTTCAAAAACTACATAAGAAACATTTTGAAAACTTTCTGAATAAATGTGTTTTTTATTAGCAAACAAACATAATGAAAATAATTCACTTAATAATCGTAGGGTCAATTCTATCCTTACAACATATGGGAAGACAATCTAAATTCCCTATGTAACTGAACTCAATATATAAAGCAAATAAGGTTTTAAAAGTTGGAGGGGGGGTGGGGGGGGGGGCAATTTTAGCATCCTAAAAAGTTGGTAGTGTTATGTCCCTACCGCCCCTATGCAAACCTACGCCCTTGGATATGGACATAAAACTGTCTCGATTCTTGGTTAAAAGCAGAAGAAGAAAGCAAAAAGTGCAATTAGCATTTATTATACGTAAATGTCGAAGTACGATGCTAGTCTGTTAGTCAATGCGGTGGCCGCCATATGTTAACAGAGTTTTCCGTTGAAAATTCCTGTGAATAAATGCTTAAATCCCCAAAAAATTCTTTATAGATATGAACGTTAAACAGTCTCAGTTCTTTGTTGAAAGAGCAAAAAAACGGACAGTTAGCATTTATTTTATGTAAATATGTCAAAGAATGATGCTAGTCTGTAGCGGTTAATTTCTCCCATTGATTTTTTTCACATTGTTTCAAAATGCATGCATGGTACAAAAAATATAATAATTACCTTGACTCCCCGAACAAATCAATCCTTAGACAATCCTTCCTGTTTGTATGCAGTACAGCTTTCATACTTGTCCAACCTAAATCCAGAGTTGGATCGCTGCATGTGTAATTTGCCACTTCGCTATTCATAGATGGATTAGAATGAAATTTAAAAGGTGTATTCTATTGAAGTACACTCATATTCCAAAAGCCAGATTCCCCCTAGGCTAATTGATTAAATTAATTAATTGTGTGGAATTAAAAGTCCTACTCCTTGGTTGTTTGTAGATGGATAGGAATTAAATTTGATATAGGTATCTTCCAGGGATGCATACGCGTGCATTCTCAGAGCACCATTTCAAATATTTTGACTCAGGGATGATTAATTACATTAATTATTTTGGGATTAATTGTCCCGTGGTGCTAGAGTTGCAGCAGCAATCCGGCTGAAAATGGCTTTTAAGCAATAATAATTAACCCAGACCGTCTCATCCTTTTCATTATTATTATAATAATAATAATAATTATTATTATTTTTTTATTATTATTATTTATACTTGCTCAAGTTTCTCATGCTCTGGCAGGGAGAGAGGCCCATTGACACTGCCAATATACAGGACCCAGAATGTTGGTTGTACGCCCCTGGTTTTGGTCACAACTAAGCCTGTCGCGATACACAGTAATTCCATTTATCGCACGGTAAATAGAAATGAAGGCGGTAATTGTCCCGCTGCGATTTATCGCCTCGCGTGCACATACAAGCTGTTAAAAGTTCGGCTTCCTTGTTACCAACTACGCAATATGCTGTGACGAGGACTTACTCTGTTCGATTGACTTCTGGCCTGGGCCTGTTTTATACATTTGAGTTTGAGTGTCTATCATTCAATGGAGGGACGCGGGGCCGAGTGCACTGTAGGCGCACAGCAATGAGCGAGCAGAGTGAGGAAGACGAAAATGGACGGAAAATCCTGATTTCCAAGCCAAACACCAGAGCTCTGGTGTGGGAATATTTTGATTTTAAACCAAATGAAAATGGTGAGGCAACCAAAAAGGATGAACCAGTCTGCAAAATGTGTTTGGAGGTTGTTTCAACAAAGAGGGCCAACAGAACAAATCTACGTGCTCATTTGAAACACTATCACCCTATTTCGTTTTCACTGCTTGTTATGAAAACTGCATCGCAACAAGCGAAGCCCTCCTCGTCACGTCAATCGACAATTACAGAAATGGTCGCTTGATCTGAGAAATACAAACGAGACTGCGCAAAATGGCGTTCCCTCACGGAAAATGTAGTCTGCTACATTGCTGAAGAAATAAGACCTTTTTACCTCTGTTTGATGTTGTTTGATACTTTTTGAAGCCAAATTTTTGTTATTGCTACTTAATTACTCTACTTTTCTCTGTTGTTGTTGAAGTGCAATTGTTTGTGTCACTACCACTTTATACCTCTGTGCCTAAATGCCCAACTTATTAACTCATTCACTCCCAGCCATTTTCGCCGGTGCAACCCCCTTCGCTCTCGGCCGTTTTACTGGATTTTGACTGATTTTGCAAGGCTGTTTTACGAAAAGTTACGGGTTCGCGGTGAGTCAGCAACAAGCACATTTTTGCTCAAAAGACAATGTTTATTGATGATTATTCCAGAGTTCAAAATGATTATTGAGTACAATCCCACACAAAGGCAAGCAAACAAATGTCAAAACAAGCATAACAAGTGGTAACCATAACGCTAGATCTAGATTGTCACTTCTAATATCCCTGCGCTACCGTCTAAGCACAAATATTCCTCTAAGAATAAAAAGAACTCTTACCGTGACAAAAGGGCGGAGAGCCAACGCCCCGATCAGAGTCAGAAGAGGAATAAAGCCAAGCGATTCATACGTCATTCGTTGGCGGACTCTAAAGGGGTGGAGAATGCTCCTGGCTTTATAACAGTACATGTTGTGAGCACGAAGGTGGCCAGCCTGTAAGCTCAGAAGATGAACCATTTTGCCCATATTCCCTCCCCGCTATGGTATGAGATTGTTACAGAGGCGCCAGTATGTCGTGAGTGCAAAACACGTTATCTCGTGAGATTCCCTCCCAACTGGAACCCAGACGCCAGGATGGTGTGAAGAACAATCACAGGTGTCAAAGTGGCGGAGTAAACAAGGAGAAGTTGTTACAATCAAGGTCACAGAGGCAATAATACATCACAAAGGCGTTATGTGTTAATTCACATCGGGTCACATAATATTTTCCCCATCAAAGGCCCACAGAAAATTCTGTTCTATTGCTATAAACACATGGAACCCACCAAAAAAAGATTAGACTCTCTTCTTTCAGCAGGAAAAAAAGTTAGTTCATATCTTTTTCCATTCTTTAGAAATCAGAATTAGAAAATAGCTTAGTTTGAGCAATTTTCCAATTTCTGATGAATTTTCTGAAGAAATTGAGCTTTTTGTAAATGCATACATTTCAAACATAACTTTGACTTTAACACAGCTATTTTTTGCTTTAGTTACATCCCAAACATCTGAATAATGTTTTCCTTTTACAAAATAACATAAACAACAAGATAAATAGAGCTTATGATAGCAAAGTAACAATTTATTTACACATAACTAACTGATAGATGACGCTGTTGTGGCCGCGACAGCCGGGGGTAAACTTTTCCCTCATCACCGCCTGTCTCATAAAGATGGATTTTTTTGAGTCTTTTGTGGTGACCACTGCCTCGTCGCGGAGTTCACCTTGGGAACTTGTGTTCCTGGGGGGAACTGGTTTGGCGGTGCGCGTTTCCGGCTGAGTTGCGGGACACTGGAGGGTGCAGGGGGCGCGAGCGGCCGAGCACGGCGGCGCGGGCTCTGCTAGGCGAGCAGCACGGACTCAACGGCATCGTCCGCTGCACTGGTGGTCCCGGTTGTTCTGCTCGGTAGTCCAGCGCCTGGCATCCCAGGAATCCTCCCGGTTGTTCTGGTCGGTCGTCCACCGCCTGGCATCCTGGACGTCCATTCCGTCGTCTTCCGCCAGCGCCCTGGCCGTGCAGCCCGGCCGGTCATTCCGTTGAATTGGGTTGCGGGTCTTACCAAATGCGCTACTGCCCTCCAGTAGCCAGTTTTATTGCTTTAAAATGGATTTTCAGCATTGTGCTTTGGAGCTAAGTTGAATCAACCTAGAGATGTTGATTGTGGAAAAAAAAAATGTAAAAGACGTATATATACATCTTTGGGACACTGAAACAATTAGAAATAGAACGTATTTATACATTTTAGGGAGCAAATGAGTTAAGTGCAATTTTCTTGAAAAAGACATTTTATTCTGTGTTTCTGTGCGGTATTAATATTGTTGTCTTTTACTTAAAAGACGGGCTATTGTTTTTAGTTTTGATTCCTTAAAAAGTATCTTTGAATTTAAGAGTAAACATTTATTGAGTTTAAATGGGTGTACTTGATCTATTAACTCATTTGCTCCCAAAACGTATAAATACGTTCTATTTTTAAATGCTTCATTGTCCCAAAAACGTATTTATACGTCTTTGCATTAAAAAAAAATTTTTTTTTTTTACAAGAAGCATTTATAGCTTCCGCTCTATCTGAGAAACAAAAAACAAAGCTCCAAACCCATTTTAAAGCAAAAAAACTGGCCACTGGTGGGCAGTAGCACATTTTGTAAGACCCGCAACCCGATTCAACAGCAGTGAAAGGCCGAGCAGCACGGTCGGAGTGCTCATGGCATGATGCCAGGCGGCGGACGACCGAGCAAAACGACTGGGACCACTGTCCAGCGGGCTCGTCAAACAGACCCCGCAGACTCAAAAATAATCCATCTTTGTGAGAAAGACAAAGATGAGGGAAAAGCTTACGCGGCTGACGCGGCGACAACGGCGTCATCACGGCGACACCAGCGTCATCTCTCAGTAGTAATGTGTAGATAAATTGTTGCTTTGCTATCAAAAGCTCTATTTGTCTCGTTCTATATGATATTTTGTAAACGGAAAACATTATTCAGATGTTTGGGATGTAACTAATGCAAAAAATAGCTGTGTTAAAGTCAAAGTTATGTTTAAAATATGCGTTTGCAAAAAGCTAATTTTCCCCGTTTTTTTCATCAGAAATTGGAAAATTGCTCAAACTAAGCTATTTTCTAATGCTGATTTCTAAAAAATGGAAAAAAATATTAACTTTTTTTTCTGCTGAAAGAAGAGAGTCTAATCTTTCTTTTGGTGGGTTCCATGTTTATATAGCAATAGAACAGAATTTTCTGTGGGCCTTGCAAAATCAGTCAAAATTCAGTAAAATGGCCGGAAGCGAAGGGCCTTGCTCTGGTGAAAATGGCTGGGAGTGAGTGAGTTAATTTATACTGTATTCTCACTGTGGCTGGGAGTGAATGAGTTAATTTATACTGTATTCTCACTGTGTTATTGTAAATTGGTTAAAATAATTGGTTATATATATATATATATATATATATATATATATATATATATATATATATATATATATATATATATATATATATTTATATATATATTTATATATATATATATGTATTAGGGCTGTCAAACGATTAAAATTTCTAATCGAGTTAATTACAGCTTAAAAATTAATTAATCGTAATTAATTGCAATTCAAACCATCAATAAAATATGCCATCTTTTTCTGTAAATTATATATATATTCTGTAAAATAAATTGTTGGAATGGAAAGATAAGACACAAGATGGATATATACATTCAACATACGGTACATAAGGACTGTAGTGGGCATTTCACTGTACTGTCATTTAAATCTGTCTATGCTGTCCTCACTCCGAAGCGTCTACTTTTTCCAAAGCTAGACAGCTAGTGAACAACGCCTTAATAATCAGACTTCTTCCTTTTTCATCTGATTTATTAATAAAATGGCCTCAAACCATTCTCCTCTTTAGACCGTCGTAAAACTACAAAAAAAAGTACACAAGCATTGCATTAGCAACAACGTTAGCTTAGCGCGCTATACAGGTTCACTAAACATAAACAAAAAGCGTACAAAAAATATAACATTTCGCTTACTAACATAATATGTACATTCTATACAACAACCATACTTACTGACAAATCTTGTCCAAGGATCATATAAGCACAACATTACAACGTAGGCGTCAGCCCGAGACGTCGTGCAGACATATTGAACTGGCAAGAAAACAATAAACCATGTCGCAAAGCGACCACAAGAGTTCGCTGTTAGACAGCACAAAAAGCCTTGCTGTAAAACTTACCAAAAGGCAGAATACTGTCTGAGCGGGACATGTGCGTTAATTGCGTCAAATATTTTAACGTGATTAATTTAAAAAATTAATTACCGCCCGTTATATGTGTATATATATATATATATACTGGACTGTCTCAGGAAATTAGAATATTGTGTATTCTAATTTTATGAGACAGTCCTGTATATATATATATATATACAGTATATATATATATATATATATATATATATATATATATATATATATATATATATATATATATATATATATATATATATATATATATATATACTGTACATCCAGTTGACGATATACTGTACATCCAGTTGACGATAGCACCAACATACAGGACTGTCTCATAAAATTAGAATACACAATATTCTAATTTCCTGAGACAGTCCAGTATACACATATATAAATAAATAATTCAATCGTTATTAATTAACAATAATATCGCATTTATGGGATAATTTATCGCCCACTAAAATTTAATATCGCGACAGGCTTAGTCACAACACTGCTGAATTTAAAAAATTACATTACTGGTTTACTGTCAGTTTTCTAATTCCACGTCGCTAGGTGGCGACGTTTAGTTGAACACTGTCGTGTTCTAGCAGGAACAAAAAACGACATTTACCCTGTTTGTGTCAGCTGACAGTTTCATACGGAAGAAGGCAAGGAAGAACGTTCATCTAAATTCAACATTTTGATGTCAGCATGGGGGCATGTTTGGCACTGTGTTCTTTAGCCAGCTGTGTAAGTATATCGTCTCAATTTTTTAGACTTTTTTTTTTGTAATATTATAGACTAAACGTCTGAAAAACACATGACCAGCAGGTAAGTTGGTGACGCCACCGAATAACAACTTCGCGACGTAGTACAATATCAGGACGTATGTGTGCTGTTAAAACAATTTCTGTGGTTGTTTTGGTGCTGTTTATACTTATAATACCCATCTAACGACGTGCTTTCCAGGAAGTTAGCTTAGCAAGCTAGCATACACTGATTTATTTATTTATTTTTGTAGCTTTTGTGCCCATTTAAAATTCCTGCAGCTTCTAATAATTGTTTTGACGAACTGCATTATTCAACATTTAAGTTAATGCATCCTGCTTCGTCGTTCGTTTACGGTTGTAAACCAACTTCCTTTGTGTAAATGGTCAAAATACCTGGAAAATGTTTGGGAAACGCACTACTGTCTGACGACCACAAGAAGGCGATCTTTCAGGTTGAACACTTAAGTCCTATTGATAGTCATGGAATGATTCATCACAACACTTAAATTCAATAGCCACTGAAATTATCCTTAAGGTTACGTGATGGTTTTATAGATATTTCAACACCTTTAATCCCAACTCAATGGATGTAATTGAACTGAACTGTCAAAAGTTAAACTTTTGATGTCTCCCGCTTTGCGTGTCCAATCCCTGCAGGCTTCCTGCCTTTGTGGTTCAGCCTCATGTTTGCTGTGTGGATGCTGTCCCTCTTCCAATAACTCCACTGTTACACGACTGGTTTTCAGCTTCTTTTTGCTTTTGGGGACCTTGGTGTCAGTCATCATGATCCTACCTGGAATGGAAACTCAGCTGCGCAAGGTGAGATCTGTTGTAATACAATTTGTTTTTTACTCTCAAAAAGATGATTCTAAAAAGATTTGGGTGGTTTGCATATCGAGGTTGAATGTTTTGATTCATTTTTGGATCTTTCAGATTCCAGGATTCTGCCAAGGTGGAAGTACTATACCTGGCTTGGAAAATCAGTTCGACTGTGATTCCATCTTGGGCTACAAATCTGTGTATCGAATGTGCTTTGCCATGACTTGCTTCTTCTTCCTCTTCTTCATTATCATGATTCGTGTTAGGAGCAGCAAAGACCCTCGTGCAGCTCTTCAAAATGGGTAAAAGTTGTAGGTGTATTTCACTCGTCTGACATAGCTTTAATTGTGTGTGTCATTTTTTTAAAGACATTTTTTGTCTATTTTCAATAGACTTGCAAAGTTTTAAAATATGTGTTTGCGTGATTCGCTTTTATCAGGTGTACTATTGAATGCTTATCTTTCACTATCTACTTTTCAGATTCTGGTTCTTTAAATTTCTAATCCTCGTTGGAATTACCGTGGGAGCATTTTTCATCTCTGATCCAATGTTCAATACTGGTGCGGACACAATGTATTTTTAATTTACCGTTTATTTTCACAAGGTTGCTTTTTCCTTTTTAATTTTTTTAATTAAATGTGCTGTGAACCGTTCACATTTACTTTTATCTTCACAGTGTGGTACTATTTTGGAATAGTGGGCTCCGTCCTCTTCATTATCATCCAACTCATTCTCCTCATTGACTTTGCACACTCCTGGAACAAAGCGTGGGTAGAAAATGCTGAAAATAATGACAACAAGTGCTGGTATGCAGGTATCTCAATTTAATATTTCTTCGATAAGTTGAATCCAGTTACGTAAATGTGTCTGTAAACAGTTATTGACATACATCTTAATGTGTTTCACAGGCCTGCTTACTTTCACCACCCTCAATTATGCCTTGGCTTTCACTGCTGTCGTGCTGTTTTATGTGTACTACACGCAGCCAGATGACTGCACAGAGCACAAGGTTGTCATCAGCCTCAACCTTATCTTCTGTATCATCGTCTCTATTGTCTCTATCCTGCCCAAAGTCCAGGTAACTATCTTCTTAAAATGCATCTCAATGTCTCAGTTGTGTTCCCGTCTAGATAAATCCTTGTCTTCAAATACGCAACTTAAAATATTTGTATCATTGTTAATCGGAAAAGATTAAAAAGTAGAATCCACAGTTATTATTGTTTTGCCTGTTTGTGTACACACATCCAAGAAAAATTGGTAAATTAATGAATGTTATAGCGCCTCTTGAAATAGTCCTGAATCCTGATGAATGTGTTCACTGTGTTGCTTACAGGATGCCCAGCCTTACTCTGGCCTGCTACAGGCTTCTATCATCTCTCTCTACACCATGTATGTCACTTGGTCGGCTATGACCAACAATCCAAGTGAGTCTTGCAGTGTCTGTTTCACAGTTGCAACTTTAATTTGTGAATATTATTATTCCATCAATTTCCATTGTGCTGTGTTCAGTTCAGGTGCAGATATTCCCCCAAGACAGTGTTGTTTTTGGCATCCCTTTTAATTTTGTCTTAGTCTTTTGGACGAAAATACTTATTAGTCTTAGTCATGTTTTAGTAATTTCAAAATGTTTTTGTCTTCATCTAGTTTTAGTCTTTAGTCTTTAATCTCATACAAATTTAGTTTGGTTTTGGTTGACACTCAAAATATTTTCCGCTTTTAAAATTCAAATTCTATATTTTATTCCAAAAATAAAGGTTTTCAACAATTTCAAATAATCATAGACAGACTAGCACATTATGTAGCGTCTAAAAGGACAACGGCAACTTTGTGATGATAATACACACTCCGCAGGAAAAGCATTACGTTATTTTCCAATTAAACATTCCTGGAAGCCACGAACTGTATGAAAAAAAAAAAAAAAAAATTTTTTTTTAAAGTTGTCTGAGCGTTTAACATCCCCTAGACTTACTGACCAGAAAAGCCAAGTGGCTTTTCATACTTACCCTTTTGTACCATTTAAAGTCATTCAGCTGTTCATCGCATATTTTGACGTCATGCTACTGCAGATGCTTGATAGCTCTACTATAAGGGGATGTTATTATGAAGTCCATAAATGGAGTACTGCAGAATCATAAAGTTGCACCCTGAAGGTTTGTCACAATGCTCTTAATTCATTATTTGTACTGAATGTGTATTTTTGTGTGGGCGAATGTCTTAGATCGCAAGTGTAACCCCAGCCTGTTGAGTCTACTGACGAATGTCAGCAGCTCCACACCGTCCTTGGAACCCACGGCGAAACATTTGCAGTTATGGGATGCTCAGAGCATTGTTGGTTTGATCATCTTCTTCCTCTGCACCCTCTACGCTAGGTGAGTTTTAAGAGTGTGGAGCCGCCACATACAGTTGAAAACAGAGTGTTTATACTCTGTATGAGAAGACAAGGGTTTCATCTGACCTGAAATCAGAACCAATTTTGATTTCTTTTAAATTTTATGAATAATTGTATTGAATTCCGTAGGTACAATTTCCGTTAATAGTATTTGTCAGATCAAAATAGAAAAAACATGATACAAATACGTACATAGATGAGCATAAAAAATAAGATTCAGATATCACATCAAGATCTGATAATAAGCCACGGGAGATGAATGATTTCTGTTTGTTTATTTTTCCTTGTGGCTCAGCATTCGTTCATCAAGTAACACTCAGGTCAACAAGCTGCTGCAAACGGAGGAGGGCAGCGGAGATAGTGGAGGGGGTGTTGTGGAAGAGAATGGCGTACGCAGGGCTGTGGACAATGAAGAGGACGGGGTCGTTTATAACTACTCGGCCTTCCACTTTCACTTGGCTCTAGCCTCGCTGTATATCATGATGACCCTCACCAACTGGTATCTGTAAGTACGACTCACCAACACATAGCTGCACAAGTAATTGATGCCCCCCCCCCCCCCCCCCCCCAAACTGTGCATACAGGTGCCTATATCAGTAACGAACTATGATTCCAACAAGTTATAATGGATTTTCTAAAACATTGAAACTCAGTGACCAAGAAAAGCGCCGTACAGTATTACAGTACTATTGGTCCTTCTAAAAAAAAATAGCATATTGTGATAAAGTTCATTATTTTCAGTAATGTACTGATAAACATTACACTTTCATATATTTTAGATTCATTACACACAACTGAAGTAGTTCAAGCCTTTTATTGTTTTAATATTGATGATTTTGGCAAAAAAGTCAAGAAAAAAACAAAAAGCCCGAAAAATTAGCATAAAAGAAACTACTAACCCAATAATCTGAATCAACTCAAAACCCCTGCGAAAGATTCCTTAGGCTTTTAAAAACTCCCAGCCTGGTTCATTACTCAAAACCGCAATCATGGACAAGACTGACGACCTGACTGCTGTCCAGAAGGCGATCATTGACACCCTCAAGCAAGAGGCTATGACACAGAAAGAAATTTCTGAGCGAATAGGCTGTTCCCTGAGTGCTGTATCAAGGCACCTCAGTGGGAAGTCTGTGGGAAGGAAAAAGTGTGGCAGGAAACGCTTCACAACCAGAAGAGGTGACTGCACCCTGAGAAAGATTGTGGAGAAGGGCCGATTTCAGACCTTTGGGGACCTGCAGAAACAGTGGACTGAGTCTGGAGTAGAAACATCCAGAGCCACCGTGCACAGGCGTGTGTGAAACAGTGGCAAAAGGGCCTGACCTGTGCTACACAGAAGCAGCACTGGACTGTTGCTCAGTGGTCCAAAGTACTTTTTTCAGATGAAAGCAAATTTTGCATGTCATTCGGAAATCAAGGTACCAGAGTTTGGAGGAAGACTGGGGAGAAGGATATGCCAAAATGCCTGAAGTACACTGTCGGGTACCCACAGTCAGTGATGGTCTGGGGTGCCATGTGAGCTGCTGGTGTTGGTCTACTGTGTTTTATCAAGGGCAGGGTCAATGCAATTAGCTATCAGATTTTGGAGCACTTCATGCTTCGATCTGCAAAAAAGCTTTATGGAGAGGAAGATTTCATTTTTCAGCATGACCTGGCACCTGCTCACAGTGCCAAAACCACTGGTAAATGGTTTACTGACCATGGCATTACTGCGCTCAATTGGCCTGCCAACTCTCCTGACTTGAACCCCATAGAGAATCTGTGGGATATTGTGAAGAGGAAGTTGAAAGACACCAGAGCCAACACTGTGGATGAGCTTAAGGCCGCTATCGAAGCATCCTGGGCCTCCATAACACCTCAGCAGTGCCACAGGCTGATTACATCCATGCCACGCCGCATTGAAGCAGTCATTTCTGCAAAAGGATTCCTGACCAAGTATTGAGTGCATAGCTGATATAATTAATTGAAGGTTTGATTTTTTTTGTATTAAAAACACTTTTTTGAATTGGTCGGATGAAATATGCAAAATTTTTAAGATAGGGATTTTTGGGTTTTCTTGACTTTTTTGCCGAAATCATCAATATTGAAACAATAAAAGGCTTGAACTGCTTCAGTTGTGTGTAATGAATCTAAAATATATGAAAGTCTAATGTTTATCAGTACATGACAGAAAATAATGAACTTTATCACAATATGCAAATTTTTTTTGAGAAGGACTAGTATATTCCATATTATCATTGAGCTGTGTATTCTTCTCTTGTTTGAAAAAAAATGAAGGTACACTGGCCAAATTTTTTTTAAATTTCTTGTTGAATGAGTTAAAAAATATTTTTTGGCTAATTTTATACAGTTTGCGATCCCCGATTTCAAGTCTGCCATCAGTTTTCTTTCGTGTCCTTTGGTTTTCATGCAACTGGCATTATTGATCTTCTTATATTAGTAGACAGATTCTACATACAGGTAGTCCTTGGGTTACAATGTCCTCAACGTATGACGTTACGACGCCTTTGCCTCGTTTGCAATTAAGTCCCACGCACCATAATTTATGTTTAACTAGTGCATAGTGCTTGTCTGTCTTTGTGCACAGGAGTATCTTTGCCTTTTTCACCCTCCTTTTTTTACGGTAAGGCCCCAAAGAAGAAATCTGGGTCTTATAGGTTCAGCCAATAGAATAGCAATTACTATGGAAACGAAGCTTAACATCTTAAAAAGAAAAGACAGACACCAACGCACATCGGTAAATATATGCTGCGGTCAGGGGAAAGTTAAACCGCCTTGCTCGTCGCCCGATGCAGTTTTGTGTTCACATAGACGTTATGTCGTCTACAGTCAAAGTCAAAACAAGTTCGGGTTCACGTAACTGAAAAATAAGGACCGTAATCTAACGAGTGGTGTTGATGTATGATTAAGGTTGCAATGTTGATGTGAGGAGTATTGTGTTTTTTGGGCTGTGCCTGAGTTGGCGAGTGCTTTCATAGTCGTGTTCTTTGCTTTCGGTTGCAAATAAACCATTGTAAACCCGTAACTCTCAGTGCACCTCTCAGAAACAATAGTAAGTAAGTACAACATCTTATTCTTTTTATTTTAATGTATTTTACTTTTTTATACTAAGTAGTTTGACGTAAATTTCGACTTTAACAGTGAAATCCGATTGACGTGGAAATGAGGGTTAATGTCGGCACCGACTCACCAGGCCAGCGTAGGAGCAGAACTCAAACTCAAGGACTCCCTGTATATTTTCAAGTACTACCAGTACAACTTTTCAGTCCTTTAAATACGTTTCTCTATATCTTTGTTAATGGTATTAGCATGTTATAGTTGACTGATTTTCACATATCTGAGCACTTTAGCAGCAGTGCAGTCACATTGTCCTTATTATTGGTCTCCTACTCTCCTGTGTCTGCAGTTGTCTAAAACATGGCAGAACAGGAGTTATTTTGTTACATATTGTTACTTCTGGACTATTTTTCAAGTGCCAGCTGTATAGTCACTTTATTGAAATAAAAAATGCAATTTTGCATTGGACAAAAATCTTGATTTGCAAAAAAAAAAAACTAGAGCTTACGGAAAAACACTGGCCAGATTTTGATTCAGCACCCCAAATTATTTCAGAACAAGTGTTGTATTTATGCAAAAATTGTTTTGTTGACTACTGATATCAAAACTGCGTAAGTGAGTTACGGTACCTAAAATTTGTCCACCAGAGGGCGCACAAGGTGTTTTTTTTTCTTTTTTTTTCTTCAAACTCATTTAAATTTAAAATGATGGGCACTTCTGAGACTACCCATATATAATAGGTACGCTTATGCATCAATTTGGGGATTAACGGTGTGTTTGCCTCTCACAGACCCAACACCGACACCAAAGTCTTGCAGAGCAGCATGCCCGCCGTCTGGGTGAAGGTGTGCTCCAGCTGGCTCGGTCTCAGCCTGTATCTGTGGACGCTCATCGCCCCACTCATCTTCACTGACAGAGATTTCAGCTGAGCTGCAGGTCCTTTTTTTTCAGTTGGTTTTATGCTTTCATGGCGTGCTTTATAGATTTAAAGGGTCATAAATTGGATGGAAACATATTGGAAATTCATTTAGATTTTGTTTTTGCCTTTGCCATTGTCATAATCAACTGCAGATATTATTGGGTCAGGTTAATGAGTGCTTAAGCCACAAGAAGTTCTGTTTACCCATGACTCACCTCACTGGGCCAATTCCTGCCACCTGATAGGGCGTGACCATGTGAGCTGTTTCTTTTATGCTGAACTTTAGTTACCTGACTATCACAGGCTCAGAGACAAGGCAGTTTTGCAATACCGATATTGTTTTGTTTCTTGAATGTCATGCTGAAGAACAGAACCACTTGACTTCCAATTAGCCACATCTGGATTCCTCTCTTCTTTGATTATTTCAAGGACTATTTCAGTCCTGGGGGCCACGTGGGGAAACCTCCTTTTGAGCCCCAGCGAGAAAAGAGTGTAAAAGTGAGATAAGAATAAAATGGCACACCCCGCAGATCATGACGAGGGTTCCCAATTGCAACACGACTGTATTTGAAAGAACATCATTACGTAGCCAGAAAGCTAACATAGCACTCATTTAATCTCAGATCTTCCTAGTCCAGTCAAGGTTATATATCCATGATGTAACACCTTCCCTGTGTCTGACTGTGTTTGGCCTTGTCAACCATGCTCAACCATCTGTACTTGTATAGCAACAACCAGGGAAACGTATTGATCTTTGGCAGAATGCCTTCCTCATTTGATGCACACGGAACTCCCCGTGTTGGCGCATATGTCATCATTTTCAACAAATTCATAATTTACTCTGCACTATGCAAATCAATCAAACCAGTTTTAAAACCTGCTCTTGCTGTAATCTGTTTTGCTGGTGACTAACGTTGTTTTCAATATTTTGTGGTTAGCCACATTTCAATATGAATGAAATTAGTATTATGTAACATTAATATTTTACCCCAATCCTGACTATGTAGGTTAGTGCAGTGTTTCCCGACCTTTATTAAGTCAAGACGCATATTTTACATTTGAACAATCTGACGGTACACCTCTAAACTGAAATGCCAAAGTTAGCATTTAAATAGCACTTTCTACCCAGTGTTAGAGCAGTTATGTTTTGTCAAGCTCTGTATAGTGCTGGCCTCTATAGAAGATTGTATATTCTAAATTAATCAATTTCATACCAGTCTTCCCACGTAACACTAGTTCGGAATCGCATGTCTCCTGAATGTGATGCTATCAGTTATTTCAGCCACAATGCAAAACAATCAAGTGTCTTGTTAAAAAAAAAAAAAGTTGCACAAAATCATCTTTATATTGAAGTTCTTTTGTATCAATCATTTTCAAATTTTTTTCTTTTCAAACTTTTTATTTGTAAATTTTTATTGTTTTAATCATCTTCTGACTTAAGGATATTAACAAATTGCCGGTGTCCAAGTGCTGTATTAAGTGCCTTCTAGTTCTCATTTCATTAAGAATTGTGAACACTGATTTGTGATTGTGTGCTGTCAGACAGAACACTAAAGCTTATGGATTGTATGTGTTGGTTTTATTACGAATTAAACCCTAACTCACTCAGTTTTGATGTGTTTCATTAATGATACACTGTAGGGTAAGCCTTTTTGTTTACCACCAGCTCTGGTCTGCCAGTGATTCACCCATGGCTGCAACTGATTCTACTGAAAGTCCCCTTATCTATGCTTTCAAGTAGATGCAAATGTGTTTGCTTTTAGATTTACATTAAGGTCATGATGATGCAGTAACAAGGTTTGGGGAGCATTGGTGGTTTACACATGACTTGCATGTTTTTGCTGGCTTCGAGCAAATTTGATGGTGTTAACGTTTGAGCCCTGTGAAATGTCTTACTTTGCAACTCTTTAGTTTGTTAAACACTACATTTTTCAGCAGAAAACAGTTCATGTTATTGTATATCAAAGCGTTAATCTTGGGCGCTTCAAATGTGAAGACAATGTTTCGGATTCCATGGTGATATTTCCATCCTGCCTGGCCGGGAGGAAGGTTCCTGTTGGCTCTGGCTGCCGTAATAGTGGTGCACTTGGCAATGTCTGAAACTGAACATGACACACTCCCTTTTGCAGGCTGACTTCCCAGCAACTCTTAGCAGCACCACCCACAGCTCATTCTAATCCACATATGTTCTGAATAGTGAATTTCCTCCTGATAAGTAAAGAGTACAACTTCTGGAAGGCAGCTTTGTATAAAGAGTTCCACCTTGACAAAGAGAATCCTAAAAGACATTATCAGAGGTATTATTCCATCACTAAATTATTGAGGGTCATGGCACCGACGGCCATCAATGGCAGTGAATGAGTGAGCATTCACAATTCAAAATTTAGACAAGAAACACTGAGCGATTTTAAATTATGCAGTTATCACGAGCTGTCTCTGAAGCACTGAAATGGTGAAACCCATCATTTCAACTACTGATTTATATCAATTATTTATATAAAGGTGAGTAGTCTGGTCATTGTGTTTGAAATCTTCAACCCCTCCATGTCCTTGCATCAGCTAGCTGTGAAGGAGGAATGCTCAGTGTTTTCCAGACTGGAAATCCTGTCTTGTCCGCTTTCAACAATGCGCTTCATTCAAATTGGCATGACACGCAGCTCTGAGACTGTGGGTCAGAAGCTCTGTCAACTCATGCGCAGTCATCATGTACAAAATCGTAGACATTGTAGTAAACAAACCAAACAAAGAACATCAACACAGAAAACAAAACCCTGGTTTTTAAATTAAATATATAGGGTCTAATCTTAACACATTTGTTTCATTTCTGTTCTTTTTTTTTTTTTTTTTTTCCCCCAGCAACTTTCAGCAATTCTTTGCACTGTAGAAATGCAAGGGTCTCATCACACTGCCAATGGTATTTGGGATTAAAAAGCTCAACGTCGTAAATAACACTTATTTCCACTGTTACCGCCACATCTACAATTTTAAGCTCAGTCATTCTCACAGGAAAAATTGAAGTCATTTGCTTTGGCGGACTGCTGTCATAAATCCCACCTTCATTTCCTCTGTTATCATCTGACACAATTTGTTGCTGTAATATGAGATCAGAAGCTGCAATGTGGTGTTTATGGACCACTTAGTGTAGCAATAGTTGGTTTGGTGTCTGGGGATTTTTACTCATGGATCCACTTTATGCTCAGGTTTACCCTGGCCTCAATCTTCACAGATTATACCACAATGCAACCATCAGGCAGTACTGTTTTTTATGTGATTTTACAATATTTCTTCATAAAAAGTGCAGAGCATGACCATGATGTAAGACTGTACAAGTGCATAAGACAAGTAAATGGATAATAGTGACCCCCATTACTTTAAATTTTTATGCTGCGTGCAGGCATTGTATCTGACGCGTGGTCGGACAGTCTTCCAACTGGTTTACGGACATAGTACACTTCAAGATATTTATTTTTGACCTCAGAAGGAAATCTGGCCTAAGCCGTGTTTGCACTTGAATGGAATTCACCTTTCCCAGACAAAATAAATTATATTAAAAATTAAAAGCTAGAGGGACAAAGATGCAAGTGGGGTGAGGCAATACTGCCTCAAAATTCTATTGCAATATTTACAGAAAATTTACAATGACTATATTTATCATGATATGCAAATAAAAATGGTGGGAAAATATGTAATTGATGTTTCAGATTAAGGGCGTTTTTATTGCACACAATAATTAAGGTAGCTTTGTCTTCCCCAATTACACTGCAATGTAGTGCGATGGAAAAGTGACACAACTTGAAATGGAAACAAAAAATATTGTTTGTTGTAATGTTAACCTCAAAAGGATACAGACTAACAGCCCAATTCAACGAGGTGTCTACATAAAGGTCTACATGTCTGTGTTGACAACAAGCAGTGAGCGGCAGCTAGTTGGCCAACGATTTTAAAGTACAATAACATTACCCCTTACAAGCAACACGAATGCATTAAGGGGTGCACCACGAACTATGTCCAGACATTTTACCCCATTTTTCTTTAACCTATACTCTCATCATGCTTTATGCACACACATCATTGGCCATCAAGTCCGCTATGCATGTCCCCAGGCCCTGGACACAATCATAAATTCTAGGCTGAAGGTTTTCAGTGCACCCCTATCTCATTGCTCTTTCAAACTGTTGTACCTTGTTGTGATATAGGGCTATACAAATAAAAGTGAATTGAACTGAATTGAATGATGTGTACGCCGGTATGTTTTCTGTAATGGTTGACACTATCATTGCACGATATTTCAAAATTCATTCTATGACCAAAACTATAACATCGTCGACAGTATGCTACAGCACAAACTAAATTGTTTGCAAGGATCTGAAGCACAAGTGGACATGGATAACTCAAGATACTGTCTGACCTATGCCAGTAACTCAAAAGGACAAACCTGAATGAACTATGGTAATCGGCCTGCACTGATTTGTATTCATCAAAGCAGAACCCCTTCAGGTTCACAGTTAGAAAATTCATCTTAAGGTTAGGTGCCCACCCACGTTCGTGTTGTGTTTGTGTCGTATCCATATTTTTATTCTTTCCAAAACATGGATCTTATGGTTGAAAACAATGTTCCCTACAATGGGCTGGTAAAAAGTCCAATCCTCTTGCCCACAGAGTACTATGACTCTTAACTCATCTCTAACCCTAATGAATTGAATCTTGCTTTACCATACAGCCATGGATCCAACTAATTGTTCTCAATGTCCCATTATTTATGGTATGTTTTGTGTTTCATTTTAAATGTAGTGAGTTTAAGGTTCTGTCAAAAAAAGTTGGAGGCTAATGACCAAAACAACGGCAGACTGATGAATGCCTGACTCTGGACAAATGTCCTGAAAGGTTTTACAAAAAGTTTAACAGATAGATACAAACATAGGGTGTACTGTGAATTTGTTAATGCTTAAAATTATGCACTGGTGAATCTGCACTGACCGGTTACCCTCCAATGAGTGAAACGTAAATAACTGAAATTACCTCCTCTCAACTTAAAGCCCGTTTGTCGTTTTGGTTCAACTTGGCATTCCCTGACTGCAGTGGAAGTGCTCTGTGCTTGTATGACTCCAGTATGCATGCTAGGCCCCCCCATTTCACCACCACCACACGCACAAACACACCTCAGCCAAACCCCCCTCCACAGCTCTGAGGCGCAGCTGATGCAGTTATATAAGTCAGTGCAGCCGGCGTCTGCTGTGAGCCAAAAGCCAGGCCAGTCTGGTTACATAAGTCTGTCAGAGTCATATTGTAGCATGCAGTAGGGAACGCTCACGCTGCTGCGTCTTCCTGCACGCCTCCCATCGCCTCCTCTTGTCTCTCACTTCCTCCCACACATCTTTCCTTTTTTCTCTCCTATTTTTCTAAACAATACACCCCTCTCCAACCCTCACACTTTTGCTTTCCTGCCTTACCACCTTGCTCTTAGCACCGGGAATAAAGAGACCAGCTGGCGAGATGTCACTGAATATGAGACTTTTGATATTTACATTGTAAACAATATACGGATACAGTGGTATGAAAAAGTTAGGGCACCCATGATAATATAAGATTTCGCTTTCGAAATAAATGGTTGTATGCATCAGCAACTTTGGTTAAGCATTGTACAGCAGACAAAGTAATATTTGAGAATTTAGGAAAGGTTTACTGAATTTATGGAACGTTTGCAATAATTATTCCAAACAAAAGAAACGAGGTGCATAAATTTGGGCAAACCAGCAGGAAAATTGCATCAATATTTACTAGGTCCTCCTTTTGCTTTGCAAGACTAGTAATCTCTTAACACCTATAGCTTCCAATGAGGGTCCGGATTATGGTTGAAGATATTTTGGACCATTCTTCTTTGTACCCCTCTCCAGTTTACGTTGTTGTTGTTGTTGTTTTTTTCTTTCTTAAACATGGACAGTCCGCTTTAAATCACATAACATGCTTTCAATGATATTCAGGTCTGGGGACTGAGATTGCCATTCCAGAACGTTGTACCTTTCCCTCTGCATTAATGCCTTTGTAGAATTTGAGTGGCGTTTAGAGTCGCTGTCTTGTTGAAGTATGCAGTGGTGCAACTTCATCTTTGTTAATCTTGTTCTCAAGAAGATATTGGCTGGAATCCATTGGACCCTCAACTTTAACGAGATTGCTAATACCTGCACTAGCCACAGCATGTTGGAACCACCACCACATTTTACTGTGGATAATAAGTGTTTTTCTTGGAGTGCTCTGTTTGTCATCCTCCATGCATACCACCCCTAACCTAATGTCCAAATATCTCAATTTTAGTTTTATCAGCCCACAGTACCTTATTCCAAAATAATAATAATAATAATCATAAATCAAATGAATCTGGCTTGTCCAAATGTGCTTGAGCATACCTCAAGCAACTTTGTTTGTCGCATGTGCACAGAAACGGCTTTTTTTCCAATTACTCTCTCAAACAGCATCTCCTTGTGCAAAGTTTGCTGAGTAGGTGAATGATGCACAATGTGACACGTGCAGCAATGTTTTGTTTTAAATCTTTGGAGCAGGTTTGTGAATTTGACTGTTGTCACCATATTCTGTGTCTGCATGTCCGAGATTTTTCTTGGCCTAGAATTGTGCCTCTCCATTTCTTCGTTATGTTCCGCACAGTGGAAACTGACAGCTGAAATCACTGAGCTAGAATTTTTTGTACTTTTTTCCTAAACCACGATGTTGAACAATATTTGTTTTCAGGACATATGAGTTGCTTTGAAGCTCGCATGATTTAATTATTCAGAGAAAATGAAACAAGCAGAAACATTTGCAAATGGCCACATTAAATACCCTTTCACATCTTTGGCTTCATCTGTGTATGTAGGTCAAGGGTCAAAAAGCTTACCAAACAAAATGTGTGTTCCAATTATGAGTAATAAAGGCAATCAAATCAAGAAACTAGTGTGCCCAAATTTATGCACCTGGCTTTTTTTTTTTTTTTTAATATTTCATTTTCCATAACTCCAATAAAAAATACTTTCCACTTCTCTAATATCACAGATTTTCTCCTTTATGATACAATTAACTGAAATTGCTGAGCCATACTACCGATGATATACAAGGGAAAACCTATATAATTATCAGTGGTATCCAATTTTTTTTCATACCACTAAATGCCTTTTATTTGGCTGTGAACCCATTTTTGGACAAGGTGCAACACTTGGTCATTTAAGTGGTTGTGAAAATGTACACTCAGTATGTGAACGCAGATCTGTGAGACTCAAGTAAAAACAATAGAAGTTAATAGTATGGGCTATTGAAATACAAGGATTTATATTTTCAACGGAATATCATTATATTTGGGCGGGGAAATAGGATAATCATTCGTTAAATCTAGGTTTAAATTTCAAGCCTTTCAGGGGTTGTCTGAGGTAAAGTTAAACTAAATGCAGTTCTCCAAAATCTGACATGGGGGCTCCACACCACAAAGAGCAACAATATGTCTCAAAAACACGCATTCCTTCTAAACTTTTATCACCTCTTTTTCACCAACAAGAAATAATGTTAGTACAGCTAATGTCTGTGTTTTCCTATTTTAGTCACCCATGAAGAATTTGTAAAAGTATTAGCCTGCTTCTTATCTTGCATGGTTCCCTGACTGATGTATATCACCAATCAAATATCAGACAAAGATAAACCCAATTAAATATAGTGTGCAGTTTTTAAGTTATGGTTTTATTCATCAAAGTGAAAACTATATTCAACACTACCTAGCCCTTTTTAATAAATAAATAAAAATAAATAATTTAAGGTCAGAGTTAATGACTCAACAATATGGAAGAGACTGGGCTAGAATTACTGTAGATACATGGTAGTTGCAAGCACCACTGGCCAAGAGGAACAAAGGATTGTATTACTTTAGAAAAAATCCAAATGATTCATAATACCTTTGGAATTACATTATATGGACTGACAAGACAGAAGTTGGACTTTTTGGAAAGTATACAGTATGTTTCATTACAACTGATGTCAATGTAAAACAGTGCCTAAGAAAAAGAACATCATATGAACAGTTAAGCAGGGTTGTGGTAGTCTGATGGTGCGGGGTTGCTTGACTACTTCAGGACATGGGTAACCTGTTGACATAATTTTGAATTCTTTTTTTCAGAAAATACTGAAGGAGAATGTTTGGCTTTTAGTTAGTGACCTCAAGCGGAAGTTCACTTGGGTTTTTCAGCACGACAACAATCTACATTCCTACCCTCACCTATGGTCACGAGCCGTGGGTCATGAAGGCCGAAAGAACAAGAGCCCGGATACTAGCGGCCGAAATTAGTTTCCTCCGCAAGGTGTCCAGGCTCTCCCTAAGAGATAGGGTGAGAAGCTCGGTCATCCGGGAGGGACTCTGTGTCGAGCCGCTACTCCTCCTAGTTTAGAGGAGCCGGTTGAGGTGGCTCGGGCATCTGGTTCGGATGCCTCCTGGACGCCTCTCTGGAGAGGTGTTCCGGGCGTGTTCTACCGGCGGGAGGCCTCGGGGACGACCCTGGAAACGCTGGAGAGACCATGGCTTTCGGCTGGCCTGGGAAACCCTTGGGATCCCGCCGAAGGAGCTGTTTGAAGTGGCTGGGGAGCGGAAAGTCTGGGCTTCCCTGCTAAAGCTGCTGCCCCTGCAACCTGACCCCGTATTAAGCAGCAGATGATAGGTGGGTGGATGGATGGACAGACAACAATCTACTTGATTCTAAATGGCTTTAGAAGACAAAATGATGCTTTTGGATTGGCCTGGTCAAAGTCCAGGCCTGAATAAAGTTGGAATGCTGTCCATAGTAATTATAATAATTGGCTTTAGGTCACTGCAGTCTTACGTTCAAGAGACAAATATCGGCATTTACCATTGCACGATGACGTCTGTTGAGAATGGTGGAATTGAATTAATTTCCTTTCCTAATTTCTTTTCCACTATCTTAAAAGGAAGTTTATTTTTTATCACACCACCATGTTTTGCAAAAATGCCAACCAAAGGTGTTATAAAGGGGTTGAAAGAACTGTTCAGAAAGATGTACTGTAGTAGTTATATTAGAAGCTTATGGGGCTCATAGTTTAGCAGTGTACAGTACTTTTCAACATCTTATATATAATAGTTGTCTTCATTTGAGGGGTTAAATGGTTGTCAGCATTGGCGGAGTTTAAGGGAGGGGCAGGGCGTCCAGGCCCCCCTCGTGGCCGAAAAGTCTTATTGCATGTAATTGAACTTTCCTATATACAGTGCCTTGCAAAAGTATTCGGCCCCCTTGAACCTTGCAACCTTTCGCCACATTTCAAGCTTCAAACATAAAGATATAAAATTTTAATTTTTATGTCAAGAATCAACAAGTGGGACACAATCGTGAAGTGGAACAAAATTTATTGCATAATTTAAACTTTTTTAACAAAAAACTGAAAAGTGGGGCGTGCAATATTATTCGGCCCCCTTGCGTTAATACTTTGTAGCGCCACCTTTTGCTCCAATTACAGCTGCAAGTCGCTTGGGGTATGTTTCTATCAGTTTTGCACATCGAGAGACTGACATTCTTGCCCATTCTTCCTTGCAAAACAGCTCGAGCTCAGTGAGGTTGGATGGAGAGTGTTTGTGAACAGCAGTCTTCAGCTCTTTCCACAGATTCTCGATTGGATTCAGGTCTGGACTTTGACTTGGCCATTCTAACACCTGGATACGTTTATTTTTTTAACCATTCCATTGTAGATTTGGCTTTATGTTTTGGATCATTGTCCTGTTGGAAGATAAATCTCCGTCCCAGTCTCAGGTCTTGTGCAGACACCAACAGTTTTTCTTCCAGAATGTTCCTGTATTTGGCTGCATCCATCTTCCCGTCAATTTTAACCATCTTCCCTGTCCCTGCTGAAGAAAAGCAGGCCCAAACCATGATGCTGCCACCACCATGTTTGACAGTGGGGATGGTGTGTTCAGGGTGATGAGCTGTGTTGCTTTTACGCCAAACATATTGTTTTGCATTGTGGCCAAAAAGTTCAATTTTGGTTTCATCTGACCAGAGCACCTTCTTCCACATGTTTGGTGTGTCTCCCAGGTGGCTTGTGGCAAACTTTAAACAAGACTTTTTATGGATATCTTTGAGAAATGGCTTTCTTCTTGCCACTCTTCCATTAAGGCCAGATTTGTGCAGTGTATGACTGATTTTTGTCCTATGGACAGACTCTCTCACCTCAGCTGTAGATCTCTGCAGTTCATCCAGAGTGATCATGGGCCTCTTGGCTGCATCTCTGATCAGTTTTCTCCTTGTTTGAGAAGAAAGTTTGGAAGGATGGCCGGGTCTTGGTAGATTTGCTGTGGTCTGATGCTCCTTCCATTTCAATATGATGGCTTGCACAGTGCTCCTTGAGATGTTTAAAGCCTGGGAAATCTTTTTGTATCCAAATCCGGCTTTAAACTTCTCCACAACAGTATCTCGGACCTGCCTGGTGTGTTCCTTGGTTTTCATAATGCTCTCTGCACTTTAAACAGAACCCTGAGACTATCACAGAGCAGGTGCATTTATACGGAGACTTGATTACACACAGGTGGATTCTATTTATCATCATCGGTCATTTAGGACAACACTGGATCATTCAGAGATCCTCACTGAACTTCTGGAGTGAGTTTGCTGCACTGAAAGTAAAGGGGCCGAATAATATTGCACGCCCCACTTTTCAGTTTTTTATTTGTTAAAAAAGTTTAAATTATCCAATAAATGTTGTTCCACTTCACGATTGTGTCCCACTTGTTGTTGATTCTTGACAAAAAAATTAAATTTCACATCTTTATGTTTGAAGCCTGAAATGTGGCGAAAGGTTGCAAGATTCAAGGGGGCCGAATACTTTTGCAAGGCACTGTATGTATATATATATATAAGTTGTAAAGCAATAAAACAACAAAAATGAATGAAATGAACAAAAAAAGATTTTCATAATGGGTCAAAATGATTTATCAAACAGATCATGTAACGAGCACCTTAGACAGTCATATGCTTTGCATATTATTAAAAAAAAAAAAATTAGGGGAGGGCCATTTTATTTTTCAAACGATTTTTTTCTTTGAAATTTTTTTTCTATTGAAGCAACTTTTATGGGAATTGAATGATTTGGACACAAATGTCACACAAAAAGGATTGCTAAAATCAAAGAAAACTTTAATGAAAAATTAAGTGTTCAAATGCAAATATTCAAGTGATTTTTCTTTTGAAGATATATATTTTTTGTTTGAAGCAACTTATTTTTGTTTGAATGATAGACACAAACGTCATAGACAAAATGTGGCCCAAACGCAAAACAACATTACTTCAATCAAAAAATTTGCTTTAACCCCAAAAAATTGACTTCAATCAAAAAAAGAAAAAAAAATTGCTTTCAAATGCATTTTTTTGAGTTTTAAATTTATTTTTGCATTCAAACTCTTTTTTTTTTTTTGATTGAAGTGACTTTTTGTAATTGAAAATATATTTTTTGATTGAAGCAACTTTTTAAATTTTTATTAAAGCAATTTTTTTTTTTTTTTTTGGATTGAATAGTGAAGACACAAATCAATATAATTTTTGACTGAGGTAACTACATTGGCACGACACAGGCGGGCGTACCATATTCAATGGATGACGATCTTGGCGAAACGTATAGCTGCCCTAAGCAGCCTGATTTAGAATTCCCCTCAATTATTTTTGTAAGTTAATTTTATTGCTGACACTGCGTTTTGGGGTCATCAACATGTTGTGCCCACCCTGCCCCAAAAGTCAAACTGGTTGTAAGTCAATACAGCTTTGCGTCAGTGAATTATATTGTATTTTATTAACACTTCAGATGAGATCCATACTATTGGTGTATCCGCCCACCAGTAGCTACTCCTTCATGCTCATGTCTATTCATAAGGTGGGTGGGACCGGGCCAGCCCACTGGAGGAGGCTGAGAGGGGGGCGGTGCCCACCGGACCTGCCGCGCGGGGTGGTGCGGAGCCACCGAGTGTATTCTGCGTAATGTTGTTTTGTTGTGGCCGTCAGCTGAATGTGGACCCGCTGTCCGTTCTGACACCACGGCGGGAAGTCCCCTGACCCCCCTCGACCCTCCTTCCCTGCCTCCCAAGGACCTGCGGGCTCGGAGAGCGACTCCATCCGGCGCATCACAATCCAGGAAATGCGGACTGCTGGCCCGTTCGCCACCGGATAAATGGCTGCACCGCTCGTACAGTAGCAAACTGGTAAATATGAACCCCTTAACACGGTTTCATGTGTAGCTTTTGTCGTTATTATGGCAGCGGGTTGTCACGGTGGGTGTGAAGTTGGTGTCAGAATGGCGTTGACGTTTCCACATGCGGACAGTGACGTGAAGTTGGCTCATTCGTTGTCTTGTACACGAAACGCGGTGTTAGAAATATGAAATTATGATAGTTTTTTTTTATATATATTTATTTATTTTTCAACGAGTCGAGCAGGCAAGATGGGTACCGCAGAACAGTCGATTTAAGATTTTGGCGAGATGATTCAAATTGCTGTTTCACTAGTGAAACACCCGTGCAATAGAATAACCTCATTTGACCAGGGAGCGACCGTGCGTGGAAGAGGGTTATAATGTAAACCTGTGAACTTATTTGTTGTTGGCTACACCTACACATGGCACAGTTCTACTGTATGACATCATACTTTGCTGCCCATTTTATTTTGTGCTAGCCTTTACTCAGTGCTAAAGGCTTATTCTCGCTGGATTATGTTAATAGACTTTACTGAGATGTGTGCCATGTGAGGGGTTTGCCTTAAACATGAGCTCATATTTGTGAGGAACATCTGTCCACAGAGCAGTTGGATTACAGATGGGGTCTCCTCAGGCCATATCAGTTTTTATGTATTTGTTACAACTACTCAGGTGACAATATTGATTTTGTATAAGCAAATTTGTCCTCCAATAATAACGTTGTTCAGGTGCCACTTTGGAATCCCAGATAGCAGACCGACGTTAAAAAGATGTTGGATCAACATTCCCGCTATTGTTGAATCAACATCACTTTTGCACCCTCAATTAATGTTGTTTCAACGTTGAAATCCTTACAAAACCTAGACGTTATTTCGATTATTGATAATATTGGAACAATGCTGAATCAATGTTATGTTTTCGACTAAAATGCCCGCTCATCCATAATTCAATGACTTTTCAATCATATTTCCCGGTCAATCATAAATCAACTATTTGCCAACATTAGTTCATCAATAATAAAACAATGTTAACTTAACAATCGCCTGATATACCATAGAACAATGTGGTTTCAACGTCACTTGACGTCAAAAATTTCGATGTCAACCATACTGATGATTTTGATGGAAAATCAACGTTTATTCAATGTCGGTCTGCTACCTGGGATGTGTATTTTAAATTACTGTCCTAAATGAACCATGTAACATATTTTGCATAATCAGAAAACAAACCCAAAGAAAAATGTCACAAAATGTTTATACATTTGAAAAGTTACATGACCTGTTCATGGAAGAGGATGCCTGTCAATATATGCTGATGGTGTAGATAGAATGAGAGAAAGATACATGTTATAGGTATTAAGTAATTTTATGTAATAGCTGTGGTGAAATTAAATAATTTTCCGTAGCATACCTGGAGAGTTTACACAACTTCAGCCTCATAATTTGCAAACTAAAACATAAATGCTTGCCCTTACACGCTTTATTTTTATTAGGACTCACAATTAAAGGACACACTACTAGAATTGTCAGTAACACATTCCATTCATATTGTAAAAATACCCAAAAAAGAAATTAGTGTCTAATAAATGTCTTGTAATCTCTGTCCAAACACCTCCTTCCACAGTTTAATGAAATAAAGTATTCATCTTATCATCAAATAACTTCAAAAAAAAAAAAAAAAAATCAGCTGACTGGCTTTGGATAAGAGGAGGTCACTGTCATTTCCCTCACATTACACCTCTGCAGCGCTTATTCTCAGTCGGGTCATGGGGGTGCTGCAGTCTATCTCAGCTAACTATGAGCAGTAGGTAGAGTACACCCTGAACATGTTGCCAGCCAATTGCAGGCCTTGCAACCAATTGTGGCCTATAAAATTTGTGGGCCAACCAGGATACAGCTTGTGTTATCACGGTTATTTTACATTTTAATGACTTTAATGTGCAAACCTCCAGAGTCTAATTTATGAATTGGAACCAACTAGCAATGAATATCTTTATAAATGCTGAAAATGTATTCAAATCACATAGCATATATTTACTATGCTTTTTAGAATCACCTATGCATCCAAGATCCAATATCAAACTCATTTACTACAGTTTATTTGATATCACATGGTTTCTACTTACAAGAAAATTCAAAACCAACTATATTAACGAATTGTACTACAGTATGTGCCACTCACAATTGTTGGAGTAGTTCAAAGAGGGATTTTTTTTTTCACAACTTCAATTGTTAAAATGTACTGAGGCACTTCATTGCTTTAATTACTTTCATTAGCAATGTTTTAAGAAGGCTAAAACATTTTTGGTGATGTCAACATTTCTGAAATAAGGAATTCTAAAATAATAATTTCCAAATCCAACACTGGATGTTTAAGTTCCAATTTACTGTTTTCTACAAGCAGAAAAATCATGAAACTGTATTATATGGTCCGCTATCTATTTAAAATCCACATAATGAATCTATTATCCAATTAATTTGTCATTTTTTAATAGTTCACAAGTGAGTTATTTATGCAATGTTAGAAGTTAAGTCACACAGCCCAGCTAAAGATTTTACACTTGTGAGAAAGAGGACTTGTGACTAGTTAGATATTGTTTAACATACTGAAAAGACATAAACGGCTTTTATTCCTTTTGATTGGCTTATACATAACTTGAGAGCAGACTACCTCGCTATCACACTGGTGTCAAATATGTTATACCTACAGTATATGTATATCATGTAAATACTGTGAGGATTGAACAGGAAGCAACTACTTGTATGGGAAAGCTTCATAGAAAGGCCTAATTCCATATTGACAAGTCAAAAACAGAACTTTAGGGAGAATGTCCTTCAGACAGATAAGTCAAGACTGTAGCATTTTGGCAAGTCACATCAGTTCCATGCTTGCAGAAACAAATGAAGTATGCAAAGATAAGAACACTACCTACTGAGAAAAATGAAGGAGGCTGGTCATGTTCTGTGGCTGCTTTGCAACATCTGGCACAGAGTGTCTTCAATCTTTAGTTGTGATTATCAAGACACTTCTAAAACAAAATTCGATGCCCAGTGTTAGAAAGCTTGGACAAGGCCGTACGTAGGTCAGCTCCTCCAAAAAGGTTTAAATCTCAAAACACAAGAAGAGCTATAAAACTTCAAGAATGGTGAAGAACAATACGATGGAATCTTAAGAAGTCAGAAATAGCCTCGATCTGCATGAAGAGTTATGGAAGGAACTGAAACATGCATTCAGGATGAGACACCTTTCAGAAAGTTGTGACAGCTTGAGCAGATGGCATACAGAGTACCTGTGGACAGGGGCAGTCGTCATTGGTTGCAATGGTTGCCTCAAAAAGTTGTACACCCAAACATAAAGTTCATTAATCTTCAATAATTTCCTACTTTTTCTGTTTTAAGCTTTGGCCATTGTCATTTTTTTTCTTTAATAGAAGCAAACCAAAAATGTTTCCACATTGTATAGGCAGCTTACACATGCAGTCCCAAGCATTTTTGTATAAAAGCCAGTCCTCGGGGCACCGCAGTGGCATACCTCCTCAGCTCTGGTCTGTAAATGACTGCACAGAAATACAGCACAGTATCAGGCCACAGCGGTGAAGGGGGATGAGTGGAGAAAGGCCAATATGCAATTATTTCTTATTGAATCAGCACAAAGCGGCAGGCTCACGGTGTGTCGCGCTTGTCTGGATGGAGACCACTTGTGGTGCCGGCTGAAAAAAGGCGCTAACTCAGCAGGTGCTCATAGAGTGCACTGCTCCATGTGTCCATCCAGGGGACTTACTTCATAATGCAGTAGAGCATTGAAACATTGATGATGTAATGTACAGTCATGTGAAAAAATTAGGATACCCCATGAAATAATTAGTTCTTTATTAAGAAATGTTCACATATCAATGTCTGATCTTGTTTTTCTTTATCTCTGGAAAAGAAAGTGATTTAATTGCAGGTAAACAACAAAAAAATAGCATTGTTTAAGTCATTAAACCAAATATATCAACAAAAAAAATGCATATTCTGACTGAGGAAAAAGTTAGGACACCCTACCACCTAATAGCTAGTGTTACCCCCTTTGGCTGAAATAACTTCAATGAGACGCTTTTTGTAGCCATCTACCAGTTATTGACATTGTTCTGAAGACAGTTTGCCCCACTCCTCAATGCAGAATACTTTCAGCTGTGAGATGTTTGAGGGGTTTCTTGCATGCACCGCCTGTTTCATGTAACCCCACAGCCTCGCAATGGGATTAAGCTCTGGGCTTTGACTCGGCCATTCCAGGACTCTCCATTTCTTCCTTTTCAGCCAGTCCTTGGTGGATTTACCGGTATGTTTTGGGCCATTGTCATATTGCAGGGTCCAGCTTAGCTTCAGCTTTAATTTTTTCACGGATGATCTCACATGTTCCTCAAGCACCCTCTTTTACATGATAGAATCCATGGTGGATTCGATGATGGTAAACTGGCCAGGTCCTGCTGAAGCAAAGCACCCCCAAACCATGACACTTCCACCTCCATGTTTCACAGATGGTATGAGGTTCTTTTCCTGGAATGCTGTATTGGGTTTACGCCAAACACCTCTGCTCTGGTGTCCAAATAAATCAATTTTAGATTCATCTGTCCAAAGAACATTATTCCAGATGTCCTGGTCTTTGTCTACATTCACTCTGATGAACTTCAGTCTGGCCTTCATGTTCTTCTTGGAGAGCAAAGGTTTCCTCCTTGCACACCTCCCATGAAGGTTAAACTTGTGAAGTCTCTTTCTGATTGTAGAGGCATGCACTTTCACATCAACAGTAGCAAAAGCCTACTGTAGGTCAGGTGAGGACAATTTAAGGTTTTTGGAAACTTCTTTTACCATCTTGTGGTCTGTTCTCGGTGTGAACTTGCTTGGACGGCCAGACCTGGGCATGTTGGCAGTTGTTTTGAATGTCTTGCACTTGTAGACTATTTTCCGGACAGTGAAATGGCTGATTTTATATTGTTTTGAGATCTTTTGAAATCCCTTACCAGACTCATAAGTGGCTACAATCTTCTTTCTGAAGGCCTCAGACAGCTCGTTTGATCTCACCATGGTGTTTTCTCTCACTTTAACAGTCGGGGGCACACCAAACTAAATGTGAGGTTTAAATAAGGAAAGCCTCCTTCAAAACAATGGGTAATAATGTTCTAATTATGTGCACCTGATATGATACACTTGTGTGCGATTTTAGCCATTTTAAGGTGGATTGAATTTGGGGGTGTCCTAATTTATTCCTCAGCAGAAATTGCATTTATTTAAAATTTCATTTTACAGAAAGTTTTTAAAAAATCCCTTTTTTTTCAGTTTTAATTGTTTAGTTCTATTACTTGAATCTCTCAAGATTGTTAAAATTGATATTAAATGTCCATATGACCAAGTATGTTAGAAAACACACAGGCTTCCATAGGGTGTCATAATTTTTTCACATGGCTGTAGCTGTTATTGTTATTTGTGATTTAATCATGGTCAAGAGGAGGGTAAATTTTAAAATTGAGTATACCACAGTTGCGTTTTCCTCATACAATTAATGTTAGCTGTGGACAGGACACGAAAAGTGCGACACATTCCCTTTCAGGATGTCGGACGACCTCATTTTTTCACATTTTGAATGATCCTGTAAGTCATTTTAGGAAATTGGTTGAATTAGAATTAATCATAATTATATATTAGAGTTGAACCTTTTTTTTTTAACAGAGTTGAGAATAAATTAATTTGAGAATTAGTGAACAACATCTGCCAGATGCTACAAAAAAAGGCAAAGAAAAAGCACTCATGCACGAGTTGATTCTGTGATGCTTCCGGCGCTGAGTACACGTGAGGTAACCTGAGGTATTGCGCAATGTGTTGGTGTCTCAGAGGTCTGACTTATGGAAATGACAAATGGTTGCTAGTCTCCTTCCTGAGTACTCTCCAGGTGCACTTTTGTAGGCACCACGTCCTCCAAGTCACTTTAGGAGCTGGACAAGTTTGACGCTCCCCTTCACTCGTTATCACTTGCCTTCATGTAAGGTTTGACTTGGTCCTCTGTGTGGAGTAGTGTGTGCAACATGAAAACTTCATAATCCACAGTTGTGTAAGAAAATAAAAAACTGTTGGAATTAAAACAGAATAGTACACATGTGGCAAAAGTACTCTCACACAGTGCTTTTGAAGAATTGTAGACATGCCAGTAAAAGTACAGTTGGAGTACGGATTCCACTGTAATCCTTGCTATCAAGTGCCTTGTTTTTTTTTCTTTATATATCAACATAACTTTACAGCAGGCAATTTATCTATGGCAGTGGCAATACTGTATTTTACCAGTTTGAGCGTTTTTCGCTTAATTAAAGAAACAGGTTGGCCAGCAGGCGAAAATAGCACTTTTCAGCCTATAAAAGTATACTCATGTGGTCCAGACATTTGTTTAAATTGCCATCAACGTGGCAATTATTTTTTTAGCCCTGGAGAGGGGAAAAATATAAATATGTTCTTGGTGGAGTTATAATAAAAACCTTCGGGTGAGATAAGCTTTTTGTGTTATACACAAGAAATGTACATAAATGTATTTTAAGAATGATAACAATGATGTATTTTATAGGTGTAGAACATTTTTACAATCATTCCACTTTTTCCATTCATAAAATTAAGTATTGTTATTAACTAATTGGCTGCCATTGATGGCTGAATTATGCCCAGTCCATTTGAACTAGGAGGTGTGGCAGTGATAATTCCAGGTTCAAATGGAGAGTTAAGTATCTAGTAGACTTGCGCAATGAGTTTGTTCAGACGCAATAAAAGTGAACTGCACCTCGCTCCGATTGCAGGAGACTTGAGTCAGTGTGCAACCAGCCTGTGTGTGTGTTCTTCCATGCCTCCCACTGGTGCAACACTTAAGATGGAAAAGAACACTTTTTTGCCAATTAACACAGCAACAGTTTGTACACTCAATTCCCTCTTTCACCTGGCATCCGCTCACCCCTCCAGCACGCTGACTCAGCCTTGCAGGTGGCAACGTGTTGATATGAGTACACTCAATGCCAACGGTAGAGAGGTTGTGTGGAGTTGGTGCAGACCTACCCTTTTCGTACCGATAACAGGCTGTGATAACCACTGATGGCAAGCTCAGGGAAAGGTTAAGTGCTATTTTTTTTATTATTTTAGACACAGAGACGGTTTGATTTAATATCATTTAGGTGTTAAACAGATGGCGTGTCTGTAATACTGAAAAAAAAAGTGAGCATGAGTGTTTGGTGACGGTCTGGCCTGCCTGAGTGATTACTCAAAGCACTGAATGTGCTAGCGTGTGTGAGCATGCTAGACGTTTTTGTTTTCTTTTACACAACATGCAACAACTAAGTCACTGGTCTGCTACAAGAAAAATAAAAGTCAAGTAAAAAAAAAAAAAACTCATAGATTGGGGTGTAGGGCCATAATTCATAAGTGAAATCCCTCGTATTCTAGTTTACCGATACCAAAGGCTTGTGAAAAATATACTTTAATTCCAGTCTAAGTAATGTTTAATGTTAAGAATGTGTGTATGAGTAAAACAGCTTATATGCTGTGTATTAAAAAAATAAAAATTCCCTCTCACCCGTCGTGGGGTGGTATCGGTGTCATCCTCAAGTTCGGGTTCTCTACCAGAGGTCTGGGAGTTTGAGGGTTCTGCACAATATCTTAGCTTATCTTAGATTCAGTTGTTGTTCCTGGGATCTGCTGGAGCCATTGTCCCAGCTTGGGGGTTACTGCCCCGAGTGCTCCCACTACCACAGGAACCCGGTTAGCCTTCACCTTCCACATCCTTTCCAACTGCTCTTTCAGTCCTTAGTACTTTTCCACCTTCTCGTGTGGTTCTGCTTCCTGATGTTGGCGGTAGCTGGTATTGCTAGATATTTCTAGTCACTCTCTGTTTGGTGTTTGGCATGGATAGAGTGCTCCATTTTCGGGTTAAAAAAAGGTAAAAAAGTTTCAAATTCCCCCAGAGTTTTTGGAGGTTTGTAGCGGGTGCTCTCAAAGAGGATAAAAGTACAACTGAAAGTGACCCAGGAGGTCCTCTTATTGAAATTCCCCCCCGAGACTGGAGATATAACAAGGAAAGAGGCTGGCGATGTGTGCCGCCAATCAGCTCACGAGATAAATCCATTCCAATTTGTTCTATGGTTTTTCAATCAGCATAGGGGAGGCTGGTATGGTAAGCAGCCAATCAGCTCATGAAATAAGGCCACTTTTATTGGTGAACTCGTCTGTCGATCATAATGGAGGAGGCTACGATAGTGCACAGCCAATCAGCTCACGGGATGAAATGAAACCACTCTTATTAGCAGTCTCATCGGTTGGAGAGGCTGCCAAGGTGCTCTAATGTGTCAATCTAGGAGCAGAAACCAATCACAAACCTTGTATGAGTCCCTGTGGGTATGTACAAAGCCCCTGAGTCATGTCTGCCTTGCTGCAATACAATGCCTATGTTTATGTTATTATGAATACAAAAAAAACAAAAAAACAAACTGTGATGCACTGAATACTACAGGGTGACCCTAAAAAAAGTTTACACTCAGTTGACTGCTTGTTTAAAAGCCATTGAAACATATCTAAATAGATTGTCATGCTTAAGTGATGCATTAAGGTCACTTAATGCAGCTGGTAATCTCTCGTCTCTACAATTCCTGTGCTTCTGCTGAAAATGAAGAAAACTTTAGCTGTACCTCAATTGTTGCGTGCCGGTCTGACACCGACTGAGATTGCAGCAAATCTGAGAATATCCAGATGTGCAGTCTACAAAGTTAAAAAGAAGCTGAAAGATACTGGAACAGCCTCACGAAAACCTGGGTCTGGAAGTGCCGATCTGTACGGACCAAAAAGTTGATTGACAAGGTGATATGTGGCCACCCCAGAGTCCAGATCTCAATCCCCTGGGTTATAGCATATGGGCAACTGTGGAGGACAGTGCCTGTAAGAAGCCACAAGCTTCTGTGGCAGCCTTGGAGAGGTCCATTGTTAGATCTTGGGAAAAGATGACAGCATCCTACATAAAGAAGCGTTCCGCAGGCGCCTGGAGGCTGTTGTGACACTTAAGGGAGGACACATTGAAAAATAGAGTGTACTGTACATGTTCTTTACAATAATGTATAATTTGTGATTAAATTCTAATTCTAAGCGGAATAAACATGGCATTTAAGTTGTATTATGGCAGTGTAAACGTTTTTTTTGGGTCACCCTGTAGAGGTGCACAATAATTATCGGTACGATAATTTTCGGTCCGATAATAGGAATTATGACGTCATCCCAATAAATCCAATAACAATATATGTTATTGGGCCTATTAATAATATTTTTGGTGTCGGATTGGGATGTGTGCGTTTGTTTCCACTCCTGTTTTGCCAGTATGCAAAGGCTTGTTACTGTTCTAGAGGCCATATTTTTCCTTCACTGAGTTATGTTTGTATTTTACGGTGTTATGTTTACAAGTTATTGAGAGGCCTTTTGGTTATTGATAGGCTTGCTGTTCTATAATTGCCAGGTTAAGAAAGTTGTTTCATGGACCAAGACGACAAAAGTCTCTCCTGTTGCACCAAATGTTTTATCTACTGACAAAGCACAATACCTGTTGGGTTTATGTTTGTTTTAGATCAGTGCTCACTGTTCAGGGGACGCATCATCAATGATATTGATTGATTGATATTGTAGAAATACATTTCCATTTATTCAAAATAATCACATTCGGAAATTGCATTTTTCAATATACATAAAAAATTATATATATATATATATATATTATCTGTTGTCGTATTGGTATCTGCCTTGAAGAGCAGGAAGTTATCGATATCGGTATCGGTTTCAAAAAATGGATATCGTGCACCCTTACTGAATACGCTAAGCGTGAACCGCAAATTCGTGAGGGATCACTGTACTTCAATCTTTGAGCACGGATCTCAGAAAACTGAAAGAGTGTGTAATACATGAGTTAAAAACAAACTAAAAAAAAACTTTTCATAGATGATTTTGGGGGACGTTTCCGATAGATGTGAATGCCTGCTCCCGTCTTGGTTGAAATTAAATAAACGGATGCCTTATATTTGATATATTATCAGTATATCAACATCAACACAGCTTAATGACACTAGAAACATAAGACAGTAGACATTGGAGGATTCTGAGATTCTAACTAGCTCACTAGACATGCTAAATTTGCCAGGCTCTCATCTACCTCATCATTGTGTGTGATTATCCATTCAGTCATTATCTGTACTGCCTATCCTCACGAGGGTTTGCAAGGGTGCTGGACCCTATCCCAGCTATTTATGGGCAGGAGGCAGGGTACACCCTGAACTGGTGGCCAAACAATCTCAGGATACCCCTATGGAGAATTTGGAATTTCCATTGGTTTTACCAAACATGTCAGAGACCCCCATGCAGGCACGGGGAAAACATGTAAATACCACAAAGGAAGGCCGGAGCGGGGGATTTAAACCTAGATCTCAGAAATTTCGGAATGTTGTCCTCATGTTCTGAACTGATGTTTCTGTGCCAGGGTTTTGTTGAGCAGATTGCATTTGCTTGTTAGAATTGTGAAAGTGAGAACTCGAAGCATGCCCATTGTTATGAATCACATTTTAAACAGTAAGGATTATTCATTCTGGCCCACATATACGTTAGTCCTACATTTAAATAATTAGGGTCAGTGTGTGTTGTTCCCATGTCAGCAATATACAGTATGCTAGAGCGGCTGCTCGGCCGTTCCTCATTCGTGCCAATCTCAGTTATGTAATGTTATGAGGACAAGCAGACAGGCAGCACTGGTTCTGCTGAAAGAGGATTGGCAGCAGTGACTCATTGAAAACGTCGTTTCACAAGGGTTAATCATTACCTGCATCTGTGCTTTTGCAAATTTTAAGGTTTGGTTTTGTTCACTACGCCAAATAAGTTGCTTAGACACTGTAATGTTGTTATGGTTCTGAGTCTTCTGGTATTTTTCTTGCACACAATGTGTCTGGCTTTTCCTCTATAGACTTTAAATTATAATCTCCCCTGGGTATCAACTGTGGGCTTTTTTTGTGGATGTGTTGACTTCCATAGTGGTGAGAGTTGTGTAATCGTGTGATTGTAAGCTTTTGTGCTAGACCACAGGTATGTAAGAGAAGGGCTTGGTCAGAATGTGATTGTTGTAAGTGAGTAAGCCATGATCATGCAGGGTAATGATCATGTACTGTAAGACACATTTCCCCCCAAAATATGTATACTGGAAGACCTGGCCTGTACGTACACCTACACTACAGGAATGTTGAAATGCTTCCGTCATTTTACAATTCTAATTAGAGATCCATCCTTTATTTTACCGGAATATTTAAGTTAGGGCTGCAACTATCGATTATTACTTGATTATTCTAATTAACTAATCGATAGATTAATTGATTACCTAAATCATGGCTGCCCAAGTCCGGTCCACGAGAGCCCCTATCCAGCTTGTTTTCTGTGTCTCCCTCCTCGAACACACCTGAATCAAATAATCCGCATAGTTATCAGGCTCCTGCGGAGCTTGCTGATGAGCTGATCATCTGATTCAGGTGTGTTAAAAGGATGGAGACATGGAAAACAAGCTGGATAAGGGCTCTCGAGGACCGGACTTGGGCACCCCTGATTTAGGTAATCGATTAATCTATCGATTAGTTAGTTCGAAAAATCAAGTAATCAGATTACCAACATTTAATGCGTTGCAGAATACATTTTTGGAGGTGTAAAACAAAGAAAAAAGTGTTTATGCTTGCAGTAGCATTTATTTAGGCTTGCAAAATTTGTACTTTTAAAAGAGCCATTAAATGAGAATGCAAAGTAGAATACCTGAGTAGTATTTCTTCATACTATGCAGAATTACAGTTTCATTTTACAAGGGCAGTAAATGCATTTAGAAATAAAACTCAAACTGTATTAAAAAAAAAAAAAAAAAAAGAGGCTTTAGGTACAGTGGTACCTCGACATACAATCGCTTCGACCCACGATCTTTTTGACATCTGACGTAAAACTTGACTCGCCATTTGTTTCTATATCCGACGACTTGCTCGAAATACAACGATTTATGACAGCGCCGCAGTTTGTTTGTTTTCCCTCAAGACGGATGCACGGCGGATTTTCTTGTCAGAGAAATCAACATGAGTTTCAAGAAGGTTAGTGCAGGTGATGAAAAAAGGAAATTGGTGACGCTTACCATTAAAATGAAGAAGGAAATGATAGAAAAATATGAGCGTTGTGTGTGCGCGTCCGTGAACTACCTCGACAATATGGCCGTAGAATGTCTACAATCTCGACGGTCCTCCTCCGTTCGGTAGTCTTATAAGTTAAGGCGACAATTATTATTGTGGTAAAATCGCCAAAGAAATCGCCAGCTTCCTCAACTTGTGCAACACAACACGTCTGCTGTCCGCTGCAGTTGATGCATTAAAAGTTTAAGAAAGCAAAATCTCTACCGCACCTATCTCACACTGTCACGTCAACCACGCAGTGCATTCAGGTACAGCACGCAAATCACATCTGCCACATTAGAACCCGATTTGTTACATTATTACAGGAATTATTATTATTACTATTACGGTATACTGTATTATTGTTCCGATTTTTATTTATAATTTTTTTTTTTTTTTTGCTATGACATGTATTTGCCATTTTTAATAGTGCCAGCAGTATTTTTTCAAGGATTTACTGTAGTGTAGGTTTCTAGGACTGTGGAACAAATTAATGGAGTTAAAATATATTTTTATTGGAAAATCCTGCTCGACATATGACCATTTCGACTTACAAACAAGGTCCTGGAACGAATTAACTTCGTATGTAGAGGTACCACTGTACAACAAAAGATTGATTGGCTAACATGCGTAGCAAAAGTCCTTAAAATGCTCTTAACAAATTTTTAAACATATCTCCCCACAAAAAACTGCTAAACATACTTCTAAACTAAATAACAAATGCATAAAAAACGTATTAGCTCAAAGAAAACCATACGTCATGTTGATCTTAACAGGGAGCAGCTGGATTCAGCCATTAGACAAGTTATGGCATATTCACTGTTTCCACTAGAGGGCAGGGTATTGATCAAAAAAAAAAACAAAAAAAAAAAAAAGAACTAAATGCAGCACTTTCAAAACAAACCATTATGTCGCTCTAATTAAACGAATTCTCGAAGCAGCAAAATTTGATTCAAAGCTTTTTTTTTTTTTTAATCGAATTCATCGATTAATAGTTGCAGCACAAATTTAAGTCAACGTTTTGAAGCTTAATAATGCTGCAATGTGAAAAGATGAGTAAACATTAAGGAGGTAGTCTCCCATGGAGGGTCTTTGATGAATAATGAACATACATGCTTATGTGTGTGTGTTTATTTTTGTGCGTATTGATCAGTTATGCAGCAGAGGGATTGTATTTCACCACTATCTTGATTAATTTCTTCAAATATGCACTGTTTTCTGGGTTGTTACATCAGCCTGGCAGCTATACTTTTACTAATTGCATCTGCCCACAATGGGTTATTGAGTGTAGAATAGATCCATGGCAATTGTATGGCAAACTGTGACCATGCATATGGATGAGTGAGCTGGGGAGACGCCGCACCCGCCCTTACAGCTTTCCTTGTCTCAGCATATACTTTAAGGTTCCCCTGCAGGAACAAGGCCTTAAGGATTGCATGGGGATTTCTTCGATGCGGGAGTCTAAGAGGGGGCTTTTGGGAAAGTCCTCCCAGGCCTGCTCTACTTCTGATGAGCACATATCACTGATGTCCCCAAAAATTCCCCTCTTAGCTTGTGACTTAAGTACAGAGTGTTTTTTACATTCCTTTCTTAGCTTTGGGACATCGGAACAATATTTAGCAGGATCCAGTAATTTTTTTCTTTGCAGATTTTATTAGTCAATGTGATGGACATTTCCCTGTTAAAATATGGTGAACATTATATGTCATATTATTATTAATCACTCGCAATGTAACGTCTTTCGTTTCCTAAAGATGGCCTGCGTGTATGTAGCTCAACTTCATATAGCTGATAGCTATTGTTACTCATTAAACAGCAAACTAGTTAAGACTGAATCAACTGCATATTTTGCTTCAACCAACTATTAATACTAAAAAATGACATAATTTAAAACCAATCCCTACCTTTGCAGGGCTTGAAGTTAGCTGCTTCTCAATTGCCCCGGGCAATTAGAAAATCATCATAGGCTTGGCAATGAATCACAGCATTCCAGAGAAGGTAGAGGTACCACTGTACTGTCCAATACTTTAGGCGTCCGTGCAGAAACTCTTACAGGACCACGATTCCTCACACATCACTTAGATTGTACTAATTATATCCTTGTTCAAGGAAAAAGTGCATAAAATAAAACGGTATGCAAGTGAACCAAACTGAACGTGCAAAACCAAACTGTTTCATTACATCCAATACATAATACAATACAACACATCGTGAACTGTCACACCTCTAATAAATGTATTTTACCTTTCTAGAACTAGTTTATTGGTTGGCATACCCTACTGTAACAGGGCAAGCAAGTAAAAATGGAGTCAACTTCGAGCCGTGCTTTTTGTCTCCAGTCTTTCTCTGTCACCTGATGTGGTATAAAAGGAAAGGTTAGGTTATTGTCTTGGTCACATATGTTGTGTAATGCACAAAATTAAATAATCCAAATACAGAATGTTCAAAAGTTGTTATGAAATCTAGAAGGACGCCGGTCTGAGTGTGGGTGCGACGCATGCATTTGTCATGACAGTGTCTCTGTTGGCAAGCTGCACCTTACTTTGTCAGGTAAGGTCATTTAAAGAACACCTCACTTTAGAAGCTGTTAATTATGCACGAGTGTGGCTGACTGTCATCACTTGGTAAGGTTGTTTGCTCTTCACCTTATTTAATGTTAAAACCCAACAGATTTTTGTCAAATATTTTTCTTTTTCTTGGGGAAGAGGAATTCTTGTGACACTAGGCTGATTTTCGCAGATATACAGTAAGCCCTTTAAAGAGACATGCTGTTCTTTTCCATTTGATGTCATTTCACACCATGAGGTTTATTTAAGACATCTGTTTATGTACACTGCACATGTATGCTCCTACATGTTTATATACATTAAATGCTTATGATGTTTTTGCTGATGCATCCATATTGGTGCCCCCAAAGTGAGGGCAACCGTTTCAACTAATTGAAGGTCAATATTTGCCCTAGTGTTCCCTCAGACAACTTTCCTGGCTTGGTCTAGACAGAACATAGACTGTTCTCTGTGCTTCAGTAGAATCAGAGGGCCTGTCATATTCTTGGTCTCGTATTGCCAGACTAATCTGACTTCCCTAAGTTTACACCATGAAAATATAGTGTTTTTTTCCGAGAGATAGGGAAACTCCCTTTTTTTTTTTTTTTTTTTTTTGATGGATTCGCCAGGGATTTTAGTATACAAACCCCCATCAGAACCCTTTTGGAATCTGTGTATGTGGTTAATTAAATTCAGCTGGTCTAGCGGTTTTCCGTTCCTTTGGTATTAGGATTTTTAGGATGTATTAGTTGGTAAAGGAAGATGCAGAACCCAGTAGCCCACAAGAAGGGGTCTTTGTCAGTCATGTCATTTTATTTTTATAATGTGGACTTGTGCTTGTGTTCATTTGCTTTATTGCTTCACTTATCATGCAGTTTCTTGCCCAAGGCAACAAAATTGCCATTACTTTGAAGTGAAATGTAAAGAAATAAAAAGCACCAATTCAAAATAAAGGGCATTATGCGGCTCCCACATTAACTCTAAGCCTTTTTAAAAGTGGGATGTCCTCCTCACAAGACCTCATTGAACGTGCATGTTTAGCTTTGTAAAATGCGAGCAAAAACACGTTTGTCAGTGCATGTCGCTGTTCATTACCTTTATTCCGCCACTTGTCCATAGGGCGAGCGGGGTCCTGTTTGACATCGATAGTTTGCTTAATTGCCACATGCTCTCTGTTTTTTTTGTGCTTTTCAAAGTTTGGATGGCTGAAATTCTTTGACCCTACATAAAATGCGCTGCTCTTATCGGCGACATTGGGATTCTCACGGCACATTTTGTACCGCATTTCCGTGCGAGCATCATTTGCTTCTAGCCATGGTACATCCTGTAGCCACTTTTCAGCAAAAGTCCTTTTTTTCGGTAGCTCCGGTGACGTCTCTGTCGTCTGTCTTTTGACGGGGGTGGGTGAACACGGAAGTAATTACTCAGTGTGGCCTGCCTCTTTGACATTTTGAGAAGTGATTTTCTCGTGTCCGCCGCAAATACGGTGGTCAGCCATCGGTACGCAAAAGCGTATGGAAGTCGTTGAGGGCCAGCGCGTTTGTCTACGTCCGGTACGCATGCGCGCATGCGGACCACTTATGTGCACCCCTGACTATAATACACTTGAGCACAGGTGCATGTGATAATGGGTATTAATGACATAAGGGAGGTAATGTATGATACTCACATTTGATTGGCTAAAATATGTATTATATTGTATTAGGGCTGAAGCTATCGATTATTTTAGTAGTCCATTAATCTGTCAACTAGTTAGTTCGGATAAACGAGTAATGGGATTAGGAGCATTTAGCGCGTCGCAGAATAAATTTTTGGAGATGTAAAACAAAAGCTAAGATTGCACTTTCAAAAGAGCATTTAATGCAAATATAAAATAAAATTCCCAAGTGTTACTTCAAACTATGCGGAATTGCACTTTCATTTAAATATAAAATACCAGAGCTTGGCCTGGTTTTCCAGCGCACCGATTTACATAATCCATTCCAGTTTTTGCTTCGGTTTCCCTAAAATCCGGTCCGCATTTTACGGCACACCTTCAACTCACTACATTTACATTAGCGTCTCCCAATTTACCGAGAGACTTTATCGGTAAAAATGTCAGCTGTGTGGGATCATTTCACCTTAAAGGACGACAAAGACGAAGAGGCAGAGAGCAACATATGCCACAATAAAGTCAAGCGTAGTGGTAAAGCTGTAAGAAGTTTTAATACAACCAACCTAATCAAGCATTTAGCGAAATACCACCACAAACAATATGAGGAGTATGTTAAGAAAACCGAAGACAAAAAGAAAGGTCCTACGCAACTAACACTGGCAGAAACTTTTGCTATGCGTGACAAACTGGCACTCGACAGTCCCAAAGCCCAGGGAATAACAAGAGTCATTGCCGAAGAATTCATTCTGGATGACGAGCCATTATCTCACGTGAGTAAAGACGCACCATCCAACACGCGATTCGGCCGTGGAAGATTCGAGAACGATTCACAAACATCCCAATTCCGATTATTGAAATATGTCATGTAAAGCGGAACTAATACACAGCGCGGTCTTCGGTACGCAATGAGAAACTGACCGCATTGCGTCCCGAAAGTAAACATAACTTGTCTTAGACCCGGGTAATGCCAATGCTCAACTCACGGCTTTAGCTCAACTCATGCCGCTGGATAAAAAACACAAGAATACCTGACTGCTGCTGACAAGATTCTTTCCGCTGCGGTGGATATGATAAAAGTGCTGACTTTTATTTTAATATAACCACTTGCCCACCGACACATCCACTCCCCACTGGCCAATTAGAGAAAATACTTTCAAGCATCACTTAACTTTCCGTTTTTGGTAATTTTGGTGACACCATTGGACAAAAGTGGTAGTGTTTTACCTAATGGCAGACCACATTTCTATTGAGGACCTGCGTAAGTGTCATAAAGTTCTGATATTCCGGTCGCTTGCAGTGGACTGAACTACATTTGTGTTTTCAATAGCTGTGCGAAGAATGAAAAACGATGAGGTAATGAATCTAGTTGAGGCTAAACAACATCATAATTCCATGTAACCAATGAGAAAAGGGATTTGCCGTTAAGCAGGCAGCGCATTTTATGTTTTTTCTGTGGCAGGGTTCCCATCATCCTCAAGTTGTTTAGTGCTAGTAAGTGATACATACCCCCTAGGGCCGTCACATAGGTATCATTCAACTACTTGTAAGTTGATGTTTGATCACAAAACTTAAGAATGTTTATTGAAGGTGGAAAAGTTATTAAGCGTGGCTTTTAATGTATACATTAAACATTCAAATTGAATTCAGTCAGCAACATACAGTGCTGCTCAAAAGTTTGTGAACCCCCTCAACATTTTGGAATTTTCTATTATTTCAACCTGATTTCCTAATCAATCAATTCAGTAGTTTTTTTTTTTGTTTTTTTAACAGTTGTGTTGTCGAGACTAAATTAAAAAGAGTTTTCATCAACTGATGTAGGTGCAAAATTGAACTGTTTGGTCACAACCAAAACCGCCATGTCTGGCGAAAAGTCAACACTGCATACCACCAAAAGAACCTTCTCCCAACAGTGAAGCATGGAGGTGGGAATGTCAAGATCTGGGCTTGCTTTTCATCCTCAGGACCTGGACAACTCCACATAGTCCAGGGAATCATGAATTCTGAGGAATATTGTCAAATCCTAGAACATAACCTGACGCCATCTGTTTTGAAGTTAAAGCTTGGCAGAAGGTGGATCATGCAACATGATAATGATCCAAAGCATTCCAGCAATACAACCAAGGAATGGCTGAAAAAGAAGAAGAATCGTGTTCTGGACTGGCCCAGTCAAAGTCCTGACCTAAATCCCATTGAAATGCTGTGGCGGGACCTGAAGCGAGCAGTTCATGCCAGACGCCCATCAAACCTCTCTCAACTGACTGCGTTCTGCAAGGAAGAATGGGCAAAAATCCCCCAAAGTAGATGTGAGAGGCTGATTAGTCACTACAGAAACCGTTTGGTTGAGGTAATCTCTGCAAAAGGAGGCGCAATATCCTATTAACTGAAGGGGTTCACATACTTTTGCACACATGATATCTGAGTTTTTCTTAAATCAACCACTTTTGTTAAATAAAGAATGACAATATAACTATTTCTTTTGTTTCAGTCCATTATTTGGAATGTCAGTATTGTGGATTTGGGTATAACTTAACATTTAATAAGGTTATTTTAGTTTTTTTTACAAAAAATCTGACCATCGCTGTGGGGTTCACAAACTTTCGAGCAGCACTGTATTAATGAGAATCTGTCTGTCTGCAAACCAAGCAAAAAGAACCACCTAAAGCTTGAAAACAAAATTCTAGGAATTTTCAACATATGTTGTCTTCCAAACCTGATAGAATAACAAGATTGGTTTCTGTTTTGCTTTCAATATTGCATCATTTTACCCAGACACCTAACTATAGCCCCGGAGGATCACAGTGGTACTTTTTCTGTATTGGACACTATTTCAAAAAAAATTTGTGGGATTTTTGTTCTGCAATATGTGCTAATTGTTAGGTAAACAGTTGAGGCTGATTTACCGTCTGTGTCAATGTCACAAGTTTGTGCTCATACTCTGAGCTAAACAACAGCACGCAGCAGTGAATCACTATAACATGATTGAGCTACCCTTTGTCATATTGGTCACTCTCTTCTGGTGGAATAACCTCTGAAGATGAATCAGGTGCATCTCCGTCCGAGTATGAGTTTCTTTGGGAGCAGTCTGCTTGTCAACCATACATCGCCCTCGCTACCGTGATGATTGCAGCGACTATTTTCAGTGGCATGAAGGTAATATTGCACCCCCTCTAAACACTTATACTCTTCTTTCTTGCTGGAGCTGACACAGACTCGCACATTGTGTGATTGAGAAAATAAACATGAATGGGGGTGATGAGGGGCATTTGGTGGCTGTCATAGGACTTCATGTTTATCCATAGCTGTGGGGCATCGAAGTCAGTTCTCTTACTAGTTTGGAGAGCAAATATGGATGAGGTGGGACAGTTTGTAAGTGAGTGGGTGGCTGAAGAGTCAATGTAGGCAAATAGTTGAGACATATTCCAAATTATTCTGCAGTCTTTTTTTATATCTTTTGCACAGTTTGTTTGAATAAAGGCTTGGTGTTAGTAAATTGTGCTTTTCAGAAGCAGCCATGACAGGGTGTAACAAATTCTCATTAAGCCTAAATGGGCTCATGTACAAATTCTGGCAATTTAGGTAGCTTCTGGAGCTAATGTTTCAATGATGTCTTGTTTCATTTTTATTTTATTTTGTTTTCGTATTTGTTCAAATGCCGCAAATTATTCATGCATTCATAAAAATGTAAATTAGTTTCTTATTCCTAAATAATCTGGCCCTTAAAATCCAATATTGATTCTGGTACAGCGCAGCATGAGGCCATCAAACCTGCCCCACAGTTAATTGTTTTTTATTTAAATCTCAGTTCTGGACTTCTGATTTCTTCCAACATTCCAAACGTATATATCTTCCCAAATAGCCATTTGTCCTAATATGAGTGACAAAGGTTGTACGTTTCTTGTGGGTTGCCACAAGGTACCCTGCTTCTTTTAAGAAAGATAATATTAATCAATGATATGAGTTAACTAAACTCCTGTTATTTTATGTTATGTAAGGTAACTGAAAAACATTGTGAGAGTAGTCTTGTACACCTGTGTGAAAAGGACCAAGAATACTGAAGGAAGCTGTACTTCGATCGATGGTGTTTTCAATTATGTAAGCCCGCTGTCTTTAACCACCAGCAGTCAGCAGTCCTGTTGTTTGCATCCAGGTAGTCCCAGATTTTTGCACTGTCAGCAACAACAAGGAGCAACCCCAGCTAGGTCACCGCAGAGCCTGAATATTCATCAGTTGTGATTGTGCCATGTTTGTACTGTGAGGAAATGTTTTTCCCTGGTCTTTGCCCTTGAGAAGAGGTAAAGGCCTTTTGGTTTTATCTTTAGATTAATTTGACTTGGACAAAAGTATCCTCGGGGAAATTAGGAGCTCCTTGACTGTTAGCATGTGGAGACTTCAGCTCCCTTGACTCCTCTTCTCATTGTGCTCTTGGTATCTGTTTCTGCCTAACACCCTCCTAACCAGGTGCTATCTTTGTGGCTAATAGGCATTCTCGGGGAATACACGAGCTTCAGCAGCAGGGATGGTTTCCCACTCACTGCCGCTGAGTAGGTGTCCATTACTGTGTGAGTGCCTAAATTACACAGGAGATGGAGACCAAGATAAATACTAGTGAAAGCTAGTTAGTTAAAAGAGGTTGGTTGAGGATTAGATGGTGTCTAAATGTTCTCTATAAGCATATTAGAGTTTCCAACATAGCACTTTCACATTGGCCAGAGCTTTGGCTCCATTTTGTATAATCTTGGGATTAGGCATGTACCTGTATGAGATTCTGACGGTTTGATAACCTTAAGCCAAAAATATAATGGTTTCACGGTAACATGGTATTGCAATTATAGCTCAAAAATGTGTTACTTTGAGATAGCTGTGTTAAAATAAAAAAAACTTTTTTCCATTGAACAGGATTTTTATTTTTTAAACATATTATCAAATTAACAAAATAATGTTAAGTTAAAATAAATTTTTTAAAAAACTGAATTATTCTAAATAAAATTAAAATTAATGTAGTCCTCTTGGTGAACCTAAACTGACAGCCACAGTTTATTAACATTATTCCCATCAGAACAAAAATAATTATTTTTCATCAAAAGCACGTTTGTATGACTCATATCTAGGCGTTTGCCGTTATGAGATTTTGACAGTACGATAACTGTGGGCAAAAATACAGCGGTTTCACGGTATTGCAATTATAGCTCCAAAATGTGTTATTTTGAGATGTATGCGTTAAAAAAAAATTTTTTTCCCCACTGAACAGTTTTTTTTTTTTTTTTTTTTTTTTTTAGAATATAGTTGCAAATTGGAACATGAATATATTGTTAAAATAAATTATCAATAAAAAAACCAAATATTTTAAATAAAATTAAAATAAATATAACTTATAGATTATAGCCACAGCCACAGCTCAAGTTGCTCAAGATTAGAGCAAGAACAAAATCATTTCTATAAAAAAGTAAAAGCACTTCTGAATTAAAAAATTTAAAAATTCTACTGCATGACTTTTTTTTTAGGGTGGAAAAGCTCAAGTGAAGTTTCACCATTTTCGGCCACCGTGTCAGCTCTAGTCTGCATGATGTCATGCCTATGTGTTAAAAAACAAAGAATTCATAAGTTAATAAGTTAGTTAAAAACGTATAAGTTAGTTTAAAGTGTAAACATTATTGTGGAAAGGTTTCATCTAAACAAACAAACAAACAAAAAAACAACATTGGGAGTGAGACCATACTTGATCCAGCGAATGTGGATTTGTGCTTGGGGCAAGAGCATCTTTCGCAATTAGCGATCTTTGATGGCATCCCCTTTTCCCCTTCATTCAAGCAAATCAAGCTTCTTTTCTCACTGTGCGGCTGTAACACTCGACAAAGTTGTTCTCCCAGCTAAGCCTAGGCCAACATTCGTCTTTGTAAACTTTTAGTTAGTTTGTATATTGAATTTGAAAGGAAAATGTGTGTTTTGTTTTTGGCGAACTTTTCATGGTGCTAATCTGTTGAAGCTACTCACACATGGAAAAATACAATTGTACAACGTTTTAAATGTATTCATTGTGTATATTCCACTTACCACGATTTGAGAGCTTAATAAATTGAAGAAAAGTACGCCTTATGTTTGGAGTATTTGTTTTAGGGTTCAGTGGCTGTCTAGCTGATAGCGTCACTTTCACACACAGCAACAAACGGGAGGGGGTGAGCACTGCCGCGACAAGCCACTTCTGGCTGCATTTTTGACACATGAAAAATAGCGAATACCGTACTACGGTCTGACGGAAAATTTTAGTGGTTTTGAAACCGCGACGTTTTCACACCACGGTAAACCGTGAAACCGGTAACCGATATAAGATAGGCTAGCCCTACATTTTACTTTTGTTCTACATTGCAATTTAGTTGATGTTTTGTTTGCAACTGAACTGATCCCTGGATTGATATTGCGATAAAGATGCTGCTGCACTACAATATTTTCTTTGTCGTTTTCCTTAATATTTACTTGAATATTTCTATTGATGGGTCGTTGTGACTAAAATACAGTGACTGTTATTACTGATTTTGCACAGGAGTTCAGATGTTGCACTGTGTGAAAGGCTGCTACTGTGTGTAAAAAAAAAAAAAAAGAGAAAGCCCTGGTCTCATTCAAAGCACTAATTAAATGCTGTGATCTGATTTTTAAAAAAAATATATATATATGAAAGTATACTATTTTCATTTGACTTCAACCAGGAGTGACACAAGAGCCAATAAAAAGTTGTGTAATGTTTGTCCGCTTGTGTTGGCTCATGATTCACGAAAAATATGCTTTGCTTTAGAATTTCAGTGCATCCCAGGCTTTAATGCATCGCAATGCATTGCCGAATCGAACCGAATCAAATCGTGACCCTCTGAATCGAATCGAATCGAATTGAATCGTGGCCCTCCAAATCGTAATCGAATCGAATCGTGAGGGCAGTGCCGATGCACACCTCTAAAATATACCTACCAAATTTCATGGTGATCCGTCCACAAATAGCAGAGGAACAGCAATTTTAGTTTGGCTACGTCTACACTAGGACGGATAATGGCCTTAAACATGTAATTAGTTGGAGTATACGGCATGTCGGCTACACTAGTATGCCTATTATCCGGATTAGTTGTTAGACGGATAGTGTAGGTGGGTAATATTACACACCGCTTAATATGGACTTCTGTCTACATACAACAATTAGACACTAAGGATGTGTTGTCATGCCGTCGCCATTTTTAGTGCGGCATGACAGCATGTACAAGGGAGGCGGACGATCACGACATGATATTCCCGCTCCTCTTTTCTTTTCCACACGTTTTGCTTGAACCTTCAAACTACGTCGCAATAGTATGCTTCAATTCAGTGCCCATTTGTGGTCCTCCCATCGCAAATGACACGGAGATGAGCGTTTTTTTACAGAGCTCGTCTCCCGTGTTGTCTCTGATCAGCCAGCTGCGGGGCTGGCCCCTCCTAACTCAATGCCGACCGAACATGAGTATAAAAAAATGCGTAGAGGAAAATTAAACCCCAAAAAGCGACCTGCTGGTACCCCCAGTCAAAGAGGCGCATGATCAATTTTTTCCATGACATTTCTGCCTGTCAAAACTGTCACCACTTCCAGGATTGGCACTGTTATGCACAAGCACTCCTGGTTACGGCTTCCAGGATACATTTGCAGCGCCACACCATACGCTTCTATTTGTTATTTTCCAAGTGGTGAGAGTGCAACTGAGCATCGATTGTAACATCCCAAATAACGATGTCAGGCTTATACTCTCGCTCCCGCGTGATGTGTTCAATTGCGTTCACGAAAATAACAGTGATTACAAAATAATGACAGTCTAGAAGGCGTAGTAAATTCAAAATTTGCCGCCGGCTAGTAGTGAGTTTCCGGTTCAGAGGTAAACCGCGCAGGTGATGACATAACATATGAGGCTGCTCCTTCCTACGCATATGTAGTTTGCGCAAATGCAGGCGTACCTTGCAGAAGCGGGGCCTTAAACGCACCTTAAACGTAAGTGTGAACAGGTATACAAATAGTCGGCAAAATACTCTGGAGAAAATTATCTGTCCTAGTGTAGACGTAGCCTTAGTGTCATCCCCAAAAAGGAGAACAAAGTGATTTTTTTGAGACCTCCCTCCGGGGTGGTCGAGCAATAACCAAATAAGGTGCCTAATAAAGCTAAATAGCTATTTTCCAGTAAGAAGTCAGCAGGTGTATGCTCTTGCTTTCCTATCAACCTGCAAAGGTCAGGCTAGATATAGATATTTTTTATGGTCGAATTGAGTGTTTAGCATCATCCTGTAGCTGTACTTTCATTGTTGCCTTGTTTTTTCTCGCCATCGATGTTTGTGCCAATCTGGTTGGGAATTTCTTAGACAAGAAGCCAGTGAACATTGTATCATTTTTGTTTCACAAGTGCAGCCACAGTTATATCAGAAGCTGCACTATTCTGTGCTGAAAATATCTTGTGATAATGTTCCCTCCCGCGTACCCTTGTAATTCACACTTTATTGCTTTTCTGTGCAACAACATTGTGATCAGATTATCCTTGGAGTGTGTTTTTCTTGACTGCGTGTATTGTGTTGCTTTGCTTTCTGCGTTGTTGAGAAGGTGTTGTCAAACATGCCTTTTAAATACTTATGTCTCTCCTGTGAGGCGACAGCGGAATTCGAGTAAGAGGGCAGCTATTTATGTATCCAAAACCAATCATCTTTTAAGTATTCCCACTTTGACTGTCATTCATTTTCAGCTGTGGCTGCCTCCAAATGATTTCAGTGTGTTTTGTTAGGTTTTCAGTGACGTACTATAGGAAATATTTAGCAATTATTCTATTAGGTGGTCCTTCCAATGGGAAAGACATCTGCATGCTAGTTGGCGTTCACACATTAATACTTAATACCAACAAGTATGACTCGAGCTTCGCATTCAAGCTATTAGCATTGATAGATGTCTGAATGGTCCTTTGAGATTTGAATCCTCTATTATATCATTAAAGAGGGTAGCTACATATTAAGAAGAGGACTCGTGCATGATATTTTATTGTTCAAAAATGAAGACTTAAATATTGAATCATTGGTAACTTACAGTATGTTTATTGTTCTACTGTATAGTAATTTAGGAAAGCTGAACATTTAAATAAGCTGTTTTTCTAAGTAGGCACTTACAGTAAGTCAGTTTCTCAATTGAAATTGGACAACTTATTGCTCCACATAACTGTATTTTTTAAAATGGGCCTCAAAGAGGCTGCTTTAAAAATGGCAGTTATTATTTCCGTGCATGCAATGAAAATGCATGTAGTGTATGACAAGTGTTTTGCATTGGCGCATATGATAGTGAGTAACCCAAAACAACAACACTGCACCCTTTAAGTTTAAAAAAAAAAAAAAAAAAAAAAAGATAATAAAAAAGCAAAACAAAAAGGGAAAAAAATGCAGCATATTATACATTCACAGTATCAATAGACACATTTTTAAACTCATGAGATTCTCTTGTTGTAAGCTTAAAGCGGAAGTTCAGAATTTTTTTAATTAGGCTTAATCTTCGGTTTAGTGGGGGTTTAATTAGTTGGTGTCGTCATAAGCGGAGTTTAAGGGGGGCAGGGCCCCCCTAATGGCCGAAAAGTGTCATTGCATGTAATTGACTTTCCTATATATATATATATAAGTTGTAAAGCATTAAAGGAAACAACAAAAATTAGTAAATGAACAAAAAAGATACTTTTATAATGGGTCAAAATAATTTTTCGAACAGATCATGTGACTAGCACCTTTGCATATTATTTAAAAAAAGAAAAATATTTGGGGAGGGCAATTTTATTTTTTAAATGATTTTTACCTTTGTTTGAATTTTGTTGTTGTTGTTTTTTTTGTTTTTTTTTTGATTGAAGCAACTTCTTGGGGGATTTAATGACTTAGACACCAATGTCCTACCCATAATATGGCCCCTACACAAAAATGATTGCTAAAATCAAAGAAAACTTTTTAAATTACAAATTAAATGTGTTCAAATGCAAATATTTGAGTCTCAAATATTTTTTCGCATTCAAAAACGTTTTTTCTATGATTGAATTTTTTTTATATAATATATATATTTTTTATATTTTTTTTGTTTGAAGCAACTTATTTTTGGATTTAATAATAAAGACACAAATGTCCTAGCCAAAATAAGGCCCAAACGCAAAACAACATTACTTCAATCAGTTGCTTCAATAAAAAAAAAAATTGACTTCAATCCCCCCAAAAATTCCAAGAAAAATAGCTTTCAAATTAATTTTTTAGTTTCAAATTTATTTTTGCATTCAAACACATTTTTTTTGATCGAATAATGAAGACACAAATCTACCTCCATATGGCTCCGCCCAGGGGATACAATGGGTCAACTTAACATGTCAACAAAAAACGATAAAGATCTACAAACAGAGCCAACATAGTCAAATAAATTCAAAATGCAGATCATTGTTCCAAAACACCCATGCGGCCAAAACAATGTCACAAAACCTGTCGTGATTCATTTCATTCCGCAGGAATATTTTTTTATAGTTGTGTAATACGACAACAATAGAAAGGAGTGCTTCGGCCACTCGTGCTCACGCTACATTTGAGGTGGGAAGTTAGACTTATCCAGCTCGGAGGGTACCAGTTGCGGCCTCAAAGCGTTCCAAGTGAATGTAAACAGCAAAGATGGCTGATCGCAACAAGTTGTTTTTTATTTTGACTATCAAAACACATTTTGACCTCCAGCAAACCTGCCTTGTCTTAAGCGATCATATAGTGGAGGCGTTCCAACGATATTTTTCCAGATCGGAGGTTGGAAACTCTTGACTTCCCACCTTCCTCGTATGCAGCATCAGTCTGCTGAGTTAACTGACGGCCGGCAACGTGGTGAAGTGTGCATTTAGAGGTTGTGGAAACAGACAGAAGAAATGGGTAATGGAAAGTTTCCACAAATTCCCGATGAAGAACGAGGAACGATATAAACTGTTTACTTGCTTGCTGCTTGCTATGACATAAAAAATCAGCAATGAAAAAAAAACAATGTAATATCACTCCAGCCCTGCTCCTCTTCAGAGCTTCTGGATTACAAATGTTGCTGTTCATACTGCAATTATTGACATGCATGTTGACATGGTAAATTTTAATAACTTAATCTAGCCAACACTATTGATTGTATGGTTCATCGATGATTTTCATGTGTGCGTACAGTATGTTGTTTTTTTATTGGCATGCTAAGTCGGCCCAATTGACTCACGCTAGCTTTTTCACTCCAAAACCCTGAATCAACAAATGACCAACAAACTACACGGAATTTGTTGACATCAACTCCACCGACTAATTAAACCCTCGCTAATTTGAAGATTAAGCCTGATGTCAAAAATTCCGAACTTTGCCTTTAATATTGGACATACAGTTTGAAGCAAATAATTTGCTAAAAAAGATCATGTTGCAGAAGGAGGACTGATACAAGTACCGGTCGTTCAAAATTGGAATAATTAAATTGTCAAAATTTTTAATGCTAATTAGAAATGCAAATTTTCAAAGACATTGTGATTTATTTTTTGTAAGAATGTTGTATTAGCTTGCTGCATTTTGTTACAAGTTGAGAGTAATATAGGCAAGTTATGTTCACTTAGTATGTTTCTAAATCCATAATTTAGGCCATCAAAAAGTCCTGCCTTCTGAGGAGGTGAAATAGAATTTACTGCTATAACTGCGCAATCAAACACAAAATTATTCCCAGTCTTTTCCATAAAGATTTGTTAGTGGCAGTCCTTGAATGGAGGTTTTTTTTGACGATTTGGAAAAAAAATGTCTGCACATAAAATTTTTCTGTGTTTACGAGATCAGTTACTCTCACAAATCTTCCATATGCCTGCTTTGTTTGCTCTAGATTTAGGCCTTTTGACGGGTACGAGGACATCTCCTTCCATGGACAGCAAATGGTTGATGTGATTTTATGGCAACCTGTTGACATTTGACAGACCACAATGAGCAACGTTAAAACTGCTGGCAGGAATAAAAAATGTTTATTTGCTTGTCCTGTATATTGGACTGTTTGTGTTTCTGTTTTGTTATAACTTATCACTTTAAGCCAGTACTGGAGGCAGGGGGTTCATGGTGTGATGATAGGGACCCTTGGGAACGTGCTTTTTTTCGTTGGCCGAACTACAATTAAGTGTAAATGCACATCCACTACTGTAGGTGGCAGTGGAATTCGTTGTTGCTGTGGTGCAGGACTACTTCAGGACTATTTTTCACCAAGGAAATGATATGAAGAGAGTAAACAAACCCTTAAGAGACAACTTTTTGCACAGAGACAAAAAGAAAGGTGGTATTGCAAGTATTACTATTGTGTGCCAGCGGCTTTCTATGTGAAAGCTTTCTTCATAGAACCCCCCGCCCCCGTCAAAATCGAAATAACTTTTTTTTGCCAATGTACAAAGCCCATATGCCTGTCAGTTTTGTTATATTTTTTGTGTATGAAAAGAAATGTGATGGTGTTTATGTTTATGTGTGTTAATATTTATTATTTTGAGAGTTAAATAAGGCAAATAGATGAATTTTCATCAGTGCCGGATGGCGTATCACAAAGTATGTTTGCATTATGCTAGTTCTCACGTTAGGAAAATGAAATATATTTTGGATTTTATTGATTTCTTTAGAAGGGAACCTATTGGACTTGGAATTTGGCTCCTTGTATAGCAGAGATGTAGTAAGATCAGGTCATTGGAAATCACGAGGTAGTGTTAAATGAAAGTTTTTATGTCTGTTGATCATTTGGGGCTCTACTGTATGGAGGTCAGTTTACATCGTCCTGCTATGCACGAGGAAGCAAATTGCTTATCAGAGTGAACAATGCAACTGCTGGACTATCAAATAACCAATTGCTCAGATGCAATGATTATGTTAATGTGTGTTCTCTTAAAGTAAAATTTGTGATGGTGCACTTCAGACATAAGGCATCCATAGCCATGCAAGGTGTAAAAGGAAATCAATGGCCCTCGTCACCTATAGTACATCAATGCACTGTCTCACATTCTTTACTGTATGGTTTTCACAGTCTCTTGTCTTCTCACTGAATCCCTGCAACTTCCTTCTTTTAACACCACCCCTATTTAAAGGGCTTTTTTCTTAGAAATCATAAGGCGGCACTGGCTGGATCATACTCCTCTTCAGATGAGGTGTGCTGGCAGGGAAGAGCTGTAGCGGGTCGGGAGGAGAGTCGGGTTTCTCCTCACTGTCGGTTCATGTTGTGACGACAGCTGCAGGAATGCACCGCTAATTCCCCTTACTGGGGTCATGTGGCCCTTTTTGCTTGATGATCACCACGGGAAGTTACAACAATGTGTAGTTATTGTGTCATTCATGTTTATACACAATGGGATTGTGGCAAAGTCTTTTTTTCTTTTTTTTTTTTTTTTTTATGGCGGTGTCTTCCCAAGCGGTGAGTCATCTGTAACTACCACTAAAAAGCAGAGCCAGTGGTGTATTTCTACCTCTCTCTCTCGTAAACCAAAAGTTGGTAGTAGAGTAGGTTATTTTAAAAAAATGTATTCAGAAGTCATGTATCTGTTATTTTAGTTATCACTATTTTAGGACATTGAAGAATTAAGTTGCCCAATAAATAGGTGGTTGATCGGTATGATTTTTTTTCATTTACCATTGTTATCTAGGGGTACTTACTAATCATGATTATAATCAGGGGTGCACATAATTTTTTTGCCCAGGTTCTCAGAGGAGGACCTGGAGATGTGACTTGGTCCTCATTGAGCTTGAGAGCCGACCCGCCTAATGGGATAAATTTATGACAAGCTTTACTTAGAGCCAATTAACTTTAATTAATTATATTAACAATTAATGCCTGGTTAACATCAACTGGCACAACAAAATTGCCATTACTTTGAAGTGAAATGTAAAGAAATAAACATAAACGCACCAATTCAAAATAAAGGGCATTATGCGGCTCCCACATTAACTCCAAGCCTTTTTAAAAGTGGGATGTCCTCCTCATAAGACCTCATTGAACGTGCATGTTTAGCTTTGTAAAATGCGAGCAAAAACACGTTTGTCAGTGCATGGCGCCGTTTTCATTACCTTTATTCCGCCACTTGTCCATAGGGCGAGTACGGTGCTGTCTGACATTGATAGTTTGCTTAATTGCCACATGCTCTCTGTTTTTTCGTGCTTTTCAAAGTTTGGATGGCTGAAATTCTTTGACCCTACATAAAATGCGCTGCTCTTATCGGCGACATTGGGATTCTCACGGCACATTTTGTACCGCATTTCCGTGCGAGCATCATTTACTTCTAGCCACGGTACCTGCTGCAGCCACTTTTCAGCAAAAGTCCTTTTTTCGGTAGCTCCGGTGACGTCTCTGTCGCCTGTCTGTCTTTCGACGGGGGTTGAGGAACACGGAAGTAATTACTCAGTGTGGCCTGCCTCTTCGACATTTTGAGAAGTTATTTTCTCGTGTCCGCCGCAAATACAGTGGTCAGCCATCGGTACGCAAAAGCGTATGGAACCCGTTGAAGGCCAGCGCGTTTGTCTACGTCCAGTACGCATGCGCGCATGCGGACCACTTATGTGCACCCCTGATTATAATCTATGTCAACCTTGTTTCTACAGTGTGATTTTTGTGTTTTGTGTTGATAATGTAAAGCAGGGGTGCCCAAGTCCGGTCCTCGAGAGCCCCTATCCAGCTTGTTTTCCATGTCTCCCTCCTTGAACACACCTGAATCAAATGATCAGCTCATCAGCAAGCTCTGCAGGAGCCTGATAATGATCCTGATTATTTGAGTCAGGTGTGTTGGAGGAGGGAGAAATGGAAAACAAGCTAGATAGGGGCTCTCGAGGACTGGACTTGAGCACCCCTGCTTTACATTATCAACTAAAAACCACAAAAATCACACAGTAGAAACAAGGTTGACCTAGATTATAATCATGATTAGTATGTAAAGAATGTAGGATGTAAAGAATAGCAACGTGTGTTTGTATGTACATTCTCATATTTTCTTTAGTGGATTTATGAGTGAACTGAGGGGGCGAAATATAAAGAAATGTAATCTTTGAAGTAAAACTCATATTTTTCACAGACCACATTGTAGTGTAGTGGAAGTAGGTCCAGCTACGGGGCGCAGTACTCACCCATCCTTTCACACCCCTTTTTGGTTCCTTCCGCGTTAGGAAGAAGTTAGGAGTTAGGGTTTTTGGTGCCTTCATCATCCCATGATGCAGAAAAGGGGTATAAGGTTAGGATTAAGGTAAGGTCATTGAAAACAGGGTGCGTAGTTGGCGAAAGATGAACGCTTGATCTGATTGGTCATTGAAAGCAGGGGGCGCGGTTGGGGAGTACTGCAGGCCGCAGCTCAGCTCAGCTCAGCTGTGTTAGGTTTTGTGTTTTTTTCGTAGTGTGACTTGTCCCTGTGATTACCCATTGATTTCACCTGGTGTGCCTGCTCCTAGTGCATCCTCCTGTATTACCCAGCTGTTCCTCGTTGTCTCGTTACCCCTTGTCTGCATGTGTGTATATAAGCACCCAGTTTCTTTTCACTCCTTGTTGCGTCATTGTCAATGTCAGAGTCTCCGTCAAAGTCTATGTCAATGCCCACGTGCTCGTGAGTGTTCTCAAGTTTTCTCCGTCCAAGTCCTTGTGTTCCTCGACGTAAGTTTTGATATCAAGCCTTTTGTTAGTGACCTGAGTTTTGTTTGTTTCTGTGTTTTTTCGATCCCCACAATATTGGTTGATACTTTGTTTTTGTTAGCCTTAATTAAATCATTTTGCACTGCCGGTCTGCCTCCCTGCTTACTTTTCCCTGCATTTGGGTCCACACACCTGCCTGCTCGCAATCCTGACAAGCTGACCCTTCTCGTGTAGTAGGGCACACACAAACAGGAAAGAATTTATTCGATTATTTACATTGAATCCAAATGTATTCATATAGCAGATTTGCAAATAATCCATTCACTGCTTGTACTTTTCAGAGCCTTAGGTGAGTTAAAATCTTATACACACGTCACATCAAGCCATTGAATATTAAAACTAGGGCTGTCAAACGATTAAAATTTTTAATCGAGTTAATTACAGCTCAAAAATTAATTCGCTGGGATAGGCTCCAGCACCTCCGCGACCCTCGTGAGGAAGAAGCGGCATGGAAAATGAATGAATAATCGCAATTAATCGCAATTCAAACCATCTATAAAATATGCCATATTCTTCTGTAAATTATTGTTGGAATGGAAAGATAAGACACAAGATGGATATATACATTCAACATACGGTACATAAGGACTGTATTTGTTTATTATAACAATAAATCAACAAGATGGCATTAACATTAATATTCTGTTAAAGCGATCCATGGATAGAAAGACTTGTAGTTCTTATAAGGAAAATGTTAGTACAAGTTATAGAAATTTTATATTAAAACCCCTCTTAATGTTTTCGTTTTAATAAAATTAGTAAAATTTTCAATTAAAAAATTAACTAGTAGCCCGCCATTGTTGATGTCAATAATTACTTACACAATGCTCATGGCTGCTGAAGCCTTTAAAATCAGTCGCACCCAAGCGCCAGCAGAGGGCGGCAAAACTCCATAAAACACAATTAACAAGTGGGCATTTCACTGTACTGTCATTTAAATCTGTCTGAGCGGGGCATGTGCGTTAATTGCGTCAAATATTTTAACGTGATTAATTTTAAAAATTAATTACCGCCCGTTAACGCGATGATTTTGACAGCCCTAATATATATATATATCAACAGAAACGGTAACAGTGGCAGTCAGATACCATTGTAATTCTTTTCAGGTCATTCATTGTCAGAAAGTAGCAGTACGGCACAACGTTACGCTAAAAAAATAAGTTAAAAATATAAAAATGGCTTACCTCTTTGTCCTCTGAAAGACCATGCCAACCCAACAAAATGTTTACTTCATATGAAATGTGAATGGATTCACCTAGCTGGTGTTAAGTCCGCGCAAGTTGCTTCGGTCTTCACATTTTTTCCTCCCGAGTTTTTGGTTTCCGGAAATGTATGAAGAAAACATCCTTCATGTGTCGGAATGTCTAGAGTCGTTTCTACAAGTTCCAAAAAAGCAATGCGTGATCGGCATGTTCGTTTTAGAAAGATTACCGGCGAAAAGTAGCACAAATTACGTTGTTTCTATGCGAGGGCGAGTCTACAATGTCCAACTTCAGCTTTACTTCCGCTTTACGAGGCGACGTCACGGTCTAAAAATAGCATGCATGCGGTACGCCATTATTTACATTGAATCCAAATGTATTCATATGGCAGATTTGAAAATAATCCATTCACTGCTTGTACTTTTAAGAGCCTTAGGTGAGTTAAAATCTTATACACACGTCACATCTAGTCATTGAATATTAAAACATTTGTGACTTAGCTCATAAAGCCTCGCTGTATCGTGGTGCAGTTTTACAGTCCCAGTATTTAGCATTGTGTGGGTGTGTGTGGGGGCGTGTGTTGCATTTGTTACTATTTTTTGATACTGTTTGTACAATTAGGGATGTAGATGTACCGTATTTTCATGACCATAAGGCGCACCTTAAAGTAAAAAAAAAAAAAAAAATGTCCAAAATGGATGGGGCGCCTAATAATATGGTGCACCTATTGTGTGGACCAAGTACCACAGCGGATGTAAGTGAGAGCCACATGCCATCCTCAAAGGGAGAAGGTTACGCGTAATAGGAGGCGTGCCCCGATTAGATATTTAGGTTGAGTTTGTGCATTGGCCAAAAACAACATCGGTTTGGTGAAGGACCCCCAAAATGAGATCTACTGCAAAAGACACATTTACAAATTCTAGTTCAAACTTCCGGCTATCACCTACGTGAAGCAACATGGGAATCGAGCTGCTGTGAGAGAATTGGAAGTAAATGAGTTTATAGTTCGCAAGTGGCGCAAGCAGGAAAACGTGCTTCGCCAAGGATAGACCAGGAGAACATGAGAGAGTGGCTGAGGGAGGTGTACGTCAAGCGACCAGATGTTTTTTTTTGCACGCACCACAATCCTTGTTGATCGGTGACTTCATGTGCGCCCATCTCACACCTGCTGTGAAAAAACCAAGTGCATCTGATGAACTCAGAGCTTGCCATGCGGGAGGCTTGACGAAGGAACTCCAACCACTGGACATCCGTGTTAAAAAGTCAAGTTGCGAGCGGTGCAGGAGCAAGCGGTGCAGGAGCAATGGATGAAGAATGGCAAACACATCTTTACGAAGACTGGGAGGCAGCACCGGGCGAGTTGCGCTACAATTTTTTAACAGATTGTTGATGCATGGGCTAAGGTATCTGTTTGCACTGTTGTTCGTGCTTTCGCCAAAGCCGGCATCATTTCTGAAAAGGAGGAGACACACAACGAGAAGGAACTTGCCGTGTTTAATGGAGACCTAGCCCAGCTGTTCAATTTGGGTTTAGAAGATGAAGATTTGTTGGATTTGTGGATTGACTAATGATGTGGGTACTTTGATGAATTCTTTAATAAAGTACAATTTAATGCAGTTCTGCTCCCACTACCTTAAAAAAAAAAAAAAAAAAATAGAAATACGCTAACGCTCATGCTAGCGCGGACTCCTTGAGTGTGTGTTAAATACAAAAACTGAAATTGAGCCTGCGCCTTTTATTGTGATGTGCCCTATGGTGACGAAAATATACAGTTGTGGTCAAAAGTTTACATACACTTGTGAAGAACATAATGTCATGGCTCTCTTGAGTTTCCAGTTATTTCTACAACTCTGATTTTTCTCCGATAGAGTGATTGGAACAGATACTTCTTTGTCACAAAAAACATTCATGAAGTTTGGTTCTTTTATAACTTTATTATGGGTTAACGGAAAAAGTGATCAAATCTGCTGGGTCAAAAATATACATACATGGATCTGAAAAAGCGAATCAATGACTTGAACAAGTCAGGAAAGTCACTTGGAGCCATTTCAAAGCAGCTGCAGGTCCCAAGAGCAACAGTGCAAACAATTGTTTGTAAGTATAAAGTGCATGGCACTGTTTTGTCACTGCAACGATCAGGAAGAAAACGCAAGCTATCACCTGCTGCTGAGAGAAAATTGGTCAGGAGGGTGAAGATTCAACCAAGAATCACCAAAAAGCAGATCTGCCAAGAATTAGAAGCTGCTGGAACACAGGTGTCAGTGTCCACAGTCAAGCGTGTTTTGCATCTCCATGGACTGAGAGGCTACCGTGCAAGAAGGAAGCCCTTGCTCCAAAAGCGGCACCTTAAGGCTCGACTGAAGTTTGCTGCTGATCACATGGACAAAGATAAGACCTTCTGGAGGAAAGATCTGTGGTCAGACGAAACACAAATCGAGCTGTTTGGCCACAATGCCCAGCAATATGTTTGGAGGAGAAAAGGTGAGGCCTTTAACCCCAAGTACACCATGCCTACCGTCAAGCACGGTGGTTGTAGTATTATGCTGTGGGGCTGTTTTGCTGCCAATGGAACTGGTGCTTTACAGAGAGTAAATGGGATAATGAAGAAGGAGGATTACCTTCAAATTCTTCAAGATAACCTAACGTCATCAGCCCAAAGATTGGGTCTTGGGCGCAGTTGGGTGTTCCAACAGGACAATGACCCCAAACACACATCAAAAGTGGTAATGGAATGGCTAAATCATGCTAGAATTAAGGTTTTCGAATGGCCTTCCCAAAGTCCTGACTTAAACCCCATTGAGAACTTGTGGACAATGCTGAAGAAACAAGTCCATGTCAGAAAGCCATCAAATTTAACTGAACTGCACCAATTCTATCAAGAGGAGTGGTCAAAGATTCAACCAGAAGCTTGCCAGAAGCTTGTGGATGGCTAGCGCCTAATTGAAGTGAAAATGGCCAAGGGACATGTTACCAAATATTAGCGCTGCTGTATGTATATTTCTGACCCAGCAGATTTGATCACTTTTTTCTGGTCACCCATAATAAAGTCATAAAAGAACCAAACTTCATGAATGTTTTTTGTGACAAAGAAGTATCTGTTCCAATCATTCTATCAGATAAAAATCAGAGTTGTAGAAATAACTGGAAACTCAAGAGAGCCATGACATTATGTTCTTCACAAGTGTATGTAAACTTTTGACCACAACTGTACGTATGTATTGGGGATCTTTTTTAAAGGGCTAAAAAGTAACAAAATAATCCAGAAATGCAATGGCATTGCAAAAAGAAATAAAAATATATAGGTTTTATACTTTGCAACAATCCTGGAAAAAGCAAAAGAGGAGGTATTATAAACAGTACAGTACTGTAACGTTTGGAAATTTTGTTCCAAAAAAAGAAAAAAAAAAAAAGGGTTTTTTTTTTTCCAGTTTCGGATCAGGGACTCTGTATCGGCTGATTCTTAAAATCAGGTGACTTGGACTCAAGTACAAGTTTTTGCAGCCTTGCATGGACTTGAAGAGGGAGAGTTGGGATAGTAGGGATGTCGTAATCACATTTCTTTACAAGTTTGTAATTTTTTTTTCAAGTCACTTCATTTACACTATCTGCCAATACCTATTCACTTCTACAATATGTAGAATGTACTAATGGCAAAACAGGGATTAAATACAGTTTTGACTGTTTTCTGACCTCATGCACTATCTTTCTCCGTTCTGTAATTTTCAAGCATGCTTTCCAAATCTCAAATATTCACACACACCTCCACATTTTATTAGGACACATAAACTGTGGAAGTTTGGCCACAGTGTCGGTATATGCGTATAGAGGTTGAAGAGGGGCTGACTGTGCAGTGTCCTGTGAGTGTCTGGTACAGGGTGGCAACGAGCTAAAAGGCCAGTGGGGGCATACGTAGGCGACGTGAGTGTAAACTGTAAACTGACATGCAGGCTGAATGGAGTGGTTTGTCACCGAGGGTAAGCCATTACTCAGATCGACTTGGCCTCGAGAAAATCTGACGGGAGCCCCTCCTTTTCAAACCAGGGTGAGGGAAGTGTAGAGTCGGTAGCGTTCATACATTCTGTGGCTTGGTTCATGTATCTGAATGTAATTTGGTTGAGTTTCCACCTGTTGCATCTTTATTTGTCTTATCTTTGTGTGGGTGCTGCTAAAAGCACCAGCAGGTCTGAATGGACAGGTCTGATTAACATGGTCATAGGTTACTGAGATCTGTGGATAAGGTAAGGAGAAGGGTCATGCAAAGTGCTGCAGCAGTTCTTGGTTTCCTCCTGTATCTTGACACAGCTGCACAAAGGAGCAAGTAGCACTGAGGAAAAAGTCATTTATTTTAAATCAATTGTTTTCATTATTGAAATAGAATGGTACTTAGATGATCTTTGGCCTTTGCCAAGACCAGAAGGTAATTTTGTTAAAAGGTAGATAATAGAAGCCATGGAACCATTTTGTCTTTGTTTACAATACAATACATTGTATTGACTAGTTCTCTGTGAAATATCATATGAACAATAAACTACACCAAATAAAATAAAACTATCAACAAAAACTGGTGAAGGTAATCTGCATGACCACAAACAAACAATTGAGTTTCAGAAGGTATTTTCCCCCCAATAAATGGCAGGGAGTTGATTTTTACCCCCTTTATTGTGTTATATAAATTCAGACTATCATTATCACCACCAGCATATCATGACTGAGAGATTGAATTTAAAACAGCCGGCTGTGGGCCACAGTGAACTGTGTGGGTGACGATGCTCTTTAAGCTTCACATTCACGTCCTGCTGTGAGACTTGTGGGCGCAATTGGACAACTTATGACAATATCTCTTTAGAAATGATCTAATTCAGGGTTTCATCATCAATCCAAATTGGTGTTCCTTTAATTGTCTCTAGCCAATAAAGAACTGTAACAAATTGACCACATGGTTTACTTGTATTAACGTCTGCAAGTAAAGAATGCACTGCATAGCTTTCAGTGCATCAGTAAAAACAATTTTGAGTGACACGGTCAGTAATCACGTACTATAAATGAGTAGAAGTGGCTGAAATAGTAAAAGGGAGTCGGGGGAAAAAAGAATAGTTAGTGAAACAGAGGGTGGCCACTCTCTCAGTGTTTTGCAATATCAAATATCACATCTGCTGAGGACACAAATCGATCTGCATTAACAAAAGAGGACCGGACTCCACTCCATTAGCTAGCAGCTTGGTTGCATTTGCAAGGCCTCTTTTTTCAAGCCCCACCAAGCACTACAGCTCACTTCATTCTGTTGCAGTTTGTAATTTTTGAGATTCTTTTCTCTGAATTTGTTCACGGATAAGGATTGATCCTTGTTGTATTCAGATTTAGATTGTAACCACCGATTTAATCATGTCTTTTGTTTCATACTACAAACATTTCCTGCAAATTTGATAATTCCTTTATACGTTCCCGTATTATCTTGAACACAAACATACAGTGGTATGAAAGCGTATCTGAACCTTTTGGAATTTGTCACATTTCTGAATAAAATCCCCATTAAATGTGAACTGATCTTTCAAATCATGATCTTTCAAGTCAAAATCACACAGATGAAAAAAACTGTCTGCTTTAACTAAAACTGCCCAAACATTTATAGGTTTTCATATTTTAATGAGGATAGTATGCAAACAATGAAGAAAGGGGAAAATAAGTAAGTGAACCAACGCGTTTAATATTTTGTGGCCCGCTTTGGCGGCACTAAGTTCAACCAGACACTTCCTGTAGCTGCAGATCAGTCTGGCACATCGATCAGGACTAATCTTGGCCCATTCCTCTCGACAAAACTGGTGTAGTTCAGTCAGATTACTGGGATGTCTGGCATGAATCACTGTATTTAGGTCATGCCACAGCATCTCAATGGGGTTCAATTCTGGACTTTTACTTGGCCACTCCAGAACATGCATTTTGTTTTTCTAAAACCATTCTGAAGTTGATTTACTTCTGTGTTTTGGATCATTGTTGTTGCAGTATCCATCCTCTTTTTGGCTTCAACTGTCTGACAGACGGCCTCAGGTTTTCCTGAAAAACATCCTGATGAACTTTTAATTCATTCTTCCATTAATGATTGCAAGTTGTCCAGGCCCTGAGGTAGGACAACAGCCCCAAATCATGATGCAAAGATCATCATGCTTCACAGTGGGGTGTTGATGTTGGTGAGCTGTTCCATTTTTCCTCCACACATGATGTTGTGTGTTACTCCCAAACAATTCAACTTTGGTTCCATCAGTACACAAAATATTTTGCCAAAACGTCTGTGGAGTGTCCAAGGACATTAAACGAGCAACAATGTTTTTTTTAGACAGCAGTAGCTTCTTCCGTGGAGTCCTCCCATGAATACCATTCTTGGCCATAGTTTTACCCATAGTTGATGTGTGCACAGGGATATTGGACTGTGCCAGTGATTTCTGTAAGTCTTTAGCAGACACTCTAGGGCACTTTTTTACCTCTCTGAGTATTCTTCGCTGAACTCTTGGCGTTATCTTTGGTTGAAAGTCACTCCATGGGAGAGAAGCAACAGTGCCAAACTCTCTCCATTTGTAGGCAACTTCTCTAACTGTGGATTGATTAACATCCAGACTTTTAAAGATGGTTTTGTATCCTTTCCCAGTTTTATTCACAAATGATCCTTGATCGCAGGTTTTCAGACAGCTCTTTTGACCGATCCATGATGCACATCAGACAAAGCTTCTCATCAAGACAATTCTTACCAGGTGTGTATTATAGTGGGCAGGGCAGCTTTAAACCACTCATCAGTGATGAGGCATACGCCTGACTTAAATTGTTTGGTAAAAATTGGTTTCAGTTGCTCTTTAAGTCACCATAGGTAGAGGGTTCACTTACTTATTTTTCCCTCTTCTGTCATTGTTTGCACGCTATCCTCATTAAAATATGAAAACCAACAAATGTTTGGGTGGTTTTAGTTAAAAACATTTTTTTTTTCATCTGTATGATTTTGACAAAGATCAAATCACATTTGATGGTGATTTTACGCAGAAATGTAACAAATTCCAAAAGGTTCAGACACTTTTTTATACCACTGTACATTGGTTTCACCTACTGGCTGACGTAAATTTGATGACAGATGATGGAATCACAAATCAAAGTTTACCAAGCTGAACTATTTTGTAGTGAAGTGAACCAGAGGCAATTGCTCTAAGACTGCAAGGGAAGCTCAGCTTCCCCTAAAATGTCAGAAAATAAGTGATCAAATGCATACTGTTGTGTGTAGAAACGTGAAATATGCGCTACAACGTGCTTAACCTTTGTTCAGAATCAGCTTCTTTATTTATCACTGGTTACGACGCGGCTTACTTTTCTTTCATTCGTGCAGCTTCACAGCTTCAGATTCTAACTCCATAGATTAAGCTCAACATTTTAGTGTGTTCATAAAAACACGCTATCTTAAGTATTTTAAGCATCCTAAAATATTACATATTATATATTAATGTTTCATTTTAGTTGCAGTAAAACACAAATCAAACTGAAGTAGAAAACTAATGTCATCATAGTTCAAGAATGAAGTTGATATATTAAAACTAGAAAGTCGATGTTTCAAGACCAGGCAGCCTGTTTTATGTACACAAATGTCCTCTTCTTCCTGTTATTTTCGAAATGCATGCAGTTTTAGCAAAAGCGGGCCACACTGAGTTTTGTACACTAGGTGGGCTATTTCTTTAAATAGATTGTGTTTCTGTCACAACACCAGCGCATATGGACACAGCATGTCAATTTACTGGAATACCGCACAACTGAAATAATCTGTCCTAAGAACCGAACAGAGGCACCCCTCTGTCAGCCCTTCCATATTTGCACATTTTGCTGCCTGTGCCTGCAATTTATGGCACAAAGTCCCAAAATATATCACTTAAGTGACTGCCTGTAATGTGCTAACCACTCATTGTTTCAAAAATGACACCTTGTGGTCTCACCAAAACAACATTAAATGATTCCTTGGAAGAGGTATGTTGTTCTCCTGTAGTGGAAGATTCAAGACTTTGTTATAAATAGTATAACCTTTTTTCTCTCTCTTTCTCTCTGTTTCAACACCTCCAAGCCTTCTGCAGCCACTAAAACTTGCAGCCGTCTGGGCTCTTGGGCTGAAGCTAAGGCAACAACACGTAGAAATGCAATTATTTGTGTTTTATATTACAATAATTCAAACTGGTTTAACTGTTACAATTGCACTTGTCTGCATCCTTTATTTCCCCCAAAAATAAATGTGAAAATAGTAAATATTATTCAAAATATATCACTAAATAATATTTTAAAAATAATTTTAAATATTATTTATTCTATCCTTGTTTACATACAACAGTTACAGTGGTACGCTGATATATGAATTACAAGTGGCCCAATTTGAGTTTGTCCGCTTGGTTGATGTAACCACAGTTGGAAAATTTGATTAGATACACTGCTGAATTAAGTAATTAAGATATTGTAATTCTCCTACATGTGCAATTTCTGCTATTTCATTGACTCAAACAGGCATTTATGGAATGAGAACACTCGTAGGTTGCTCTACGTGAAGTGACTCGATCTCAGATTCCTACACGCAGGTGAACTGGCAGCTTCTGACATCACTGCTTAGTAGTGGTGTATTCAAGGAAATGTGGTTCTCTAAAACAATGACACTGAGCACATTCCCGCTGATACAATGGAATGCCTCGTCCAGCAAAGTATCACTAGGGCAACCGTAAGACCGTAATGACCCTGCTTCTGACATGACCCGTATCAAATGAAAATACGCTAAAGGGAGGGAGCAATAATGGGGACCATCACAAGAGAAAGTAACTTAGAGCCATACATTTTTGATAAGGGATGTTCCGATCACATATTTTTGCACCTGAGTCCGTCCAAGTCATCTTACATATCATGAATATTCTTTCTGGAGCTATGTTGTAGTGTATTGAACTGACTGTGATGAATGCACTTTTATCCTTTCCGCCACATCAAATACTCAGCACAGTCTCCTCTTTGGACTTGGGCTACGACAAACACATATTTTGACAGGCGACTACTACCACAATTTTTTTAATAACGTTGACTAATCAGATCGACTATATAATTCTATTGACAAGTTTCCTGGGCGAAACATGGGTGGCGCCATCTTTGACATTTTCTGCTACGGATTTTCGGTTTAGACAGAACAACATGAAGTGCGTTTGAAGTAAGCAGTGTCTAGACAACTTAAAACTGCAATATCAAACCAGAGGAACCCACAGAATCTCCAAAAATAGGATTCAGCACAACGTAGATGAGGCTCTGGGACTTTCTGTGCTGTGCGTGAACTCTAGGAAGCGCCTATGTGGTTGGAAGTGGATTGTTTTGATCAGCGACTAGCTAGCAGCTACAAAGAGCCAGTGTGGATCTACCTCGCCCATACGCCTTAAATCGAAACCAGCAGCAGACAATAAGTTAAGGATGTGCTTTAAAGCTAAAGATTCCACCTGAAAGATTGTATTTTTGTTCTCATCACTTCATTGATAGTTGGTGGACAAAATTCTAACAATCTGTGCAGCCTGTGTTAACATGAGGTGTAGATTGATACGCCGGCCACTTCAGTGAGCAAAATGAGGCAAAATTCCCAATATAAATATTACAGCTGCCGAATGCAGAAGGGCTGACACTGATTTTGTTGTTACAAGGAAATACTACAAGGTATTTTTCATTTGGTTATAGTTATGGTATTATGAGCTAATCACACATGTACATATAAACACAAATAGTATGTCATTCTTTTAATTGCAGATATTGATTGCAAAAAAAAAAAAATTGGGTAACATTTCCATTTCTTGTTTTATTTAAAACAATTGGTGCATGTGCAAAATAGGTCAATAAAGCACAATTTATATAATCATTAGAAAAATATTAACGAAGGTGGAGCATTAATCGAGCCTTTCATCATCAAGGTAGAATGCACATAGTCTCGATATGTCGATCAACATAAGTGTTGTTGTGAGGCACATCAAGTTGTCTTCCCTTGCCTAACAGCTAAAAAGCCCGTGTATGACTTGTAGTAGATGAGTGTTTGTTTTCCATTTCTTTATCGTTGAAGCTAATGCAAAGCTAATGATGTCTCAGCTGTGACGCAACACACAGAATTCTAGTCAAATTGAACATAATTGTAGCTGTTATTGCTTTGTAGTGGCACTGTCTTGGTTCTACATCCGCCTTCATGAACACAAAATTCCTTTATTCATGTATTACGACTTTTTCAACTTTGTCGCTGTGCAGGTAGGTACTGGATGCCTCGGAGCTTGCGATTCCATGTCCATCCACTGCCATTAAATCAATAAAATACAAAAATATGTTGGTTGTGGTGACTCTTAGCCATTTCTTCATGTTGTTCTCCCATGTCATGATGATGGTAGCTGGATGCGGTATTTCCATATTGTCTTTTTTGAGGGATTTTGATAAGTGATGCCACTCCAGCTCCAATGTTTTTTGGTTAGAGAATGTGGAAAATGGAAGTCGCGAGCAGAAATGGTGGAAGTAAAGCGGAAGTACCTCGGACACTTCGTGCCAGCAAGCAATTGCTGTCATATAACCATCATTAGCTCCCAATATTAGTATTTACTAGAGGCGTGCAAAATTTCCGATTCTTCGATTGTTCGCAATTCGGCCGTGGAAGATTCAAGAACGATTCACAAATATCTTAATTCCGATTATTGAATTATACCAGGTAAAGCGGAAGTAAAACACAGTCAGCGCGGTCTTTGGGACGCAATGAGGAACGGACCGAGAGTAAATATCATGTTCAACTCATGCCACTAGATAAAAAAACATCATACCTGACTGCGGCCGACAGCTGCTACAAACAACGCCCAGTTGCTCGTTGCTACAAACATATATCATCTACATGTAGAACTAGATGCAATCTGACAGACGACGTCAGTGTTAGAAGATGTATTATTGAACAGAGATGCGAAATGACAGCCTTTCCGGCATAAGTAAACAGCCGCCATCTTAAAGCAGTAGACCTCTCTAGAAGGCTCTGTTGTAGCGAACTTAATTAACTTTTTATCTAAAATACTCCTAAATCGGCAGAATCTTGTCCTGAATCTATCTTTAAATGATGAAATAGTTTTAAAACTTTGACAAAAGTAGACAGAAGGGAAATTATGGAATAACGGGAGCAATTTTAACAACTGTAACAGTTGATTCACAACATTAAATTAATTGAATGTAGTTTAAAGCTGCTGATTCAGAATGGGGACTGGAGTTTTTTATTTACTGTTGTTTTTGTATATTTGTTTACTGTTATATGTTAACTTGATACTGAAATAGTAGTTTGGTTTAGCCTGAGAGGATTTTTGAACAATTTTGGAACTAATGTACAAAAAAAAAAGGAGGAGGGTGCATCAATAATCGTTTTATAATCGAATCGGAGCCTCTGAATCGTAATCGTAATCGAATCGTAAGGTGCCCAAAGATTCCCAGCTCTAGTATTTACTGTGTAAATTCTCACTGAAGGTAATAAAACTATGAATGAACACGTATGGAATTATGTACTTAGCAAAAAAAGGTGAAATAACTAAAACCATGTATAATATTCTAGTATCTTTAAGCCACCCTATGCTCTGATTACTTTTTTGTACACTCATGCTATTCTCTTGATGAACTTCAAGACGGAGTACCTAAAATGGTTTTTGACTTCACAGGTATGCCTTTTCGGGGTTGATTAGTGGAATTAATTGCTTTATCAATGCAGTTGGGGTCTTCATTTGTGTTGCGTTGAATGATGTGTGTCTTAACGTTTGGCCTCTACTGTATGTTTATACTGTATATGTATACACAGACATACCGTACATACACAAATGCACACATCTCACTCGAAACAATTTTCAAAAGTTGAGAACTGTAAATACATTTTTAAAACTGAATGTGTTTCACCCGATTCCGATCTTCTGAAAAATGACCCGGCCCGATTTCCGATCACGTGATCTGATCGCTGACCTCTTTAATTCTGATGAAGCAAGCAGGCAAAAGAACTGTCACTAAGCAGCTCCTCCTTGTGACTCATCCCGTCATCCCACCAGGCAACCATGCGTTGTTAGCCTGTGTAGTGTGCCTCTGTGTTCCCTCCCGCCTTCTTTCTGATAAGCCCGTTCTATGTGGCGGCTCGTCGCTCTGTAAGCGTGTTTATTTTAGAGCGTGTGAGTCACACTTCCTGTACTCTGCTAGTGAGGCAACGCTCTATGGAACAGCAGGAGCTGCGTTCATTCTCAATTCTTGCTTTCTCTGTCAGTGCCTTTCCCTCTCGCTTTTTCTCGTGCGGCAAAGTTGATAGGTCCAGCCTTGTTGCTGCGTAATGCGGGGGCTTACTTGAATGGATGACACTGTGGAATTCATTTACAGATGCTGTGCTCCGACAGGAACTTGAAGATATATGTAAATGACACATCTAGGCACAACATCTATCAATCTTTCTGACTTTTTTTTCCCGTTGACCTCTACTGTATGATAAGATGTAGCACCAAATTTCAAACACTATTCGTAACCGGAGACCCAAAAGTGACTTGAATTTACCCTAGGTGGGATGGTGATAGTTGTGACAGCTACAGTCAAGTCCATAAGTTTTGGGATATTTACAATTCTCTTCATTCTTAAAACGTTACCACAATTGATTTGAAATGAAATAAAATAATCTGCTGTCACTGAAGACTTCTGGCGTGGATCCCACATTTTAAAGTGATCCTCTAACTTAATTACATGTAGGCTCTAATAAACCACAATTGTTCTCTTGAAGTAAAATATATTGTTTGAAACACATAAAATGTTAAATCAATGGCAATATTTTATAATATTTAGTCCATATTTTGACCGTTAGTTTGCGCCATGGTTTGCGGGCTCGCAGTGATGACGTAATTGGTATCTTTCCAAATGTGTAGCGTGTTAAACAATTGCTTATTGCTGCCTAAACTCGCGAAGTAAAATGCCACAATGTGCTGCTTTTGGATGCAATTTCCAGTCAAATGGAAACAAGGGGAGTGAAGTGAGTGGTCAAGTGAATAAATGTGCATAAGTGGAAGCTTCTTCCCCTTTTTGGTCCCTGTATGCACATACCCCACCCACCACGCGTTACAACTGGCGCCCGAAAATGTTTCCTGGATCCTCAGTCAAGTAGGGGATCCGTCTATTTTCTGGATCCAACGGTCCCACCACGTCTGCAATAATGGTTTCGGATTTGTCCATTTTTTTGATTTGTCGGTCCCACAGCGGCTTTTCGGATCAGTCTATTTTGTGGAATCGACGGCTGCGACATTGCCATGGGATCGGTTTAATTCCTGGATCTTCGAGTGAGTAAAAAACGCGGATTTGGATTACTATTGCTATCTTTTATGTTGACTATTCTTCGTGGGAGTTTTCCCCAAATCATACTAAATAATTAAAGCACTATGGCACGCTACAATGACGACAGTGACTCTGACATGGACCTCACAACAATCTTGGAGTTCGTCAGGGAACGCGTGTTTGCTTACTGCTGAGCTCCCGAGTGAAGAGTGGTCAAGGTGGAAATATAATTTTTTTGTGAATAAATGCATAGTGGAAGCTTCTCCCCTTTTTGGTACTTTTATACACGTATCCTAGCTACCACGCGTTACGATGTACAAGACATGGATTACACAAGGTGTGCTCTTTGGCCTGTACTGTATGTAAAGCACACGACAGCTCTGGATGCTAACAATCTACATAATTATATTGGGATAAGTTTGAAAACGCAATATGCTTACCTTGAATATCTGCTAATAAAACCAGAGTTCCAAACAGCATACACTCTCGCTCCCAACCGGAGTTCCAAACAGCATACACTCTCGCATCACCAGTTTTGCCCAACTTTTGTCCTATCAGGTATTTGCTGCACGCATTTTTCCCTGAAGCTTGTCTTGTGAACAACCGACAGTGCTGTTCTGCTCGTCACTTTTCAGATCTGGTTCAAATAGGAAGGGTAGAACTGACGACATGTTGGGAAAGCTAACAAGTGACACGCTGGAATTTCGGAAAATGGGACCAGTGACGTCACGCACTGCGATGTAACAAGAATGGCGACCTATCACTTAAAATAATTTTACAAACTTTATTAAAACAAAAACATTAAGAGGGGTTTTAATATCAAATTATTATAACTCATACTAACATTTATCTTTTAAGAATTACTTGTCTTAAAAATAGAGGATCCCTTTAAGAGACTATCAGTTATGTGACAAATTAACAATCATGAATCAAACCTTTTTACTTCAATGCAGGATTTCATTCCTGCCGATTGGCCACCAGGCCTCTGCAACTGCCTTCAACTCTTGCTTGTTTTGGGGGCAGTTTCCCTTCTGGTTCGTTTTCAGGGAGTGAAATTCATACTTGACCGTATTCAAGTCAGGTTATTGATGTAGCCATTACATAACATTGTATTCTTTTGCCTTAAAAAAAGTATTTGCTTGCTTTCACAGTATATTTTGGATTGTTGTCCGTCGGCACTGTGGCACGCCGTCCAAAGAGTTATAAATTTATCTGAAGAAAGCAAGCAAATGATTAATTGATCAAATGAATATTATACTGTCCAAAACACTTCAAAATGCATCCTGCTGCTTTGGTTAGCAGTCATATCTTCAATACAGTTTATTTCAAGGCAAACAGTTATATCGCCAGTTAGGCATGTGCCGGTATGAGATTTTGACGGTACGATAACCGTGAGCAAAAATACCGCGGTTTCACGGTATCACGGTATTGCAATTATACCTCCAAATTTTTGAGATGTATGGTTTTTTTTTTTTTTTTTTTTTTTTTTTTTTTTAAAACAAAACTGTTTTCCATTGAACTGTTTTTTTTTTTTTTTTTTTTCAGAACATATTTGCAAATTGGAACATGAATATAATGTGAAAACAAATTAATGTGAAAAGAAATAAATTAACAAAAAATAACAAATATTTTATATAAAATTAAAAGAAATAGAACCTAGACTATACCCACAGCCACAGCTCAAGTTGCTCAATATTAGAGCAAGAACAAAGTAATTGCTATAAAAAAGTAAAAACACTTCTAAATAAAATTAAAAATATATACTGTATGACTTTTTTTGAGGGGGAGAAGCTGAAGTTTCGCCATTTTCAGCCACTGTGTCAACTCTCTTCTACATGATGTCATGCCTTTGTGTTAAAAAGAACAAAGAATTCATAAGTTAATAAGTTGGTTAAAGATGTATAAGGTAGTTTTGTAAGTTAGTTAAAATGTAAATATTGTTGAGGAAAGGTTTCATCTAAAACAAAAAGTGAGGAGTGAGACCTCCTTTCGCAATTAGCGATCTTTGACGCGATCCTTTTTTTTCCCCTCCCTCCTTCATTTAAGCTTGTTTCTCACTCAGCGGCTGTGAGACATAAAACGTCGACAAAGCTGCTCTCCCAGCTTAGCCTAGGCTAACATTCGTCTTTGTAAGTTTTAGTTAGTTTGTATATTGAATTTGAAAGGAAAATGTGTGTTTTGTTTTTGGCGACCTTTTTCATGGTGCTACTGCTATCCTGTTGAACCTACTGACATGTGGAAAAATACAATTGTATAACGTTTTAAATGTATTCATTTGTATATTTCACCACGATTTGAAAGCTCAATAAATTGAAGAAAAGTACGCCTTGTGTTTGGAGGGTTTGTTTTTGGGTTTGCTGGCTGTTTAGCAGAATAGCGTCACTGACACTCACGGCAACAAACAGGGGAAGGGTGAGCGCTGCCGCACCAAGCCACTTCGGCTGCATTTTGGCACATGAAAAATAGCGAATACCGTACTAAGGTATGACGGAAAATTTTAGTGGTTTTGAAACCGCGACGTTTTCACACCACGGTAAACTGTGAAACCGGTAACCGGCACATGTCTATCACCAGTGAATTCCTACACTGTAAACTTGATTTGGATCAAAATATATCTCATATGATAGTGTTTGGATCCGACAATATGTGAATTGTGAAGATATCCCGGTATTTATGGACTTTTATGTCAATAGTTTCTGCATAAAGGCATCACATACACAACAGTGTCAAACTCACCACCTACAACACACTAAGGCAGTACCGAAACGCGTATCGAAATCGCGATACTCAGTGTCACTATCCTGTCTCGTGATGTGAGACAATAGAATTGGGGCACAGTTTCAAACCAAATATTCACATCTTCTGGTAACTTAAAACAAGACGGTTTGAGACATTGACAATGACTTCCATTCATGGTTGAGCAGGCTATGGAGGATAGGCCATTTTACTTTTATTGTTTTGCAGTTGCAACATTAGAAAATGAGCAACAGTTTGCGCCAGAGTATGTTTAAAGGCTGTTTAAACTAAAGCAAGGAGCATGGCTGAAAAATCCCGGTTTAAAATTGACGCGTGGCAGCAAGCTTGCTCGGCTTTTTAAGCAGTGAAAAAGGCTACGTTCATACTACAGGTCTTAATGCACGAATCCGATTTTTTGTCATATCCGTTTTTTTGGCGTGCCCGTTCAGACTGCCTTTATCCATTGAGACCGTTCAAGTATTACGCATGCGCACTAATTCGCAGTCAGACACGCGCTACGCAAGAAGACACGCATGCGCAGAAGCATCAAAACAAATGACAGACGTCATCCGTCATTCCAGGGATATCATATTTTGCTTTTCAAAAGGTGGACACAAATAACAGACCTAAATAATCCCCGTTTAGGCTTATATTCAAAGTTTATATGGATCGATAGCATGCACGCACTGTCCGTGCACGTCACACACACATACAGGCAGTTTGTCCCGACTCTCGGCCATGGAGGCAATGTTGAAATATTGCTCACTTGGAACAGAGAGAAAACTGAGCATTCTCAGGCTTATCCTCAACCCATTTTTATTTTTTATGACTGTTGTCAAGCGCAGCCCTTCCCCAAAAGCCGTGTTCACTGCAAGCTAGGCGCTAATAACGCACAGGTGCATCACTACGGTAACGACTCTCTCGCTATTTGATGACGTAATTGCTGCATTAAATCCGATTTGCGGGACTGGACAGTACAGACCGCCGAGACAGTCTGGAAAAATGTGGCCCAGATCGGATTTAGACCACATACGAAAGTGACCCAGATCGGATTTGAAATGGTCCCGTTATATGCGACTTGTCACGTTCAGACCGTCAAGTTAATGCCTCACTCGAGTCGGAAAAACACGAAAAAATCGGATTCGTGCGTTAAGACCTGTAGTATGAACGTAGCCAAAGTGTCTGCTCCCACAAAAGCGGAAGTATTTCGTATTGTTTAACATATGGCAAGGAGCCTCATAGTCAAGAAGCCTATTGCATTAACATAACATTGTCAAAATCAAATCTTCAGCCTCTGTGTTGTGAAGCGGAACATAATCAACTCCATTTAGACATAACGCTACTCTAGGAAAACTAGAAATGTTCCGAATATTTGACTAGGTCATGAGGTGGTAAATGTCCATGTAATATCCAGGTCAAACGACCCGAGTAATTGCTTTCAGACATGAGCGTGACCCAGGTAAATACTTGAACATTACTGGACTACATCATATGGGGCTTGATGTTGCGGTCATCCACTGGGAGAGGAGCATGCACTACAAAGTCGGCACCCCTTATCAGATGTGACGGCAAAGGAATTTTTTTCCAGAGGTAGTCTAGGTGTGGTAATCCGACTTTAATATCAGATGGGCATGTACCTGCATTTTTTTCAAGTCTGGATTCTATCCAGTGTTGTTTTTAGCAGCCCTTTAGAGTTTTGTCTTTGTCTTATTCTTTTGGACAAAAATACTTAGTAGTCTTTGTCATATTTTAGTCATTTCAAAATGTGTTCATGTTCATCCAGTTTTAGTCAAGGAAAACTCAGACAAATTTTGTCGTTTTAGTTGACAATTCTCAAAATGTCAAAATGGAATAAATATACTGTATATATATATAAAGGTTTCCAACAATTTTCAATGAACATTGACAGACGAGCACACAATTGTACAGTCTACAAGGACATCAACATCTTCATGATGATAATACACTCAGCACATTATTTGCAATTCATTACTGACCTGGACGCCACTAACTGTACGTAAAAAGTTTTCCAAGACTTTAAGAAGACACAAAGTCACTGCGCTAAATGCTAATGCAATTGCAAACGCTATGCTAACGCTACAGGTTAGTTTAGTGTGTGATGGTCACTCAGCACAGGCCTTTAAAGGCTAAATCAACATGGCATAGCCAAGATAAGAAAACAAAACTTGCCAAGCAGCACTTCACACGTGTTTCACAAAAGGAAAGGCACAGTACGTCACATGAGTGACATGGCCAAACACTGCTAAGATGCGTGCTAACTACACATACAATAAGAAAATATCACACATTGTGAACTTATGACGGAAACTTTGGCGAATTTTCATCTCGTTCTCGTCTTGTCAGAAGACAATTGGCATCCATCTAATTATGTTTTAGTCTCCCAAGACACGTTTTTAGCTCGTCATCGTGATGTCATCGTCATGAAAAAAAATTGTTAATTGACAAAATATTTTCGTTATCGTCATCGTTGACGAAAACAAAACTGATTCTATCAAATATAATTTTGTTGAAGTTAAAAGCATAACCTGTTGTAGGTGTTCACTGACCTTTTGGAAATTGAGTTCTACCTCTTGGGTAATGATTAACAGGAAGGATCTCCGCTTTGATACACATTTAGAAAATTTCAAGTTTATTTTTATTTTATTGCTATTATTAATATGCTATATTTTGTTTTTTATATTTTGAATCATATTAATTTAAATCAGGGGTGTCAAACCGATTCCTTAAAGGGCCGCAGTGCGTCCTGGTCTTTGTTCCAACAGATCCAGCACAGACAGGTCAACCAATGAGATTTCTGCTAAAGCAAGCAGCACTTGACTGCAATCAACGGATTACACTTGTAAGACACCAGATTGGTGAAAAGGTATGCATCTCGTTTGGTTGGAATGAAATCCAGCACCCACTGTGGAACCTTTGGGGACCGGTTTGACAGCCCTGATTTAAATGATCACTTCACCAACATTTCTAAAAAGTCTTCCATCACAGGGTTATGTGGCTATTCTTAGTACAGGGCTGCGGGTTACTCATTTGGTCCTTGGGGGCTACCTGCTGCCTGCGGGCACAACTTTGCCGACCCCCGCCCTATTGTATGTCAACAAACCAGATTGCATATTTTGGAACCTTTACAGTGGAAACACAAACAGATGCGTCCTGTACGTAGCAAAATACAACAGACCTCAGCTTTGTAAAACACGGCTTTTTATAATCTCTGCTATGGGACAACCTAATGTTTGTGCAAGTTTAAGAAAGAACAACAGACATTCATCTTATTGTGGCGTTTACTTTTCGTTTCACTTTCCTGGTATGCCATACAATAAAATGTGTTTTGAAGTGATAATGACGATTAGGAGGATTTTTATTCGTTTGACCATAATATCAATTGCTTGCGATTTCCTACTGCGCCTTTCCCCCTTTTCTCCTAGCGTTTATACAGTACAGTGGAAACATTCATTTGGTGTTCCCCCCCGGTCCCCTCTCTCCATCATTCTGTTTTTACCTCGCCCCCTCCCTCTCTGCCTCTCTCGGCAACACACCCACTCAAGCAGTCATATCCGCTCTCACTCTCTGGCTCTCCATGCTTGTCTCACAGAGCCTGTGAAGCGTCTCTGAGGGGGAAGACCAGACTGCTCTGTCAGGTAATCTCAACTCTGTCTGTCTGTCTTTGAGACGCCCTCCCATTTATCTCTGTCTCATTTAAATCCATCTTTGTCTGCCTCAGATTGCTCAGACTCACTCCACTTGTTTTCTTTTTTTCTTCGTCACTATCTGTCAGATAACTTCAGTGGGTAATTTTCACAAGTGGATTGGAAGTGTTGGAAATGGTGTAAATAATATTTTTAAAGTCCCTTCTGAAGAGATTTTTTTGTTTGTTTTGTGTGTGTGTTACGCAAAAACACCCCTGAACCGAATTTCATGAAACTTAGCTGCAGGATGTGATATTGACTTGGGGCGATCCCATCAAGTTTTGATACACATGTTAAAAGAATTAAATGATAGTTGACATTCCCATCTTACGATGATGTTTTTTGCCTTTGTTGATTTAGCTCTTGGAATGTGCATTGCTGCCACCAACAGCACTGGAGAGGAATAGCCTCAACCAAAACTGAAGACCTGGCTATTTTCAAAAGTATTGCACCTCTTTCTCTCTCATATATTACAGTAACCACTAGGTCAGCGATTCCTAACTGGTGGACCATTCAAGATTAGCAGATGTAACATAGGAAATTTATATTTGGCGTGTAAATCTTTATTTATTTATAAATAATGCTGTCTTTGTTTGTCTATCTATGCCAATAATGCATAGTGACAGGCAGAAGAATGAAATGCTCTTTCATTGGATGTCAACAGTTACAATACATAATTGATTATCCGATGTTTGCTTATTTTGTTTGTTAGATTTTATCATGTAAAATATGTGCCTTCGCTCAATAAAGGTTGGGAACCACTGCTAAAGTTATCTAAGAGGACTACCACTATTTGACATTATTGGCATGGCCATGCTTAGGCTTAGTTTTAATAAATTGGGTGCATGAAAGAATTGAGTCATATACACTCACAATCTTTTAATTCATAACAGTTTATGAGTTAAAGAGACTATTTTGTCCTCTTGTCTTCATTAATTGTCTACCACCTAAAGACTACAATATAGAAATTGAAAAAAATCAACTATTAAATATGAAAAACATCTTTTTTTTTTTTCAAACAAAGTATTAAATAATACTAATGTATTTTTGTTTCCATGTTGTTTGACAATTGATAATGACACCAAAGTAGCATTATGTCGACCTTTAGGAATATTGTAAAAACTATCAAGGTGATCAGTGTTATAAAGTTGAGCTTTCTTATCAAAGCATTGGGAAATCCTACTATAATGCGTCTATAATCCCATCATGTCCTGTGCTGAGCATATATAGACTGATTGAGGACTCAGGTATGTTGTTTCCTCAGCTGGTGTCTGCCGAGACGTTCTGACTTAAGTGGCAACTCAGAGCAAGTGAGGGGCTTTAAGCTTGGGTCCAACATCTGCTTCAGTCGTATATATTTTTTTTTCTTTAACCCAACCATGGTGATCTTGAGTTTCTGGCTAAGATCTAGGGCTGGTCTTTGAACACTTCAGATCTCAAATCCAGTTTTGGATTTCTCAAGACGCCACTATGCATAATGTTTTTCGTTGACATAAACCAGCTGTCACTCAAAAACTGGATGGATGTCAAAGGTCATGCCAGCTTGTCGATTCAAGCAGAGGGCACACATTCCCCCCTCCTTCACTTCCTGCTGCCAGTGTGTGTTTGTAGTCAGAGAGGATGCTGGGAGATAAATTTAGACCTCCAGTTCCCTCTCCATCTGCCGATGCTCAGAGTAGGTTTGTTTCCATGGGAACCAGCACCAGGCTACCGTCAGTGAGAGAGAACAGGGAGAAAGAGAGAGGTGTGTATGCGTGTGCGTGGCTGTAGAAGGGGTGACAACAGCTTTTTAAAAAGCACTTAAGTGACTTTATCTGTCCTCGGGGTGCAACATAATTTATTGTTTAGCCCATTTTGGTATCCATCATTACCAGCTGCGTAAATACATGTGGGTATTGATAAGGAAATGATCGTGCACTGAGCTAAGTGTTTTGTTTTATTGATACGCAGCTCTGGAAGTATAAAGCCTAGACTTGATAAAGAGACATGCACGTACAGTATGTGTTGATGTGTGTGCAATGAGAATATCAGTGTGCCAAGGCCCCCCTGATTATCTGAATCTCACATACTGTAAATTTCTCACTAATTCACTCTTTCTCTCAGAGGGACCAAATGTTAATCACAAGAGATGGCAATTTGACTACATTTCGCTGATCAATTAAAGATTCATGAATGATGCTTCCAAAATGAGTTTTCTCAGAAGTTGCTTCCATGGCTGGATAACAAACAGCATCAATGGCATGTTTTTTTTTTTTAATGAAAAATTTGAAATAATTCACTCAACAGTGCCTTTGCTGGTTCCAGCCAAATAGTACACACCATTTTTTCCTCAAGACGTTATTACCGTAATTTCCCGGATATAAGGTGCACTTTTTTTTTCTTCCCAAAAATGCACTTGTAAAATCATGGGTGCTTGTTATACACAGATACAGGGAGAGAGACAGAAAGATTCATCATGAATCATGTTCCAGTGTCAGCATGGACCAGCACAATATTACCTGATCCAAATGACAGTGATATAATAATCAAATTTCATGTTGTAAATAATTGTTTCCATGATGATATTTTTCACGTCTAATAAAATTAAAATGCTTTTAGTGTACTAATTGTCTATTACCGGAAAGGATGTGACAAAATATCGAAATGGTGATATATCGTGACACTTTGGATCCCAAAAGGTTAGCGATATGCTCCTGCCAAGAATCGAGATATCGTTTTAAAAAGGTGTCAATATCTAAAAATAGATAAATAAATAAAAGAAAAGAAAAAGGAACCAACAAGTTGCTACCAAAATCTCAGTTAACTCTAAGGCTGCATTGACGGTGCACGACGCCCAATCCATTTAGACTGGGTTTTCAAGGCATTTACAGGTCACTTGCGGTTCATTTTAGGGCATTTATAGGTCATTTCCTGTTGAGTTTGAGTCACCGCCTATTCATTTGGGTGATTTCCAGGTCACTTCCTGTTCTGTAACTCAAAATCAACAGGAAATGACCCATAAAATACCCCAAAATCAACAGGAAGTAATTGAACATCAACAGTTAAATGACCTTAAATGGCCCAAAATTACCTCATTGCCTGGCATTGGCTGCCACTGACGGCCATAGACGTTCAATCCGTTTGAAGTGGGAGGGATGGCAGCGAATGAACGAATGTTCATTCGCTGCCACCCTCCCATTTCAAATGGATTGGACGTCTACCAGTGATAAACTCATTCCAATTCACAGCAGAAGCGTGTTTTTCTGTTTATTAGTTGTTGTTCAGAAAAGCATTCTAGGATATTCTACAAATAGGCATGTGCCGGTATGAGATTTTGACGGTAAGATAACAGTCAGCAAAAATACCACGGTTTCACGGTATCCACGGTATTGCAATTATAGCTCTAAAATGTGTTATTTTGAGATGTAAAAAAAAAAACTTTTTTCCATTGAACGGAATTTTATTTTTCTAAATATATATTTGCAAATTGGACCATCAACATGACTATAATGTTAAAATAAATAAAATAACAAAAATAACAAATATTTTAAATAAAATTAACATAACGAGAACTTAAACTTGCAGCCCCAGATCAAGTAGCTCAACATTATTTAGAACAAGAACAAAAATTATTATTTTCCATAAAAAAGTAAACACTTCTAAATAAAATTTAAAAAATATATACATATATTTTGCAGGCACTTCAACATTTTAGAGACATACTCATTTTCTCCATACTTCTCACTCAGTCCAAGTTATGATGCAGGAATGTGAGCGTGTTCACCTTTTCTGGGTTAGGTTTGGAGCGGTGAGGTGAGAGGATGTGTCCACTACTACTGTTGATAGTTAATTAGTTGAATATTAATGGAAAGCAAGAGTGTGACTCGTATCATATTTACACATTATACACACCCTCTCAACACAGAGAGTCACTAGAGAGAAAAAAACACCACAAGCTGTATTATGAAACTGTTATTTTGAACAGATGTTTACAATGGCGAAAGAATTAAGGTTGCCAACAATCTTGTATTGTCTGCGAAAGCCCGCTATATAGGAGATTCTGATTGGACCCGTCGGCGTCGGCAGTGGCGGTAACAATCGGAACTTCCTATATTCCAGGTTGTCCTGCACAATCCGGGACTGCTGGCAAGTACCCTAGCGCGGAAGACTTTAGGAACGTTGGCCAATGGTAGAGAGGAACCCGATTAGTCGTCTTGACATGCTAACTAGCCACATTATCTGCCTCGTTAACAAGCTAGTTACGTGACGTGAAAGTATTTGTTTAACTATCACTAAACACGCTGGAGAAAACTCGGAGCTGGTGGGAAACATAAATTACAGGAAACGTAAACGACAGCATTTACTTACCTTCAATTTTGTATAAAGTGACAGATGATGGTCACGTAAATGTGAAATCTAGTTTGAGGTGCCGCCCCCCTTTGCAGCCACCCTCCGCAAGCAAGCCTTGCCTTCCTCCTCTAATCCGTGGCCGTATGCTTCTTTTCGGTAACGAAAATACTCCCATACAAGCGATTTTGGGGTTTTTTTGACAGAGGAAAAAGCTCGCCACCTTCAGCCATTGTTTCAACTCTAGTCTATAGCACAGAGTAGCGTCACTGACGTACATAGCAACAACCGGAGGGGAAGCGGTGCGCGCTCCTGCTCCATTTCTCGCTGCATTTTTGGGACATGAAAAATAGCTAATACCGTACTACGGTGTGACGGAAAATTTCAGTGGTTTTAAAACCGTGCCGTTTTAATACCACGGTAAACCTTGAAACCGGTAACCGGCACATGTCTATCTACATATGTATCGATAATCGTTGTATCACCATATCGTCAGATCATCGTTATCGTGAGCTTTGTATCGCAAAGTGTATCGTATCGTGAGGTACCAAAAGGTTCCCACTCGTATTTACCGGTACATTTTTCTTACCTTGTTGTCGCAACATGCCGGCTTGACACGGCCATGTTGTCTTGAAGAGAACATATACGGCGATCCGTTTCGTATAAATGTTGACCGTGTGGCGAGCTAGAACAGATGTCTAAGGAGTGTTGCCACGGAGCCAAGCTGCGTTGTTTTATTGACATTGAAGCTCACAAAGTAACAGCGTGCGTTTTGCTTGCTGCGGCGGGAGATGTTTGTTTACTTCCGGCTGTTCATTTAACTAAACTCTTCCCCCCGGAAACTACACAACTTGCCAACATTAATTCCGCAGGTGAAATCTGTTAAAACTTGCTACAACTGCTTACTTTATAAAAGTTCGAGGCACGAAACTCATATTTATTGGTGCTAAAATTAGGGTGCGCTTCATGCAGGAGTACAAGAATTTTCCCTAGATTTTACAGGTAAATTTCGGGTGCGCGTCATACACGGGTGCGCGTTATATTTGGGTAATTACTGTAATCAACGATCAACTGCACAGTCTTCTAAATTCTTAACCAGAAATGAGTGACTGCAGATTTCAAGGAACTTTACCGTGAGCTTTAACTAAGGGGCAGTTTACATGGCGACTCTGCGACACGAAGACGCAATGACTGTGTTGCGGAGTTGCCTCGCGTGCATATAGTGTCGGCGAAGACGAAAATTTCTGAATCCCGCCTCCAAAGTGGAAGAATTCGATTGCGGGGGATTGAAGGGGGTTATCTCCGCATGCATATCAAAGGCACCCGCGGCGCGACACCGCGTCGATAACGTTAGCACTCATGCACGTCACATTGGGCATGCGCAGCGGTGCTACTAAACATTAAAAACAGCAAATATGGCGGAATGTCGGCTTTAATTTACTGTTTAATAATAGTTTTTAAATTAAATATGTTGAATGTCTCAATTTTTTTGCCTTTTTGAACAAAAGAAAAATGCCATCGCTTCGAGTGGGCGGGCATATTTTTTTCCGGGCTTAGGAACTTTGGTGGAGTCAAAGTGCATCATTCGCCGTCGCCTTGTAAATCTGCACTGCCCCCTGGGGCCTGGCATGAATACTACATTATTTTCATGCGGAATTGCAACATTGTTCGAATGGAGACGGGCCCATATAAATGCAAACATGAAATTTTTCGTCTTCTCGGAGAGTCACCATGTAAACGGCCCCCAAATGAGTATGGATACAAAATAAAGTCTTAAATGTTTGTCACCTGTAAAATCAATGAGGCGAATCCTACAATACATTTACAGATTTTATAGTATGAGAGACTGATATTTAATTTAGGGAACAATATGTAACCAGCCCTGCAAGCAGGACTGAACGGGCCCTCGCGGTATGGCGCAACTCGGACGTATGCAGGTTGGGGCGGTGGCAGATAGTCCCCCCTAATCTGGCCAAGTCCGGGAAAAAGTATACTTTCCCTTAATGGCGAAGAAAGAATGGTCATGACAACAGACACAGAAATGTGGACATGGGCCTTAAAATGTAGTATTTAAAAGGGTCTTGAAAGTACAATGGTTAACCTGAAAAGAAGTGGACATGTATAAGTAAAATGAGTGACTCTCTGTTGCCAGTAGTTGGCGCTGTAGGCTTGATACAAATGAACACTACAGGACTCATGAGGGTGAGACTCTCACCAAGCAGGGGAAGGTTGGCGCAGATACATATTGGATGTCTGAATGTTCAGAATTTGTGGCGAGACAAAATGATGACGGTCATTTAGACTTTCCAATTGGACCCCTCTGCGTCGACGAAACAACATTTTTCAAAAGGCACCTGAACACATGTCTTAAGGCTCCCCTGATGCAGGTTCGAGGTCAATAGATTTTTTTCCCCGAGAAGGAGGAGCCTTTTTCGTTAAAAAAAAGTGTGTATCTTGTTCCCACTAGGGGGCGCCAGGCATAATGGGTAATATGTCAATAAGGTCATGTTCATGCTGGGATACCTCACATGCATGGCAGATATGAAAGATAGATTGCAACTTGTATTAGGAAGTTATTAGTCATTTACTGAATTGGCGTGTTGCCAAAAAAACGCTCGACTTTGGTGACCCGCCCAGGTCAGGCCCGAAAATGAAAACTCAGCATTTTCATAACCTAACATCTCATATGTGTCATCAACAGTCTGACCAATTTTGAGGAGGGTCCAACTAACTGCCTGGGCGTAATGATCTCAAACGTGCACGTTGGTTTGTGACAAAAATGGCATGTTTTGCAACATTCAATCCAAAATACCCGATTTCTTCTTGGGTTTGGAATATGAGTGCAAGAGACTTTTTGGAGCAGTTTTGCACAATGTATCGACTCCCCAAATGTCATAATTCTACGCTGAAAAAAACTAATAGGTGAGGCCATTTTGAAAAATTCAAGGGGGCGCCACTTAGCCATTTTAGTACATATTTTCGCAACGCTGCTAAATCTTCGAAATGTACGTGAAGCCGCATGTAAATGCAAATTTTGGTGAGTTTTCGAGCATGTTAAGACCTTCAAATTGGCCATTTTGAGAAAAAATGTCGAGGGTCTTTTCACGTTCCTGTTTGGACACCGCCGCTTCAATGAAAACTCAATATTTTTCATCAGATACCTGAACACATATCTTAAGGCTCCCCTGATGCAGGGTTAAGGTCAATTGATTACTTTCCCGAGGAGGAGGAGCCTTGCTCGTAAAAAAAGGTGTTTCCTGTTCACACTAGGGGGCGCCAGGCCTAATGCGTAATATTTCAATGTAGTTGTGTTTAGGCTGGGACACCTCACATGCATGCCAGATATGAAAAGGATTGCACCTTGTATCAAGAAGTAATTAGTCATTTACTTAATTGGCGTGTTGCCAAAAAAAACGCCCGACTTTGGTACCCCACCCAGGTCAGGTCCGTGAATGAAAACTCACCATTTTCATAACCTAACATCTGATATGTGTCTTTAACAGTCTGACCAATTTTGAGGAGGGTCCAACTAACTGCCTCGGCATAATGGTTTCAAACGTGCACCCTGGTTTTCGGGTAAAATGGCATGTTTTTCAACATTCAATCCTAAAACCCGATTTCCTGTTGGGTTTGGAATATGGGTGCTACAAACTTTTTGAGGCAGTTTTAGACAACCTATCGACTCCCCAAATTTCATCGCTCTACGTTGAAAAACATCAAAGGAAATGGAATTTTTAAAATTTAAAGGGGGCGCCACTGAGCCATTTTGTGACATTTTTTCGTAACGTTGCTAAATTATCCAAATTTACGCGAAGCCGCATGTATGTGCAAAATTTGGTGAGTTTTTGAGCATGTTCAGGCCTTCAAATTGGCCATTTTCATTTGCCATGAAAAAAAAATAATGGGCCTTCGCACTAAGTGCGCTCGAGCCCTAATAAGATGAACACGACAAATACCCACTGAACCAATGTTTCACAGACTGTCATCAGTGTCTCAAGGTGTTTAAATGTATGGAATGGATTATAGTGTGCGCAATCTGGATCAGATTAAAAAAAACAAAACAAAAAAAACACAATAATTATTTCATTTTCAGAAGACAAAAGAATGAATAAAACCCAATTATCAAGTTGGATTCAGTTTGGAAGATGTTATGAGTCATATACTGTATTTATTTAAATAATGTTCAATATAAAAAGCCTAATTTTGAGGTGGAGAGCCCACTATTTGGAATCAAATATGATGACTCAGTATACCTTCCCGGATTAAGAAGCAATCTCTGGTCACCTCAGGACACTGCAGTTGATTGGTTGCCAAAGGCAATTAAGGGCATACATTCTGGAAGTAGGATCCGGTCTTGTGGGGTTTTCACTGAATGGAGGCTGTGTGTGTTTTCACGCAAATGTATATTTTGGCATCATGGAGTTTCTACTCTGCCATTCCTTCCCCTCATCTCTGGCAAAATCCTCAGTGTGTTCCCCCCATTCAGAGCCAATGGACGAGACTTCAATTAATAATGGATGCAAGGCTCTCCCAACCTTTCAAAACCCTAAGACATTGGGCTGTATGAACAGCTACATCAACAGTTATATGAATGATGATTACATTTAATCTTTGACTCCACGTGAATACATACCAATTGACTCAAGCTAAGGTGCATGTGACAATGAGTATTGATGACATAATGAGGATGGACGAACAATTAGGGATACTGACATTTTATTGGTTTAAATAGTACCTTCATTGGGGAAATGTCTTCACCCATGCTGAGCGACTATTTCATTGAAATACTGGCTTTAATTTGCATTTTCTCCACCGTTTCACACCAGAAACATTAAAATCTGTTTTTTTAATTTATTAAACAATATTCTTTCCGCCAAGATTAACATGATAAAACCAGGGGTGAAAGTGGTTAGAATTTCTTGCCGGAACTCCCCAACGTGAATGTCGCCACGGAGCCAGAAATTTTAATTTTATATTAATTAATTTAAAAAAATTTTTTTTTTTTTTTTTTGGGGGGGGTCAAAACTACTGAAATGCAAAGAAAACTGTTTTGGTCAATTATTTCCATAACACATACAAAAAGTGATTTTCATTCAAAATTGTATTTTTTCAATGATTTGCAAAATAAAAGTTAACAAAAACAGCTATAACCCCAACCTCTATCTCCTAATTTTTATTTTCCCTCATTTCCTCACATACTAAATGCCAAATCTCAATTTTAACTACTTAAGAACATAGGATGTATATTGAAATTGAAGAACATGTAAACATTTACTTTTTGTTGTGTTTTTTAATAATAAAGATATAAGTAACATACTGCACATTCAGAAAAATAAGTACAAATGACATATTATGCAGAGTGAAATGATCGTGCAAACATTGACCTATTTTTAAATCATATGGAAATGAATACCGTAATTTCTGGACTATTGGGCGCCCCTGATTACAAGCCTCACCCAGTACATTTTTAAAGGAAAAACCATTTTGTACATACATAAGCCTCTCCTGCCCATAAGCCGCGTGTGCCCTCTTAGTAACAAGAGACATTGACAAAGAAATATACAGTTTTCAAAATTTTAATAACACACCTTAACTTTTCGTTCCAAACAGCGCCGGCAAACACGGCAGTTATATAGCAGCGGCACGGAAGTTACATAGAATCAGCATGGCAGTGCAGCACTATTTGTACTGGTTAATAAAAACATAAAAGTCTTTGTTAGCAATCTTCATCTTCCTCCTGTGCATTCAAACCATGGAAGTCTTCACCCTCAGTGTCGGATATGGAAACGCTCAGATGCACTTCGCCACGCACCTACTCAGTATGGTATCTCCATAACTCAGTCTCTCCTTCGCTGTCGCCTTCAATGTCTCCCATAATGAGGCAAATTCACTCCTAGCCCGTGCTGTCCTCGTCACGCAGCAGAATGGCCCTTTCGAAACCCGTTGGTGATGGCGGACTCTTTCACAGCGCTTCACGCTGCCAGGCTCCCTCGGCAAACCTGTGCAAAAGCTGCTCTTTGCATGCGGCGAGTCTTGGCAAACGATCTCTCGCCGCTCGTCATCAAAGCTTCCCATACAACTCGGATGGCCAATTTAATTTCTTCGAGCATCTTCCATGATGCAGGTATGCCAATTCTACTCGTGCACAAAGGCGGATGCACAACGCACAAAGTTAAACTACCGGTAATAGTGCAAACTAGCGTCTTCCTCCACACATATATTCCACGTGTCTCACTCCCACATTCCATGCTTGAGCGCCCCTGGTGGCCGTCAGAAAAATACACAAATTGGCCGCATCATTGCACACGCCGCAGGACCCAAAATAAGGGAAAAAAGTAGCCGCTTGTAGTCCGGAAATTACGGTAAGTAGTAGTAGTAGTATAAATGAACAAATATCCAAAGTCCAAAGTGCACATTGACAGCTAAGATGTTCTGAACCTCCCCATCAGAGCAAATGAAACTAAATATGATAAATAAGCCACCTTAACTCTTTCCTTGCTCCTAAAGATTTGATCCATTTTCTGTGGCATTGCCCCCCCCCCCTTTTTTTTTTTTTTGCTGTTTCAGAAAACATGCACATTTGAACCAATCAGAGCTAAACATCTCACATATATCACATGTCAGTATGTCAGCCAATTGAACGGATAAATGAGTCCAGGCGTTTTGCTTTGTTGCGTGCATTCGTACATTGAGTCATCGTCAGACTCAGATAACTGCAGCAGCTGGGGAAACCTCCATACCGTCCGTTGAATAAAATGATAAATATCGGTGGAAACGAATTACGCTACACAAGCACTTTATTATGCTTGTTGTTAACACTTGTGTATGTAAATCTGATGTTCGTAGATTGTTTTCTTCTTGGAGATGAAATGCATGTGTGGCAGCTTTGTATTTTTTGTTTTCTTACATAGCGTTTTGACAGTTGCCGTCATATTTTCGGAATCAAAGCACAGCGTTCCGGCCCTGAATCTTATACCGGAACTGCGTTCCTGACCGTTCCCGCCCACTTTCACCCCTGGATAAAACTGGTGTCTTTCCTTTTAAACCAGGGGTCTCCAAACTGGTCCCCAAGGATCTGTGTCTGTCATAGATCCAGTACAGACAATAGAACCTGTAAGGTTTCTGCTAAAACAAGCAACGGCTGAAAAACACCAAATTAGTGAAAAGGTGTTGTCTTGTTTGGTTGGAATGAAATCCAGCACCCATCTGCGGCCCTATGTGAAATAGTTTGGAGACCCCTGCTTTAAACAAAAAAGATAATTTAAAAAAATGTATATTTCAATAGCAATTACTTAACCTTACTTGCTAGGTTTACTGCCCTGAACCTGTGGTCTCATCTACTTTTGGTGTGGATGTTTTATGTGTCTCTGACTTTTCTGACTATGCACCTCAATAGCCAATTAATATAGTTGTAAGAGAGAATCATTTTGGTTTGAAATGCATTGAAATGTACAACTTATTTTTAAATGTTTGCTGTAACTATAACAAGTGAGTAGTTCTCCAGGGGTTTGACAATAAAATGGAAACACCTAACATTTTGGCATCGTCATCATTTGAACATAAATGGTGAAGAATGGCATGAGCAACATTCTAATTTAGTTGAGCATCTTGTATGGCCAGCACAATCCCCAGACCTCAACATTGTTGAGCATTTATGGTCAGGTTTAGAGATTCAATTAAGACATCGATTTCCACCGCCATCATCTCTAAATGAGTTAGGGGGTATTCTGGCTGAAAAATGGTGGAATGGAAAGTTGTATGAATCAATCAATACCTCAGAGAAATGAGGCTGTAATTACTGGAAAAGGCAAACCTACACCATATGAAATTAGTTTTGTTGATTTTTTTTAAAGCTGTTTCCATTATTTTGTCCAACCCCTGTATATCCCATCACCGAATTTTTTCCCCCACAACATTTAGGTAGCCTTATTATTAATTTTACACACTCATACCTCTTTTTCTGTTTGTTTTTTTTTTTTTTTTTGTAGAACTGATCACCCATCAAGACTAATGATCACAACCAAAGGACATGCAAAGAAGATATTGAATGGGCTGTTAGGATGGCTGCGGCTGGACAGAAGAAGAGCTGCTATATGCCAAAAGATGATCTATGTTTACCTTTTTCACTGCTGCTACAGGGCACATTCTAACAATGCCTCACTTGGTCCTCTTGAATAACTTCAGGCCCACATTGATAGAGGCACTTTGGTGTGATTTACAATCACCGTCCACAACCCCTTGTCTCTGACCTCCCTGCTGCCATGTGGTTAGCTCCCTGAGGCTCCAAGAGCCCTTGTGTATGTGTCTGTGAGGCTCCCTCCTCACTCTATGGAGGCTGAGCCCAGCCATTCGGCTGATGGGGATCGCTCTGAAACACAAGAGCAGCAGCATGTGACAGCCGGATCCTCTTTTGGGTCTTGTCCACAGCCCCAGCAGCCTTCTAATCCTCGTCCAGTACACAGAGCTTTGTGTCGACTGCAAAACCGCCAACCCAAACGTTCTGATCTTCTTCGGTTACAACAGCAAGCAGTAGCATGGCAGCATACGGAAACCCCAGGTCCTTCAGGAGGCAGCTTTTTCTCTCCAGGTTCCACATCAACCTCATCTCATCACTCGTCGCCCTCCACCCAGGGTGAACATGGTCCCAAGAGCTCATCTCAATCCAGCCAAGAAACAAAAGAAGGGGTTAGCTCTCCCAGGAAAGGTGAGAAGAAACCCCCCAAACCAGGGAAGTATGTCTGCACTTACTGCGGTCGTCCATGTGCCAAGCCAAGTGTTCTTCAGAAACACATTCGCTCTCATACAGGAGAAAGACCTTATCCTTGTGCCCCTTGTGGATTTTCTTTCAAGACCAAGAGTAATCTGTATAAGCATCGAAAGTCCCATGCTCACCGTATTAAGGCAGGCCTTGCATCCAGTCATGATGAGCCCAGTTTGAGTGGGCCAGACTGCAGTGGTGTGGCAGAAGATGCCGAGGAGCATACCGAGGGAGAAAGCACAGAGTCTGAAGATGAGACGGGTCAGCACAAAAAATCCTCTCATGAGACTTTGGCTCGGCAGAAGAATGTTGGTAAGGAGCTACAAGGAGGATCAGTTGAGAGCCAGAGACCCGATGATACTCAAGCTGTCAAGCAAAGGCTCGCACTGAGGCTTAGTGAAAGAAAACGCGGCCCAATGGCTTCACCAGATGATCCTCCTTCTTCTCTTTCAACCTCATCTTCTCTTGGCCCTGGAAGTAAAGGCAGCACAGAGTCTGGTTACTGTTCCGGATCAGGCAGTACTGACTTATCCCATGTTAGCCCTCCCAGTGCCAGTGCCAAATCCTACGCAGAAATCATTCTTGGGAAATATGGAAGGTTGGGAGGGCAGCAGCGTAGTCCGCATCCACATCATTCTCAGTCACCCCTCTCCCCACTGTCTGGAACGGAGGATAAAAGTATTTCCTTTGCTGTACCCAAAACCCAAGTAATAGAACATATTACAAAACTTATAACCATCAATGAAGCAGTGGTAGACACCAGTGAGATTGACAGTGTAAAGCCCAGGCGGTCTTCTCTGTCAAGGAAAAGTAGCTTTGAGTCTCCCAAAATGACAGCCTCAAAAGACCCCTACACGTTTGATCCCAAAGGAGAAGCCCCCGGTCCCAGCGGTTTAAGGCACCTTCAAAATCCAGAGACAGATCCACCAATCACCCCGGTATTGTCAGCAGTGCCTCTTCTCAGAAGCCACTCAATGCCATCAACGACCAGTCAGTTAGAGTCCTCTTCATCTGGAATTAGGTCCAACAGAGGCTATCGTCTCTGTCAGTCATTTGATGAGCAGCAGGCCATGACAACCGAGATTAATATTGGTCATACCCACCGTATGCTTAGGCGACAACCAGCCATAGAGGTTCCCTTGGGATCTGAACTTATGCCAGAAGAGACACCCCCCAACTCATCCTCTTCAACCACTGGCACTGACACATCCAGATATCCAGAGCAACAAGCACCGCACAGTACTTTGAACACATTTGAATGCAAAGTATGTAGAAGATCTTTTCAGCATTTACAAAACTACACAGCCCACAAAGGTGTGTGCAAAGCGCAGCAAACACTGGAACAGGAGAGTAGCGGCACAAGTAAGACCTGCAGAGAGGATCGCCCTCCAATGATGATGCACTATAAGTTCAGGGCAATGGCTATGGCTGTAAGGAAGAGGAGGAAAGAGGAGAGCATAGAAGAGGATCTTCCAAGTCCTGGGTCCGGAACCATGTCAGGAAGTTCTACGAGCATCATTGCAGCGGCAGGACCACCAGGACACAGCCAGGCACTCTCAGGTTCGGAAGCATATTGCTATTGTAGCAGATTCAAGTAAAATATTATCCTCTGCGAGTGATCCCAGTTTTTCCTTCAAAGTAGCATTCTATATCGATACAAGAGAAAGTAAAGATAAAGGTTGTTCTCTGAAGAAGTTGTAAAATGTATGAAAAGTGAAGCATTCTTCTGGACTGCAAAAACTGTTTAAAATAATAAAGTAACTACAGCGGTAAAAATTTGATCTGAAAGCCTTGCCCAACTATTACTGGCTAGTGGTTTCCCAGAGTTACCAGCCACAGGGCATTCAAAGTAGCGACTTTTTTATTTTTGTTGGTTAATAGATAAGTGCTACACACCAAATTCCACATTTGATAAAACAGTTCAACAATAAAGACTAAAGAAAATTTAGAAAACTTAAAATAGAATATATTGTTGATCATTTCTATTAGTCGTGCCACTTCCTGTTAAAGTGTTAAAGTTAAAGTGGTACCTCAACATGCAATCGCATCGTCATACAAATTATAATGTATTCTTATTTAAAAATCTCGCTCGACATACGACCATTTTGACTTACAAACCAGGTCCTGGAACAAATTAAATTCGTATGTAGAGGTACCACTGTTCTGTGGACACATTTCGAATTATTCACATACAGTACGTGCATGTAGTAATTCTCAAGTCATGACCTCCAAGTCTCAGGCAAGTCCCAAGTGATTACTTGGTTCAAATAAAATGTTTTTTCACTGATCAACGCAGAAAGAACTGTTACATCGTGATATATTAAAGACAGTTTGGAAGTATGAAATAAGTGTGCTGTACTTTTATTTTTTACAAATACAATTATTTGGAAGAATACCTGCTTTTAGTAACATTTACACGAATGTTTACGGCTACCAGACTTGCTTGCACTTTTACTGTTATTCTGATGAGTATTGAAATATGCTATACAATATGTAATATGTGCACACACATCTTTTGTTTGAAAAGCCGCTCCTTGAGCTAATTTAAAGATGTACTTGGGTTTTCTCTAATCATGATACATGTAGGTGGTACTGTCCAGGTGGAGCCGGAACAACAGCAACATCGAGATAGGAAGGGTGTGTCTGTAATTCAGCACACAAGCTCCTTTGAAACACAGGAGACTCTTTCCATGGAAAGTGAGGAAACTAATGTCAAAGAGGTTCACCAAGCACAACCACCTCTTCCAAAACCATCACCTTCTACATCTCGCCTCATTCGCCAGCCCAACATCCAAGTGCCAGAGATCCTTGTTACAGTGGAGCCTGATGCTGACATGCCATCCATGTCTCCACCAGTAACTTCATGTTCATCTAAGGTATAGTGACTGCATTTAACATGATCAAAATAATGTAGACCTTTGTGTAATCTGATCTCCTTGCTTCAACCATTTATCCATCCTAGGAAGCAGACAGAGTGGAAGAGTTTCAGTGGCCTCAACGTAGTCAGACTTTGGCTCAGCTCCCTGCAGAGAAACTGCCCCCAAAGAAGAAAAGACTCCGCTTAGCAGAGGCAGCACAATCCTCTGGGGAGTCTAGCTTTGAGTCCGTGTCACTACCCCGGAGCCCCAGCCAGGAGAGCAGCATGTCCCACACGTCAAGTCTTTCTGCGTCTTTCGAGGATGCAACAAGGTCAGAGCCTGCAGTCTGGGGCAGCAGTAGCCAAAGTACCCAAATGTTGACTGTGCCATCAACTTGCCAACAACAGAGCCAAAGCCACAAGGAGATGAGGCGTTCAGCTTCAGAGCAGGCCCCTCAGAAAGTAGAGCAGGTGTCAGACACCAGAAGTAAATCTTTCGACTTGGGATCTTTGTCCTCTCAGCAGTCAGCATCAGCCTGGAAAGAACGGCGAAAGTGTCTCCTTGTAAAGCACGCAACCTTAGGGGAACCTGAGCAAGAGGAGGGGGGCAGCATAAGTCAATTATCCAGAGTAGAAAGTCCGAAACCTGGGCCTTCCCACTCAGTCCAACCTCTTTTCTATTCAAACGCCCATTTAAACCTGAAGAACACAGGGAATGTCTTGCAGTTGTTACAGCCACAGATCCTTCCTCGAAATATGATTCCTTCGCATGAAAGCATCCAACAAACGATACCTCCAGCACCTCTGTCTCAGCTACTCCCAGTCACTACGGTCTCCCAGTTCATTAACAGAACCTTTTTACATTCACAAACTGTTCAACCTCTGCAGGTACACCCAATGCAGATCCAAATGGCGGAACAAATTGGTATACCATTCCACCAACTTCCTGCTTTAGTCCCTGTTCAATTTCCTTACAGTGTGAGTCAGTCCCTGTACTCGCCTGCCACACCATTACATTCCGCACAGATTATATCCTCTCTTTCCACTGAGGGAAGTGCCTCATACCCTTATCCAGGCCCTCTCATTTCCACTTGTGGGGCACAGTTTACACCAGCGGTGTCTCTTGTGGTGCCAGTTCGCCTCCATACCCATATACCTACCTATACACGTGCCATGTACACAACCTTGTCCCAGATCCTGACATCTGCGTGTCCACAGGACCCCATATTGTGCAAGACCATGACAATAATGGACAAAGTGGAACGGCGCATGTTACAAAGGTCTTATTTGAAGGTCCCCTCACCAGACATCAGGATTCACCATCCTGAGGAACTGCAGTCATCATCAATCGAGGAATATGGTCCACTTGGAGCAGGAGGGAGTAAACGTATGCTCTCACCTGCAGCTAGTCTTGAGCTCAGTACCGAAGCTCAACGTCACCAGAAAAGGGTAAAAGAGGAAGCAGATGGCGAGATACACAAGTCTGAAGTAGAGGTAGAGGATTTTGACAACAAGGTACATAAGGAGGGAGACTGTAAAACAGGTGGAGAACAACTGGAAGATGTTGGGAAGAAAAAAGAAATGCTTGAGGTAACACCCGTAAAAGAGGAGGGGGAGCTGAATCAGAGACACAGGGAACTGAACAAGGAGGAAAAACTGGGGGAAGAGTCAGTTGCAAGAAATCAAAAGGAAAAGGTGCCTCTAGAGAAAAAGACTGAGAGAGCAAACACCCATTCATACCCAAGCCTTCACACGTCAACCTCTGTCATCTGGTGCTACCTTAACTATGTTAAACCCAACCCAACTGCACAGAGGGACCCTCGTAACTCAGTTTATTCTACCTGGAGTGTCAGCGGACACAACCCAAACTTGCCAGGTGTCAGTACTAAAGTGGCCTTGTCTCTGCTGTGCTCCAAACAGAAGTATAGTTCAGAGACGTACACCATTGCCACGGCTCCAAATCCGGCCAAAATTGAAAATACCCCTGCAAGTAGCAGAACCCCACGAATGTCAGAGGTAAAAATAACAACTAACATGTTATGGAATGTCTTGTATGTACATAATATTAACACACTCTGTTGGCAACCTTGTTCAGCCTTACAAGAATATTTGTCCTAATGAGGTCATATTGTATGGGTACAGTGTGATAATTGCTTGCTATAATAATATATAATAATAATAATAATAATATAAAGTAGTGCTGCAGCGAATAATCGATTAACTCGAGTATTCAATTAGAAAAAAAATATTCGAATTAAATGTTGTTGCTTCGAGTATTCGTTTAATTAAAGTAGCGTTGTAATGGTTTATTTTGAAAGTGTTTGCATTTAGTTTTATTGATTAGGGTGCATACACTGCCCTTTGGTCTGCCTCTTTTCACATGGCTGAATCCAACTGCTGCCTGTTAAGACCAACATAAGCTAAGTTTTTGTTTGAGCTAATGTTTTTTAATGCATTCATAATTTAGTTTATAGGTATATTTAGCTGTTTTTTTGTGGGAATATGCGTCTGAACCATTTGTTAAGAGCATTGTAAAAAAAAACTTTAGCATCTTATTGCATTTAAGCTAGCAGACTTTTTCTATGTAAGTTAGCCAATTGTTCTTTCGTTGTGCATAGATCCTCATTTTTTTTTTAAATTGTACCGTTTGAGGCTCAGCTCAGGTGTTTTAATTTTTCATGTTCCTTATCCGATTACTCGATGATTCGAACGAACTAGTCCATCGATTAATCGACTACTAAAATATTCGATAGCTGCAGCCCTATAATAAAGACACTTTACAATAGATACAAATGAAAAAAATAAAAGCACAGATTAAAAGCGAGATAAAAGTAACAGAAAATTAAGACATATAAGTCTATGACAACTCAGCAGTTTGTTCTTGGCTGTTTAGGAAGGTAAAACCACAGCTTTACACAAAGCTCATCAAAACCATGCTTTGATATTTCACACTATGATTCATACATGCTGTGTGCAGCAATCACATGCCTTTTAGTATACAAGTTTAATATTGTCAATAAACTGCTCAAAGCAACACAACTTCAAGAATTGTTAAGAACATAAAGAATAGCGATCAAGTATTTTTCATTACTCCATTGTTAGGCATTGCTCATCCTCAATACAAAGTAAGTGGGTGTTTGAAAGGCAGTTCTTGTGGCTAATGGAAGTACTTGTCAAAGACATCATGTTTTAAAACATGTTTTATTTGCTCATTTATCTACAGTTTAGTTGTAAGACTAGACAAAATTCAGTGCACTCACAATCTCCATATCATGCAGGGAGAATACAATGTCACAAATGTGGTTGACATAAAAATGGCTATCAGTGTGCTTTATACCTATTTTTCCACTGTGTTTTGAGCGTAGGTACATCCCATCACGGCCTCCTCCACTGATGTAACAGATCACCAGCATGAAAAAGAGGAGGATAAAGAGACGAGGGACGAGGAGGGACCTTCCACCTCAAAACAGTGTGAAACATCTCATGTTCGCATCTTTGAAGGCGGGTAAGAGCTATTGCTTTTCATTCAATGATTTCAGTGCTGCATTTAGTGTCAAAAGCAAATCAAGTGTAAAATTCTGCTGCAAAAATAGTGCACAGTGACGGATAAGGAGTGGGAATAGAGGCAACTGTAGCTGCAGCCAAGTTTTTCCCCGCTTCCTGCTGGCACAAACCTCTGAGATTTAGAAGGGTTCGTTTGGAGCGATAACAGCATGTTGATGCTTGTGCATCCCGAGTACACTTTGACAATCTCATGAATACCTGAATTCACCAGTTAGTTACATAATGCAATTATCATGCTAGGGTTAGGTGTATATGTGGGTGTGTGCGTGCACGCGCGATTGTGTCTGGTTTTTTTTTCACACCTCAAATGTTTGCTCAGCTTACTGTACTGTGTTCACATTCTGTGTGTGTACTTTCCATAAATGCCGTAGTGATCTTTTTCCCAGTTGAGCCCCGTATTCTTACCCATGGTTTGCTCTGGTTGGAGCTCAAAGGTTTGCCCAGAAGGTGCAGATTTATTTACAACAAAGACACTCTAGAAATAGACTAGATTCAAAAGGAAGAGGAAGAACAAGTGGAAAGGGTGAACTAATGAAAAAAGTTGAATTTTTCCAAACACTTTTCCCCCCAGAGTGGAACCTCAAATCTGGATTGGAGGAAAATTGAATGCACTATTGATTGGAACCTGTAGAGGCACTGTTGATATAGTCACAAGAAGTTATTGATCTGAAGGATTAGAACATTTTTCTAACCATCTTCAGTCACTTGCTGTGCTGGAAACATTACCGGTAGGTTAAAACTAGAGCTGTCAAACTATTAAAATTTTTAATCGAGTTAATTACAGCTTAAAAATTAATTAATCGTAATTAATCGCAATTCAAACCATCTACAAAATATGCCATATTTTTCTGTAAATTATTGTTGAAATGGAAAGATGGGACACAAGACGGATATATACATTCAACATATGGTACATAAGTCCTGTATTTGTTTATTATAACAATAAATCAACAAGATGGCATTAACATTATTAACATTCTGTTAAAGCGATTCATGGATAGAAAGACTTGTAGTTCTTAAAAGATAAATGTTAGTACAAGTTATAGAAATTTTATAGTAAAACTCCTCTTAATGTTTTCGTTTGAATAAAATTTGTAAAATTTCCAATCAAAAAAAAACTAGTAGCTCGCCATTGTTGATGTCAATAATTACACAATGCTCATGGGTGCTGAAGCCCATAAAATCAATCGCACCCAAGCGCCAGCAGAGGGCGGCAAAAGTCCAAAAAACACAAGTAACAAGTGGACATTGCACTGTGCTGTCGTTTTAATCTGTTTGAGCGGGGCATGTGCGTTAAATGCGTCAAATATTTTAATGTGATTAATTTTAAAAATTAATTACCGCCCGTTAACGCGATAATTTTGACAGCCCTAGTTAAAACATTTAGAGAGAGCCTTCTATCGCTTCAGAAATAATATCAAAATATATATGAGTTTGAAAAACATGTACATTGTATGGATTAATGTATTTTTATTATTCAGTTAAGTCCAACCGGTTGATGTATTCAATTGCTCTGTTTTGTCCATTATCATAGTGTTAACAGTAAAACATTCTATTGTTTGCACCAGTTAACTTTGACTACCGTAATTTTCAGACAATCAAGCTAGGTTCATACTGCAGGTCTTAATGCACAAACAAATTTTTTCTTATATCTGTTATTTTATTTTTTTTGCCCGGTCAGACTGCCTTTGTCCATTGAGCCTGTTCAAGTGTTACACGTGCATACTAATTCGCAGTCCGACACGCGCGGAGCAAACTGATCCGCATGCACAGAAGCATCAAAACAAATAACTACGCACTGCGCTTGCATGACGCACACACATAAGCCTTATGTGGGTGCGTCAGTTTGCCCCAACTCGGCTATGTAAGCAATACTGAAATATTGCTCATTTGGCGCACAGTAAGAAACCGAGCATCATCAGGCGTATCCTTTTCTTCATTGTATTTTTTTATGACTGTGGTCAAGCCCGCCTCCTGCGTGGTAAAGTCCGAGTTCAAGCTAGGCGCTATCGCCAATGAACAGCTACATCCTTGCCGTCTTGCCTGCTGCTTTAGCTCTTTGCTGACGTAATTGCTGCATGAATTCCGATTTGGGAGACTTGACAGTTCAGACCGCCGCCACATTCTGGAAAAATGTGGCCCAGATTGGATTTAAACCACATACGAAAGTGACCCGGATTGGATGTGAAATACCCCACTTCCATGCGACTTTTCCAGACCGTCAAGTTAATGCCTCACTCGAGTCGAAAAAACAAGAAAAAATCGGATTTGTGCATTAAGACCTGTGGTCTGAACCTAGCCTAAGCTGCTGTCATGCCTTGAGTTAAGTTGTGTTTGGTTTTTGCCCTAGTGTTTCTTGTCCACTTGGTTATACATTGATTTCACCTGTTGTGGCCTGCCACTTGTATATCTACCAATCTGCTGCGTCTTGTATCACCCACCTGTGCTTCATTGTCTCTTTACCCCTTGTCTCTGTGTTCAAGCTCCCAGTGTTTGTTCACTCCTTGTTGCGTCATTGTCGATGTCATGTCTATCCTGTCGTTTTCATGTCCTTCCGCGTATTGATACAATTTTCCAAGCCCTCATATTGATGCTTCCTAAAGTAAGTTTGTGATTCCTGGTTTTGCTTGATCACTCCTTGAGTTTGGTTTGGCCTTTTTGGACTTTTATTGACTGTTATTAAATCGTTTTTGAGTTCCCACACACCCGTCCATTTGTTTCTCTGCATTTGGGTCCTTTATGCATCCCCTACCTGACAGCTACTACTACGGTTTATAGTCCAGTGCAGTTTATTTGATAATTTATTTGGGTTAATAGGTAACACGTTACTTAAGACTGTCATAAGAACGTCGTAATTATGACATTACACTGTCACGGGCATTAATGTCACTGTGCTTATGATGAATGTCATTAACTGTCATCCGGCAAATTTTGTCATTACCCTGTTTATGTCCAGCTCAGATCTTTTACATCCATTCAAAAGTGAGATAATTTGCCGGACGACACTAATTCATTAATGCTCATGACAGTGTCGTGTCGTAATTATCAGTCTTATGACAGTCTTAAAATGTCGTTGTCAAAGTGTTACCGGTTAATATCTTTTGGTATGAATAGCCCATAATACAGTGAGGACAGCTGCGGCTTATAGTCCGGTGCGGCTTATTTATGATCAAATATTGTTCTTGTGTCAAATTTGGTGGGTGGTAGTTTATAGTCGGGTGCGCCTTATAGTCCGAAAATTATGGTACATTGTGTTTTTAGTCTCATTATTTTCAGACCGCCTGGATGGAGGTTTCAAAAACACCTCATAGCTGGATTTTTAAAAATATTTCTTTTTTAAAAAAATATTTATTATTTCAAGTAATTAATTCCAGTAGTAAAACTGCCACTTCTCCATTTTTCATGGACAAATCAAAATGTTATTTGTTATGTATACTCTCGCATTGTATATGCATCGAACCTCAGATCCGGATTTTTATCCGGATTTCCGGTCTTATTAATTACATTAATTATTGCGAGTTTAAAATTGCTAGTCCCCCGTCGTTCGTGGATGTACCGGCGTGAAGCTGTATTGTACACTCATCGATCCTCTGAGCCCTATTTCGGGTTTTGTTTGGTTGTTTTTTTTGTTTTGTTTTTTTGTCTCAGGGCTCGTAAATTACATAAATTAATTGCAGACTTATTGTTCCCTGTAGGTTCTGGGTTAGCCAGTAGAGGGAGCCAGGTAGTTGTGGTTTAGTTTGAACTTGTGTTATCTCCATCTCTTGTCATATTGTACTGAGCAGTGAGGATGCTACCTCAAAATCGTTCATTTTATTTGAACTCCAAAATGTGGTTCAATTCTGAATTGTACGACCTCAGTGGCTTTCTAATTGAGGATGATCCACAGTGTTTGGAGATGTCATTACAACATTATGTCACAATTCATGGGAAAGTTTAGGATCGGGCGGCAAACATGCTATTGTACAAGTATTTTAATTCATTGCAAGGTTTATAATTCTGAAGAACTGGAGATCAGGTTTCGGCTATGTTTGATAGATTACAGTTTAAACCATACGAGGAGTTTAAAGTGTAATTGCACGTAATTGACTTTCCTATACTTATGATTTTGAAATTAAGCGTTTTCCGGTAAAATATTGTCTATAAAAGTTGTAAAGCAATAAAACAAACAACAAAAATGAATGAAATGAACAAAAGATATTTGTATAATGGGTCAAAATTATTTTTCGAACAGATCATGTGACTAGCATCTTAGACGGTCATTTGCTTTGCTTAGCCGAAACCACCCAAGGACCAAAGAGGCAAGATGGAAAACGTAATTTTTTAAACCTTAGCTTTCAAAGGATTGAAAATGTGGACCATGAAACGCCAGAGAGCACTGCCAAAATGGTGAGTGGAGTTTCAATTTGCCCCACTAAAGATGCTAATTGTACAACAGAGCCACCATCGGTGTCTTGCCAATGTCGTTACCCCCGTCAAAAAATATATTCCCTGGCCGCGGGGCGCACACACACACTAGTTATGTGTTATGTCGACTTAAACAATTAATTGAAGCTAGAAAAACCCCACAGTTATATATTTTGTACATCGATGTTTATTAAACTGGAGAAACTCAATACCGGACTTGAATTACAGTAATAACAGTTATAGGCAGGGGTGCACATATTTTTTTTGCCCAGGTTCTCAGAGGAGGACCTGGAGATGTGACTTGGTCCTCATTGAGCTTGAGAGCCGACCTGCCTGATGCGATAAAATTATGACAACTTAGAGCCAATTAACTTTAACTAATTACATTAACAATTAAGGCTTGATTAACATCAACTGGCACAACAAAATTGCCATTACTTTAAAGTCAAATGTAAAGAAGTAAACATAAAAGCACCAATTTAAAATAAAGGGCATTATGCGGCTCCCACATTAACTCCAAGCCTTTGTAAAAGTGGGATGTCCTCCTCATAAGACCTCACTGAACGTGCATGTTAAGCTTTGTAAAATGCGAACAAAAACACGTTTGTCATTGCATGGCGGTTTTCATTACCTTTATTCCGCCACTTGTCCATAGGGCGAGTGGGGTGCTATCTGACATCGATTTTCGATAGTTTGCTTAATTGGCACATGCTCTGTTTTTTTCGTGATTTTCAAAGTTTGGATGGCTGAAATTCTTTGACCCTACATAAAATGCGCTGCTCTTATCAGCAACATTGGGATTCTCGCGGAACATTTTGAACCGCATTTCCGCGCGAGCATCATTTACTTCTAGCCATGGTACCTCCTGCAGTCACTTTTCAGCAAAAGTCCTTTTTTTCCGGTAGCTCCGGTGACTTCTCTGTCGTCTGTCTGTCTTTTGACGGTTGTGGGGGAACACGGAAATAATTACTCAGTGGGGCCTGCCTCTTCGACATTTTGAGAAGTTATTTTCTCGTGTCCGCCGCAAATACAGTGGTCAGCCATGGGTACGCAAATGCGTATGGAAACCGTTGAGGGCCAGCGCGTTTGTCTACGTCCAGTACGCATGCGCACATGCGGACCACTTATGTGCAAAAAAAAGTTTGTTTTTTTGATGGATGGGCCATGTTTTAAAGCCTCGTAGATAACCGTATCCCCAAAACACGGAAATTAAGCAAATCAGTGCATCGCAGTGGCTCCGCCAAAGGGATAGAATTTTTGAAGTGGGTAACTACATTGGCACGACACCTGCGGGCGAAACCATATTCAATGGATGACGATCTTGGCGAAAAGTATAGCTGTCCTAAGCATCCCGATTTAGAATTCCCCTCAAGAATGATAGGAAACAAACAAACAAACAAAAAAAAAACGCTCATTTTCAACTTATTATTATTAAATATTCTTGTAAGTTAATTTTATTGCTGACACTGCGTTTTGGAGACATCAACATGTTGTGACCCCCCCTGCCCCAAAAGTCAAACTCCGCCTATGGTTTAAATTTGTGGTCTTTAGCTAATTTGGTTGATGCTAAAAAACAATAAAACAAAAATTATCAGCATGTACCATTTATGGTACCGTATTGGCCCGAATATAAGATGGCCCTGATTATGAGACGACCCCCACTTTTTCAAGACTCAAGTTTGAAAAAAGACTTTTTGAACACCAAATTAATTTTTATACAGAAAATAATTACAGTATATCTGAAACAAATGATTATAACAATATATTTGAGAGAAAAAGCATGTTATTTTGCCTCATTCAAATCTTAATATCTGAACATTTAAATGTGTAAACTTCAGTGCAATTACATTCGTAAATGAATGGCTTCTGGTTTTTTAAATGTAAATAAACCAATCTATTGTGATAAAACAACAAAATTGCAATAACTGCATTACCAATGAAAGTGAGGTCTAACTGTAACTGTAGTCTTGAAACAAATCTGAATAAGGAAAAACACTGCAATAAAATAATGCAAACTGGTTAAACTTGAGGGTAGCTGAGATCTGTCATGACAGAACATTACTCCTCAAGTTCAGCATTCGCTTCAATGATATCTGGCGCCATCTAGGGTCGTGAATGGGTACAATGTCTAGACCCCAAATATAAGACGACTCCCACTTTTTCAGTCCTACGCCATGTCCACACGTAGCAGGGTTTTTTAAAAACAAGGATCTGCCCTAATACGTCGGGGAAAAATAATTGTGTCCACACCTGCACGTTTGTGTTGGTGTTGGTTGGTGTTAGAAAAAAAAAAAAACTTTCACAGCCAACCGCTTTCATTCATTTTTAAGTACATTCAAAACAATAAAATAATTGTCCAAAATACCAATTATTCAATAAGAAGCACAGCAAGAGTTTGTAAAAAAAAAAATGGAAGCAAAAAAGCGCCTATCTAATATACTCCAAATGTAAAAATTGGTCTTATGTGTGACGTGAGGACAAAATTTGTCGCAGCCAGTGACGTAAATCTTCGGTTATCAGTGTCCACATGATGGAGCCACAAACGCAGAATTCGCAAATCTTCACCTTCCCCGTCGTTTTTAAGAGCCCTGGTTAAAATCTGCGTGCGCGTGTGGATGATAGGTCAAACCGTAGAAAAATATCTTCTTTTTGCCAAATACCCTGCTACGTGTGGACATGGCCTTATTTCAATGCAAAAAACACCGTCTTATATTCGGGCCAATACGGTATTTGTTTTTGCTCTTTATGTTTATTCAAAACTTTTCTTTTAAAAATTCAGAAATGGTAAAAGGGTGCCACATGTGTCAATCCTCAGCAAACACATGGTTTAGTTCTATTATCTGTCTATGGCAGGGGTGTCCAAACTTTTTGCAAAGGGGGCCAGATTTGGTGTGGTAAAAATATGGGGGGCCGACCTTGGTTGACATCCTTTACGTAGAACAATATATTTAAGCAAATTTTAGCAAGCCATTCTGTGTGTCACATTTGCTTTATTATTATTTTTAATTAATAATAATTAATAATATCAACAATCTCGCAACTAGCCTTTGTGGCGTTCTCTTTCGATTCGCGGGTTCTTGCGAAATACTGCTGTTGTGAAATTAAACTAGCATCAAGTTGCTCTAATTTCTCGCTACGCATCTTCCCTGTAATATTGTCGTACGTGTCAGCATGTCTTGTTTGGTAATATCGTCTCACATTGAACTCTTTAAAAACAGCGACTGTCTCTTTGCAAATAAGGCAGACACAGTTTTTGCGTATTTTAGTGAAGAAATAGTCCAATTTCAACCTATCCCTGAAGCGTTGGCCGTCGCAGTCGACTTCCTTTTTGTTAATTTTCCCCATTTTAGAAAATTGGGTGTTAAGGATCACATGAGGCAATGTTGCTTAGAGTGCTGCTGCCTTTTAGTGGGTAAATGAGGAGCAGCATTTAGTGTGTAAGCTACTTCATATGATGGTAGCAGTACTGCTGACCAATTTATTAAATCTGTGTGCGGGCCAGACGTTATTGATTTCATGACAGAGGCTGGGGGCCGGATGAAATTTGACCAGGGGCCGCATATGGCCCCCGGGCCGGACTTTGGACATGTCTGGTCTATGGGAACAGACACGGACAATTTCCATTTTGATTGTGTTGTAATATGCAATTGATTCTCAGGGTCAAACCGTAAACACAATCAAATTTAATTCATTTTTGCATGTCTTTTTTAGTGTCGAATGTGTCAATTGGATTTATTGTTTTGACTGTTCCTATGATTTAGGAAAACCAGGATTTACACAAGGGTTCTTTTCCTTATGCTGTAGGGGTGTGATGTTCTCCACACAAAACGAGCAGCTTCTTCCTTGTTTTTCTGGAGCTGTAGGTGGATATTTTTAGACTTGGTTAGAAAATACATGCCAGTGAACAGTAACCCGCCCGTGAATAAAAATAAATAAATAAATAAAACACATGCACACACAATGGCACTGTTGAGACCATCCTGCTTTTTTTTGGGGGGGGGGGGGAATATATAACTTGCTGTTGCTGCTTCTGGTTTACAACAGTGAGCATTGACAGGCTGGGTTCTCGGAAATGTGGCCCATGCCCATTAATTAAACACACTTAGCACACATTGGGTATTTACAAAATCAGAATGGATTTGGAGTGTCAGAGTATTTTTAATAGAGGACAATTCATTCAGAGGACCACAAATAACCTTTTGGTAAACATCTGGATTGTGTATACATACTATATCTCAATATAGAGTAGACCCAAATGTGTTGCTTGATTCATGATTAGTGTCTATTTTAGGTTGAGGGCCATAACTAGGCTTCCCCTTGCTCTCTTCAGCGGTCAGCTGGGCCACCCGAGCAGACGAACTGCTAATAATGCGTGCGTTTGTTTGTATGTGTGTTTCTGCGTGTGTAGCGGAGGGAGCAGCATGAGACTGAGTGCTGCAAGGGATTTGGTAGGCATCCCCAATCAACTGCTATGAAGATGCGCTTGTTTCCCGAGAAGTCTCGTGTGTATGTGTGTGTGTGTGTGCTTGTCGTATGACTGAATACTTGAGCAATGTGTCTCATGCGCTTTAGCCAACACTCGTATTTAAGAGCACGTCCCTCATTAACATACAGTGTTTTCTGAGGGCAACAAACAGCAATGTGATCAGCTCTGCAGCTGTTTCTGCAGCTGTCCCATTAAGTAGTCTTATTTACTCTTTTAACCCTCAACCTGAGGTCTCAATTGCTTTTTAAATGTGTGTTTTCACTTTTGATGTTTTTTGTTTGTTTTTGTGTTGTGTGTGTGTTCTTTTTTTTTGACTGTGTATTTGTGGAATAGACACCCGTTGGCCACAATGTTAGGTACACCTGCACAATCCATTGAGATCCCAAAGGCTAGATTGACATTGTCTCATATGTTGTCCCAGTGATTTAACTCAATGAAATAAAATGAAATATTTGGGTCATTTCTTATAATGTGCATAATGCAGTAAAAAAATACAACTCTGACCGACTGGCAGACAATGTGTTTAATACTCTCTGCACTGTGTTGTTTTTGGCAGCCCTTTTAATTGTCGTCTTAGTCTTTTGGACAATAATACTTATAGTCTTAGTCATATTTTAGTCATCTCAAAATGTGATTGTCCTCATGCAGTTTTTGTTGATGAAAACTCGACTAATTTCGTCTAGTTTAAGTCAACGTTTACTAAAAATGTTTTCGTCTGTAAAATTAGAATAAATAAATAAAGGTTTCCAACTATTTCGAATGAACAAACTGTATGTAAAAATAAGTTGTCCGAGAGTTTAGAGGGCACTCGCCGTTAGCATTAAGCTAATGCTAACGTGAACGCGAATGCTATGCTAATGTTATGAGTTACATTTAGTGTATGATGATCACTCAGCACAGACTTTTAAAGGCTAAAGCAACATTGCATATTCTCTCTGGACAAGAAAACAAATCTTACCGTGTGTGCAAGCTTGCATGGAGACTGGAGACGACACACTGGTGAGTCGTGAAGATGGGGGGCAGCATGTCACAAGTGACAAAACCAGACACTGGTACATGCAGGCTAACTACACATAAAATATCAAACATTTTGAGCACTGGATGGAAACTATTGCACATTTTCGTCTCATTCTCGTCTCATCAGACGAAAATTGGCATTAGGCTAAGTATGTTTTAGTCTCCCAAAACACGTTTTTAGCTCGTTATCGTCTGGTCATCGTCATGAAAAAAAAAGTGTTCATTGACGAAATATTTTCATTATCGTCATTGTTGACGAAAACAACACTGCTGCACTGTAATGTAGTTAAATAGCCAATACAGTTGCCCCTCTACATATGAAGTTAATCCGTTCCAGGACCTCGTTTGTAAGTCAAAATGGTCGTAATTCGAACAGGATTTTCGTGTAAGAATACAATTCCATTAATTTCTTCCACAGCCCAAAAACCTGCACTAAATCCTTAATAAATACTGCTGGTACTATTACAAATGGCTATTACATATAGAAAAACAATTAAATTATAAATAAAAATCAGAATAATATTATAATAATGACTCCTGAAATAAATGCAACGAATGGGGTTGTAACGTGGCGGACGTTTTTTGCGTGCTGTACCTGAACGCTCCGCGCAGCTGACGCAACAGTGAGATAGAGATTGCGGTAGAGGTTTTACTTTCCCTTTTAATGTTTTGTTGCTAGCGTCAACTGCAGCGGACAGTAAGCTTGTTGTGTGGCACAAGTTGATGGAATAAAAGATTAGACACCTGACGAAGCTGGCACTTTTTTTGGCGATGTTACCACAATAATTGTCAGCTTAACCTATAAAGACTGCCAAACGGAGGTCAGAGGAGGACCATCGAAATCGTAGACACGGATGCGCACACCACACTCATATTTTTCTATCATTTCCCTCTTCATTTCAATGGTAAGCGTCCCCTTTTTCCTTTTTCACCACCTGCACTAACCTTGGAACCCGTTTTCGTCTCACAAGAAAATCCGCCGCGCGTCTGTCTTCCGACAAAACAAGGAAACTGCGGCGCTGTCATTAATCATTGTATTTCGAGCATGTTGTCAGATGTAGACACAATTGGCAATTCAAATTTTACGTGGGATGTCGAAAAGATCGTGTGTCGAAGCGTTCGTATGTCGAGGTACCACTGTATATTGGATTCATTCATTAACTTATAATAATAAATGATCATATGCTATTATTATTATTAGTTGTTGCAGAATTTCCAAGGTATTTTGATACAGCAGTATTAAAAATATTGTTTAGTATTTACTGTTGTTATTAGTTATTGTCATTATTCTTATTCAATATATTTATGATTATGGTTATTTGTCTGATATTTTTGATTCTTCATTTGTAATCGCAATCAATTGTTCTGGTGTACCTAATATTGTATCTGATGAGGTGTTATTGATATTTTTGTCTTGATTTATGCTTATTGAGTTACTGCATTGACAAACCCAAATGATGCTCTCTTTCTGCTTGGTGTATAATAATTAAACATATTTGCTAATTGCACCAAATTTGAATAATAGAATTATTATTGTTTTAAAATATTTCCTGACCCACTCAATTGTGCCTGTCTTGAGGCTGAAATAATAATATAACTATTGTGTTGTGGAAATAAAGACAAATTTGTCACCCGATGATCTACCTACCTACCAGGCAGCGAGATGAGCAATTTATATAAATATCAAAGTAACATTAATTTGTGATTTTGTAACTTTATGTTGCTTCTTTTTTCTGAATCAATAACGCATGCCCATCCCGTCTGTCTGTCAGGTATAAGTCTAACGAAGAGTATATTTACGTTCGAGGGCGTGGCAGAGGAAAGTACATATGTGGGGAGTGCGGCATCCGCTGTAAGAAGCCCAGCATGCTGAAGAAGCACATCCGAACACACACTGATGTCCGTCCGTACATTTGCAAACACTGCAACTTTGCCTTCAAAACCAAAGGTTAGGGGACGGTTAACGAGATATTTCAGTTCTGTTCTGTTTGTCCACTATTCTGTCTGTTAAATGAAATCCATCAACTTAAAGTGTGCTGCATTTTATCTCTGTTGTCGAAAAATGCCCTAGTTTTCTTGGCCCGGCGGAAGTTTTAATGTGCTTTTCATGTTGCTTCACAGGGAACCTTACCAAACACATGAAGTCAAAAGCTCATGGGAAAAAGTGCCAGGCAATGGGAGTGTCTGAACCCTCTGCAGATGAGCCAGAGAGCGAGGAAACAGGTATGGTATGAGAGAGAGATGTGAAGCAGTGTAGCTCCTCTGTACTGACAGGTTATGCAACCTCAATGTACTATTCCCCAACCTTTCGCCCTTGCATAAGGAAAAAGCACAAGATAAATAATGAAGAATGAAGAGCCTTCAATGCTGGTCTTGTATTTGCACAATAGCATTTACTTCACCAGCAAAGCCTCGTTAATTTCCTCCCTCCATGTCGCCTTCTTTGCTGACAGTCTGCACTCTTCACATACAAGGACCCACATTTAAACCCTGATTTCATTCATTCAGTCCCGAAATAGTTTGTGAATGCAAGTGTGTTGCTTTTCAACCTATTTATAACACGGTTTCGATGCGTTTTGGATTATCAGCAAGATAAAGCATGTTACTTTTGTCTGCCTGCTGCCATTTCTTTCCTACAAATTGTATGTTCCTCTGCGTAGGTTTTCAGTTAACGCACCACCAGAGGTAAAAGTTTTTTTTTAAAAGGGATTTTTTGTGTGTGTGTGTGTGTGTGTGTGTGTGTGTATAACTGTCAACATCCGACAAGTAATACATATTCGTGACATAGATGAATTAATCAAAATTCAATAAAAACTAATTGTAATTTTTTATGCATCCACCAGGTTGGAATTGTTAAATCATAGTCAGATTAAAATGATACAAAAGCGATCAAAAAAAAAAAAAAAGTTTTTGTACTCATATCAACACCAAGGATAATTTATTGTGTGGTTGAGTCTTTTCTTACTTCAAAATACTGTGCAAACTGTATTCCAATTTCCTTGCCACCACCAAGGTTAATGTTTCAAAAAAAGCGAAAAAATAATTGACAGGGTTTTTTTTTGTTGTTGTTGTCAGTACGGAAATACAGTGATCCCTCGTTTTTCGCGGTTAATAGGGACCACCCCCCCCCACACCCCTCACTCCCCACGATAATCGAAATCCGCGAAGAAGAGGTGTAGCTTATTTACTAGGGCTGTCAAATGATTAAAATTTTTAATTGAGTAAATTACAGCTTAAAAATTAATTAAACGTAATTAATCGCAATTCAAACCATGTATAAAATATGCCATATTTTTCTGTAAATTATTGTTGAAATGGAAAGATAAGACACAAGATGGATATATACATTCAACATACGGTACATAAGTACTGTATTTGTTTATTATAACAATAAATCAACAAGATGGCATTAACATTATTAACATTCTCTTAAAGCGATTCATGGATAGAAAGACTTGTAGTTCTTAAAAGACGAATGTTAGTACAAGTTATAGAAATTTTATATTAAAACCCCTCTTAATGTTTTTGTTTTATTAAAATTTGTAAGATTTTCAATCAAAAAATAAACTAGTAGCTCGCCATTGTTGATGTCAATAATTACACCAGGCTCACTCATGGTACTAAACCATAAAATCAATTTGACCCAAACGCCAGCAGAGGGCACCAAACACCAAAAAACAAATAACAAGCGGACATTATACTGTAGTCATTTTAGTCTGCTTGAGCAGGGCATGTGCATTAATTGCGTCAAATATTTTAACCTGACTAAAAAATTAATTACTGCCCGTTAACGCGATAATTTTGATAGCCCTACTTTATTTACATTTAAACTTCAAGTATATGAAGAAGAAAGCACAGGTTTGGTGTCAAGAGTTGTTTTGATGTTTAATTTAAACAACTGACAGTTTACCAGGCATGAAAATCTCTCACCTTTCGGCGAAATTCGCCGTTTTGAAGTTAAAAAGGGTGACCTACGTGAATTGCTTAGATCCGAGGATAAATTCTTTTTGGGAGGTGGGGGGGGGGGGGGGGTTCGGGAGATTTTATTTAATTAATTATTATTATTATTATCATCATGTGATTAACTAAGTACGTAAACTGAGCAATTCAGAAATCGGTCCTTTTCAAAAGTGACACTTGGACAGTCGGCAAATCCTTCTAGATGCTTCACTGACGAGAACCAATCATCGGCCCAAACTGCGTTCCGTTATTCCAATCGCGCACACTCTTTACGTGTACGTGGAGTGCTTGGAGAGCCTTTCGTTGCATTGCAAAGCTGCGAAAACAAAAAGCAGGCCTTATCCACACCGGGGCAGACCAGAGCGCAGCATACACACTTTGCCTGTATTTGCCAGCAGATTGAATTTGGTGAGTAATGGTTTCAATCGTTTTCATATTTTGCGATATAAATAAAGTTACTGCCATTCGTTGCAGCTTGCGTTGAAGACTGCCAGAGCTAGCCAAATCTCCCGTGAAAAAATAGCTTACGTTAAATTGGCGTCAAGCTTATATATTTAGCGGTAATATAAACGAAGAACCCACTGTTGAGTCAAATTAAGCGGCAAGCTCTCGGATGGAGGGTGCGCCTCGCATCGCTCCCGTCGTTCGCCTGAGACGCGTTATTTTCGGCTGGGACTTGAGCTGACGGCCGGTGTCGGCACAACACCGGCCCGACGAGTGGTGGGAATGATTCTTGCTTCTTAAAGCTTTTCAGAAATACAGTGGTCCCTCGTTTTTCGCGGTTAATGGGGACCAGAACCCGCCGCAATAAGTGAAAACCGCGAAGTAGCGGCCCCCCTCAATTTTTTTGTGCGTGTTCAATGTATTTATTCAGATTTTACATTGGGAGAAAAATACATATGTAAGACATGTTTTTTTTTTCCACTTTTTTTCCCCCCAAAGTATCATTTATAAATGGTTTTCAAGCACTTCAAAATGTAAGAATTATGATAAGTTATAAGCATGTTACTGCCCCACCGAATTCTTTTTAAACAAGAATAAAGTAGTAAGAAAATGCTTGGCCTTATTAAATGCTTCATAGTGAGGCTACTCAAACCCTCTGAGACTGCTGACTTTGTTAAACGATGATTGACACATGTGCAAACTTTTTCTATGATTGATTTTTTCTCTTTTTTTTTTTTTTTTTTTTTTTTTTTTTTTTTGAAGCAACTTATTTTTTTGATTGAATAATAATAGACACAAAGTCCTAGCCAAAATGTGACCCAAACGCAAAACAACATTACTTTAATGGAAAAAGTTGTTTCAATCAAGAAAAAGTTTTCAAATGCTTTTTTTGTCTCAAATTTATTTTTGCAATCAAAAACTTTTTTTTTTTTTAAAGTGACTTTTTTGGGATTAAAAATATATATTATATATAACCTTTTTTTTTTTTTTGATTGAATAATAAAGACACAAATCCACCTCCATAGTTATTGAGAGAGAAAGAAATTAAGAAAGCTTTAAAAATAAAAGCCACCAGGGAGTCAGATTTTTTTTTAAGATTTATATTTCACTATATAGATATGCCTTGTAAGGAAAGGAGATTGAGGGATAAAAAAGTTGGATGAAGCTGCTAAAGGCAGTGGATACCTCATCAGCTGCGTGAATGGCAGACTTGGTAAGAATAAGTTTGCAAGGATAGTCGGGTATAAAATACAATTATAAACACAATTACAATGTTATTTTTCTGTAAGATTTTATGTCATTGCTTTATTAATTTTTAGGTGCTAGAGTTGTTAAGTATGGATAATAATGAAATAATAGTTTTGAGAAAACTGTGCTGTTGGTGGCTCAGTGACCATCTGTTGTGGTTTGTTCTCAAATGAACAAGTTGAGGAAGGAAGTTTTGATGCAGAGGTTGAAGGAAGAAAAGAGGTAGACTGACTGAGTCACAGCCAGAAAGTGTTGATGACAGTGTTGATTTCTATTCACTGTTGCCCCTCCCAATTAAAGTATGTCACAGTTGCAGCCAATTATTATCTAAAGCTGATTAAAATTGAAGTTATGTTGTTTTAAGGTGTATTAAGTACTTGTTCATGTGCCCCTTTTGATCTACGAGCACCCGCCCCTCCACCGGTCGGTCTCTGCACGGCCCTGCTGAAACAGAGTGTGGGTCGACAGAGCTCAATATTTTGTTGGGTTGTACAGTGTACCGGAACATATTTCCTCCACACCCTTCTCACCTTTTTAACCCCTGACCCATTTTCATGCCTGGTTTACACACTTGATACATCATCACTGATTTAGTGAATTATAGAGCAACACACTCCCTTGCCGCAGAACTTCGAATGCTCATTGACACCGTTGGGTCTACATCGTCGCTACGCCATCACCGCACCGCAGAAGCATAACTCAGCCTTTAAACGTGTCGGCGCCTTTGAAAGGTAGTACTCTCAAGCTTCTCTGGCTAGTTCAAAGTAGCTCCCTTGTCGCTCGTCGTTAACTTTAACAAGCTGCATTTGCCTGGTGAGAAAGAAAAGCTTCTGGAGGGAGAGGCTTATTAAAATTTTATCAGAATTTGAATTGATTATTGCTTGCACATAGAATGCTCCAGGAGTCTGATAGTGCATGGCATATGCCTTCAGAAATGAATCTATTCTTGTTACTTATCAGTCTTAGTCATATCTCAGTCATTTCAAAATGTGTTCGTCTTCGTCCAGTTTTAATCAGCGAAAACTCAGCCAAATTTTGTCTAGTTTAAGTCGACAATTCTCAAAATGTTTTCGTCTATAAACTTCAAAAGTTTTAGTCCATGAATAAATAAATGACTAAAAGGTTTCCAACAATTTTGAATGAACTTGACAGACGAGCACATAACTGTTGAGTCTACAAGGACATCGTCATTTTCATGATGATATTAAACACTCAGTAGGAAAACAGCACATTATTTGCAATTAATTGAACTCACCTAGACGCCTTGCAAATTTTTTTTTTGCTAGTGATTTTTTTCTTTGATTAAAAATATTTTTTTGATTGAAGCAACTTTTATTGGGATTGAATGATTTAGACACAAATGTCCTACCCTTAATATGGCTCAAACACAAAAAGGATTGCTTCAATCAAAGAAAACAGTTTCAATTAAAAATTAAGTGTTGAATTGAGAATTTCTGTCTCAAATAATTTTTCACTTTCAAAAACTTTTTTTCTACGATTGATTTTTTCAAAATTTTTGATTGAAGTGATTTTGCTTTTGAAAAATTTTTTTTTTGTTTGAAGCAACTTATTTTTGTTTTAATAATAAAGACACAAATGTCCTAGCCAAAATGTTGTCCAAACGCAAAACTACATTACGTCAATCAAAAAAGTTGTTTCAATCCCCCCAAAAAACTTGACTTAAATAATTTTTTTTTTTAATTTAAAAAATTCAAAGAAAAATACGTTCCAAATGCATTTTTTTGAGTTTCAAATTTATATTGCATTCAAACACTTTTTTTTTTTTTTTTTATTCAAGTGACTTTTTCTTTGATTGAAAATAAATATTTTGATTGAAGCAACTTTTTTTTTTTTTTATTGAAGCAACTTTATTTGGGGATTGAATAATAAAGACACAAATCTACCTCCATAGACGCCACGAACTGTATGGAAACAGCACATTATTTGCAATTAATTAAACTCAACTGGACGCCACGAACTGTATGTAAAATGTTTTCCAAGAGTTTCAAAAGACACCGAGTCACTGCGCTAAATACTAACGCTAACGCGAAAGCTATGCTAACGCAATAAGTTAGTTTAGCGTGTGATGATCACTCAGCACAGACCTTTAAAGGCTAAAGCAACATGGCATATCTACCCAAGATAAGAAAGCAAAACTTACCAAGCAGCAGCTGACACATATGTTTCACAAAATGAGCCTGGAATGGGCACAGGGTACTCACCGGGCGGTGAGTCAGCGTGTGTGTGGGGCGTGGTGGTCGGGGTGGGAGGCGCAGCATGTCACATAAGTGACATGACCAAACAATGTTAAATGCGTTCTAACTGCACATACAATAAGAAAATATCACACAATGTGAATTTATGACGGAAACTATGGCGAATTTTCATCTCGTCCTTGTTTCGTCAGACTACAACTGGCATCCATCTCGTTATGTTTTAGTCCCCAAAGACACATTTTCAGCATGTCATCGTGACGTCATCGTTATGACAAAATTGTTTGAAAATAACACTGCACGGCCGATATTGTCTGGCTCAACTTATGTTCATCAAATGTAATAAAATTGGATGGATGAGCGTGAGAGGAATGTAACTGAAAGTAGGATTATGTTTTTCAGCAGGAAGTGATGAACATGCGTGTTGCTCCGAGGAACAGGAAGAACACCAGTTTTCCAATGTGGAGGAGTCGGAGGATGACGACGACGATGACGAGAATGAGGAGGAGGAGGAAGAGTCTCACGACGATCCTCCTTCTTCCTGTTCGTCAGATACCCTCACATCAACCGCGGGTCGTTCCAAATGCAGCGGGATTTCTCAACAGTGTACTCCAGAACCCGAGCCCGCGGGCCTCAGTCCCAGTCTGGATGTCTCCCAAAGAGGGGCTTGGCACAGTAGACGGGCCACCTCGCCGGGTAGCATGAGAGCTCTGTTCTCTCGACGGAGCTGGAAGGCATCACCGAGAGCCTTCTCCCCCAGCAGTGAGAGCTGTTCCCCAAGCCACAGCCTCTCCCCCCGCCTGGAGCTTTCCCCAACCGTGCATGGACTGTCCCCAAGAACAGATCTCCCCTCACCCATCCGGCAAGTGTCACCATCCCCTGACAGAGGACCGTCTCCCATCAGACCCGCCTCGCCGCTTCACCCCATCTTGCCAGACTGCTATGGGTTATCACATGCTAGTAAACCATCCATGCAGGTTGGAGTTCAGCAGAGGACCCTTGGATGCCTTCATTGGGAACACCGTGGCGCAAAGGGAAATCATATGAAAGTGGTAAGTCTCCTGAATTTCCTGTTCTAAGTATTTGTATGAACTGTTTGTGATTATTACCTCAAAGTACTCTTCATCTATCATGCCTTCATTCATGCAAAGTGAAGCCCCTTTTATTGTGGTTATCTTCCACACCCACCCACAGGTAAAAATCAGGCATGAAAATCTCTCACCCATCGGCGAAATTCGCCGTTTTGAAGTCAAATTGGATGACCTACGTGAATCGTGTAGATCCGAGGAGAAACTTTTTAAGGTGGGTGGGGTGGGGGTGGGGGTGGGGGGGTTCAGGTGTAGCCATGTGCCAGTTACCTTCACGGTTTACCATGCTATGAAAATGTCGCGGTTACAAAACCACGAAAATTTTCTGTCATACAGTAGTACGTAATCGTTATTTTTCATGTGTCAAAAATGCAGCCAGGAGTGGCTTGGCGCGGCAGCGCTTACTCCTTCCCCTGTTTGATGCTGCGTGTGTCAGTGACGCTATTCCAGCAAACCCAAAAACAAACACTCCAAACACAAGGCGTACTTTTCTTCAATTTATTGAGCTCTCAAATCTTGGTAACTGGAATATACCTAATGAATACATTTAAAACGTTGTACAATCGTACTTTCAACGTGTGAGTAGCTTCAACAGTTTAGCTTCATGAAAATTTTCGCCAAAAACAAAACACACATTTTCCTTTCAAATTCAATACACAAAGTTACTAAAAACTTACAAAGACGAATGATAGGCAAGGCTAGGAGAGCAACTTCATTGAGGTTAATCACAGCCGCTGAGAGAGAAACAAGTTTGAATGCAGGGGGGGGGGGGCGTCAAAGATCGCTAATTGCGACAGATGATCTTGTCCTAAGCACAAATTCACGTTCGCTGGACGAGGAGAGGTCTCACTCCCAATTTTTTTTAGATGAATGCATTTGCCAGCATATTGAATTTTGTGAGTGATGGTTTCAATCCTTTTCATATTTTGCGGTATGACAGCTAGCCAAATCTCCGGTGAAAAAATAGCTCCCGTTAAGTTAGCGTCAAGCTTGTGTATTTAACGGTAATATAAAAGCAGTGTTGTCAGTAATGCGTTATGTGAGTAATGCGTAACTGTAATCTGATTACTTCCAGTAAAGAGCAATGTAACGCGTTCATTGTTCTAAATCAGTAATCTAAAGTAACTTTCCTTGATGCCTGTGCGTTACTATTTTGTTATTGCCCCATTATGTATGTAGAAAGAAGAATACTGTAGTCATGGGACTGACATCACATGTCACATTTTTTAATCGGGGATGGAAAAAAACGGGTCACGTGTATTACCATGATGCGTGAGCCGTGAGCGCTGGGAGTATGCGGCCAAAACAACATTGCCTTGCTACCTTGCCAGGATACAATGAAATAGGCAGGAGATATACTACAAACGGCTGCATTTGCACACTGGAAAAACAGCCAGTACTTCACATTTTTGTCCAATAAAGATGACAAAAATATCTCCGGGCGCTGCGAACTTTGCGCTGGATCAAAAAGACTGTCAACCGCTAAAAGCATCCAGTTCAAGCACCACTTGGAATTGCAGCACAACAAGTAACAAGACAGCCAGGACTTTTTGATACTGCTCGTGCTCAATCCTCGGTTCAAACTCAGTTGTTGTTGAAGGTTTTGAAAGCTTAGGTTGAAAGAAATTCTAAATATCCATCTTGCCTCCTCAGCTGTAGTTTTGGCTAAGCAAAGCAAACGGCTGTCTCTAAGGTGCTATAGTCACATGATCGGTTCGAAAAATAATTTGGACCCATTATTAAATACTTTGAACGATTCTTGTTCATTTCATTCATTTTTGTTGTTTGTTTTATTGCTCTAAAACTTTTATAGACAACATTTTAATGGCCATATTCAATGGTCTTTATTTTATAGGGGAAGTTCAGAATTTTTTACATTAGGCTTAATCTTTGAGTTAGCCGGGGTTTAATTAGTCGTTGGAGTTGATCTGAACAAATTCTGTGCAGTTTGCATGTTCTTTCTTAGTTTCACGGCTCCGGAGTGGCTAAGCTAGTGCGAGTCAATGGTGGTTGAAATCAACTCCTTCAACTAATTAAACCCCCGCTAACTTGAATAATAAGCCTTATGTGAAAAATTTAAATTTTCAAATTCGCCTCATGTAGGACATTTTGCCGACGGAGGACATTTTGGCAGAACACCGGAACATATTTCCTCCACACCCCACTCACCTTTTTAACCCCTGACCCATTTTCATGCCTGAAAAATCCATTTGAGGAACATTCTGAGTTCTACTCCTGCCGCTTATTATAAGCTTATTGTGGTCATGTTAATCAATTAGTGATTTAATATATTATAGTGGTCCAAGTTTTTCGCTCGCACCACATTGGCCCCTAATCTAATTTTTAGGTTTAAAATGGCATGCAGAGTAAACATTAATATGTCCTAAATTTGTCACTGTAATGCTGAGAGTTTTATTTGTTTTTAAAAATATACTGTATATGAACTGTGAAACTAGTACGACTGGTGAAGCAGAAGTTTTCCTGCAATGAAATATATTCAAAAACCGGCATCAACAACAAAAATCATCGAATTTCACATAAGTGCAAGTAGATGAAAAAAATACTTTCACTGGAATGTATCTCCCATAAATCATGGTTCACTACAGTGAATTTAACTCCCCAAAATGTAGCTTACATTATATCCTATCATCACCAACCCTTATGTTTTCTTTCTATACAGCATTTACACTGTGGAAAAAAAAGCATGTAAAATTCATCCATCCGGTTTCTGTGCCGGTTTCAACCTTCCTAAGCTTGTGGGTGGTGAGTTTGAGCCTATGCCACCTACACCCTGGACTGGTCACCAACCAAGTCATGAGTACATATAGACAAACAACCATCAACAAGCACATTCACATCCATGAGCAGTGAGGAGTCTGCTACTTGTAATATAGTCATATTTTTGGAATGTGGGTGTGGAAGCCAAAGAACCCTTTAAAGAAACCGTGAAGCTCAGAATTTTGAGGTTGACGTGCTAACCACAAGACCCACAGTGCTGGCTTCATGAATAATTTAAAACTAGTAATCATTGTTTTTGGAGAAAACTGAAATAATTTTTTATGTGCCGGTGCATACCAAAATTATAGAAATTGAGAATGATAACCATTTTTATAGGGGTGCACGATATCCATTTTTTTGAAACCGATATCGAGAACTTCCTGCCCCTCAAAGCCGATACCGATATCCGATAATAAATATATAGATTTTAAATGTATATTCACAGTTTTTGAACCCCTGGAAGTTAATAAAATGGTGGATTCAACATAGATTTGCCTTTGACCTAACCAGATTTTTCATGATTACATGAACATTATTATATTGAACAAAACAAAGACAAGAACAGTCTCGACTTCAAATAAAGTGCCAATATTTATTTTTTTCAATAAAATATAATTTGAGTCAATCACAATCAATTAGTCAATGTCATTGAAGAGGTGTTCTCTGAGCAATGAGCACTGAACTAAAACATAAACCCAACAGGTATTGTGCTTTGTCATCAGATAAAAACATTTGGTGCTACAGGAGAGGAGACTGTTGTGGTCCTGGTCCATGAAACAACTTTCTTAACTTGTTAATTATAGGACAGCAAGCCTGTCAATAACCAAAAGGCCTCTCAATAACTTACTAACTTTTAACTAACACTGTAAAATGCAAACATTATATAGTAATGTTCACCACTCATTCCTCATTATCAAAAATATGGTAGAACAATAAGGATTAATGGATTGCCTTATAATAATCTATACAAACGCCAGTGAGTAACCAATTTTTAAATAAAGCATGATGTTTCTTCTCTGCACAGTACGAAATCCTTGTCCGGCCACTTTCTGACAGGACTAACATTACACGTCCATATGTCTGTGGTGAAACTTAGTGCCATACATGGTTGCCGATCGAAGTATGGAAGAGTGTGGCAATCTCATCATACTTTGCCGATTAAAATTCGGCTTGGGATGATGAACCTGGGCTCCAAATGATGAAGTAGCCGCCTTAATCCTATGTCTTCGATGAGGGAATAGGGTTGGTTGTAGAGCTGAAACGAATACTCGAGAAACTCGAGTAACTCGAGTTTAAAAACTGATCTGAGTAATTTTATTCACCTCGAGGAATCGTTTAATTTTGCCAGTTCTAAGCATCACGTTTTGCCCGGACTACTTTTAATGCGGGACAACGCGCTGACGTCACATGCGTAGAGGAAGAAGCAATAAAAAAATACCATACTGCAGCCGACAGCCGTTACAAAATGTGCCGACGTTGCTAAAAACTACGCCCGCATGTTGCTACGGTGGTAGCAGCCTAGCAGGTAGCGTCTGATGCGTGTCATAGATATCACATGTACGTAGAACTAGATGCGAAATGACCAACTCGGCGGCGTCAGTCACCATCTTGAAGCAGTACACTTCTCGGCGCTCATAAATAAGATTAACGTTACTTTCACTCGCTCACGTAACTTTATCCCTGCGGAGGGCTAGGTTTCTATTCATTATGACCACTGTCGATGCGTGGCTAACTCTTAAATACGGGCTTTATTTAATCTGTGAAAACAGCGCTGTAGAGTGATTAAGGTGTAAAATAAAAACATAATAATGCTAACAGTCAATTTTAGCTCAGTAGTCATTGCTGGATAAAACACCAAGTAGCACTGGTGCCTAATGTGCTCCAATACAGCACAGCATTTACTTTGAACACTGCAAAAACTCAAAATCCTATCAGGACTTACAGTTTAGACTAATTTAAAACTTAACTAGACCTTTTAGCTTGACACAAGTGGAAATTCAATTGAAACACATAGGAAAAACACCTAACTTTTAAGTCATGTGAGTTATCAAGCGTAATGACATTTTTAGGTAAGAAATATATATATATATATATATATACTTTTTTTTTTTTTTATAAGATCTAAAAGTTTTTGGAGTGAAAGCAGTGAATTAGTCTTTTTTTTAAGTCACATTTGAGATGCAATTGTTGGCTGTTTTCAACAATGTACATCGAAAATAAAGACATTGATTGACTGAATATGGTTCAATATTACATGAAATGTCTTGTTTTTTCCAGAAGCACTGTGTGAGCCATATGTGATATGGCAGTGCCTTATCGGCACTTTAAACTTGCACTTGATCTTCAACTACAAGTATTGTGGTGCAATATAGGCACTTTTTGCATAATTTCAGTTGAAGTTGTTTTGTTATTTTTCACAGAATGCTTATTGGAAAACCTTGAAGTTGTTACATTTATCATTATTAATGTATTTAGTGGAGAATCAAAGTATAATTAGCCATAGTATGTTAAGTCCACAACCGCATATACCGGTATGGGTTTGATATCATTATTGGATTTTGGGAGTTTGACATTATCGGGATATCGGCTATTGGTTAAAAAGTCATTATCGGACAACTCTACTTACAATGTGTGTGGGTAAAACTATCTGCAGTTGAGCATGGGCATTAAATTATTTTAAAGTTGCATTAAAAAGCATTAAATGAGATTTTGTGATACCTGTAAAAACCCTGTGTGATGTGTGAATTGTGGTTTGTTGATAAATATACTCTTCTGGATAGGCTCTCGCTCACCAAAGAGCAGAATTAAGTGTTGTAGAAAACGGATGACTGGATGCTTACTAATGTTAGCTGAGCAGTTGTGCGTGGGGCGAAACAATGTAGAAACAATCTGTAGAAGCAATGTAAGTTACATTTACAGTCTTAACAGTTACATTTACAAGATACTGTACATTTAGTGAACTAAATAGTAATTGTAAATAGTGTAAGGCAGTGTGTGTCAACACAGTCAAAGGTCATATATTTTTTTTTTTTTACATTAGAAAATCTCACCACCAAATAAAAAAATGTTACAAAATTTAGACCAAAATAATAATCATCCAATCCATGTTGACACCTACACCGGAAAAACACACCTCCTTAAAACTAGTTAAATACCCTTGTTTTCAGTGTAAATCTACTTAGAAATAGGTAAAATTATCAAGTAAATTTTAATCAGATTTCTTGAAATAAGAAACATAGTTAGTTGAAAATAAGCTTTACAGACTTTGTTTAAGCAATCAATTAGTATATTTAATCTTAAAAAAAGCTTGTTTATCAGAAATGTTCTTGATTTAGGTGAAAATTTTTGAAAGTGTGGGTTTACTAAGAACTAATAGTAACATTTACTTCAAGTAAATGGAATAATCTGACACATTAATCTGTTAACTAGTCTTTAACACTCCAAAGAAGATGGACAAAATTATTTGAGTAGATTTAAGAAAAATAATCTGATTAAGATGTTATAAATTCGCAGTGTAAATATACTAAAGGTTTTTTGCATGCATGATTTATTTTTTATGAATGGCAACAGGTGACTGCAAAGGTTAATTACATACAGTAGATTACCTTCTGCCATCTAGTGGATGAGCATTTCATTATTTTTTTACTGTCAGTAGTACATGTCACTTGCATTCTGTAGAATAGAGATGAAAGAAGAGAAATTATTTACCATAAATAATAGTTTTTGGCACAATTAAATGAAATTGGACCATTTCCATTCACTCGCCTACGTCTAGCATGGTGCAATGGTTAGGATTCCTTTTACCGTGGTTCTAATTCTTTATGTCATGTGCTTGGTAAAGCGCCTGTAGCTGTTGTAATAGTGAAGATGCACATTGATAGATTGCCTATTGCGTTTAATTTGTTATGCAGCAAAGGTTGTAACCCAGTTTACTTGCAGATAAGATAAATGTTACGCCTTGTGAGACCTGAACAATAGACAAGTTTCCAAAGTACTTCCGCATTACTTCTGCATTTTGGCTCGCGACTTCTGTTTTACACTTTCTCCATCCAAGATAACAGTGGATCTGGAGTGGCATCACTCATTAAAATCCCTCAAAAAAGACAATTTGGAAATACCGCAACATCATGCTACCAACATCACGACATGGGAGGACAACACGTTCATGAAGGCAGATGTGGAACCAAGCCCGTGCCACCACAAAGACCGGGTGTTTACGTAGCCATGTTGTTATGGAAGATATGTTCTTCCTATCCCTGCATTTTCATGTGTCCGGTGCTCAAAAAATACTAAAGCTAAAATCTTGCTAATGAAACGACTTGTTATCTTTGATATTTTTATTACGATGATGATAGCAATTATGATCATGTTTAATATTATTTACCTAAATACTGTACTGCTGTGGTTGCAACACCTGCTATCTGCTGCTACCCTGTTGATAATCAGTGCATGTAAGATAGCACAATTATGTAAACGCATCGATGCAAGTGTTACAAGTTTTTTGTTCGTTTGTTTACTGGTGGTAAATGCTGTTAGGCAAGGGAAGACAAGTTGATATGCCTCACAACAACACTTACTGTACATTGATTGACATACAGTGCCCTCCATAATTATTGGCACCCCTGGTTAAGATGTGTTTTTTAGCTTTTAATATTTTTTTTTAATTCAAATAATATGGGACCTTAATGGAAAAAAAGAGAAAAATCCAACCTTCAATACAAGTGCATTTATTCAGTGGGGAAAAATCCCACTTAAAGAAATAATTATTTGACATCAAATAATATGTGTCACAATTATTAGCACCCCTGGTGTTAATACTTTGTACAACCCCCTTTTGCCAACAAAACGTGTATGGTATGAGGTGCTGTCTACACGCCAACAAGCTGTTTGGGAGGCATGCACGGAGAAAACCTTTCCTCACTCACAATCATAAACGCAAACGTCTGGAGTTCGCCAAGCGGTATTGGGACTTCAACTGGGACCGTGTGCTTTGGTCAGATGAGACCAAGATTGACCTTTTTGGCAACAAACACTCTAAGTGGGTCTGGCGTGCCACGAAAGATGCGCATGCTGAAAAGCACCTCATACCCGCTGTGAAGTATGGGGGTCGATCAGTGATGCTGTGGGGCTGTTTCGCTTCCAAAGGCCCTGAGAACCTTGTTAGGATGCATGGCATCATGAATGCTTTGAAATACCGGGACATTTTAAATCAAAATCTGTTGCCCTCTGCCCGAAAGCTGAAGATGGGTCATCACTGGGTCTTTCAGCAAGACAATGACCCTAAACATATGGACAAATCTACACAGAAATGGTTCACCAGACACAAAATCAAGCTTGTGAAACATTATAGGAGAAGATTAGGTGCTGTTTTGTTGGCAAAAGGGGGTTGTACAAAGTATTAACACCAGGGGTGCAAATAATTGTGACACACATTATTTGATTTCAAATAATTATTTCTTTATGTGGGATTTTTTCCCCACTGAATAAATGCACTTGAATTGAAGTTTGGATTTTTCTCTTTTTTTCCATTAATGTCCCATATTATTTGAATTATATATATATATATATATATATATATATATATATATTAGAAGCTAAAAAACACATCTTAACCAGGGGTGCCAATAATTATGGAGGGCACTGTATATCGAGACTGCGTGCATTCTACTTTGATGATGGAAGGCTGGACTTATGCTCCACCTCCGTTAATATTTTTCTATTAATTTTATAAATTTTGATTTATTGACCTGTTTTGCACATGCACCAATAGTTTTCAATAAAACCAGCAATGGAATCATGATGTCGTTTTTATTGCGATTATTTAAGTTTTATTGCGATCACTATCTGCAATAAAAAATGAATGACATACTATTTTTGTTTGTAAGTACTGTACATACCTTTTAGTATTTCCTTGTAACAACAAAATCCGTGTCAGCCCTTCTGCTTTCAGCAACTGTAATATTATTTGTAATTTCATCTTGTTTTGGTCACTCAAGTGGCCGGCGTATCAATCTACACCTCACATCATCACAGGCTGACAGGTTGTTATAATTTTGTCAACGAATCATCAACGAAGTGATAAGAACAATGATACATTCTTTTAGGTATATCGTTAGGTTTAAATCACATCCTTAACTTCTTGTCTGCAGCTGGTTTCGATTTAAGGCGTATGGCGAGATAGATCCACACTGGCGCTTTGAAGCCGGAGGAAACCATATATATATATAGGCGCTTCCAGGAGTTAATGCACAGCACAAAAAGTCTCGGAGTCTCATCTACGTCGTGCTGAATCCATTTTTAGAGATTCCGTGGGTTCCTCTGGTTTGATTTAGCAGTTTTACCTTTTATCAATGCACTGCTTACTTTAACCGCAGTTCATGTTGTTCTGTCTAAACCAGAAGTTCGGAGCAGAAATTGTCGAAAGTGGCGCCGCCCATGTTTTGCTCAGGAAACTTGTCTATAGAGTGTACCTTTTTGGGTGCGGCTAGATATTAGTGTCAATAACTAACATGACTGGCTAGTCTTTGCGTTAGAGACTGGTTTTCTGAATTTGAAATTTCTAAAGGAGAAGGACTCGTACATCAAGATATCACCATATAAGGCAGTGTTCCCCAACCTTTTTTGCACCACGGACCACTGTAATGTGGGCTTTTTTTTTTTTTTTTTTTTTCCAGAAAATGGCAGAAAATGACGGTAAATGTAGAATAACACATCGAGGCTATAAAATGAATATTAAGTGCAGGGGAAATGTCAGTCACCATACACTGAATCAACCTTTTTTTAACAGCGGCCTCTCCTAAAATTTGTCGGCAAATACCTGTGGTTGCACTCATAACGAGTTCTTCTCCAATTGTGAAAAAGGTTCACCATGAGGTATGATGCTCTCAGTGCATTCGCTTTTGTTGCCTCGTTTGCTAGCTTTTAGCCATATATTATGCAGAATGGACTTGGTTGTAGGCTCCTCTTCTGCCTCAGCAGGTGGCCTTTTCCCCGTAAAAAAACTGTCCAAAGACGTCGCCGCCCGCAGCACACATCCAAAAGCAGCTAAAGTTTCTGTTTACATTGTGTGCAAACACCCGAGTAATTGCGGCCAACCACTAGATGGCGACCTATACAAATCTTTACTCGGATTAGTCTATAAAATAGACAGGGATATTGATGTGTCAAGAGCCACAGGCCAGATTGTAGTCCTTAATAAATTATTTATTTCTCTGCGGCCCGGTAGCAGATGCGCCGCGGACTAGTAAGGGATGCTATAACATATTTGCGCCTCCATTCTCTTATGGCCATCTCTACGTATTTTCGTTTTATGCCAAACATTCAATAATTTACAGTCAATGTGTTCTGTGTGAGGTCAAGATGTTAAAACGGTATTTGAAAGCAAAGGCGTAGGTTTGCATAGGGACTGTAGGGACAAAACACTAGCAACTTTTCAGGATGCTCAAATTGTCCCCACCAACTTTTAAGCTACCTTATTTTCATTTTATAATGAGTTCAGTTATATAGGTAATTTAGGTTGCCTTCCCATATGTTGTAAGGATACAATTAACCTTACCATTATTAAGGAATTATTTTCATTATGTTAAGACTTATATTTACCCCTTTTTCACTTGCTCAATGTGCTAGTCCATTTTTCCCGCTCAAACTCACGTTTGATTGGCTGATGACTTGACCCTCCTCCACACGCACACACACGCACCGACCCGACAAAAATACAACATGTCGCCAACATGCCACCTCCTCCGCCTCTTCAAAGAGGAGGGATATCAGAAGTTTTTTTTTCAGCCAGCAGCAGCCACTGTAAGTATTGTAAAAATACTAGGGCTGTCAAAATTATCGCGTTAACGGGTGGTAATTAATTTTTTAAATTAATCATGTTAAAATATTTGACTCAATTAACGCACATGCCACGCTCAAACAGATTTAAATGACAGTACAGCGAAATGCCCACTTGTTAATTGTGTTTCATGGAGTTTTGCCGCCCTCTGCTGGCGCTTGGGTGCGACTGATTTTATTGGCTTCAGCACCCATGAGCATTGTGTAAGTAATTATTGACATCAACAACGGCGGGCTGCTAGTTTATTTTTTGATTGAAAATTTTACAAATTTTATTAAAACGAAAACATTAAGAGGGGTTTTAATATAAAATTTCTATAACTTGTACAAACATTTATCTTTTAAAAACTACAAGTCTTTCTATCCATGGATCGCTTTAACAGAATGTTAATAATGTTAATGCCATCTTGTTGATTTATTTTTATAATAAACAACTACAGTCCTTATGTACCGTATGTTGAATGTATATATCCATCTTGTGTCTTATCGTTCCATTCCAACAATAATTTACAGAAAAATATGGCATATTTTATAGATTGTTTTAATTGCGATTAATTACGATTAATTAATTTTTAAGCTGTAATTAACTCGATTAAAAATTTTAATCGTTTGACAGCCCTAAAAAAATACGTCAATGTTATGGAGGTGGGGAACACACCATTAATTTTGCTACATAAATTTAGCTACAACCTGCATCAGAGTTTGCATAACATTAAACTGTGTGAATTTGCTAACCTGCAAAACTCAAGTAGTAAGCTGCTTAGAGAGAAGTGTCCTCCGCTTTTGTATGTGTTTTCTGCTGTTAACGATAATTAAGCAGTGAGAAATGTTGTGAACTGAGGTTTACCCCCTTTTACCCAATTTTCATTTTTATTTTGTTTGTGGTCTTGAAGCAACACTTGGTAACTTTTCAGTTTTGGTCGATTATAGCGACGCTGGTGGACAAAAGCGGTAGTTTTTTGAAGACTGCGTTTCCCATTAGGACCAGCGCATGAGCGCATAGTGTCTTCCTATGAGTGGCGTAACAGAAAATAATTGAGAAGCACTGGTATAACTCAATATAGATTTATTTTGCAATGATCAGTTTGCCTATCAATTAATTAGGTTCATATTCGTGAAAAATTTAGCCCTGACCCTCGCTCACCCAATCTGTTTGGTCTTATTAATGGCCCGTCCCCAGCAAAAAGTGTTCATGCATGTTATGCTGTTATATCGTCACGACCAATATTGAGCCCAAACCTACACCCTTGTTTGAAAGACATTAGCATGATTGCTTGTTTCTGTTCTCCATCTACAGGACAAAAGTGGCAGTGCAGGGGACGTTTGGTCATCGTCAGAAACCGAGTTCCCACCTGTTCTTCGCCTTTCCACGTGCGAGAGTTATCCTGGCCACAGAGCTGCAGACAACATCTTCAGCCATCTACCCATGCACTCCCAACATGCCAATGTCCCATATCTGATGATTCCCATCGGAGGGATTCAAATGGTACGGGCCAGGCCAAGGTCCAATCCTTCCACCCCTTTGTCCCCAATGTCTCCTTCCTCGGAGGGGCCCTCACCGGCCAGGTTTGACTCATTCTGGGGCGGGACCCCAGGACCTCACAGCAGTCAGACTCCTGGAAGTAAGTGGTCGACAGACTCCCAAGCAGCTGAGGGCAGCCAGTCAGGAAGGTGCACCAGTGCACAAATCATGTGTTCCAAACTGGAGTTGGAGACCACGGACTCAAAGCAATATGGCAGCTCACGAAGCTCCGCCCACACATGCAGGCGTGCTACTGAGTCGAGCGAACGTCACTTTGAAGACGTCTGCGAAGAGACGTCCTTTAGTCTCACAGCTCCTGCGTCCATGGGCCTGAGTGAACAGCCGCCAGAGGATGAGGGCAGAGCGACAGCGGACGCAGCGGGAGAAGATCAGAGCACCTAATTAGATGCATCTCCAACTTGCTTTATGAGTCGCTCCATTCGTCTTGTTTTCCAATTGCTTTCTTTTTTATACAGTTTTCAATACTATTGTTAACTTAAATGTTTGTTCTTTGGCAATATTCAGGTTTGTCATAAAAGATGCACTTTTTTTCTTTGTGAAAATAATGTTTCAGTAAATGTATATATAAGAATTATATATGATCATGCCCTTCCTGTATCTCTATCGATACCGGTAAGCCAACGTCTGTTTGAATATGTGTCAGAGTAATACGAACATGTGTAAATGACCAAAATCTTAAAAAGAAATCATTTTTGATTTTTTTGTTTTGTTTTTCCAGTATTACTCCCAATTATAGTTACTTGTGCCTTTTCTGTCCAGGTTTGTGTTTAAAGGTGTATAGTACAGTTAGAAAATGAGAAGGCTGTGAAATTTTATATTGGACTATTGTGTCATTAAGGAAGATTTATATTCGGTGTTCTGTTATGTTCTTAATACTGTTGCTTTAATTCCAGGGTATCCAAGAGTCACGTTGATGATGTATATTGAAGGAGCAGCAGAAACCAGTCAAAGGAAATGCACTGAAGTTCTATTTTTTATTGTAAGAGATTTTGGATGAGGTATCTCTTTACAGGCAAGAGTGCTCCTTATTTATTGCTATTTGATGACAATGGTCATTGTTTTATTTTGTACTCTTTGTTAAACAGAAAAATATACGTTTTTTTGTCTTACTTTTTTTTTTTTTTCATAATGTCCACGCAATTAAATTGGGGACAAAGATGAGGGATGAAGTTTGACTGGTACCGGCGGATCAAGTGCCCTGCAAATTTCCATCACAACAAAATTTGCAGTCATTGGGGAAAAAAATAAAAATATTGCACCAAGTGCTCTCTGGGTTTTACCTTTTTTATGCAATCAATGTTTTTAAAAGTATGGCATTCCAAAAATTTCCCCTGAGATAATGTACAATGTGTTTTCAAGATGGTGAGAGATGAAGACGTGGAAGTATGTTCCCTTCAAACCTAATGTGATAAAACAAGTTTGACCACCAGGAGTCTATGTTGAGCCACTTAAAGGTTAACGTCATCGTGTGTGCAGCATGTCATGATATGAAGCACAGGAGGACAACAAAATAAACCAGAGGTGCAGTGACGTGCGGTCAGGGGAGGCAGGTGAGGCAGAGCCTCACCTGTCATCATGACAAAAAAATAATTATAGCATCAAATTTATATTAATATTTGTCCATTGCTCTTTATGTATAACTCATTTCAAACATTTTTTATAGTCAAAATCGCTGAATTTGCCAATTTCCTGTTCAAATAAAGAAATGAAACGAGAGGTGCGGCAGCAACGAGTAAAGCCTCACCTCTGATTGCGCAATCCATAACAAACTGGGTTGATACATGGAATTGGAGCGTGCTGGTTGCCGTACATCTGCATGTCGCCATTATAATGTTTCCAGATACGTTTATTTGACCTGATTTTCCACAGTCTGGCTAATGTCTTTAACCCTTAAAGTTTAATGTTTGTTAGCGATATATTTAGTTTTGCTGATGGGAAATGAAACCACAGTGAAAAGGCACAGCTTGCGGCAGATAGTACTCTGCCGCACTGAAAGGGGGCGTACGTGAAACTGGACTTTCCGTCAAGAGTGGACGCGATTAACACCACACCGGAGCTAAAAGGTTTGCTTCAAACTGCGGGACAGAAGATAACTCGCGCTTTTCAAACGGACTGGTACACCCGAAAAGACTGGCTATGTGGCTGTCCTTCGAAAAATCGCCTTTGCTGCTTTCCCTGCCTTTTCTTCTCAACTTGTGCCAATGTCTGGACTAACACGAGATATTGTGACATTAAAAAACTACCACAAAGCCTCAGCAAACACGAGAGCTCGACCATTCACATTCAAAGCCTGATTGCTTTAAAAACTTTTGGAAGCTCAAGGATCGATTTGGCTTTGACGAACAGCGGAAGCTCAACGGTAGCATCCAGAATTCTAAGGTAAAGAGTTTGAAAGACCTCATTAATGCACCCTGCATCCTAGCTAAACAGGAGTTAACATTTCGTGGTAACAATGAGCGTGCAAGCTCTTCTAAACGTGGCATATATGTAGAACGATTACATGGTTTTGCTGAGAAAGATGGAAGGTTAGCTTGACAGAGCATTTGGACACATCCACTGTGTGTTCTGGCTTGTCAAATAGAACACAGCGATCTAATTGAAGCAATCCTCTCCATTGAGGCGGAGAGATTTTTTTTTAAAGTAAAGGAAAATAAGGAGGACTTTTACAAAAAGGGCGTAGGTTTGCATAGGGACAGTAGGGACGTAACACTACCAACTTTTCAGGATGCTAACATTGTCTCCACCAACTTTTAAGCAACCTTACCTTTTTTGCATGATATAATGTTCAGTTATACAGAGAATTTAGATTTTTCAATAGTTCCATATGTTGTAAGGATAGAATTGACCCTACCATTATTAAGTGAATTATTTTCATTATGTTTATGTTTGCTAATAAAAACCAGACCTTTATTCAGGAAGTTTTCAAAATGTTTCTTTAGTATTTTTTGAAAACAAAGGTTTGAATCGAACAGTGTATCATCTGAACCAATGCACGTAAAAGTTATTATCAGTAGATAAGGATTTATTTTGCATTGATCATTTTGCCTATTAATTAATTAAGTTCTTATACATGAGAAATGTGGCCCTTTGCCCCCTTCATCCAATCTGTTTGGTCTTATTAATGTCCCGTCCCCAGCAAAAAGTGTACCTATAGGCAGGTTATGCTGTTATATCGTCCCTACGAATGTTGAGACCAAACCTATGCCCTTCCAAAATAACACCGGTTTTTGTGGTGAAGGACAGGCGCAAGACCACAAACAGTTTTAATTTCAACTTTATAAAAAAAAAAGAAAAGAAAAAAAAAAGAGCTTAGACTAAGAAAAATACAATAGAATATTTAAAAACTAAATTTTGGCCTTAAATAAAATATTATTTGTTTTTCTTTTCACACATTTTGTTTAGCATTCTGTAATAAATTGATTAAAGTATCAGAATTAAAAGTTTTAAAAACAACTGAATATTTCACCAAAGGTCATAATTGAATTCTGTGGCTTTGTACACCACTCTTTACTCTCATTTATGTTGCATGAATTATAGAATTGCGACGGCCAACACATTGAGTGTGTAGAGCAAATGCACGTTATTTTCTTACTTTTACGTATCGATAATATGTACCGTGTGTGCGTGTTTTGTGAAGAATGCTGATGAGATATGAAATAACCAGTTGCCAATTGAATAAGCTACCCTTTTTGGTTTATATATTTGGAAATCTGACACTAAAGGAGTCAGTGCCTCACCAACCATGAACCTCACCGCACGTCACTGGGTATAAGGATATTGCTATATATTTATATTCACACCAGTGCTTCTCAGTTATTTTCTGTTAAGCCCCTCAACTCTGTAAATAGTAATTTTTTTTCTCTAAAATTGTTATTATAAGTACACCTCTGCATAATATTGTGTCCTTTTTAATATAAAAGAGAAAAAGTAATATAGATCAACTTAAATTATGTACAATTTTATTAACATTGTTTTGTTTTTTAACAGAAAAGACTTGAAGTGCACAAACTTGCCTGCAATTAGCGACATTAACTCATGAGGATAATATTGAAAAAATTTGACCGAAAAAACAGAACTTAATAGACCAAATATGGCTGTGTCATTAGACAGAGTGACAGTTTTTATTTTCACTGCAGGCAGTATCAGCTCCTTTGCTACGGTGTGAGGTTATTTTGCACTGAGCAGCTTGGTATGCCACCTTATATGACACCTAACAGTGCTCACTGGTTTACTGATGTGACAATGACAAAGCGGGACGTTTGTTGGCAATATTTTGCACATTTTCACAGAAAAAAACAAACCAAGCGGCTTATCAATGTGATTGGGGTCTAATGTCTTTAAGTGACGCCCTAATTGATTTGGCTTCCAGCTGTCCGCTGCAAACATTTTTAGACACAGTAAAAAGACTGGTCTTTCCTCGTCTCCCACTGTATTAAAAGTCAAAGCCAAAAGCGACATACGCTTCGTCATATTTCCTCATCTTAGGTCTTCATATCTCCAATGATCTTTGCTGTGTGCTCTTGTTTGGTTCAAAAATACTGCACACACTCTGAAAATGAGAGCGCCACTGCCACACACAACACTATTGAGAAGTACTGATTTACACTACTGAAACTGAACAGCAGAACAAAGAATAGCCAGCGCCAGCAAAATAGTCAAGAAAACCACAACTAAGATGGCTCAAATCACATGGAAAGTATATTATAACACTGAAATTCTACACAGTTTCCTACCTTGATTTCAACAGGTTTTGATCCCTGAGCTAATAAAGATGTAGTTTAAGTGACTAGCCTCATCAAGTGTTGAAGCTGAAAAGTGCAACAGAATTAATGCTGAATTTAAGATTCTTGTGCAGGCCTTTGTTATGATTTTATAATTTGCTGCGTGCTAATGAAACCTGGGCACGGGTGTGGTTAGCACGCATTTCTCACAATTCGGGGATCAAAGTTTCCTTCTGTGTGGAGTTTGTATGTTCTCCCCGTGCCTGCATGGATTAGGGTTAGTCCTCCTACATCCCAAAACGTATGGTAGACTACCCTGCCCATAGTTGGCTGGGATTGGCGCCAGCACCCCTATGACCCTCATGGAAATAAGTGAGTAAGATGAAAAGAGTAGGACAACAACTAATTGGAGGTCCCTATTATTTGAAATGAAAAACATTTAAATAAAATAAAAATCAGGATTTTTTTTCTTTAAAAATGATGATTTCTCAATTAAATTTAGGTATGTTTTTTAATTAATAATATTTAGTCATCATGGCACATTAACAAGACTACATTATGATGTTACTACCGTAATTTTTGGACAATAAGGCGCACCTGACTTTAAGCCGCCACCCACCAAATTTGACACGAAAACGACATTTGTTCATAGATAAGCCGCACTGGACTATAAGCCGCAGCTCTCCTCGTATTATGGGATATTTACACCAAAAGATAATAACCGGTAACACTTTATTTGACATTGGTGTCGTAAGACTATCATAGACCAAATGAACCACCATGAAGCGTGAACCAATTGGCTGCAAAGCTTTATTGCTTCAAAAAGCTTCATTTGACAACACTGCTCCCTTGGGCGAGACACTTAACCTCTGCTGCCACCTGCTGTCAACACTTTTGTCTAACATGCCTCCTAGCATGCTTTGTAGCGCTACAGATGTAAATGACAAAATGGTCATGGATTGTGCTAATTATTACTGTTCAAGTGGTTCCATTAATTGCTAGTTATTGTATTTGGTAACACTTTATTTGACAGTGGCACCATAAGACTGTCATAACACAATCATAATTATGAAACTGTCATGAGCATTAATTCATGCGTATAACAGATGTCATTTAGTGTCATCCGGCAAATTATCTCACTTTTGAATGGATGTAAAAGGCGTTAGTGATAATTTGCCGGATGACACATCATGACATCTGTCATAAGCATTCAGTAATGCAAATGATAGTGTCATGTCATTATTATGACGATCTTATGACAGTCATATGACGCCACCGTCATATAAATAGTTACTAATTAAACCAAATGAATCAACAAATAAGCCGTGCTGTACTATAGGCCACATATTCAAAATAAAGGAAAAAAAGTAGCGGCTTACAGTCCGAAAAATACAATATTAAATTAGAACAGCTTTACAGAGGAAAAAAAAAGAATAGATCTGCTGTACAACTTTGTTTGAACTGTTTGTCCTCCTGTTACTTTAACGGTAACGCTTTCATAACTATAAACCTACTACGTAAAAGCCAATCAAAAGAACAGTGAATACCTTAACATTTTCAAATTAACTCCCCATAAAAAGTACTGTAATTGCTTATGACCTCAAAGTGATGTAAGGCTACAGTAACATCAACGTCAAATTTTTTTTCTGGGCACAATTATAATTATGAGCATTTCAATACAGCTATTGTGCAACACCACCCTCTCGACTCTTAACTCGACCATTACAGCAAGTGTGACAGCCAACCCATGGGACAATAAACCACACTGTCCCCTACACTGGAAAAGTACTGTAATACAGTGTATGTTCACACTAGAGATTGACAAATATGAGTTTTTCACGACCGATACCGATTATTAGTAGTTAGAGGAGCCAATAACCAATTTTTGGAGCAGATTTCCATTTACAGCAAAAGTTTAAAAATTGGCATTAAAAAAGTGAATAATGCAAACACTGAGCTTCATTTAAATGCCTAAAGGATGTTTATTGAATCACACAAATTAAAAAAAAAAAATAGCTCCAGAAGTGCCTGAATTTCCTAGACTCAGAGAAATCTCTTATAAAGTTGAATAAAAGGTTAGATAAAATAGCTTTCTGGAAAAAAGTGTCGTTCCAAAAAAAGATTAAATAAAAAAGTTTACGTTACTGACCCACCGTGCTGTCTTCATAATGCTAATTATTTTTAAACAAGATTAACGTAGAAAAATGCATGTCTTTATTAAAGGCTTCATTGAGTGAGTCCAGGCATATCCGCTCACTGCTGAGAACAGCAGCGCACACACAATGAGATGCCACAGCACACTATTGTTTAACAAGCTAAACGATGATTGACACATTCGGAGTCTTTAAAGGTAGCGCTGCCAAGCTTCTCCGGCGAGATCAAAGGTTAAATACCTGTCAATCATCGTTAACTTTAACAAGCAAAACTCGCAGTGCACAGCGCACAGCTGACCAAGAAAAGCAGCAGGAGGGAGAGTGCAGGCTGTACGACCATGAATCAGAAAAACAATATTTTTTAAAAATTAAAAACACGATCCTTTTCACCCGATTCCGATCCTCAGAAAAATGGTGCGATCCCTAGTCCTAGTTTCCCTAGTTGTTAAATTTTTGAAAAAAAGGCTGATATCGATATACGTCAAATTTCCAAATATCGGCCCGATATATCGGCTGGCTGATATCACTGTATCTCTAGTTCACACATACAGTACAATAAAACATCCATGCAGCAGTGTTTCTGGTTTGTCTGACTCTTGCTGTGGTACAACATTCCGTGGTAGAGTTTTGAAAACACGCTTAAGCAAGTTCAGGAACACTGAGCACCTGCTTCTTTTCCCTCTTTTTGGGGGGACATCCATACTGTTGCACACTATCTGGAGCCGGAGGGCGGCCTTAATGTGATGGGATGCCTATGGAGAGCTGCACATCTGCGCTCCTGAGGGAACTGAACTTGTAACCTGTGGAGCACGAATGTTTGTGAAATCTGTTCACTCATGATGCTGTGTGGCCAAGTCACACATTCTTCACATCCATGAAGAGCAACATGTTCTCCACGTATGACAGGAATTTTGTTTTGACGGAACTGCGATCTGGCGGGAAAAAAAAGTCACTGTAGTATATAATAATTTTTTTTTTTTTAATCCATCTTCTATAGCAGGGGTCAGGAACCTTTTTGGCTGAGAGAGCCATGTAATTACGTGAGAGTCATCTTTTTAATAACATTGTTATGCTGTTGCTAATTAATAATGAGTATTTCTTACCATTAATGAGACTTCTGGTGCTGCATGGTTTTGCTGATGGCTTCGTAGTCTGGGTGACACTTGGTGGAGTTAAGCTTCATGCAGGCGTTGAGATTGAGAAATTTAGGATGCGTCTCTTTTCATGTTCATGAAGAAGCACTACGAATCAATTTTTTCCCCACCATGCACGGCGCACCATCAGTGCACACCGAAACAAGTTTATCCATCGGTTGTTTTTTTTCTTTAGCGAACTCGGATTTTTGTCCCTTTCATAGTCAAAACCTTGCAATCATGCTAAACTGAGATAAGTTGCTTACGTCTGTTGACCCATCCAAAGCGAGAGAAAAAAATGGTGCCGCATTTACACTCACCGGCCACTTTATTTGGTACACCATGATAGTAACGGGTTGGACCCCCTTTTGCCTTCAGAACTGCCTCAATTCTTCATGGCATAGATTCAACAAGGTGCTGGAAGCATTCCTCAATCTCCTGCAGTTCAAACCGAGCATCAGTATGGGGAAGAAAGGTGATTTGAGTGACTTTGAACATGGCATGGTTGTTGGTGCCAGAAGGGCTGGTCTGAGTATTTCAGAAACCGCTGATCTACTGGGATTTTCCCGCACAACCATCTCTAGGGTTTACAGAGAATGGTCCGAAAAAGAAAAAATATCCAGTGAGCGGCAGTTCTGTGGGCGGAAATGCCTTGTTGATGCCAGAGGTCAGAGGAGAATGGCCAGACTGGTTCGAGCTGATAGAAAGGCAACAGTGACCACCCGTTACAACCAAGGTAGGCAGAAGAGCATCTCTGCACGCACAGTACGTCGAACTTGGAGGCAGATGGGCTACAGCAGCAGAAGACCACGCCGGGTGCCACTCCTTTCAGCTAAGAACAGGAAACTGAGGCTACAATTTGCACAAGCTCATCCAAATTGGACAATAGAAGATTGGAAAAACGTTGCCTGGTCTGATGAGTCTCGATTTCTGCTGCGACATTCGGATGGTAGGGTCAGAATTTGGCGTCAACAACATGAAAGCATGTATCCATCCTGCCTTGAATCAACGGTTCAGGCTGGTGGTGGTGTAATGGTGTGGGGAATATTTTCTCGACACTCTTTGGGCCCCTTGGTACCAATTGAGCATCGTTGGAACGCCACAGCCTACCTGAGTATTGTTGCTGACCATGTCCATCCCTTTATGACCACAATGTACCCAACTTATGATGGCTATTTTCAGCAGGATAATGCGCCATGTCATAAAGCTGGAATCATCTCAGACTGGTTTCTTTAACATGACAATGAGTTCACTGTACTCAAATGACCTCCACAGTCACCAGATCTCAATCCAATAGAGCATCTTGGGATGTAGTGGAACGGGAGATTCGCATCATGGATTTGGAGCCGACAAATCTGCACCAACTGTGTGATGCCAACATGTCAATATGGACCAAACTCTCTGAGGAATGCTTCCAACACCTTGTTGAATCTATGCCACGAAGAATTGAGGCAGTTCTGAAGGCAAAAGGGGGTCCAACCCGTTACTAGCATGGTATACCTAATAAAGTGGCCGGTGAGTGTATGTCCTTATGTCCTGCTGAAAAGTACGATACCTCTCATGCTTTTTTCTTATAGTCATCTTCTCAAAAGGGTTTCTAAAATCAGCTGACAACGCGATTAAAACGAGGGAAGTTTACGTCCTGATCTCATGCACACACATTGGCCGCTATTTTCAACAGCAAAATTCGGCAACCCCACTTGAACAGTATCTCTGCCTCATCTGCGTTGCCTATGTGATAGATAGATAAATATATAGACACAACGACATGTATGTTTGCCACTTTCACACTAAAATTACTGCGAACCGGCTTTCTAGTCACCGGTGACCATCGCTGTTTTACACAATGCGCTGTTACCAATCTGCACTGTTTGGTGATGTGGTGCTCTCACCGCTCTTACGTCCGGTTCTTCCTTCGGGGAGGTGGCGTAGTGTATAAAAACACATGGACGTGTCGGATGGCTTTTTATTGGAGACTTAATTAACACAAATAAAAACCAGTGGGGGACACCCAGCCACTCAACACAGCGCTCCCGCGCAACTCTCTTTCTACACCTGTCTCTCTCTCCACTTACACTCGCCCACTTCTTCTGCACTAAATTGGCAATGCCGGACATATTGAAACAGGACAGCGGCCCCTTGGTGATGCCGGTAGCAGCGCAAAGGAGAATAATGAAACTTTTTTTTTTTTTTTTTTTTAATAAAGAAAGATTTGTCTGCGAGCAGGATGCAGCCTTCAATGGGGCGAGATCTGGCTCGCGAGCCACAGGTTCCCGACCCCTGTTCTATAGTGTGCTTGCAAGATACAGCTTGAACTGGTCAACAATAAACGAACAATGCACACAAAAGATAACCATTCTCAAACCCGTTCACAGCAAAAGACAAATAGAGTCTTCAATGAAACCATCATGCGTGTTCGAAATGTGACAGAACCTAAAGAAAACAATCACGCACAAAAAGAGCTTGCAAACACTACAATAGAAAGCTGAAGCCAAGATTCGAAGTACAAATCTTCATCTTCATTGAATAATATTCACTAGTCACTGGTGTATGAGTTTTTTTTTTATTTTTTATATATATATACATAGAACAACTTCCATAGAAAATGGTTATGCTGTAGGTTAAGAAAAATGGTTAAAGAGTACGAATGGCATGATATTACTAGGAGGAGATGGAAAGTTTTTACTTCAAGATAAGCACAATTGTTTATAGCGAAGGAACAGTTTTATGTGTGCTGCCAGCATAGGCGAAGTTTGACTTTTGGGGCGGGGGAGCACAACATGCTGATGACCCCGAAAGGCACTGTCAGCAATAAAATTAACTTACAAGAATAATAAAAAAATAATAATTTTGACCCATTATAAAAATATCTTTTTTTTGTTCCATTCATTTTTGTTGTTTGTCTTATTGTTTTACAACTTTTATGGACTATATTTTACCGGAAAACTCTAAATTTTAAAAGCATATATAGGAAAGTCAATTACTTGCAATGACACTTTTCGGCCACTAGGAGGGCCTGCCCCCCCCCCCCCCACCCCCAGGACACCCCTTAATCTCCGCGTATGGCTGCCACATCCGTAAAGCACATATATGACTCTATTTCCTAGTAATTTTCAAGTCTACTGGAAGAGTCTTAAAAGGTGAATCACATAGTTACAGACAGTTCAGCATCAATCATTTAATACACAGTGTCAGACTGCAGACATTGGTATTATGTGCAATACCGTGTAATGTCCATAGATCCAACAATGGATAGGATATACAGTCGTAGTACAGGTCAAGGTTTGACTAAATACAAAAAGGAGAGTGGTTTAACATTTTTTTTAGATTAATTTCGTCACAAGACACACACACAAAACTTCCAAATTTTTAACCACAATAATGAACATATTTCAAATGGTTACTTAAGAGAAAGCATCCATGTAACAAATTTGAAATAAATGAGTGGTTTGAACACGTATTGGATGGGGGTCACGCATTGTGGCTCCATGCCACCTCCAGGTGACTGTGGGTGGAGTCGTTGCCATGACTTCAGAAAAATGGGAGAGGAGTGGTATAAGAGTGTCACACCAATGCAACAGCAGCACAGTGATAAACAACAGCAATGACAACACAGCTGCGGGAAACTTTAACCATTATGTCCTCTAATGTCAGCATTTTACTTCTAGTCACACTTTGGGAATCTCTGCAGCATGGTGAGTGCACTTTCATCATTTTTGTATGGTTTTGTTTACGATACTGTACTCCACTACTATAAATACTATCATTCTTGCTATTGAGTGTTGTGCTATATTTAATACAAACTTCACCTGCACCGCATTGACTTTGGGAGTGTCTCAGTTGTGGTTTTGAAGCAAATTTAGCTTGTGGATTGTGGTTGGATGATAGTGACTTGAAAAATGTATGCATAGTACAGTGAGTTCACTAATGTAACCATGTCGCTCATACAGTGTGCATGTTATGGCAGGCGAAAGTAGCAAAAGAAAGATTTTTTAAAAAAACAAGCTCGTCCATAATACTCTGATTACAATGTTCATTTAAGTACTCTTGGTCACTTTTGGAAGTTCATTATATTTTATGTTGATGGTGTGTGTGAACATGACGAAATTTATTTGTCAGTATGTGCTCCTTTAATTTGTTTTACCGTACTTGGGAATTCAAATACATCAACCCACTGTTCATTATACTTATCGTAATTTTTCGGACTATGAGCCGCTACATTTTTTCCTCATTTTGAATCCTGTGGCTTATAGTCAAGTGCGACTTATTTGTTGATTTATTTGTGTTAATAGGTAACGCTTTATTTGACAGTGGCGACTGTCAAAACACCGTCATAATTATGACACTATCATGGGCATTACTGAATGCTTATGACAGATGTCATTAAGTGTCGTCTGGCAAATTATGTCACTAACTTTTACATCCGTTCAAAAGTGAGATAATTTGCCGGATGACACTAAATGGCATCTGTTATAAGCATTCATTAATGCTCATGACAGTGTCATGTCATTATTATAATTGTCTTATGACACTGTCGTGACACACTGTCAAATAAAGTGTCACCAAATACCATAACTAGCAATTAATAAAACAACTGGTACAGTAACTGAAGAAATAATTAGCACAGATAGCACAGAACATGAATTTTGATTATTTACATCTGTAGCGCTGCAATGCATAATAGGAGGCATGTTGGACGACAACAGTGTTGACAGCAGGTGGCAGCAGAGGTTGACCGTCTCCCCCAACAGAGTAATGATGGCCATATGAAGCTTGGTGAAGCAATGAAGCTTTGCAGCAGCCAATTGGTGCAAAGCTTCAATCGTGGTTCATTTGATCTTATGACAGTCTTATGATGCCGCTGTCAAATAAAGCGTTACCGGTTAATATCTTTAGGTGTAAATATCCCATAATACGAGGAAAGCTGCAGTTTATAGTCCAGTGCGGCTTATATATGAACAAATGTCTTTTTCGTGTCAAATTTGGTGGGTGGCGGCTTATAGTCAGATGCGCCTTACAGTCTGAAAATTACAGCATATTAAAATATAAAATATATTGTATTATACTTTTAAAATCATTTTTACACTTTGCATCACTGTCTAATAGTAAGGCAAGTGACTTCATGTTGAAAATGAAAACTTATCTTTTTATTTTTTATTTTTTGCTAAATTGTTTATTTTTTTGGTTACTGACAGGCTCTGGACGCCCACTAATGAAGGCTCAAGAAGTGCATGCCAGTGATGAGGTCCGAGCAGTGACGTTAAGGAGCAAACGTTGTGCGTGTAGCAGTGTGCACGACTCTGAGTGCTATTACTTCTGCCACCTGGACATTATATGGGTCAATACGCCCAGGTGAATATGAGGAAGTGAATGATTTTTTTTTATGTTAGTTACTTGGAACCAAATCTACTTTTATCATTTTTGATTGAATAGGTTGGGTGTGCAAAGAATTTAAAGAGCAAAATCTTTGCGAACGGTAAATGATCACTTTGACTGTTTGTGCAGTAAGACGACACTTTATGGCCTCGGTGGCACAAAGGCACGACAACGAAGATCTGCAGGCAGGTGCACTTGTGCTGACCTCGACGACCTAATCTGTACTAGTTTCTGCTATCACAGGTGAGTGCGTCACACATTGATTAAAGCATGATTCATTTATATGTGTTGTCACTCTGCATTTGCTTTATAATACTTTACTTTAATAGAGATAAATATAAAAGTCTATGAAAAAACCGTACCGTATTTTTCTAACTATAATTCGCAGTTTTTTTTCTTAGTTTGGATGGGGGTGCGACTTATACCCTGGAGCGACTTATGTTTGAAAATATAAACACATTTTTATATTATATCACCTGTTATTCGCAAACTTGTAACTCGTAACTTGCATCCAGTACTGTACACTTAAGCCTGAGTTATGCTTCTGCGGCAGACCTACGCCGTCAAGGCAGACCCGATTTACGCCTCTCTGCCGTAGCCTGACGTGCAGCTTAACAAAATTCTGACTACGCGTCGCGTCAACGCGTGGTGACGTGACGCAAATGGACTGTGTGACTGGTCCGCTTAAACTGTTGTTTCCGGTTCAGCGCGAAACCACCGCCATTTACAAACATTCTTGCGCTAAAGACCACCTCCGCAACCGTCTTTTGCATCGCCTGCACCTCAACATTTGTATGATCAACATTTGTTTTTCAATGTTGATGAGCTGATGATCCACATCAAGCGTTCCATTTCCGTTGGCATTGTTGTGCAACCGGAAAAAAACTAGAAGAAGTCGACAAGAGTCCCCCAAAACCGTACAAACACAACGCCACACCCCGCTAGTGGCTTGGCGGTGAATCACAGAGCAACGCGTTCCCTTCCAGCAGAACTATCTGATGCTCACTGAGGCCGTAGTCTCTACGCCATAACCGCAACGCAGAAGCATAACTCAGGCTTTATTTAGCTTGTTGTTCTCTATCAGTGTTGTTTTCGTCAACGATGGCAATAACTAAAATATTTTGTCAATGAACACTTTTTTCATGTCGATGACGAGACAATAACGACGTGTTTAGGGAGACTGAAACATAGTTAGCCTGAGGCCAGTTTTCGTATGACGAGATGAGAACGAGACGAAAATTCACCATAGTTTCTGTAACATGTTCACAATATGTGACAATTTATGTGTAGTTAGCTAGCTAGCCATCGTAGCAGTGTCTGGTTGTGTCACGCATGTGACGTGCTTCAACCCCCTAACTCACCAGTGCAGTGTCCTCACCAGTCTCAAGGCTTGCAAACAAGGTAACATTTGTTTTCTTATCTTGGCCAGAGAGAATATGCAATGTTGCTTTAACCTTTCAAGGGCTGTGCTGAGTGATCATCACACACTAAATGTAGCGTAAGCATAACGTTCAAGTAAGCATTAGGGTAATGCTAACAGCAAGCGTCCTCTTAAAGTTTTGGCCAACTTTAAAAGAAAATTTTACCTATAGTTTGTATTCGTTCAATATGATTAAATGAAAATAATGTACTGATTTCTTGTGAGTGTGCATTATCAACAAGTTGGCGTTGTCCTTGTAGACGCTACAATATGTGCTCGTCTGTCAATTGTTATTCGAAATAGTTGGAAACCTTTATTTACTGATTTATTTTTGGAGTAAATTTTTTTTATTTTACTGACGAAAATTTTTTTTGTAAACGTCAACTAAAACTAGACGAAATTAGTCTTGAGTTTTTGTCAACAAAAACTAAATGAAAACAAATACATTTTGAGATGATTAAAATACGGCTAAGACTACTCAGTCTTATTGTGCAAAAGGCTAAGACCAAGACGAAAATTAAAAGGGCTGCCAAAAACAACACTGTTCTTTATTTGTATTTTAAATTGCCTTTCAAGATGACATGTCTGTTGTTGGTGTTGGATTTTATCAAATAAAATTTCCCCAAAAAATGTGACTTGTTGTATATACTGTATGTTTTTTTCCTCTTCATTGCGCAGTTTTTTGGCTGTTCCGGCTTATACTCAGGTGTGACTTATAATCCAAAATATACGGTAAATTAACTGTAACCAAGTGTTCCTTCTTGGTCTGTTTGAAAAAATTCTTACAGTCTGTAACCTTGAAATGTCTGAAAATACTGAGGACATCCTACCTGTCCGCAACCCAACCAAAATGGCTCTGTGCGCCAATTCTGGCTCAGGACCAACAAGTTGAGGATAAGATCGCTTGTTATGGTGATATAATGAAAGTCAAACAAGGGCGTAGGTTTGCATAGGGACAGTAGAGATATAAAACTATCAACGTTTAAGCAACCCTTCATGCATTATATAATGATTTCAGTTATATACTGTAGGTAATTTAGATTGTTTTCCCATATGTGTTGATGATAAAACTGACCTTACCATTATTAAATGAATTATTTTCATTATGTTCAGACTTCCATTTACCACTTTTCACTTGCTAAATTTGCCGATTCATTTTTATCCCCTCAAACGCACATTTGATTGGCTGATGACTTGCATTTATTTAAAATGTATTTAATTATTTTCTACATTATTTATTTTAAAATATTTTCATTTGCAGCCTATGCAGATTTTTTTCAGATAATCATACATAATCATAGTCGTGGTAAAAAGTTTTAATCTTTTGTTGAGTCCTGAAGGAAGGCTCCGTTTTTGTTTATTCTTGCTATACCCTAAGAAGTTTTTTCAGTTATATTTAATTTTTTTTTTTTTTTTAGACAGACAATGTTGTGTGGTCTTAAAACAAATGTTTTTTTTTTGCATTCCTGGGAAGTTCAATACTCTGTAAGTTAATACAATTTAAGTTATGTTCAAGTATTAGGTTACACTGCCTTCTAGTGGCAACAGTTAATACTGTATGCAATAACTCGTCTAACATGGCTGAATCCAACTGCTCCCTGTTAAGACCAACATAAGGTATAGTTTTGTTTGAGCTGTTGTTTTTGTTTTTGCATTTGGTATTTAGTTTAGAAGAATATTTAGCAGGTTTTCTTTTGTGGGAATATGTGTTTAAATGGTTTGTTAAGAGCTTTGTAAAAAGAAGAAAAAAAGTTTGCAAAGTTTGCATTTTATAACATTTAAGATAGCTGACTTTTGCTATGCAAGTTAGCCAATTGTTCTTTTGTTGTACTTACATCCTCAGTTATATATTTTATTATACTATTTGAGGCTAAGCTCGGGTATTTTCATCTCATTTAATTTTAAATACATTTAATGCTCTTTTGAAAGTGCAATCTTAGCAAGCCAAAATAAATATTATTGCAAGCATAAACACTTGCTTCTTATGTTTTACATCTAAAATTTATTCTGCAAGGCATTAAATATTTGTAATCCGATTACTCGATTATTCTTATTATTGGGAATGGCGTGGCTCAGTGGTAGAGTAGTTGTCCCCCAACCCAGAGGTTGTGATTCTCTGCCCTGATGAACTTGCCTAAGTATCCTTGAGCAAGATACTGAACCCCATATTGCTCCTAGTGCTGCGTCACCAGTAGGTAGATGGCAATGTAGCGTACAGCGCTTTGAGCACCTTGAAAGGTGGAAAAGCGCTATACAAGTATAACACCATTTATTCGAACTAACTAGTATTATTTATATAATCGATAGCTGCAGCCCTATACAAGTAAATACAAATTTATTTTGCATTGATCATTTAGCCTATCAATGAATTAGGTTCATATTTGTGATAAATGTAGTCATGTGTCCCGTTCGCTCAATCTGTTTGGTCTTATTAATGTGCCATCCTAAGCAAAAAGTGTACATGCAGGTTATGCTGTTATATTGTCCCTGCCAATGTTGAGACCAAACCTACGCCCTTAAAGTCAAACATTATTTTGACTAGGAGTGGTACAGTGTAGTGTGTTATCATTTTTATTTTTGTCTATTCATAATTGTCACTTTTGCAGTGCCCTGTGCATGTATGTACACATGCTTTACAGTAGTTCATGATCATCAACCTGATGATCTTGCGAGGAAGAAATATTTTCTAAAAGTTGGCTTTTTTTTTTTTAAGCTGACTGAGTCTATTATATTTCATGTTCTGAAAAGATTAACTTTGCTGAGTAGTGGGCTTTAAGGGGTTAATTATAAACACTTTATAGAGCCTGTAAAGATAGGAAGTGCAAAGTTACTATATAAAACACCAAGAAAGAATATGATGTGTAGTGTTTATGAGTTTAGACAATATCCAGCAGGATCAATGATTTGTTTGATTTGACAATATTTTCTTTCCTCCGAAATGTACGTAATATGAATGTATTAATCCTAATTCCTTTACCCACAGTATAGACAATTCTCAAAGTAACCATTTGACCTAATTGATTGTCATTCACCTGTAAATACAACCCTGTGTAATAATTCTGTCTTTCCCACAGAAGTGTAAAAAGCAGGTCCAAGAAAGTCCACAGTGTAACAGACTGAGAGGGAAACAACAGTCTGTGAGGCTAAACATCCGCCAGGCAGTACCTGAATGCTTGATGCTGCTGCGATGGCGAAGCAGGAAAGGAGTTGACAGATGAGTCTGATGAGTGAAGGTAGAAAAACCGATAAGATATCCGGCCAGGAATCTGCAAAATGACATGTTTTGCAAACACACCATGCAGAAGATGAGAAGTATCAGATACAGTATAGAAGGAACTTTTCCTCCAGGTATCAAGTCTTGATTGTCCTGTGCAGATGGAAGTCGGGCAAAATTTTTTTTTGGCTTATAAGGTTGTTCCTGTCAGTCACACAATTTTTTATTATTATATTGTAAAATTAGTTATGCTTCCTAATCAGGGGACTTGTGATCCATAATAAAAATGTATGAATGGTATATTGTGGCAATGTTTATGTCTTGTTTATTTTGAGTTTATAAGTTCCCCATCAAATGCTTGTTGTTCTTCCTTAGCAAGTTATCGAACAGATTTATTTAATGCAACACTAGGTAGCTTTTCAACCTTTATAAAATATTATCATAACATTTGTGATAATATGTCGACTGACAACTAGTTGAATGACACTTCTTTTATATCTTGAGGGGGCCTGTATCGCTTTCACCGGCACTAATTAACTTTGAGGAGGGTGGCAGGAACCCTGCCACACAAATAAAACTACAAATGTGCTGACTGCATAACGGCATGCGTCACTTCCCCCTTTCCCCATTCATTACAAAGATGGGAGTCGATGCGAATTCTGCAAAGACGAAAGAGAACAAAAGAGACAAAAGTTTTGTCTGAGGTGGAACAAAAAAAAAAGCCCGGCTTACGCACCCGTCAACCAAACTCGCCAGCAATGACAAGTTCGGGTGGAGTGTGGTAGCCACATGGTTGCTAACCGTCATATGCTATTGTTTAGCCACAACTGGATACATGACCTTATTACTATTTGTCCTCCACACAGCCGCTGGAAATAGAAATGTTGTTTAATCCATCTGCAGGCGACCTGGAGATTGATTTTTGATCGATCGATTGATGGTTTTACAACACTTTGCGGGTGTGCACTTGTCGTCATGGGAAACACAGGCGCTGGTAGTCATGGAAAACGCAGTCTTCCTTAACGCAAAACACTACCGCTTTTGTTCACCGGCGTCACTAAAATCGACCCAAACTGAAAAATTACAAAGTATTTCTTTAAATGTCCCTATACATTTCCCATTTATGATTACAATATGAATTCATCATAGTTAATTTACAGTATTTTGTTTCCCATAAAAAAGTAACACCCCTTAAATGTATGTTTTGGTTGCTTGTTTATCCGACTTTGACCTTTCCTGTTTGCTTTAGTATAATGTATTACGTGACAACTGACTCAAAGGGTTTTATGTGTTAAGAACATTTTTGGAAGGGGTGGGCGGTGGCAACCCCAATGAGTCTGCATATGGGGGATAGCAAACACATCTGTGACTTCAAAAGGAGGCCCGGGATGGATGAATGATCCCGGAATTCTCCACTGAATCAATAATAAGTTGACTCTCAATTCAGCGGCCGTTGTTATCGCAAGGATCCCAGCAAAGAATGTAGTGTTTTGTAACATTGCTGAAGGGGTTGAAAGGGAGGTACATAATGGCCTGTCGCCCCATGTTTTCCTGTGATATGCTTGGACTGCGCATACCGTGCGTGCACACATGATCGGGTTGAAAAACACTCACAGATAATTGACCTGCAATCTAATGACTGAAGAAGACGAGCGCTAACCTGCTTTTGCTGTTTGACCAAATAACTTGTATGATCAAACACTCTCAGAAGTCGATATTGACTCATACGGTTGTTTACTCTGCTTCATTGCACTCTTTTGAGTGGCCTTTCTATTCGCTTTTCTTTGACGCAAACAGCCCAACACACGTGAGTCAGTGAACAAAAGAGAAACATGAATTGTGAAAAGTAAATAAATAATGTGATCATAACAGCAACAGGGTTGAAAAAAAAAAAAAACAAACAAACAAAAATATGTTTCTTCTTAATTAGAACTCTGTCAGTGGTGCTGGCTCAAGAACAACACATGAACAAGAGAGTACATCAGAGGCAAAAATGCTGCAAGGATAAACTAAACACTGTAAATTGATTTGTTTGACATTTGTATATTAAACTGGTGTTCAGAATTGCAGCAATTCCTCCCAAAATATGTATATCAAATTGTGATTACAGTTATAATTTCGAATGAAACAAGCATTCTTGTAATGAACATTTAAAATGATTGATCGGCAACAAAATTCAAATCTTGTATGCATAAGACTTCACTGAAGAATTTACTATGGTTCGAATTTTTATTTTCAATATTAGCGTAATTTTCCCACTATAAGGCGCACCTGACTATAAGCCGCCACCGACCAAATTTGGCACGAAAACGGCATTTGTTCATAGATAAGCCGCACTGGACTATAAGCCGCAGCTGTCCTCACTGTATTATGGGATATTTACACCAAAAGACATTAACCGGTAACACTTTATCTGACAGCGGCATCATACGACTGTCATAATACCAAATCAACCACCATAAAGCTTTGCAGCTAATTGGCTCAAAGCTTCATGGTGGTTGATTCATTGCTTCAAGAAGCTTCATTTGGCTATCACTGCTCCCTTGGGGGAGACAGTCAACCTCTGCTGCCACCTGCTGTCAACACTGTTGTTGTCCAACATGCCTCCTAGCATGCATTGCAGTGCTACGGATATAAATAACAATCAAAATTAATGTTCTGTGGTAATTATTTATTCAGTTACTGTTCCAGTTGTTTCATTAATTGCTAGTTATGGTATTTGGTAACACTTTATTTGACAGAGGGGCCATAAGACTGTCATTAGACAATCATAATTATCATAATTATGACAAGACAAGACACTTTCATGAGCAATTATGAATGCTGATAACAGATGTAATTTAGTGTTATCCGGCAAATTATCTCACTTTTGAATGGATGTAAAAGATCCAAGCTGGACATAAATGGAGTGAGTGACATAATTTGCCGGATGACACTTAACAACATAAGCATTCAGCAATGCCCTTGATATTGTCAAGCCATAATTATGACTGTCTTAAGAGGCCGCTGTCAAATAAAGTGTTATCTATTAACACAAATCAATTAACAAAGAAGCTGCACTGGACAGTGAGCCACAAGTATCAAAATGAAGGAAAAAAGTAGCAGCTTATAGTTCAAAAATTATGGTAGGCTACTTTTCACCACTTTGTTCTAAATCAAGAAACACTTCATTATCAATTCAAACATTGACTAAATAGGTCTCGAGCTAGGTAACGTGGCTGCAAGCACTTTTTCTATAGTCGATATTACTCTGGCAATAACAAACAATACAAAAATAAATATTACCTATAATGGAGTTCAAAACATACACTTTTTGTGGTTCAGACTTAAATAAATATTTCCACACATATTTGCTCCTTTTACTTGTCAGTGAATTTTGATGTCATTTTTCTGTCACATTTCATTTAAATCAATGGCTTAGCTTTAGGCAGCTATATAGTACAGTGTGTACTCATATTGTGTTTGTATTTGACTGGAAATATACACATATCAGTTGTCGAACAGACTGGCGTGTACAAACTCTGTATATAAACATGCTGCTATTGGGAAAAGGGAAGTAGTGTGCCACACATACTTCCTTACTGACTGGAAAATGTGGGCCCCATCAGATGCTTGCGGAAGTGATGTATTTTCTTAAAATCTAATCCAATTTCAAAACATTGCAAACATACTATGCATGCATATTACTATGCATGCATATTTAGAGGATTAACTAAGAATGAATCCATTAAATAGAATTTGCTTTGTGTGTGGCAATGTTTTCCCAAAGTAGTGGAGTAAGAGTAGCGTTTTTAATAAAAAAATCTACAAAAGTAAAAGTACAAAGTATGGCTTGGTAAAACCATACGTGGAAATTTAGGGGGTTCAGGGGACATAGCCCCTCCCCTGGTGGCCGAAAATGTCATTGAATATAATACTTTCCAATATATGAATTTAACATTAACTTTGCTGGCGAAATGTTGTCTATAAAAATTGTAAAGCAATAAAACAAACAAAAAAATAAATTAAATGTACAATTTTTTAAATTATTATTATTTTTTTTTAATATAATTAACGAGGGGCAATTGCTTAGCTTAGCCAAAAAAAAAAAAAAAAAAAAAAAAAACACCTGAGGACAGAAGAGGCAAGATGGATATATGGATTTTTTTCAAACCTAAGCTTGAAACCTAAACAACGACTGAGCAAGAACCAAGGATTGAAGATGTGGACCATGAAATGCCAGAGAGCACCGCCAAAATGGTGAGTGGATGTTTAAATGTAAATGGTGTTATACTTATATAGCGCTTTTCCACCTTTCAAGGCGCTCAAAGCGCTTTACACTATCTCGCCATTCACCTACTGGTGACGCAGCACTAGTTTGCTCCACTAAAGACGTGAACCCTAATAAATAATGGGAAACAAAAAAACGCTCATTTTCAATGTATTATTATAAATGTTCATTGCCGGAATATTCTGTCAAAAACGATGCGGCTTCTACTTCTCCACTAGGTAAAACAGAAAAACGCACGCGCTCACACACACACAGCTGGGATGCCTGTATGTACGAGCATGGGCTAAGATAATATCCGAGCATATAACGTGTAAGTTAATTTTATTGCTGATGGTGCGTCATGAACACTTTTGACCCGCCTATGGGTAACACTACTCTTAGAAGGACATTTTTCTCAAAAAGTTACTCAAGTAAACGTAATTGAGTACATGTTACACGCTACAACCTACCTCTGGAGATCATTGGGAGTTTCATGGGAAATCAGTAACTTTCACTTTGATACACTGCTGGCCAAAAGTATTGGCACCCCTGCAATTCTGTCATATAATTCTCAATTTCTCACTAAAATGATTGCAATTACAAATGCTTTGGTGGTAATATCTTCATTTCTTTTGCTTGCAATAAAAAAAAAATTAAAAAAAAAAAGAGAATGGAAAAAAATATTAAATCATTACCATTTTACGCAAAACTCCAAAAATGGGCCGGACAAAGGTATTGGCACCCTTGGAAAAATCATGTGATGCTTCTCTAATTTGTGTAATTAACAGCACCTGGTGGCAGGTGGTGGCAAAATATAAATTACACTTGCAGCCAGTTATAATGCATTAAAGTTGACTCAACCTCTGTCCTGTGTCCTTGTGTGTACCACATTGAACATGGAGAAAAGAAAGACGACCAAAGAACTGTCTGAGGACTTGAAAAGCAAAATTGTGAGGAAGCATGGGCAATCTCAAGGCTACAAGTCCATCTCCAAAGACCTGAATGTTCCTGTGTCTACCGTGGGCAGTGTCATCAATAAGTGTAAAGCTCATAGGCACTGTGGCTAACCTCCCTAGATGTGGACGGAAAAGAAAAATTGACGAGAGATTTCAACGAAAGATAGTGCGGATGGTGGATAAAGAACCTCGTCTAACATCCAAACAAGTTCAAGCTGCCCTGCAGTCCGAGAGTACAACAGTGTCAACCTGTACTATCCATCGGCGTCTGAATGAAAAGGACTCTATGGTAGGATACCCAGGAAGACCGCACTTCTGACCCAGAGACCTAAAAAGGCAGGCTGCAGTTTGCCTAAACTTACCTGAGAAAGCCAAAAACGTTTTGGAAGAATGTTCTCTGGTCAGATGAGACAAAAGTAGAGCTTTTCGGGAAAAGGCATCAACATAGAGTTTACAGAAGAAAAAAAAAACGAGGCCTTCAAAGTTAGGCTAAGGGTGCCAATACTTTTGTCCGGCCCATTTTTGGAGTTTTGTGTAAAATGATAATGATTCTTCTTATTTTTCCCATTCTCTTTTGTGTTTTTTTCATTGCAAGCAAAATAAATGAAGATACTACTACCAAAGCATTTGTTAATTACAATCATTTTCTGTGAGAAATTGAGCATTATCTGACAGAATTGCAGGGGTTCCAATACTTTTGGCCAGCAGTGAATGTATGACAATCATGAATGACAAATATATCTTCCATTTGTTCATTTACCGATAGAACTTACATGTAATAACAGAAAAGACAACGGGCATAACTCTTCATACATACAATAGTAAAAAAAAAAAAAAAAAAAAAAAAAAAGGTGAACAGGCCTGCATTTCACAATGGATGTTAAGAGCACACTGTTATCATGATCGTCAAAATATTTATTTCTTTATTTTTATTACTGTTGTTATTAATCTGTTTAAATAAAAACTGTTTAGTTTTGTGCGTTAGATTCGTTTAGAAGTAGGCCTGCAATGAAGAAACATCAAAGAGGCCTGCTATGAGGATATTTCTCCACGAGATGGCAACCTCAATTTGGAAGAGCTGTGACATTTACATAAGTAGGTAGTTTGACCTCGACTAAATTGCTTCGTTTTCTGTAACACTAGCGAATTAACCAAATTAAAAAAAAACATACAAATGCAAATCCACCTGTGAATTTATCATATCTGTTTGAGGAAGTAACGTATAAAAACCAAAATCGGTGTAATTACAAGATATTAGGGTTGCATTTGCCGGTTTTTTCATTCTGAAACGGCTCCAATTTGAGTCATATCGTGTCGATCTATTTTGGGGTTAAATTGACGCTAAGTCATTCCATAAACATAAAAGGTAAGTTGAAAAATACACCTTGGCATTCCGGTTACTGGCAAGCTAGAAACGCAAATTGGCTAACAATCCTCCACCCGTTTCCCAACCCGGATCAAAAGCTGACCGCAATGCTTTTTGGGTAATGTAGTGTGTTCGCCGCAGAGGCGAGGTGTTTCACAACCACACGGAGGAGCCGCAGCCTCCATCGAGGACTACCGGTACCGCCATGCCCAGCTCGGGATGGCTTCCGGTAAGTGCAAAGTGTTTGGACTTTGGGGTTTGTGGACTGTTAGAAGTGGGTGAAAGTGCCCTGCTTGATATTTCTACTTTGGCTGTAATTTTGGAGCAAAGAAAAGGAGGCGGAGAAAGAAGGTGAGTCACGAGCGAGGAATGCGAGTGCTTTGTGTACACCCTTGCTTTTGGAGGGAGGATAATAACCCAAGTTGGCGGATCGGCTACGAGACAACCCCTTGTCACGATTAAACATTCACAGAGCGACATTGTTTGCAGACCTGTGGCGTGTTTTTTCTCATGGGAACCGTTGTTAAACTCGTGTAGTTGCTACTTTATTGGGTCAAATACTGCTACTCGACTTGATTTTGGATGCATTTTTGCACTCATTCCCTGCACAGGGCGACCGCACACAACAAAGGGTATGCAATGAGCTGTGGTATGTAGATGATATAAGGGAGTTTTTTCTAATGTTATACTCAATTATAATAAGTTACAATTAAATTCAGTGCCTTTTTTCCTGATCGGTGTTGCATATTGGGAATGTTTTAACCGTAAGGCCTCGGGTCACGGCGACATAGCCGCCTGTTTGCTTCACCTTCAGACGTGATCGTTTATTAGTTTGGGTGAAAAAACAAAATAACACGTATCTGACTCAAATTGAATGTCAAAATGCAGGAAATTTATAGGAACCTTGTGTTCGTTCCTACTTCGAGGAATGCACGTAATCCTGGAATGTGCGTGTGTTTTTTTTGTTGACAATTCAGTTGAAATGCATCTGTTGTGTCGGACGTGTTGAGTCAAGTCATTGCTGTTCGAAACGCGTTCCTTGAATAATTAGCCTCATGGGTTTTACTTAGAAAAGCACAACCGGATGTTGTTGTTTCTCCCTTCCGCTAACTTGACCGGCCATTCTCATTCACTTTGTGGCATTTCGATCCCACTTGACGCGAGTACCTTTCGAGCTCAGAGGCGCAGGTCGATACCGGAAGCTTTCGCATCATAACCGGCGTTTACCGGCTGTTTCACGCGAGTGTCAGATCGATTTAAGTCTCGTCATCCAAACAGGTAATTGTTCACCTTGTTGCGGAAATAAAGCGCTTAACTGTTAGACAACTAGCCTCGTCGTTGTGTTTGTAAAGTAGCACGCAATTTCGAGCTAATCAGGTGTTAGGGCCCGTCCGTCAGTGTGTCCCGTCTGTCATACGCCAATGTGCAGTGCAGGCGTAAGTGTTTATCAGTTCGAAAACTGCAGTGTAAGGGTAACGGCACTGTAGGTTTTGAGTGTCAAATGAGTTTTGCAATTTGGTTGAGTTTTTTGTGAATTCATCATATGTTGTTCTGTATCTGGTGGCTACACCTCTTCTTGAACTTGTATGTCATTCACTCTTATAGCAACACTTCCTCTGGTTTAATGTGGTTCTGGCCTAATAGCATCTGAAGCCAATTTTCCCCTTAGAGAAAATGTCTGATGAAACTGCAGCTCTTTCCATCCACTTCCAATTGGTTGTTCCTCTGTAATGGGCCATTAAGAGGCAGCTATGATGGGTGAGCTGTCATCCTGGGTTGATTGACTCAAACAGATAAGATTGAGCTGAGATTTCTAATTAAAAAAGCTATAGGTCTCATGTCGATCGCCTCTCAACTCCAGTCAGGTGGCCTACCGGAGATGCTATATAATATAGATATAAGAATACAGTGGGATCTCGGGTTCTAGATAAATCCCTCCCAAAAGGCCTGACTAACAGTCGTATGAAAACTGAAGCTATATTTCCCTAAGGAAATAAGATGAATTCAAGTAATCTGTACCACACACCTAAATTAATTATCCTCAAAATACATTTGATAAAGAATAACAATAGTTTAACATACGGAAATATGCTGAATTATACGAATGACTTGAACGGGATATGTGAATTTTAAACATAATATAACAGGATTCAAGAATCTTGATATGCTATGAAAGTAAATCAAATTTATTTCTATAGCCCTTTTCAAAACCCCGAAAGGTCCTCAAAGTGCTTTACAACAACGCCAGACATATTCATGATAAATAAAAGGCAGAAAAGTTCTATACAATGACATTTAGAAGAAGAAGAAAACGCATCGCAATAAAAGTCAAAACGGCAAAAAAAAAAAAAAAAAAAAGATCAAATCCTAAAACATTAAAACCCTTAAGAAAAAAATCCAGGCTACCCTAGTCTGGAGAAAAAGTGAGTCTAAAAAAAGCGGGATTTAAAAAACCATGATTTAAAAAGGCCCAGATTCGTTTTGGTGCGGATTTCAGGGGGCAGCAAAAGAAGCTGGAGGAGGGCCTTTTGTTAGTACTTTGCTGCAAGTTTCTTTTTAAGTTATAAAGCGTTTCTTGTATTCTGTATCATAAGGCAGGCATTTGTAACTTTTTTGGAGCCTCATGGTGGCTTATTTCAGTGACACTCATTCAATTTAAGTCATTTTTCATAAGACAACCCAACTCAGTATTGGCTATTTTAGAGAATTTTCACTGATACAGTCCCCGGATTACGAATGAGTTCCTTTCCTGTGCTGGCAACGTAACCCGAATTTCTCAAAATAACTATTCAAAAACGTATACATAAAATTTTTACATATTAAAAAAAACAACAACAAAAAAACAGGTTCGGGACTGCTGACAATATGGCGAGGGGAAAAAAAAACGACTGGAGGCAAAATGGCGGATGAGACTCCAGTGTTGAAATAATGTAAATCAGGTACGTGGTGAGCCGGGGCCTACCTGTATTTTAAAGACCACAGTGTAGAGTTGTGACCTAAAAACGAAAAACAATCAACAGATATCTGTTTGTTAAGACAAGAAATAGATAGTATCTATAGCAAGCTCCTTTATCAATACAAAATCCGCCACTTGAGCTGTGCATCTGCTACCACAAGGCAAGGAATCGGTTATCCAAGGGTTTAATTTTGAAACTGTGAGCACTTGCATACTGTAACAGGTGTTAGCACTGAGCAACTAGTAATGGCAAGGAAGAAGTAGTAGCATGACTGCAGGCATCATGGACTAACTTCAAAATAGAAACCTTACCAAATACTGCTTTATATTATGCATGATTTATTGGGCTTTTATTTTGAAGCTGCCCAGCGTGTTCCTGATTACGTTGGACATTATGCTTGAAACTCTGCACACTAGTGGGGTAGATATTCCAAGATAATTTGGCATAATCAGGTTGAAATGTTGCATTTTTTGAACTTTTGAACCCATTTTCCCCCAATTGGCAAAGCACTAGGCTATTTTTAGGCACTTTTGTTAGCGACTAAATATGACTATTTATTTTATTTCTTAAATTTTTCTGATCCATTTGAAAAAATGTCTTGCAATTCTTTTTTTCTTTACTTTGATGTCCGTGTCTTTATTTATACTTATTGCTTTTTCATTACTTAAGATTCTGTTGTTTCTTACAGGGTCATGAAGATACAATCAATGGCCTTCAGTTTGAAAATAGTTTAAGAATGTTTTTTTTAATTGGCTTCCTAATGATTGATGACTAGAAAAAAAATCTTAGGTAGACAAAAATGGAATTTTTTAAAGTCTACTGCCCCCACTATTAGAACCTCTGGCCCAGGTCAACGCGCTAGTTATTGATCTTAGTAACCACGAGAAAGAACAATTTGCTTGAATAACATGAATAAAATTTATTCTTTTGCATTAGATTTAATGAAAAGTGCACCAAAACGGCGCAAAAACATGAATCTAGTGCAAATAATCCTATTCCAATTCCACGATCATATACGTACAAACAAGAGGCTTAGCCTAACTCCTGCACCCAGTGGAGTGCTGTCATTTTGAATCCATTGGTCACATGACCAGGGAGTTTTTGCGCTAAAATGATTTTTACAATTTTTATTATTTTTGCGTAATATCAGCATGTAACAAACTGGTGTGTGGCGTCAGCATTTACCCGTTTTCGACATTACGGGGCGCACAAACACGGAACACCAATAACCCAACATGAACAAACCCAAATTGACTACACTGACCACATTTTTTAATGTTTTCTGGAAATAAACACACACTCCCAAAACTTTTTTTTTTCCTTGGGAGCTCCAGGGTGAGGCGGTCCCACGGGAGAGCCCCGTACCTGGGCGAAGCTTTCGTGTCTTCCCCTTACCGATCTCTGGAAGTCTCCCTCGACTCGGATGTCGTGGCAACAATTAAGAAGTCAAAGAGATGACTCAGGCAATTATGGCTAACGGTTTTCAAGCTAAACCGTCGTAATGACGATATTATTTTCTCCGTAGTCACGTGGATGAGTTATCACATGTTAGTTTCATACCAAAGGTTTCATACTCGTTAACTTTACTCGAACTTACTTGTCTGCATATGTAGGCATTTGTTTACACACTTTACAGTATACCTCGGTTTTTGTCTCATCGTAGCCAAGCGGTCTTGCCACTAGGGCTGAAACTTTTCTCCCTTTTCTTTTCATATTGTTTCTTGAGTGGTCTTCCCCCTGTGCGAGGCTAGGTGCTGGGGGTTTCAGAAACATGTCATCTTGTAGTATCGTGTTAGGTGGGTACTGAGATACTGACAATCAATCAGCAGCAATAATCAGGTTGAGCACAGTGCCAGAGCCAGTGGTGGGAGCATTTCAGGGCCACCAGGCCATTTATATTGTTGAAACCCTGTTACCGCTTTTTCAATGTGGTATCGAATTGTATCACTTTTTTCCCCCCTCTATCATAGCGAATCGTATCACTTCCAAACTGAACCATATCGTAATGGAACTTCTATGGCTTTAATGGTATCATTTTTGTATCGAATTGCAACCCTTGTGCCTTGATATCGAATCAGCCTCTTGCCAGAGAACCCCAACCCTACCACGGTGTATTGATTCTATGGCTTTAAAAACTCTAAAACTACCAAAAGATCAAACTATCTTGTATCAGGGAAATAAAACGTTTACTGGCTTTTTGTGAAAAAATACACAATTCATTTAAAAATCAGGCATGAAAATGGGTCAGTTAAAAAGGTGAGAAGGGTGTGGAGGAAATATGTTCCGGCGTTCTGCCAAAATGTCCTCCGTCAGCGAAACATGAGGCGAATTTGACAATTTTTAATTTTTCACATAAGGCTTAATATTCAAATTAGCAGGGGTTTAATTAGTTGAAGTTGATTTCAACCACCATTGACTCGCGCTCTCACTCCGAAGCCCTGAAACTATCAAATAACTGGCAAACTGCACAGAATTTGTTCAAATCAACTCCAGCGACTAATTGAACCCAGGGTAACTCAAAGATTAAGCCTAATGTAAAAAATTCAGAACTTCCCCTTTAAAGTATAGACCATTGAATATGACCATTAAAATGTTGTCTATAAAAGTTTTAGAGCAATAAAACAACAAAAATGAATGAAATGAATAAGAATCCTTCAAAGTATTTCATAATGGGTCCAAACTATTTTTCGAACAGATCCTGTGACTATAGCACCTGAGAGACAGCCGTTTGCTTTGCTTGGCCAAAACTACAGCTGAGGAGGCAAGATGGATATTTAGAATTTCTTTAAACCTAAGCTTTCAAAACCCTCAACAACAACTGAGCTTGAACAGAGGATTGAGCACGAGCAGTATCAAAAAGTCCTGGCTGTCTTGTTACCTGTTGTGCTGTAATTCCAGGTGGTGCTTGAATTGGATGCTTTAGCGGTCAACAGTCTTTTAGAGCCAGCGCAAGGAGATATTTTTGTCATCTTTACTGGACAAAAATGTGAAGTAATGGCTGTGTTTCCAGTGTACAAATGCAGCCGTTTGTAGTATATCTCCTGCCTATTTAATTGCATCCTGGCGAGATAGCAAGGCTATGTTGTTTTGACCGCAAATTCCCAGCGCTCACGGCTCACGCATCATGGTAAAACACGTCACCTGTTTATTTCCCATCCCCGATTAGAAAATGTGACACGTGATGTCACTCCCATGACTACAGTATTCCTCATTATACATACATTATGGGGCAATAACAAAATAGTAACGCACAGGCATCAAGGAAAGTAACTTTAATCAGATTAAGGATTTAGAAAAATGAACGCGTTAGATTGCTCCTACTGTTACGCATTACTCACATAACGCGTTACTGACAACACTGCTTTTATATTACCATTAAATACACAAGCTTGACGCTAACTTAACGGGAGCTATTTTTTTCACCAGAGATTTGGCTAGCTCTGGCAGTGTTCAATGCAAGCTGGAACGAACGGCAGTAACTTGTCATAACGCAAAATATGAAAACGATTGAAACCATTACTCACCAAATTCAATATGCTGGCAAATGCATTCCTCTAAAAAAAATTGGGAGTGAGACCTCTCCTCTTCCAGCGAACGTGAATTTGTGCTTAGAACAAGATCATCTGTCGCAATTAACGATCTTTGACGCTCTTTTCTCCACCCCTGCATTCAAACTTGTTTCTCTCTCAGCGGCTGTGATTAACCTCAATGAAGTTGCTCTCCTTGCTAAGCCTTGCCTATCATTCTGCTTTGTAAGTTTTTAGTAACTTTGTGTATTGAATTTGAAAGGAAAATGTGTGGGGGTTTTTTTTGGCGAACTTTTTCATGAAGCTAAACTGTTGAAGCTACTCACACTTGGAAAAATACGATTGTACAACGTTTTAAATGTATTCATTTGGTATATTTCAGTTGCCACGATGTGAGAGATCAATAAATTGCAGAAAAGTACGCCTTGCGTTTGGAGTGCTTGTTTTTGGGTTTGCTGGAATAGCGTCAATGGTATGGAGGTAGATTTGTGTCTTTATTATTCAATCAAAAAAAATGTTGCTTCAATCAAATAAAAAGTTGCTTCAATCAAAATATATATTTTCAATCGAAGAAAACGTCTCTTCAATCAAAAAAAATGTGTTTGAATGCAAAAATAAATTTGAAACTCAAAAAAATATATTTGAAAACTATTTTTCTTTGATTGAATTTTTTTTTTTTTGATTGAAGTCAAGTTTTTTTTAATTGAAACACCATTTTTTATTAAAGTCATGTCATTTTGCGTTTGGACCACATTTTGGCTAGGACATTTGTGTCTCATGCCGATGTTCTACCCCTGTACCAGTGCCCTATATTCGGCTTGGACTCCAGGAGACTCCGATGGCTGGATGGAGACCTGGTGGCCAATGGCCATTATTCTTGCTTCATACTAGGGCTGTCCCAAACGACTAATTTTCTCCCGATTAGTCAGCCGACTATTTTTACGATTAGTCGACTAATCTAATAATTAAAAAAAAAATTTTTATTTATTTTTTTTTTCTTTCTAATTTAGCAATGAAATTTTTGTTGACGCTTATCAATTCACAAAAAACACATTGGAACACTTAAATTATTTATTAAAGTACAAATAAACACGTAAATAACAATAATAAATCACAAATAAACAATGAGTTCAAATGCTGATAGAATTAACTAGTGTAGCATCCCGATTGAAAAGATGGTCTCTTAAACTGATGGTTTACAACTTTTATTCCATCCTTGATGTAATCACACTGTAAAAGCTACGGTGCACACAAATAAAACAACACAATTAGAACGAAATTAACGAAAACTTTTCACCTTTTTCCTTTGAAACCTTATTTATATATCAATGAATAGCCTATATGAATTGCCTTTACCTTAATTTATTACCTTATCATTGACAATCTCTACCCTTAAGTGCAATCACTGTATATACTGTATATATTTATGACCTTTTAACCTTATATAATTTTCTATACCATAAAATAAACCATAACATGAAAAAACCTTTCAGTTAGCATTAAGAACAATACTAATAGCACTTATAGGCCCATTGTCAATGAAACATTATTATTTAGTAAGGCGACAGCACCTTCTGGTGTACAAAAAATGAAAAAACAAAAAAAAAAATTACAAACTGGGTTACGGCGCTTGAGGTGTTTATTCACGGCCGACGTGCAGCCAAGCTTGGCATTGAAGAGACAGGAAGGAAGAGTGTACGCTCCTTTGTTTCTTTGAAATAAGTCAATGTTTTGGACACTCTGGTGCGCTTTTTTGGCTTTGTGCCGCTTTCCCCGCTTGCATACAGAGCATCCGACATTCTGAACTTTCCGCGCATATATTTTTTTAACCCTTCATTAGCCGTCGACGGGATGTTGTGCTCGTCGACGGATTTACGTCATCGATGACGTCGACTATGTCGACTAGTCGGGACAGCTCTACGTCATACTTTTATGTCATTGGCGCAATCAGCTGCCACTCAAACACACCGGAACTAGCGTTGAAGTTGAATCTTTGTGTCAAAATGATTCAATCGAAAAAAAGTGCCTTCAAAACTTTTCCCACTTCAAAAAAAAAGTGTGTTATAAAACTTTTTCCACTTTGAAAAAAAAAAAAGTTTAAAACTTCTTGCTTTTCAAAAAAAGTGATACTTCAATAAAAAAATATATATATTTCAAATGAAAAAATATATTTTCAAAAAATATATATTTTTGCAAAAGATTTTTTTCTTTGATTAAAAATAGTTTTTTGATTAAAGCAACTTTTATTGCGATTGAATGATTTTGACACAAATGTCCTACCCCTAATATGGCTTGAACACAAAAAGGATTGCTTCAATCAAAGAAAACGGTTTGAATGAAAAATAAAGTGTTCAAATGCGAATTTCTGAGTCTCAAATATTTTTTCGCATTCAAACCTTTTTTTCTACGATTGAATTTTTAAAAATTTTGGATTGAAGTGATTTTTCTTTTGAAAATATTTTTTTTTTGTTTGAAGCGACTTAATTTTTGATTGAATAATAAAGACACAAATGTCCTAGCCAAAATGTGGTCCAAACGCAAAATGACATGACTTCAATCAAAAATGGTGTTTCAATTAAAAAAAACTTGACTTCAATCAAAAAAAAAATTTTCAATCAAAGAAAAATAGTTTTCAAATACAGTTGTACCTCTACATACGATCGCTTCGACACACGAACTTTTCGACATCCGATGTAAAATTTGACTCGCCATTTGTTTCTACATCCGACGACATGTTCGAAATACGACGACAATGGCAGCACCGCAGACGAATGCACGGCGGATTTTCTTGTGTGACAAATCAACACTGGTTTCAGAAAAGGTTGGTACAGGTGGTGAAACAAGGAAAAAGTTGACGCTTACCTTCTAAATGAAGATGCAAATGACAGAAAAATATGAGCGTAGGGTGGGCATCCGTGAAATGGCTCAACAATACATCTCCACGGTCCTCCTCCGACCATCGTTCGCCAGTCTTTATAAGTTAAGCTGACAATTCTTATTGTGGTAACATCTCCAGAGAAATCGCCAACTTCGCCACGTTTTTATCATTTATTTCACAACTTATTCAAAACAAAAACACCTTCTGTCTGCCGCAATTGACGGTGTTCTCAAGAAAGCATTCAAAGTGAAAGTGAAACTCAAGCTCATCGGTCTCTCTGGCACGTCAGCTCCGCGGTGCGTTCAGGGTCAGCAAAAAACGTCCGCCACATTAGAACCCGATTCGTTACATTAATACGGGAATTATTATTATTATTATTATTATTCCGATTTTGATTTATAATTTATTTGTTTTGCTATGTGTAATTGCCATTTGTAATAGTACCAGCAGTATTTTTTAAGGATTTAGTGAAGGTTTTGGGCTGTGGAACGAATTAATGGAATTATAATGTATTCCTATGGGAAAATCCTGCTCGACATACGACCATTTCGACTTACAAACAAGGTCCTGGAACGGATTAACTTCGTATGTAGAGGTACCACTGTATATTTTTTTGAGTTTCAAATTTATTTTTGCATTCAAACACATTTTTTTTGATTGAAGAGACGTTTTCTTCGATTGAAAATATATATTTTGATTGAAGCAACTTTTTATTTGATTGAAGCAACATTTTTTTTGATTGAATAATAAAGACACAAATCTACCTCCATACAATGGCACACGCAGCATCAAACAGGGGAAAGGGTAAGCGCTGCCACGCCAAACCACTTCTGGCTGCATTTTTGACACTTGAAAAATAACGATTACGTACTACTGTATGACGGAAAATTTTAGTGGTTTTGTAACCGCGACGTTTTAATAGCATGGTAAACCGTGAAGGTAACCGGCACATGCCTACACCCGACCCCCCCCCCCCCCCCCCTTAAAAAATTTCTCCTCGGATCTACACGATTCACGTAGGTCATCCTTTTTTACTTCAAAACAGCGAATTTCGCCGAAAGGTGAGAGATTTTCATGCCTGAAAAATATAACACTATCGGTCATTTACAATTAATCATGTTTGGAACTAAATTGCATGAGTGCGTTAAAACTAAACTATGTGCGTTCATCGTGTACATATTAAAATTTCCCCCTAATGTTTTTTTCTTTCATGTTGAAAGCAAATACTTTTATGCAAGCACACACACAACCTGAAGTGAACCACTTTTTGGTCTCACTGGGCTTGACTAAGCGCAGACATATCTGAGTTTTTGTGGGTGGGTGGTAAGGCTGCTACAAACGAAGTGTAAGTCTAAACCATGGATAAATGTTGCCAGAATAAGTGGATACAATGCTGCGATAATGGGGCCAGACTGTAATTCAGGAAGAAGAAGCGCACCGATGAAGAAAAGTTGAACAAATCGCAGAGGAGTATTTATTTGTGGGGGGGGGCTCTTGATGAAAGTGGGCCGCTGGTCCCTGCAGTGCACAGTTCTTTTCTGAGACGGATTGGGGGATGACGCTCACCTAAACCTGATAAGAAATAGAATTCTCATCCATTCTTTTGCATGAGTGTTGCTTATTAAAGACTCTGGTGTATAAAGACCGCAATATGCACAATAACTTCACAAATGTTCTATTTTCAGTGGACCAAATCAGTTGTACATCACTTCTGTGAGTGGTACTTAAACAGAGTGCACTTAATGATTTTCCTCCACTGAGTTTGTGACCTTTGCGCCCAAAATCTAGGAATGGGGGTGTGACGCAGACTGCTATTTTAAGGTTGCATAGCCGAGTCAGATGCTGCCATTCACTTTCTCATCGTAATTGAATTAACCCAAGTAAAGTGTTGTGGTGAGGGTTTATTCACTCCACAGATGGCTTGTTATACAGTCAAATGCTTTAGGGGTTGGTTTGCTATGTACGCGTTCGCACGCCTGATTGACTTTTATCTTCTTTTGTGTTTGTGGAGCAGGAGCTGAACACAACATAAAATGCCTTCTTGTCTCATCTGTGTGGTGCCTTAAATGTGGTTTACTGTATTCATTGTGTTATGTCCACACATTCAGTGTTTTTTCCTCACTGCCAAGCTTTCAAGAAGCCAGAACAATACATAACTCTTAATGTATTGACTAAGTTAATCAAATGCATAGAAACATTTATACAGCAGGCACAGCAGCAATAACAATTTAAAGAAAAGGGATTCGTATTGGTGGACTGACAGTGTTGCCCTAAGTCAGCTTTTAGTTGAAATGTACATTGTGTTGCCTGCCTGTTGTTGACTGCCTATTTGCTGTTCTGGGTAGCAGGGTGCTCAAGCCTATCCCAACTGATTCTGGGCAAAAGGCACACTACACTCTTACATATAGTCAAAGTGAGTCACAATGTACATTTTGCAACTGACAGTTATTCTCACGGTCATTCACAGTGTTACAAAGGGGGAACTGATCCCAAAGTCGATGCAAAATTACATCTATACCACCGTTGATGTACGAGAATATTTATTTGGTAAATATCAAGTATCCATCCAATCATTTTCTGCTTGTCCTGTTGATGATAATGGGCTAGCTGGACGTATCTCAACAGACTTTCCATGGAAGGCAAGGGACACAACTATTCTCTGCTTGTCAATTCACACCTATTGACCATTTAGCGTTGTCTGTGAACGTAACAGGCATGGTTTTGGAGTGTGGCAAGCAGCTAGCACAAGTACAGCAAGACTATGCAAACTCCAGATATCTAATGTTCTTGAACTAATTTGCGAGTTTGATAGAGGGGAGGATGTTCATAGCATCATATTAAAGAAATTACATTACAAGGGAAGTAGGCCACCTACATCCCATTTTCACCGACAAGGTCTGAAGCTAGCTGTGTGTGCGCGACAGAAACGGCAAGTGTTTGAATGTGTAACATTTACACAAGCTACATAGTTTTCACTGGCGTTGACATGTCATGCAAACATAACATGTGCATCTAAAGTGGCGGAAAATGCTCGTATGTGCGTCACGGCCACCCTGACTGCCTCTGATTTACTCCAATCATAGAGATAGACTTCATGCTTAGTTAAGTACATTGTACAGCATTTGAGTTCTTTTAACAGACTGACAGGAAAGTTCAAATTTGACCTTACCACTCAATAGTTTATCTTTGAACAGAGCTGACAAACAGAGAGTCTACAGAAAAAGTAAAACTGAGAATTTCAAGCTTGTAGCTGTGTATCAATGTCATTTCGAATCAATGTTGGTGGTGTGTACTTCGCCAATGGCAAATAGAAACATGGTGTGATGATGGACATAGACTATTGCCGTCAATCTGACCTGTGTACCACTAAGAAAAAAATATTTTCTCACTTAATATGATTTGGTAGTGCAGTGCTTGTGTTAAATGGTTATGTAAATAGCAATTCATGGCGATCATTAAATCATCGTCTTTTAAAATATTTTATGTTAATGTGTGAGAAAATTTTGTCAAAGTCAACTTGCTCATTAATATTTACAGCAAGTTTTATTAACCGATGGACTTATATAATTCAACATTTTTAAAGTTTTCATTGGGACTTCTCAATTGCGTTGCTTTGTTCACGCTTCACACGTCCAAGTTAATATTGATTCTAAGATTAAGGCGGAGTGATTTTAAGTTGGAGATCAAAGATTGAAAAACTTGATTTCGGGGATTTGCTTTCAGATATTTTATCGAACATACAGTTTGCATATTCAAATGCAAACTGATTAGTTTGGCAGATTTTGAACGGTCCATCAGAAATAGTCCAATGCTGATGATATTCAAGCGGTTTTCTTACACTCCAGGTAGGTAAACCATTATGTAAATATAATTTTAAAAATTACACAGAGTGCCTGCTAGGTTAATGCTAATATTGTATTCAACGGAAGACGTCGTTCAAGCTCTAACAAAAATTAACATTGCGCAGCCTCCTGAAACAATGAATATTCACACAATAATGCCTCAGGAACATTCATTGACAAGAAATACAGGATGTTCCAGAAGTCTTGGGCACATTTTGACATTTAATATCTCAAACTATTAAGGATATAAAAATGCATCAGCTATAATGAAAAAGCTTGCGAGCTCAAGTTTGTTATGGAATGTTCAAAGATGTTAAATGTGAGCACCGTTGGCCATACGGCACATGTCAAGCCGATAGTCCAATTCCTATACCAATTGCATTCCAGCATTGTTTATCGATAGTTGCAACTCGGGGTGTGAAAAATTTCTAAATGGTGATATATCGTGACATCGATATCCCAAAAGGTTATCGATATGCTCATGCCAAGAATCAAGATATATTTTTTTAAAAAGGTGTCAATGTTTAAAACAAAACCAAAAAAAAAAGGAATCAACAAGTTGCTACCAAAATTTTCCACCATAAAAGCGTCTCAGTTAACTATGACTGCCATTCACGGCACTTGACGCCCAATCCATTAAGACAAGGAAAGGCGAATGAACGTTTGTTCATTCAAAACCATAGCAGAGTCACTTTCTGATTTTCAGGGCATTTACAGCTCAATTTAAAGGGGATTGGTTAAAGGGTTTTTCAAGCGGAAGGGTTCAGTATGTCAAAATGGGACAGTATACATCAAAACAACTTGGTGTTGCTTGTGGTGTTCCTCAAGGGTCTGTGCTGGGGCAAAAACAATTTAATCTATATGTAAATGATACTTTTAAATCTCAATCTATAAAATTTATTATTTTTGCAGATGACACCAATGTATTCTATAGTAGCAAGAATTACAATGAGTTGTTAAAGACTGTAGCAAGGAGCTAATTGCAATTAAAAAATGAATGAATATAAATAAATTATCGTTAAATTTAAGTAAAACCAGAGCAATGATGTTTGGTAGCTTTAAAACTAATTATGATTTGCTTGTAGTTATTTATGGTATCCAAATTGAATACGTAGATGTGAATGTTTTGGGTGTTACAACTGACAGTAAACTGACATGGAAACCCCACATCAGACATATAAAAACAAAAATTTCCAAGAGTCTCTCAATTATAAATAAAGTTAACAATATCTTGACGAGAACGCACGCCGCACTTTATACTGCTCTCTGGTTCTCCCATACGTCTCATATTGTGTTGAAGTCTGGGGAAACGCCTATCGGAGCACGATAAATCCTTTAGTTACGTTACAGAAACGCGCCGTGCGGATCATCCATCAGGTCGGGTTTCTGGAGCACACACACAATTTGGTTATTCACTTAAAGCTGCTAATATTTAACGATCTTGTTAAGTATAATGCATCAATAATCCTATATAAAGCATTCAACAAATTATTACCAATTATTTTGCAAAACTTTTTCACAATTAAAGAGAGAACTCACAATTTAAGAGGATATGGAGACTTTTCAATACCGAAAATTCGAACAACTCGTAAAAGTTTTTGTGTGTCTGTGGGGTGAAACTTTGGAATAACCTGGAAATGCAACACAAGCAATGCCAAACTATCTACAAATTAAATGGTTATAAAACCTTATAGTCTGGTCACAGTATACTGATATAAACTCGTAATTACATCAGTAATCTCTATTGTAATGTGTGCTGGTTGTTTCTTACCATTGCTGGTATATTATTCGTTACCATTGTTGGTATGATTTTACTTTCATTTACCATGTTGGTATGAAATTATTTTTGGTTAGTGTGTAAAATGTATATCTATGTACTAAGTTGTTTGAACTGAATTTTTAGTTACCTACCTTCTGGAAGGAAGTAGCAATTTTTTTTTGTTCTTAATTAGATGAGAATAGGGGTGGGATTAAATAAATGTTCTTCTTCCCGCTCCTTTTCAGGCGTGTAGTTGATGTGGCAGTATTGCTTAATTTGTTTTGCTGTTCTTTTTTTGTTATGAGTTGTATACATTTGCTGTCTTGAAGAAGAGTCATGTCTAAAATAAACGAACGAAACAAACAAAAAACTTCTGTTCATTTTAGGGCATTTACAGGTCACTTCCTGTTGAGTGTGAGTCACTGCCTATTCTATTTGGGAGATTCCTGGGTCACCTCCTGTTCTGTAACCCATATTCAACAGGAAATGACCCTTAAATGCCCCTAAAATCAACAGGAATTGACCGGTAAATACCCCTAAAGGAAAAGGAAGTGTCCAAAAATGAACAGGAAATGAATGAACACAGAAATGCCCCCAAATGAACTCAGAGGATACCTTTGTTGATTTTGAGTCACTTACTATATTAATTTGAATCACTTGCTTTTCAGTAACCCAAAATCAACAGGAGGTCACCCATAATATGCCCCATTATCAACAAGAAGTGACTGAAAATCATCAGGAACGGCCCAAAAATGAGCTCGTTGCCTGTCATTGGCTGTCACTGATGGCCATAGAAATGGGAGGGGCCCGTTTGAAGTAGGAGGGGTTCATTCGCTGCCACCCTCCCAGTTCAAATGGATTGGACTAGAGATAACTTACATCAAAAGGATGAAAATTGCTTGTTTTACTTTTTATTATTTGTTCAAGTTCCGAAAATGATTTCGTTACCAATGTATTGATAATCGTGGTATCGTGAGATCATCGTTATCGTGAGCTTTGGATCGCAAATCGCAACGAATCGTGAGTTACCAAGATGTTCCCACCCCTAGTTACAACTTTTGGAAGGGGAGGCACATAGACCAGACCTTTCTGAAAACACCACAAAAAGAAATCCCAGGGTGTGATTAACCCTTATAAAACCGCACATGGCATGTTGGTAGAGATCTCAGCAATACAATGGTATAGATTGTAATGTATTACTAGTATAGTATGTGTGATTACAATTGTAACCAGATGTCTGCAATTGATTGGTTATCACAAAACTGCCTAGTCCTGCTGTAAACTATGGTGCTTTTTGTTCTTTTTTTGGTTGGTGCATACAACTCAACATACATTTTTCCTTTGCAAAATGTTAATTCTCGTTACCATAGCAATTGATAATGATAAAAACTGCTATTTATACTTTTTACTACTATACTATGGTGTAGTGTCCCCTAATTTATTGCATTGTTTAGAATTAATAATTACTTTGTGTATAAACAGAGTTATAGTCAAGATTCACATTTCAAAGAATGAGAAATGTCTTTATTATCCCTAAAGGGGCAGTTTTTTTTCTCAATGTTTGCTAGAGGCAGAGTAGTCCTGCTAAATAAATGTTAGTATTTATTTAGTTTAAATTTAGTTTGTTTTCATTGCAGATTCCTTATAGCTACTGTTTTAAAAAAATAACAAGAAACAAAGTTTAAAAAAAATTGTGAAAAGAATCGATATTTAACCATATATACAGTGGTACCTCGACATATGATTGCTTCCACACACGACCTTTTCGACGTCCGACGTAAAATTTGACTCGCCATTTGTTCGACGAAATGCTCGAATTACGATTTATTACAGCTCCGTAGTTTCTTTGTTTTCCCGCTAGACGGTCGCACAGCGGATTTTCTTTTGAGAGAAATCAACATGGGTTCCAAGAATGTTAGTGCAAGTGGTGAAAAAAAAAATGAAAAAGGTGAGGCTTACCATTGAAATGAAGATGGAAATGATAGAAAAATATGAGCATGGTGTGCACGTCTGCGTACTGACTCGACAATATGGTCGTAGAACATCTACGATCTCGACGGTCCTCCTCTGACCTCCGTTCGCCAGTCTTTATAAGTTGAAGTGACAATAATAAGTATTGTGACATGATAAGATTTAAAAAAATCGCTAGCTTTGTCAGGTTTTTAATCATTTATTTCAGAACTTGTGCAACACAACATGCCTACTGTCCGCCGCAGCTGAACATGAAAAATGAAAGTAAAAAGTCCTTTCTCAATCTGGCACATCAGCTATGCGTTCAGGTTAGGGGTGCGCGATATCCATTTTTTGAAACCGATATCGATAACTTCCTGCTCCTTAAAGCCGATATTGATAACTGATAATAAATATATATTTTTTTAAATGTATAACCTGAGTTTTTGAACACTTGGAGGTTTCAACATAGATTTGCCTTTGATCTCACCAGATTTTTCATAATCACATGAACAAAACAGTGCGTTTCACTTCTGCACTGCCCGACAGCCAGCTAAAAGTGAATGCACTTCCATAAACCACAAGGCTTGGTCTTTTCTTGCTTTTATGGGAAGACACTCGTCTTAATAATGTGAAAGTACAACAGAAAAATACACATATTCAATACTCAATATACAACAAACTGCACAATACACTTATATACACAACTATTATATGTATAGCATAGCACACTAGCTTGAGCTACTAAAGCATTAGCTGGCTTCTATAACACAACAACTTATTAAGTTCGGTACATTTGACCCTTCACCACAGAAGTAAACATATGGTGCACATCCATATGTTATAGTACACATAAAATACTTACAGACATATTTCCGAGGCGGAAACGTAACAAAGCATTCGAGATTGGCAATGCGACACTGCTAGACACCGCAATGTGTATGTGAATGAGCTTGTAATGTGAACAAAACTACTGTGACTACAAAATAGATGCAACGAATTATTCTGACCAGCAGGTGGGAGCAATGCCCCGCAAATGGTCAACTGCTTTCCTATACTAGTGTGTAAAGTCACTGTAAACTGTAAAGCCAGCACAAATGGTAAATGGTAAATGGTGTTATACTTATATAGCGCTTTTCCACCTTTCATACATATTATCGGTCCTATTAATAATGTTATTGGATTTATCGGGATGACGTCATAATTCCTATTATCGGACCAATAATTATCGGACCAATAATTATGGTGCACCAGTAGTTCAGGTACACCAAGAAAAACATTTGCCACATTTGCCGATTCGCTACATTATAACAGGTATTATTCTTACTACTATTATTATATCATTATTCCTATTTTTATGCATAACTTATTTGTTTTGCTCTGTGTTTAATTGCTATTTGCAATAGTACCAGCAGTATTTATTAAGGATTTGGTGTAGGTTTTTGGGCTGTGGAACAAAGTAATGGAATTATGTATTCTTGTGGGAAAATCCTGTTCGACATACGACTATTTCGACTTGCAAACAAAGTCCTGGAAAGAATTAACTTTGTATGTAGAGGTACCACTGTATTTAAAAAAGATTTTTTTTGCGGGGGTGGGGGCATATACAGTCCTGAAATGTGTTAAGTTTCCCATAAGGGTAGCAGCATAGTCACAAAAAAAAAATAATTGTGTTGTTCTCCTGGCATTAGCCCGTTATCTGGATGTGTTCTTTGCATATGTCAAACTCTTTATAATCTTATAATCTTTATAGTTGTTATAATCCCAATTTCCATTTTGTTTTGTCGATAAATGGGTCATTTCATTTGTACTTACTTATGTCTGTTTCTTGTCAATTAACTTGGAGACGTCTGTACTTTATAGACGGTAAAATGGACAAAAGAAGCAACCCTGCTTTTGTTTCCACTTCATACCTTTTTTTCAACTTGGGACATTAAAATACAGACTGTATTTGTTTTGTGGCACCTTGTCGCTCTCTGGTAGATTTCCATTAGATTTTCATCCTCGCAGTCTTTCATCATTTTAATGTCTTTTGCTTCTCTCTTTGTTAAAGGGGATAAAATGGATGGAGCTGCATCTACCTTATTGGCAACCTAAGGAAAAGAAATTCCAAACTGGTGCTGAGGAAAGCTGCCCTTCTCACTCATGACTTTCTGCTGTGTAGGTTTACAATTTTTCTTTAACATATATTTCTTCAATCAATTTCTATTTGTTGTGCAACAACATAAAACATTCCTCCGCTTGTTTTAATTTAACTGTGTTTCTTGCTTATCAGGAACGTTTGATTGGTGTGCCTCAAAATCTGTGATGGAAAATCGTGGTGAGTACAAAGATGGATGTTGAGAATTGTTAAGTGCTGTGTTAATACTGGAGAAAGAGCTGTTGAGCCACTCATTCTGGTGTAGATCTACTGTGTTTATGAGCTCTGTCCAGCTTGTGGACGCTTTATTAGCCACTCAGGGAATCAGCCACACATCCTCAGGGGCTCAGTCTGTGGGTCCATTTGTTCTGTTGCTCTACATTAGTCTAGTGTCAAATGTGCATTCCGCCTAGCTGGAGGGCTGTGTTGGTTGCAGTTCATTAATATCGAATGTTAGTTTGTTGTCTTTGTACAGAAACTCATTTAGGTGGATAACCAGGGTGGAGTCTAGAAACTCTTAAGAATTTTGTCTTTGTGGGTGTAATTACAGTACTTTTTACATACCTTATTTTAGGAGATATATACAGTAAATACGCAAAACAGAAATATGGTTCGGGCCACGATGTACCATGGATACCTCTACGTCCCCCTTGACCTGTCACTTGGACACCCCTGTTTCTCATGTTTTGTTTGGGTTTTCTACAAATGAAACATGGGTGACTGGCAGCTTGGGAGCACACTTGCGCCCTGGCCTAGTTGAATAAAGCTCCCCTGCCATCCTCAAGAGTCAGCGTCAGTGTGAGGGGATCAAATATTGCTGCTCAATAAATGTTTGATGATAGTAGTTTACTGCAAACCAATGCTTCACTAATCCATGTCTCTTACCGTAACATGCAAAAGCGGCAATGAGTGACATACTCTCTCTCTTTCTCACACACACACACGCATACATTCTCTTGAGTTCTCTCGCATTTTATGCAAGTATACAACATATATTAAACTCACGGCTTAGCTTTAGAATAGTTGAAACCAGTGACTAAGGGGGTTTAAAATTTTTGGTAAATGGTGCATGGACAGTACTTATATATAGCTCATTTACTACATGTTTTTCTGTGTCCAAAGCGCTTTACATTAGCTCACATTCTCCAGTTCATGCACACATTCATACCCCAATGGTGGCATTTGGCGGAATATATTGTATCTCATCACACTATGGTCCGCCCCTCTGTTGTTATGCCCGGTTCTGGAGTACAGACTGTCAGGATTGCCCAAAAAATCAAATTCCCACCACCCATTGCCTTATCTCACATTTAACCTGTTTTGTTCACGGCTGCCGGAAGTAAGGCTGCCTTGGCTGTTAGGTACATAGTGCAAACATTAATGGTGTGCAATCTTAGGCACCCCATGATTCGATGCGATTACGATTCTGGGTGCTACGATTCATTAAACGTGCCCATACAACAAAAAGCTGCCCTTAAGCTGCTTTTTTTTTCTTTTTTACAAGAAAGTGCAAAAACTAACTATTTTAAAGGCAGTACTTATTTTCTCAACATGCCTTTACAACACACAGCTGACCTTGAGATGCTCTTTTTCACAAGAAGATGCAAAAACAGCAGTTTCAAAGGCAGTTCTTATTTCTCTCAACAAAACAATAAAATTTATACTAGTGGAATGAATTCCACATTTTCTGGAAACAAACAAAGAGCCTTTAGAAATAAGACTTCTTTTAACCCATATACTTTGTTTTCACAGATTTCTGTACTATTTCACATGTTTGTAGTGTTACCGCTGTACTTAATCCTGGTTTTAAATGTTCTACATCTGGAGTAATTTATGTACACTACCAAACAACGCACAAATTGACATGGTAATACATGTTAGCGAAGTCGGTAATTAGCATAGCGCTCTGCGCTAACTAGTAACATCTCAGAAACGACAACAATAAAAGCTAAACAGTACTAGAGGGTTCGTGTCTGATAGACGGACACAGGACTTAGCAAAACACAAAGGACTTTTTCCAATAAACAAGACTTGAACCTACTTCTGGACAACTGAAAGACAAGGAACAATGAACTATCTCTCTTCCCCTCTCGCTCTAAAAGAATAACTTGCGCACAGAAGAAGACCCAAAGCGCAACCTCCGGGTCCCTGCCTGTCTTATACACAAATTTCTTTTTGAATCTTTTGAACAGGCGTAAATCTCTCGCTCGGTAACTTCAGCTGCATCCATCATAACGTTTTGTGCGTCCGTTAAAGGTGTCCGGGCGGCAGACGTGTCTTGAATTTCGTTCCGATACTAGCGGCTGTCATAAAGTTATTAGGGAAAATCATTGTTTTTGAACATTTATGAATCGTAATTGAATCGTCGCATGTCAAATCTCGATGCATCTAATAATCGATTTTTTGGGCACACCGCTAGAAAACATAGGTTTGTTCTGATAGCATTTGGTATTTGTGTAACTGATTAAAAATCCATCCCTCCCTTTCGGCTTTTCCCCTTTGGGGGTCGCCACAGCAAAACAGATTTAGCTGGGTGCCCTTCTTGATGCAACCCAGAAGCAGGAATCAAACCCGGGCTACCTGAATGGTAGAAAGGCGCTCAGACACCTGAGCCAAACACTGCTTAAATATGATAACTAAACATTTTCAGCTAGTTTTACGATGAATAACTTCCTGTTGCCACCTCAATGTAAAATCTATACAACCCTTTCTGTGTAAGAAAGAATGCGAACCCATAGGTGTGTGTCAGTCCGTATGTGTACAACTACATTACAGCACAAACCTTCACTATCCCAGTTTGCTAAAATCTGGCCCAGCCTATTAACCAGGTCAGGCCAACAGGTTCTGGGCCCATGTGGATTGGCTCAGCTCTTTCTGGAAGCTGGCCCAGTGTGGAGGCTGTATGTGGGGCACAGAAAGAGAAAGGAAACACTGTTGAACGCACACTCGCTCACCATCTTTTGAGAGCAGCTGAGATGCAGCCAATCACTAAGAAAATTCCATCCAGGCATAATGACATAGCTCGGTGCATAGGTGTCCTTGTGAGGCATATTTTGAATGAGATTTTATGAAGATGCTACAACCTCATAAGAAATTAAACCACATTCTAGGTTTTCATTGCCCCCATCTCTACTCCTGTCTTGCAGCCTTGTCTGCGTGGTAAACATTACAAGTAAACTTAAGCTAATTCTGTTAGGAATCATCATGAGAGACTTGTTGATGTATAATGAACTGTTTTTGGACGAAAAGAGAAGGCTGAGCAGGGTTGTAAACAGTAAACACTCAGGTAGTTGCTAGATACATGATGTTGATGTCCGCATGAATGCATGTCCATTGACACTGCTCATGTCTACTGTCTATCCTTTAGATGTGAATTAGGGTGCTTGCAGTATTTTTTTAAGCTGCTTCTTATCTATTTTGCTTCCCAGGGTTATCCACAGCAATTTCACAAGCCTAAAGAAACACTGAAGTGTGTTATGTGGAAAAGTTATCTTTTGTGGTTTGATGTTTGTTGCATCCATTGCTCTATATATCGTCACATACTCTCCCTCTTTAAAACATTACTCGGCTTACCCAGGAATGGTTGGCATCTTTTACTGAATACTGACCTGTGATATAAGCCAATGAGGGAGGGTCAGTCTTGGAGAGGGAGTCCAGCTCCTACGGGGAGGGGAGGACTTAAGGAGATTGAAAGAGGGAGGGGTCGAAGGAAGTACTGAAAGGAATTGGGGAAGGGGAGACAACAAGAACAGTGGGAAGAGGAAAGAATTTAAGCTTAGGGAGACTTTGTTAAAGTGCGAGGAAGGCAGGTGCAGCCCCATGTTTGTCAAGGTTGTACAGATTTGAAAACAAGGACAGATAGAGTCCCCACAGGGGGCTAGATCATGGGACAGAGTCTCCGTGTGGAGACCCCAGTTCAGGAACCACAACAACACAACAATGGCGGTGAGTTTCTGCACTCATTTCTGGACTCTCAGAAAATTTCAGAACACAGTAACTTAACTTACTTTTTTAGTGGAGCTGCTTCAAGAAGCGAAAATTCAAGGTTAGAGATTAGTTTTTCAACAAGTACTTCACCGTCTCGCTCTTTCTCTCCTTCCCCTTCATATTACCACCGTGAGGAATGTTAAATCACTGAGTTCACGTGGAGGAATGTCAGCTGTGTTTGCAAGGAGTTGTACACATGTGTGGTAGATGACATTCATCTTTTTAAGTGAGTTAATGAAAAACATCTTTTAATGAGGCTCAATTACAATATTGTCTGTTTTCTTTTTTCAAAGTTCAATCGTCATTGCAGTTGTTAAATTTTAAACTAGTGAAAGCAATGTACTGTAAATTTTGGGATATGGTTATGTACATTAAATTAGGAATTTGTTGAATGACTTGAATAATATTTTTGAATAACCGTCATTGTCCTCTGGGATAACATTGATTTGAAATAATTGATTGTCAAGTGACATAATCTCCTTTGCCAATGGTTAGGTGTTTGGTTGTTATGTAAGTGATTTATAAGGATTGGCTAAAAGTGGAGGTCTTACTCCCCGCAATCCACAATCTGATGTGATCACATGCTCACCTGAACACAGCTGTCATGACTCATGGAATCATGAGGTCAGGGGGAAATTGAACCTGCCTGGCACATGTTTATGGGACTGGTAGGTGTGGCCTTCTATAGTCACACGCCCCCATGTTTCCTGACTCCAGTGCCTTATCTCTGCAGCTGCTGATTACACAGCATGACAGCCAGAAGAACTACTGTGTAGTTCTGCACCAAATTATTATACACGGGTAAGACACTGTTAACATGTTAACAGGTGTCGGTAATGAGCTTCATTGAGTGATTGTCACTGTATTGGACTTTGCAAAGTGGTGTGACTGGGCTTTACAGTCGACTGTGTTGTGTTTTTCCAGGGGAAGAGGTTGTCTTTGTTCTGTCACAGAATCAGGGTGGAGTGCCGTTTCCTCCCTGTGTTTCCAGGCTGCCCCCTTCACTCCTTTACATTTGTGTGCCTTTTCCCCCTTTACACACATTTTCGGTCTCGTGCTCACTGAAGCTAGGCCTGCTTTGGTAAGAAACACCTGACATTTTGGGATAGTATTAAAGAATAAAGCTCTAAACCTAAACCTCTGTGATCCACCATACTCTTGACTGAGAAGTTGGACTTGGATGTTTTTCTACTTCTTTCCAGCAAAAACGTAATCACGCAAAAATGCTTGCCTTCAAAGGATTTCATTTTGCCCATATTTCTCAAACGGATGACTACTACACAGGCTGAGCAATCATCACCTCTGCAATGCTGCGGTGTGTGCTGGCCTGGCACAGCCTGCTTTTATCCTGCTTGACTAGCTTCAGCTGAGCCACTGTGACTCTGCAGTCGGCTGTGTGACAAACATTTGGATCGCAGGGTAACTGCAGCGATTTGTTGGGATATTATGGCAGATGGTCCTGGTCTTCTGAACAGTACCTTGGAAATATAAAATGGATTTCCTCAGGGCAGACACACCCTTGGAGCACCGACCTCCTCTGATTTAGATTCAACAATTTCCTCTCTTCTCGGTATTGTCTTCTGTAGTGATTCAACTCTTGGGGTAAAGCTGCAGTATTATTTAAATTTGAGAACTCTTTATACCCATGGCATGCTGTTTTAAAACCCGCCACCATGGAAGCTGGACACTTAACCTCTCCTTTCCAGGTAAAAGTATTGCATACATTTTTTAGACTGTAATGGTTTGAACCCAAACCATTTTGGGACCTCTAAGGATGTTTTGAATGGTATTATGTGTACTCAATGTGCCCTTTGTGTAAAACTCTCATTTGCCTGTTTTCCACAACATGATACTTACTCAAAAATAAGGGCCTCTACACATTGTGTGTCCGTCCTAAGAAAATAACATGCTGAATTTATTGTGAAAATCTGTAGTGATACAAAATATTGACTTCCCTTTGAATACCATTAAGATATTGTCCGCATTTTTACAACAAAACTCTTTTAAAATGCTGAACAGTTGAACATTTTTCCTTCATTTTTGATTAAAAAAAAAAAACAAAAACAAAAAACTATTTATTGATCATTTGTTTCATCTTTATAATAACCAGTGTTGTTAATAACGGCGTTAGAATATAACGGCGTTAGAATATAACAGCGTTACTAACGGCATTATCTTCTTCAGTAGTGAGTAATCCAATTAATTACTTTTCTCATCTTGGCAACGCCGTTACCGTTACTGAGGCAGGAAAGGCGTGCGTTACCGTGCGTTGCCAGTTGGTTGAGTGACGCGATAAAAGTCTGAAAAAGACAGACTCACAGAGACGAGAGAGCAGAGCAGGAGTGGGGAGGAGGCAAGGGAGTGTGACGCCGTTGCAAACGCGATGCTACTATGCTAGGTGACTCCAATAATACCTGACTGTAACCGATAGCCTACAAACTACGCCCACATGGTGCTTCGGTAGATGTCACATATATACAGAACTAGATGCAAATGACAGACACGGCGGCATTAGCAACAAGTATAATAAAGAACTAGATGCGTTAGTAAACAGCCGCCATCTTAAAGCAGTAGACTTCTCAAGAAAGCTCTGTTGTAGAGAACCTTCTTAGCGAACCTAAGTAACTTTTTATCTAAAATACTCCTAAATCGGCAAAACTTAAATCTATCTTTAAATGATGAAACAGTTTTAAAACTTACACATGTCAAATTGACAAAAGGGAACTAATGCAAAAACAGGAGCAATTTGAACAGCTTTAACGGTTGATTCACAACATTAAATGACTTAACACATAGCAAAGGTTACAATCTAGTTATCGCAATATCCGCAATACCCCTGTGTCTAGTTAAGTTTAGGGTAAAGAATTGGGCTAGGGCCAATTGTCCCAAAAACCCTTTAAACTTCACATTGTGTGTCTTGTTTTTTTTTTTTTTTTGAGGGGGAAAAAAAACATGAAAATTATCACCAGTTACTTTGGCAAGTAACTAATTACTCTTACATTCAGGTAACTGAGTTACTAACGCAATAACTTTTTGGGAGAAGTAATTTGTAACTGTAATTAATTACTTTTTAAAAGTAAGATTAACAACACTGATAATAACTGATAATAATAAATTTTAGGTGACCCAAAAAAAAACCAACAACAAAAATTTTAATCGTTTATCATTGCGTCTTCAAAGAGAGCAAACCATTTTCAACACTTTAGTTTTGAACACTAATTTGTAAAAATGACACATGCAAGTGCATGTGTGGCTTGATGGACTGACAAATAGGTTAGCTCTGAATAGATGAAATTGACCAAATTGTGACATCAGAGGTTCTGGCCTGACACCAGCGATATGCAGACCCAGTGTCCACCAAAATTTAGCTTTGTCAGGCCACCACCCAAAAAACCATTAATATCAGACCCTCCTTAGCTCTGAGCACTACAAAATTATGTCATCACTTATCTGGAACTTAATGTGGCTGTCATTCATAATGCTGAAGAAAAAAAATGTACCGCTTTGCTTCGCTCTTCTTGGTTGTAATTGGTAGTAGGTTCAACATGCTGTATATACTCTGTGCCCCGTGATTTTTATGATTTTTTTTTTAAGCTGTTCTATTATTTTGAATTGTAAAATTGAACTTGTGTCAGAAAGCAGACCTGAGCCGTGTGCAGTTGAACGTTTCCATGTGAATACTGAGTACTCTAATCCACATCAGCATTTCAAGATTTACATTGGAATCAGACTGTGGGGCATTAGTCCTGCAAAGACATGCTGGTGTGTGTGTGTGTGTGTGTGTGTGTGTGTGTGTGTGTGTGTGTGTGTGTGTGTGTGTGTGTGTGTGTGTGTGTGTGTGTGTGTGTGTGTGTGCCACGGATTGCATGTTCTGAATCAGACCACGGGTCCTTAGTAAAGGTAAACAATTACCAATATTATTATACTAGCTCGCCATTTATTGTAAATAAAGTAGTCCAACTATTGGTCATCCTCTACAGTGTAGACACACGATAACAAGGGTTAGCAGGTCACCAGGGGTGGCACATACAGAACATATATGGCTGACACGTACGTCATACCACTCACACGTCATAGTAGATATCTTTACATTTGTGCAAAAATACACTTTGTTGCTTGTATTTACAATAGGTGCTTTTTATGTTGAAGCACTTCTTGAGGCATTTCGTTTGTGACAGGCCTTGTCAAATCAAAATGAAGTGAGTGAGGTTTAAAGCTGTCCTGATCGTATATGTCTCATCGTGTTAATTAAAAATATATCGTGGATAAAAATATACTATATCAGGGCATATCGTGATATAAAATGGCCCAAGTCATAATATTCTTTTTTCCAAGTCGCGCAGTACTAATAGCGTACCGCACGTAACACGTCACGTTTGCTCCTTAATATTCATGACATTAGCAACTGTTGCCGGGGGGGTCAAGTTTGCGTTTGTCCCTCATGCTAGATGCATGTAAATAGTGTATGAACGAGATGTTTACTGAGGTAAAGCTACCAATTCTATCTGAAAATGATGTCCCCGGAGCCAAATTCACTGGTAAAGATGGGGAAGAACATACAGTACAACTGTTCGATAAGGAGATGGGTTAAGTGTCGAGGGCTGAAAAAGAGCCGACCTGATCCAGAGGTAGCTTTTTTATCGACACCTTTTTCTTGTGTGCATTACCTTCCGCCACTGACAATGACATTCTCCTGTTTCAACAAGCTATCCTTTACTACCATATGCCCTGTCTTTCTTATATATTATATCTCTGGTTGTCTTGCGTTTCTGACCTTTCTTGGAGGTAATTTATATTGCTATTTTTGTGTAGCGATCGCAAATGGTTCTCAGTGACAGCCAACGAACACTTTTAATTTTTTTCATTAATAACAAATCTTAATTCTATAATTTATTTACAGTTTCCCCTTACTAAAGTTGTTTTCTGTTTTTCTGTTGTTACCAGAAAAGGTAACAACAGTGGCAGTAAGATACAATTTTAATGTTTTTTCTGGTCATTTAATGACAGACAGAAGCAGCACGGCAAAACGCCATGATAAAAAATAAGTTCAAATATCAAAATGGCTTACCTCTTCGGGCACGCAATGAATCAGGATTGTCGATCGGTAGGAGCATGGCCCCCAACAAAATTTTTACTGCATATGAAGGTGAATGGCTTCACCTTGCTGGTATTAAACTGGTCTTTGGACGTCCGCACAAGTTGATCCATTGTTCACATTTTTTCCTCTGAATTTTGGCTTCGGAAAACATATGAAGAAAACATCCTTCATATGTTGTAATGTCTAGAGTCGTTTCTACAAGTTCCATAGCACCAGTGTTTACTCGGCATGTTCTTTTTTGAAAGATTACTGGCAGAAAACAAGCAGTACTAACATGGGTTGTATGCGAGGGGCGCTTCTATGTTGACCCCCTTCCAGTTTACGATGGTGACTTCACGCAGCCTTGCGGTCTAAAAATAGCATTCGTGCAGTACGCTATTCAGAGTATGTAATCAAGATTGTTGACCAAAATCATTTTTACCAACTCTCTAAATTATGCTGGGTGCAGCATGACTAACAGTCATTTGTGCTGACAGAATCTATTTGTGTACTTTTCCCCCTCTATTGGGACAGTGAGGGCTGGAACATTGATAAGGTACTAGCCTCCGCCAAGCCAAGGAATGTTGGTGAACACTTGCTGAACATCAGAGTTAAAACTCTCCGGGTAACTGTGGATATGAGTGTCCATGAGCTCTCAGCATCACCCTGCCAAAGCACACTCAGTTCTCAAGACCACTGAGCTAAAGATAATAAATGTTTTCGTAAGAATACCGTTAGTATTCTTTTTAGAGGCAGCAAATGACCTTGCTTGGAATCTTCCGATTATTGCGGCCTCTTCAGGGGCGCTGTGAGTTTCCAAACCAAAACCCATGCTAGTGCTCTTACCTTGTTGCATGAACTGATAAATCATGCTCGTAAAGAAGGTAAAATATGACACACAAACCAGAAAAGTCCACGTGCAATCTAGTAACTTCCCTTAAAATAAAATTGCGTAGATGAGAATATTCATTGGAAAACCCCTGAGGTAATAAATAGCTTTCATCCTGTGACAAGTTTCTATCAAACACCAAATATTGACGTGCATTCCACACAAAAAATTAAGAGCAAATGCTGTCAATAACCAAACAGCTGTGTTATTAACCTTACTTCATTAAATTCAGTTGTCCACAAGCCTATAGTCTGACGCCCTGCTCTATCTGACCACAGCTTATTCATTTAAGCTGGGGGTGTCAAGCACAGTGAAAATACAATGCAACCTCTAAACTTTTACACAAACTATTGTTCTGGAATTCTTTCTTACCCAGTGAGACATTTCACCAATGTCCAGTGCGCTTGAGCACGCATGCGCACTTCAGTTAAAAGCAGCCAGTACTTACTATTTTCGTTTTTAGTGAGTCTTTTTGTAACTGTTCATTGCCACAAAATACTTTTGTGTTTTGGGGTGTGATATCCTCCCATAGCGTTCAAGCATTAGGTTATATTGTAGTAGCTTTAAAGCAGAGTGTTGATTTTTTGACCACATTAGTCACATAGTGTATTGAAACCAGCCTTATTTGATACTACTACATTTAAGTATTTTCTTGAGGCATTATTTTAGTTTCGTTCTTTTTGTATGCATCGAAGCAAAACTAGCTGAAAGTGCACGGTAGTACTTAAGGTGTCAAATTCGCCTCTGGTAGGATGTTGTGCAGGCGTAGGATATTTTGGCAGAACACCATTCCTGGATCATGATTGACAAAAATTAAAAGATGCTTGGAATGAAACATTTGCTTGATGAGCTGCTGAGGTTTGCTAAGGCCTTAATTTGCAGGTTCAACAAGATATAAACGATGAAGACAACCCATAAGTAAAATTTAAACTATTGGTGTTACTTCTGGATATTTGACCTTAGAGTTCCATTTAAATGTATGTTTATTTTCCAAACTGACAAACACTAAAGTTGTGTGTGTTTATTAGGTTGCCAGATTTCACACAACAAATGTATCAAACAGAAACTTTTAAGGTTTTCAATAGCATTATTGCCTGTCTTATGTCTTCTGAATGCTAACGTGTTTCACATTGTTGCTTGTAATACAGATGATGAAGGTGAGCAGCACCACAGCACGAGTGTGGGAGAGGCGAGCAGCACTGGAGACAGCACCCCTCCCCCAAAACGTAAGGGCAAGTTCTCTAGTCTTGGCAAGATTTTCAAGCCGTGGAAGTGGCGGAAGAAGAAAAGCAGTGAGAAGTTCAAGGAAGCGTCAGAAGGTTTGTGATATTTATTTGGAGAGATCCCCTCCCCCGACTATTCCTCACATTTATTATTATTATTATTTTTATTATATATATTATGTTATTATTTATTATTAACTACTTCAATACAACACCTGCATCAATACTACAACAATGTATGTAATTTGCTGCCATGCATCTTTGTTGATATAACAGAACTGGAGAGAAGGATGTCAACGAGGCGTACGCGGCAAGAGCTTATAGACCAGGGAGTGCTAAAAGAAGTTCCAGACAATGGTACAAGTTCTCTGATTCATCCTTAGATTTGTCTGTATCAACTATGTACTGTACCACTGCTCAGGCGTTCGCACCCACACAGTTGGCAAAGTGAAGTCATCAGTACATAATGGCAGGAACACTGCACTCGTATCCAGCAGGGGACTGAGATATGATGAGAAAATGTCAGATCATTTCTGTTTGCACTTGCAGCACGCCTTCTTTTTAAAACTAGTTTAGTATGTGTTTTAATATTTTTAATATAGCTCTCACGAGGTGAAAATAAGTGAAACAAATAGTGCCCTGCAGCAAAGTGGCTTTGAGAGGTTTATACACAAGTTATAATGCACCCCCCAACCCCTAGAAGCCTGTTTAATAAATTTACAGGTGCTCCTTCAGAACAACATATACTGTATTCTTACTCATATAATATCTAAAGGGCTTGGTTATTATTACTGGGGAATATAACTGCAACCATGGTTGATTTTCTTCTGTATAAGTAATTCATAATTTCATGTCAGACAACTGAACTAAACACAAGGAAATGTGATTTGAGAAAAAAAAGAATTACCCTATCAAAAAAGCCTCCATATATACTCTATATATTCAAAATCAGTGAATACCTACCTATGGGGGCGGTCCCCATTAACCGCGAAAAATGAGGGATCACTTTGTGCCTGCTACTGTCAAATAGTCCACACTAGTGTTTAGGGGTGTAACGGTACACAAAAATCTCGGTTCGGGACGTACCTCGGTTTTGAGTAGTGTTGCACCGATACCATCTTTTGGCCCCGATACGATACCTGGCTGTGCAGTATCGGCCGATACCGATACCATACCGATACCACCCCGTTTATATATATATATATAATCCCCCCCCCCCCCAAGAGCTACATAATTGGATGTAAAATCATTGCTATCAAGTCTTTGTCAGGCTGTTGCTTACCTTTGCAAAATAGGAAATAGACTAGTACAAAGTATAATACTAGCCCAACAGTAAGAAAGTAAAAATAAGTTCATAAAAATAAACTCTGAATGAACTGAGTAAACCTTTTTTAAACCTCTCAAAGGCCAAACAGTACAACTTTCATGAAATTATTGTCACATTCAACTGCTGGTTAGATTGTGTTTTGTTGCTGGGCTGTTAGTGGGGGCGTTTCTGACGTCGCACCTGAATCCAATGCGGGCTCATCAACGCAGCATTTAAGCACGGGTGAGCTCAGAGAAGGCTGCCGAGATATTTGCTTTGCTGATTGCCATTTGACATCTCGCACTATAGTCTCGCTACATTTGCTTGTTACGCCCCTGCATTGGGTTTTTTTTCTGTTAGTGTGCTGCACTCGTTTGTAACCTCTACCCTGTGCAGGTATTTGAGTGTTTTTATTTTGGCTTTTTGGCTCGCTGCCTATCGTCTTAGTTAACCTTCGAGTTTGTAGTATTGAGCTCCGTTGACCTGCTGTCACGGACTCCTTTTGTTATTTCTACTATCCCGCGATCGCGTGTAATTTTTTTGTTTGCAATTAAACCCTTGTACGTATCCCCCGCTTGTTGTCCGCTTCGAGGTCCAACCTTGTTTCCGCATTTGCGGACGCTAACAATTATAAGTAATAATAATTGACCACAGCATCCCGTCTCTCTATTAGCCTCCTTTTTTCGGGAGGGGGGAGGAGAAAAAGTCCCTTATTTCTATTTCTAAAAGGTGGCAACCCTACTTTGGAAACAGGTCCCAAATTACTGCGGCATTTCTTTCAGTAAAAGACAATAAAAGTAAAGTAGACGTAGTAAACTGACCAGAGATTGTTGCTCCGGTCCTGCGCCCTTGCTCTGGAGAGCAGTCCGGCTCTTGCAGGCTCAAACTCGTTGTGTTCGTTCATGTTTCGTCTTCAAATGTTTTATCAGGTTCGAGGTATTGAAACTAGCCGATTTAACTCCACATCTCGAAACTTTCAGGCCGCAAATCTTGCATGCAGCCATTGATTTTATTTGACGGGATTTCTATTTTGAAATATTCCCCGACCTCCGCATGTTGGCGGCGCTGACATAGCGGCCTTGTCATTGATCAGGAGTGGCTATTGGCCCGTTCTCATTGTTCTGGAGCAGGCCAATAGCGATAGCTGCTTGGTGTTCACGTGTCATCACACAACACAGAGACAAAGTGTAGTGAGCGCCAGGAGAAAAAAAAAGGCTGCGGTCAAATGTTATAATAATGGACCGGTAAATGGTATCGGCGCGCAGTCTTTGTTGGTACTCACCGATACCGATACCACCATTTTGGGCCGGATCGGCGCCCCCTGCCGATACTAGTATCGGTATCGGTGCATCTTTAGTTTTGAGGTCACAGTTCAGTTCATTTTCGGTGCAGTAAGAAAACAAAATGCAAAATATAAATGTGCTAGTTGTTTATTACACACTTTTATGCTTTCAACAATAGGAACAATAGCCTATACAAAGCTACAATTCTGCTCAAAAATAGAAAATACAATATTCTGAAATGTAGATATTTTGAAAAACAAAATAAAAATAAATAGCATTGGCTCAGACTTTTTCTTTAAAAAAAACATCTGATGTGCAAAATTGAACAGGTGCAATACTGAACAGTTTCTCATATTAACTTTATGACCACAGCCTCGAAAAGTAAGGGTTAAAGGGCTGTCAAACGATTAAAATTTTTCATTGAGTTAATCATAGCTTAAAAAATTATCGTAATTAATCACAATTCAAACCATCTTTAAAATATGCCATATTTTTTATAAATTATTTTTGGAATGGAAATATAAGACAAAAGACGGATATATACATTCAACATACTGTACATAAGTACTTTATTTGTTGATTATAACAATAAATCCACAAGATGGCATTAACATTAACATTCTTTCTGTTGAAGACATTTTCTTTTTCTCTGCAAAAACAAACACACAACAGAGCCTTAGAACAGTAACAAAAACAGTATTATTTATAATGTGTGCAAAGTGTGTGTAGTGTACACATAAATGTGGCCCTCTTCCCTACTCATCCTTCTAGCCAGTCGCTGAGGCAAACCAACTTATTTACATTTTCTGAGAGTTGTTCCATCTATATTCTTTTTTTAGTTTGAATTCCCCACCCAGAGGGCCAACCTGCTTTTTTTCCATGTTTACATTTAATCGTTACCCACGCTGCTCACTGCACTTCTGAGTGGTGCGACGGCCCTGGTCGTTTAATTGTAATCTTTTTTTGACAGGAAAACACCTTTTCTGAAGATGGTACACAAGAAAGCCCGCAAACAGTTTGCTGAAGACATGTCAACAAAGCACATGGATTACTGGAACCATGTCCTATGGTCTGATAAGACGGGCGGGCTTTCTTGTGTACCGTCTTCAATTCAATTCAATTCAATTCAATTCAATTTTATTTGTATAGCCCTCAATCACAACAGAAGTCTCAAAGGTCTTTACAGAGGCAATATGATACACAATTAGAAATGAAGCAACAAAGATGAATAGATACAATTCAAGTCCTGGGTATCCCCTATCCTTAAGACCCTCCATGCTGGCAAGGAAAAACTCCAAAAACTCCAGAAGAGGCTTCCTCCTGGGGTGACAGCCATGCACACCAATTTGATGTAGAGTGTGGCGTATGGTCTGAGCACTAACAGGCTGACACCCCACCTCTTCAATCTCTGCAGCAATGCTGACAGCACTCTTGTAATGAGTCACATGACATTTTGGAGGGAAAATGACAAGCAATACTCAATTTGGACATTTAGGGATGTACATAATTTCTAAGGGGTGTACTCACTTTTGTTGCGAGGGGTTTGGATATTAATGGCTATATTTTGAGTTATTTTGAGGGGAAAATAAATTAACTCTATTATATAAGCTGCACACAGACTACTTCTCATTGTGTCAAAGTGTCATTTTGTCAGTGTTGTCCCATGAAAAGATATTCTTGAATATCTGCAGAAATGTGAGGAATGTACTCACTTTTGTTATACACTGAATCTACTATAGATATGTAAATATAGTATATAAAATAGTCCATCCTCCATTTTAATGGTTTGAACGTTCTATCACTTTTTGAACGTTCTATCACTTCAACACTGTCGACCAAATTACTGTCCGTTATTTTAGTGGCTTATCCATATATTTTTGGTTAAATTCATATAAAAGAATAACAATTTGTTCTGCTTTAGATGCAGATGGAGCTGCACACAGCCTGAAGCATCCCTATGTGAAAAATGGGCACACTCTGCCTGTGAGCGGTGGAGGAGGGGTCAGTGCTGGAAGGAGCCACCAGGGCAGAACGTCCTCTGATTCAGACTTTAGGATAAACCCTACTTGGCTCGCCCATTCAGACGACCATAGGGGCCGATCTCCCTCAGATAGAGAACGTCGAAGAGTTCCGGGCTCCAGGGGTTCCGGAGCCCCGGAGGAAGAGCAGAGAGGAAGTGGGGTGATCGTGTCCCGTGGGCATGGAGAGACTGAGTGGAAAACTAACACATCGTGGCATGGGCACAATCAGATGGATGAAGGCAGAAGTGGAGGTCAGTTTCACCCTGAAGATGGACAGAGGAGGCCCGGGCTCCAGAAAGCACCCTCAGAGGATATTAGGAGAAGTAGACAGTCTGACGCGGATTGGAAACCTACACTCCCCCGTCATGCATCTGCTGAAGAGGGAAGGGCCCGGAGAGGTGAGTCACTTCATGCATCCTCCCGCTTTCCTGAAAGGGAATGTAAAAGTTTTACACAGTGACATCATCCACGTATTTTAAAGGCATGTAGTCCTGTTGAATCCCTGTAGTCCTGGTCCAGCTTCTATTCAGGAACATTGGGGAATAGCTCATTCTCTCATCTCCTCTCCTAATTAATTCGGAACAACCAACTCTACTCTTCAGTGCCCTTTAATGCTAACGTTGTAAAGACATTTAAACACTGATAATTCGTGACAACAGACACTTTTAGCAACATTACACTTTGTAAAATCGTGGTTCTAAGTGCTCTTCAAGTTGTCGCTTGTCAAACGTGATTTGATTTGAAGAGGTGTCTATTTAAAAAAAATGAATGTGTTTTACACATTAATTCCAGAGCAGATGCATTAGAATTTTTGATGATCATAAATAGTGCGAATTTTCTGTAAATTACTAAAATAATGCATCTAGATTGCTGAAAAAGTAATTAGGTAAATGGGCAACAGGCTCCAGTTTGACTGACATTTACCTCTTTTGACCTTCTTTTAAAGATGCTTTAAGTCCCAACTACAGATGCTGGGCTAAAAATAAATACTGTACTGTAATCATCATATTCTGAGTTATAGCTATGAGATG